>NC_068373.1:3692154-4292154 GCF_023724105.1 Carassius gibelio
GAGGGGTTTGAAATGGTGGAACATATGATAGAGGGGTGTAGGGGTCCGGTGGATGTTATAATAAAAGAAAGACAGGAGGAAAAAAAGGAGAAGGAGCAAGTAGAGGAATGCATAGAAGTAAATTTGGAGGAGCTGAGGAGGGGAATGAAGAGAGGAATATTGGACACCAAAACATATGTAGGAGAAAGTAGAGAAAAAGGACAGAGAAGGAGAAGAAACTCAGGTACAAATGAAGATGGAGTTTTAATGGAGAATGTGGGAGAAAAGTATGAAAAATGAATGTTTTGTTGTTAATGGCTCTTTGTTTTGTTTCAATCAATGTGAGGGGTTTAACAAAAATTGATAAATTTGGGAAAATGAAAGCGCTATGCAAAAAAGCTGATGTGATATTATTACAAGAAACATTTTGGAAAGATGAAATGATTGAATGTTTTAAAAGAAGTTGGAGAGGAGGAATTTATTATAACAATGGTGGGGGGATTGGGAAAGGCGTTGCGGTTTTATGTAAAAGACACATGAATGATGATGTTGAAATCATATATCGGGATAATGGAGGGAAATGTATTATTGTGAAAATGGTTATAGGAGGGGAAAATGTTTTTGTGTGTAATGTACATGCGCCAAATGAAGAGGCAGAAAAGAAAATGTTTTTTAAGGATTTAAATGGTCAGATGGAGAAATGGGAAAATATTATTGTAATGGGAGATTTTAATACAGTTTTTAGTAGACTGGATATAGCGAATGATATGGTTTACGGGGAACAATGCTAGAGTTCTGCAATGCTTTAAAGAACATATGATAAATATGCCTGGATAATTAGGATTGTAAGTATAAGCGTATAATGGAGGGTGAAATTCAATAATGAATATAGAATGAGTGAATATGATAATGATGTGACACGCATTGGAATTTATGTATATGTCAAATGTGAAATTATTGAATAAAAAAAAAAAAAAAAAAAAAAAAAAAGCTATGCCAGATCATGTCTGAGCTCGGAAGCTAAGCAGGTTTGGGCCTGGTTAGTAATTGGATGGGAGACCCCCTGGTAATACCAGTTGCTCTAAGATTTTTGTAAATTTTTCACAAATTATATAATAATCTTGAAAAAAAAAAGAGTCAATGCCCATTCTTTGAATCTTAGCAGTCATGGACCTGTTTAGTGTCTGGATGGGAGACCGCCTCGGAATACCAGGTGCTATTTTATTGGAAATTTATTACTAATTATATAATAATCTTAAAAAAAAAGAGCCAATGCCCGATCTCTTAATCTTAGCAGGTATTGGCCTGGTTAGTGCTTGGATGGGAGACCGCCTCGGAATACCAGGTGCTGTAAGCTTTTGGATTTTCATTCCTACTTATATAATGTATGGGCGATTTGATTGGCTGATCTTTAAATAGTCTTCTCTTTGCAGTATCCTTCGCTTGCGACCGTAACAACCTGGCTATGCCTGATCTCGTCTGCTCTCGGAAGCTAAGCAGGTTTGGTCCTGTATAATGTACCGGCGATTAGATTGGCTGATCTTTAAATAGCTCTCTCTTTGCAGCAGTCTTCGCTTATGGCCATTCCACCCTGGCTATGCCAGATCATGTCTGAGCTCGGAAACTAAGCAGGTTTCGGCCTGGTTAGTAATTGGATGGCAGACCCCCTGGTAATACCAGTTGCTTTAAGATTTTTGGAAATTTTTCACAAATTATATAATAATCTTGCAAGAAAAAAAGAAAGGAGTCAATGCCCCATATCTGAATCTTAGCAGGTATGGGCCTGGTTAGTAATTGGATGGGAGACACCCTGGTAATACCAGTTGCTTTAAGATTTTTGGAAATTTTTCACAAATTATATAATAATCTTGAAAAAAAAAAAAGTCAATGCCCGATCTCTGAATAATAGCAGGTTTTGCCTGGTTAGTACTTGGATGGAAGACGGCCGGGAAATACCAGTTGCTGTAATATTTTTGGCAATTTTTACTAATTACATAATAATCTTGCAACAAAAAAAAAAAAAGAGTAAATGCCCAATCTTTGAATTTTAGGAGGTATGGACCTGTTTAGTGCTTGGATGGGAGACCGCCTCGGAATACCAGTTGCTGTAATATTTTTGGAAATTTGTACTAATTATATAATTATCTTGAAACAAAAAGAGTCAATGCCCAATCTTTGAATCTTAGCAGCTATGGACCTGTTTAGTGTTTGGATGGGAGACCGCCTCGGAAAACCAGGTGCTCTAATATTATTGGAAATTCATTACTAATTATATAATAATCTTTAAAAAAAAAAAAAAAAAAAAAAAAAAGAGTCAATGCCCGATCTCTTAATCTTAGCAGGTATTGGCCTGGTTAGTGCTTGGATGGGAGACCGCCTGGGAATACCAGGTGCTTTAAGCTTTAGGGTTTTCTTTCCTACTTATATAATGTACCGGCGATTAGATTGGCTGATCTTTAAATAGCTCTCTCTTTGCAGCAGTCTTCGCTTATGGCCATACCACCCTGGCTATGCCAGATCATGTCTGAGCTCGGAAGCTAAGCAGGTTTGGGCCTGGTTAGTAATTGGATGGGAGATCCCCTGGTAATACCAGTTGCTCTAAGATTTTTGTAAATTTTTCACAAATTATATAATAATCTTGAAAAAAAAAAAAAAAGTCAATGCCCGATCTCTGAATAATAGCAGGTTTTGCCTGGTTAGTACTTGGATGGAAGACGGCCGGGAAATACCAGTTGCTGTAATATTTTTGGCAATTTTTACTAATTACATAATAATCTTGCAAAAAAAAAAAAAAAAAGAGTAAATGCCCAATCTTTGAATCTTAGGAGGTATGGACCTGTTTAGTGCTTGGATGGGAGACCGCCTCGGAATACCAGTTGCTGTAATATTTTTGGAAATTTGTACTAATTATATAATTATCTTGAAACAAAAAGAGTCAATGCCCAATCTTTGAATCTTAGCAGCTATGGACCTGTTTAGTGTTTGGATGGGAGACCGCCTCGGAAAACCAGGTGCTCTAATATTATTGGAAATTTATTACTAATTATATAATAATCTTAAAAAAAAAAAAAAAAAAAAAAAGAGTCAATGCCCGATCTCTTAATCTTAGCAGGTATTGGCCTGGTTAGTGCTTGGATGGGAGACCGCCTGGGAATACCAGGTGCTTTAAGCTTTAGGGTTTTCTTTCCTACTTATATTAGATTGGCTGATCTTTAAATAGCTCTCTCTTTGCAGCAGTCTTCGCTTATGGCCATACCACCCTGTCTATGCCAGATCATGTCTGAGCTCGGAAGCTAAGCAGGTTTGGGCCTGGTTAGTAATTGGATGGGAGACCCCCTGGTAATACCAGTTGCTTTAAGATTTTTGTAAATTTTTCACAAATTATATAATAATCTTGAAAAAAAAAAGAGTCAATGCCCATTCTTTGAATCTTAGCAGTCATGGACCTGTTTAGTGTCTGGATGGGAGACCGCCTCGGAATACCAGGTGCTCTAATATTATTGGAAATTTATTACTAATTATATAATAATCTTAAAAAAAAAAAAAAAAAAAAAAGAGTCAATGCCCGATCTCTTAATCTTAGCAGGTATTGGCCTGGTTAGTGCTTGGATGGGAGACCGCCTGGGAATACCAGGTGCTTTAAGCTTTAGGGTTTTCTTTCCTACTTATATAATGTACCGGCGATTAGATTGACTGATCTTTAAATAGCTCTCTCTTTGCAGCAGTCTTCGCTTATGGCCATACCACCCTGGCTATGCCAGATCATGTCTGAGCTCGGAAGCTAAGCAGGTTTGGGCCTGGTTAGTAATTGGATGGGAGACCCCCTGGTAATACCAGTTGCTCTAAGATTTTTGTAAATTTTTCACAAATTATATAATAATCTTGAAAAAAAAAGAGTCAATGCCCATTCTTTGAATCTTAGCAGTCATGGACCTGTTTAGTGTCTGGATGGGAGTCCGCCTGGTAATACCAGGTGCTCTAATATTATTGGAAATTTATTACTAATTATATAATAATCTTAAAAAAAAAGAGCCAATGCCCGATCTCTTAATCTTAGCAGGTATTGGCCTGGTTAGTGCTTGGATGGGAGACCGCCTCGGAATACCAGGTGCTGTAAGCTTTTGGATTTTCATTCCTACTTATATAATGTATGGGCGATTTGATTGGCTGATCTTTAAATAGTCTTCTCTTTGCAGTATCCTTCGCTTGCGACCGTAACAACCTGGCTATGCCTGATCTCGTCTGCTCTCGGAAGCTAAGCAGGTTTGGTCCTGTATAATGTACCGGCGATTAGATTGGCTGATCTTTAAATAGCTCTCTCTTTGCAGCAGTCTTCGCTTATGGCCATTCCACCCTGGCTATGCCAGATCATGTCTGAGCTCGGAAACTAAGCAGGTTTCGGCCTGGTTAGTAATTGGATGGCAGACCCCCTGGTAATACCAGTTGCTTTAAGATTTTTGGAAATTTTTCACAAATTATATAATAATCTTGCAAGAAAAAAAGAAAGGAGTCAATGCCCCATATCTGAATCTTAGCAGGTATGGGCCTGGTTAGTAATTGGATGGGAGACACCCTGGTAATACCAGTTGCTTTAAGATTTTTGGAAATTTTTCACAAATTATATAATAATCTTGAAAAAAAAAAAAAGTCAATGCCCGATCTCTGAATAATAGCAGGTTTTGCCTGGTTAGTACTTGGATGGAAGACGGCCGGGAAATACCAGTTGCTGTAATATTTTTGGCAATTTTTACTAATTACATAATAATCTTGCAACAAAAAAAAAAAAAAGAGTAAATGCCCAATCTTTGAATCTTAGGAGGTATGGACCTGTTTAGTGCTTGGATGGGAGACCGCCTCAGAATACCAGTTGCTGTAATATTTTTGGAAATTTGTACTAATTATATAATTATCTTGAAACAAAAAGAGTCAATGCCCAATCTTTGAATCTTAGCAGCTATGGACCTGTTTAGTGTTTGGATGGGAGACCGCCTCGGAAAACCAGGTGCTCTAATATTATTGGAAATTCATTACTAATTATATAATAATCTTTAAAAAAAAAAAAAAAAAAAAAAAAAAAAAAAAAAAAAAGTCAATGCCCGATCTCTTAATCTTAGCAGGTATTGGCCTGGTTAGTGCTTGGATGGGAGACCGCCTGGGAATACCAGGTGCTTTAAGCTTTAGGGTTTTCTTTCCTACTTATATAATGTACCGGCGATTAGATTGGCTGATCTTTAAATAGCTCTCTCTTTGCAGCAGTCTTCGCTTATGGCCATACCACCCTGGCTATGCCAGATCATGTCTGAGCTCGGAAGCTAAGCAGGTTTGGGCCTGGTTAGTAATTGGATGGGAGACCCCCTGGTAATACCAGTTGCTCTAAGATTTTTGTAAATTTTTCACAAATTATATAATAATCTTGAAAAAAAAAAGAGTCAATGCCCATTCTTTGAATCTTAGCAGTCATGGACCTGTTTAGTGTCTGGATGGGAGACCGCCTCGGAATACCAGGTGCTCTAATATTATTGGAAATTTATTACTAATTATATAATAATCTTAAAAAAAAGAGCCAATGCCCGATCTCTTAATCTTAGCAGGTATTGGCCTGGTTAGTGCTTGGATGGGAGACCGCCTGGGAATACCAGGTGCTTTAAGCTTTAGGGTTTTCTTTCCTACTTATATAATGTACCGGCGATTAGATTGACTTATCTTTAAATAGCTCTCTCTTTGCAGCAGTCTTCGCTTATGGCCATACCACCCTGGCTATGCCAGATCATGTCTGAGCTCGGAAGCTAAGCAGGTTTGGGCCTGGTTAGTAATTGGATGGGAGACCCCCTGGTAATACCAGTTGCTCTAAGATTTTTGTAAATTTTTCACAAATTATATAATAATCTTGAAAAAAAAAAGAGTCAATGCCCATTCTTTGAATCTTAGCAGTCATGGACCTGTTTAGTGTCTGGATGGGAGACCGCCTGGTAATACCAGGTGCTCTAATATTATTGGAAATTTATTACTAATTATATAATAATCTTAAAAAAAAAGAGCCAATGCCCGATCTCTTAATCTTAGCAGGTATTGGCCTGGTTAGTGCTTGGATGGGAGACCGCCTCGGAATACCAGGTGCTGTAAGCTTTTGGATTTTCATTCCTACTTATATAATGTATGGGCGATTTGATTGGCTGATCTTTAAATAGTCTTCTCTTTGCAGTATCCTTCGCTTGCGACCGTAACAACCTGGCTATGCCTGATCTCGTCTGCTCTCGGAAGCTAAGCAGGTTTGGTCCTGTATAATGTACCGGCGATTAGATTGGCTGATCTTTAAATAGCTCTCTCTTTGCAGCAGTCTTCGCTTATGGCCATTCCACCCTGGCTATGCCAGATCATGTCTGAGCTCGGAAACTAAGCAGGTTTCGGCCTGGTTAGTAATTGGATGGCAGACCCCCTGGTAATACCAGTTGCTTTAAGATTTTTGGAAATTTTTCACAAATTATATAATAATCTTGCAAGAAAAAAAGAAAGGAGTCAATGCCCCATATCTGAATCTTAGCAGGTATGGGCCTGGTTAGTAATTGGATGGGAGACACCCTGGTAATACCAGTTGCTTTAAGATTTTTGGAAATTTTTCACAAATTATATAATAATCTTGAAAAAAAAAAAAGTCAATGCCCGATCTCTGAATAATAGCAGGTTTTGCCTGGTTAGTACTTGGATGGAAGACGGCCGGGAAATACCAGTTGCTGTAATATTTTTGGCAATTTTTACTAATTACATAATAATCTTGCAACAACAAAAAAAAAAAGAGTAAATGCCCAATCTTTGAATCTTAGGAGGTATGGACCTGTTTAGTGCTTGGATGGGAGACCGCCTCAGAATACCAGTTGCTGTAATATTTTTGGAAATTTGTACTAATTATATAATTATCTTGAAACAAAAAGAGTCAATGCCCAATCTTTGAATCTTAGCAGCTATGGACCTGTTTAGTGTTTGGATGGGAGACCGCCTCGGAAAACCAGGTGCTCTAATATTATTGGAAATTCATTACTAATTATATAATAATCTTTAAAAAAAAAAAAAAAAAAAAAAAAAAAGTCAATGCCCGATCTCTTAATCTTAGCAGGTATTGGCCTGGTTAGTGCTTGGATGGGAGACCGCCTGGGAATACCAGGTGCTTTAAGCTTTAGGGTTTTCTTTCCTACTTATATAATGTACCGGCGATTAGATTGGCTGATCTTTAAATAGCTCTCTCTTTGCAGCAGTCTTCGCTTATGGCCATACCACCCTGGCTATGCCAGATCATGTCTGAGCTCGGAAGCTAAGCAGGTTTGGGCCTGGTTAGTAATTGGATGGGAGACCCCCTGGTAATACCAGTTGCTCTAAGATTTTTGTAAATTTTTCACAAATTATATAATAATCTTGAAAAAAAAAAGAGTCAATGCCCATTCTTTGAATCTTAGCAGTCATGGACCTGTTTAGTGTCTGGATGGGAGACCGCCTCGGAATACCAGGTGCTCTAATATTATTGGAAATTTATTACTAATTATATAATAATCTTAAAAAAAAAAAAAAAAAAAAAAGAGTCAATGCCCGATCTCTTAATCTTAGCAGGTATTGGCCTGGTTAGTGCTTGGATGGGAGACCGCCTGGGAATACCAGGTGCTTTAAGCTTTAGGGTTTTCTTTCCTACTTATATAATGTACCGGCGATTAGATTGACTGATCTTTAAATAGCTCTCTCTTTGCAGCAGTCTTCGCTTATGGCCATACCACCCTGGCTATGCCAGATCATGTCTGAGCTCGGAAGCTAAGCAGGTTTGGGCCTGGTTAGTAATTGGATGGGAGACCCCCTGGTAATACCAGTTGCTTTAAGATTTTTGTAAATTTTTCACAAATTATATAATAATCTTGAAAAAAAAAAGAGTGAATGCCCAATCTTTGAATCTTAGCAGTCATTGACCTGTGTAGTGTTTGGATGGGAGACCCCCTGGTAATACCAGGTGCTCTAATATTATTGGAAATTTATTACTAATTATATAATAATCTTAAAAAAAAGAGCCAATGCCCGATCTCTTAATCTTAGCAGGTATTGGCCTGGTTAGTGCTTGGATGGGAGACCGCCTCGGAATACCAGGTGCTGTAAGCTTTTGGATTTTCATTCCTACTTATATAATGTATGGGCGATTTGATTGGCTGATCTTTAAATAGTCTTCTCTTTGCAGTATCCTTCGCTTGCGACCGTAACAACCTGGCTATGCCTGATCTCGTCTGCTCTCGGAAGCTAAGCAGGTTTGGTCCTGTATAATGTACCGGCGATTAGATTGGCTGATCTTTAAATAGCTCTCTCTTTGCAGCAGTCTTCGCTTATGGCCATTCCACCCTGGCTATGCCAGATCATGTCTGAGCTCGGAAACTAAGCAGGTTTCGGCCTGGTTAGTAATTGGATGGCAGACCCCCTGGTAATACCAGTTGCTTTAAGATTTTTGGAAATTTTTCACAAATTATATAATAATCTTGCAAGAAAAAAAGAAAGGAGTCAATGCCCCATATCTGAATCTTAGCAGGTATGGGCCTGGTTAGTAATTGGATGGGAGACACCCTGGTAATACCAGTTGCTTTAAGATTTTTGGAAATTTTTCACAAATTATATAATAATCTTGAAAAAAAAAAAAAAAGTCAATGCCCGATCTCTGAATAATAGCAGGTTTTGCCTGGTTAGTACTTGGATGGAAGACGGCCGGGAAATACCAGTTGCTGTAATATTTTTGGCAATTTTTACTAATTACATAATAATCTTGCAACAAAAAAAAAAAAAAGAGTAAATGCCCAATCTTTGAATCTTAGGAGGTATGGACCTGTTTAGTGCTTGGATGGGAGACCGCCTCAGAATACCAGTTGCTGTAATATTTTTGGAAATTTGTACTAATTATATAATTATCTTGAAACAAAAAGAGTCAATGCCCAATCTTTGAATCTTAGCAGCTATGGACCTGTTTAGTGTTTGGATGGGAGACCACCTCGGAAAACCAGGTGCTCTAATATTATTGGAAATTCATTACTAATTATATAATAATCTTTAAAAAAAAAAAAAAAAAAAAAAAAAGTCAATGCCCGATCTCTTAATCTTAGCAGGTATTGGCCTGGTTAGTGCTTGGATGGGAGACCGCCTGGGAATACCAGGTGCTTTAAGCTTTAGGGTTTTCTTTCCTACTTATATAATGTACCGGCGATTAGATTGGCTGATCTTTAAATAGCTCTCTCTTTGCAGCAGTCTTCGCTTATGGCCATACCACCCTGGCTATGCCAGATCATGTCTGAGCTCGGAAGCTAAGCAGGTTTGGGCCTGGTTAGTAATTGGATGGGAGACCCCCTGGTAATACCAGTTGCTCTAAGATTTTTGAAAATTTTTCACAAATTATATAATAATCTTGAAAAAAAAAAGAGTCAATGCCCATTCTTTGAATCTTAGCAGTCATGGACCTGTTTAGTGTCTGGATGGGAGACCGCCTCGGAATACCAGGTGCTCTAATATTATTGGAAATTTATTACTAATTATATAATAATCTTAAAAAAAAAAAAAAAAGAGTCAATGCCCGATCTCTTAATCTTAGCAGGTATGGACCTGTTTAGTGCTTGGATGGGAGACCGCCTCAGAATACCAGTTGCTGTAATATTTTTGGAAATTTGTACTAATTATATAATTATCTTGAAACAAAAAGAGTCAATGCCCAATCTTTGAATCTTAGCAGCTATGGACCTGTTTAGTGTTTGGATGGGAGACCGCCTCGGAAAACCAGGTGCTCTAATATTATTGGAAATTTATTACTAATTATATAATAATCTTTAAAAAAAAAAAAAAAAAAAAAAAAAAGAGTCAATGCCCGATCTCTTAATCTTAGCAGGTATTGGCCTGGTTAGTGCTTGGATGGGAGACCGCCTGGGAATACCAGGTGCTTTAAGCTTTAGGGTTTTCTTTCCTACTTATATTAGATTGGCTGATCTTTAAATAGCTCTCTCTTTGCAGCAGTCTTCGCTTATGGCCATACCACCCTGTCTATGCCAGATCATGTCTGAGCTCGGAAGCTAAGCAGGTTTGGGCCTGGTTAGTAATTGGATGGGAGACCCCCTGGTAATACCAGTTGCTTTAAGATTTTTGTAAATTTTTCACAAATTATATAATAATCTTGAAAAAAAAAAGAGTCAATGCCCATTCTTTGAATCTTAGCAGTCATGGACCTGTTTAGTGTCTGGATGGGAGACCGCCTCGGAATACCAGGTGCTCTAATATTATTGGAAATTTATTACTAATTATATAATAATCTAAAAAAATAAAATAAAAAAAAAGAGTCAATGCCCGATCTCTTAATCTTAGCAGGTATTGGCCTGGTTAGTGCTTGGATGGGAGACCGCCTGGGAATACCAGGTGCTTTAAGCTTTAGGGTTTTCTTTCCTACTTATATAATGTACCGGCGATTAGATTGACTGATCTTTAAATAGCTCTCTCTTTGCAGCAGTCTTCGCTTATGGCCATACCACCCTGGCTATGCCAGATCATGTCTGAGCTCGGAAGCTAAGCAGGTTTGGGCCTGGTTAGTAATTGGATGGGAGACCCCCTGGTAATACCAGTTGCTTTAAGATTTTTGTAAATTTTTCACAAATTATATAATAATCTTGAAAAAAAAAAGAGTGAATGCCCATTCTTTGAATCTTAGCAGTCATTGACCTGTGTAGTGTTTGGATGGGAGACCCCCTGTTAATACCAGGTGCTCTAATATTATTGGAAATTTATTACTAATTATATAATAATCTTAAAAAAAAAGAGCCAATGCCCGATCTCTTAATCTTAGCAGGTATTGGCCTGGTTAGTGCTTGGATGGGAGACCGCCTCGGAATACCAGGTGCTGTAAGCTTTTGGATTTTCATTCCTACTTATATAATGTATGGGCGATTTGATTGGCTGATCTTTAAATAGTCTTCTCTTTGCAGTATCCTTCGCTTGCGACCGTAACAACCTGGCTATGCCTGATCTCGTCTGCTCTCGGAAGCTAAGCAGGTTTGGTCCTGTATAATGTACCGGCGATTAGATTGGCTGATCTTTAAATAGCTCTCTCTTTGCAGCAGTCTTCGCTTATGGCCATTCCACCCTGGCTATGCCAGATCATGTCTGAGCTTGGAAACTAAGCAGGTTTCGGCCTGGTTAGTAATTGGATGGCAGACCCCCTGGTAATACCAGTTGCTTTAAGATTTTGGGAAATTTTTCACAAATTATATAATAATCTTGCAAGAAAAAAAGAAAGGAGTCAATGCCCCATATCTGAATCTTAGCAGGTATGGGCCTGGTTAGTAATTGGATGGGAGACACCCTGGTAATACCAGTTGCTTTAAGATTTTTGGAAATTTTTCACAAATTATATAATAATCTTGAAAAAAAAAAAAAAGTCAATGCCCGATCTCTGAATAATAGCAGGTTTTGCCTGGTTAGTACTTGGATGGAAGACGGCCGGGAAATACCAGTTGCTGTAATATTTTTGGCAATTTTTACTAATTACATAATAATCTTGCAACAAAAAAAAAAAAAGAGTAAATGCCCAATCTTTGAATCTTAGGAGGTATGGACCTGTTTAGTGCTTGGATGGGAGACCGCCTCGGAATACCAGTTGCTGTAATATTTTTGGAAATTTGTACTAATTATATAATTATCTTGAAACAAAAAGAGTCAATGCCCAATCTTTGAATCTTAGCAGCTATGGACCTGTTTAGTGTTTGGATGGGAGACCGCCTCGGAAAACCAGGTGCTCTAATATTATTGGAAATTCATTACTAATTATATAATAATCTTTAAAAAAAAAAAAAAAAAAAAAAAGAGTCAATGCCCGATCTCTTAATCTTAGCAGGTATTGGCCTGGTTAGTGCTTGGATGGGAGACCGCCTGGGAATACCAGGTGCTTTAAGCTTTAGGGTTTTCTTTCCTACTTATATAATGTACCGGCGATTAGATTGGCTGATCTTTAAATAGCTCTCTCTTTGCAGCAGTCTTCGCTTATGGCCATACCACCCTGGCTATGCCAGATCATGTCTGAGCTCGGAAGCTAAGCAGGTTTGGGCCTGGTTAGTAATTGGATGGGAGACCCCCTGGTAATACCAGTTGCTCTAAGATTTTTGTAAATTTTTCACAAATTATATAATAATCTTGAAAAAAAAAAGAGTCAATGCCCATTCTTTGAATCTTAGCAGTCATGGACCTGTTTAGTGTCTGGATGGGAGACCGCCTCGGAATACCAGGTGCTCTAATATTATTGGAAATTTATTACTAATTATATAATAATCTTAAAAAAAAAGAGCCAATGCCCGATCTCTTAATCTTAGCAGGTATTGGCCTGGTTAGTGCTTGGATGGGAGACCGCCTCGGAATACCAGGTGCTGTAAGCTTTTGGATTTTCATTCCTACTTATATAATGTATGGGCGATTTGATTGGCTGATCTTTAAATAGTCTTCTCTTTGCAGTATCCTTCGCTTGCGACCGTAACAACCTGGCTATGCCTGATCTCGTCTGCTCTCGGAAGCTAAGCAGGTTTGGTCCTGTATAATGTACCGGCGATTAGATTGGCTGATCTTTAAATAGCTCTCTCTTTGCAGCAGTCTTCGCTTATGGCCATTCCACCCTGGCTATGCCAGATCATGTCTGAGCTCGGAAACTAAGCAGGTTTCGGCCTGGTTAGTAATTGGATGGCAGACCCCCTGGTAATACCAGTTGCTTTAAGATTTTTGGAAATTTTTCACAAATTATATAATAATCTTGAAAGAAAAAAAGAAAGGATTCAATGCCCCATATCTGAATCTTAGCAGGTATGGGCCTGGTTAGTAATTGGATGGGAGACACCCTGGTAATACCAGTTGCTTTAAGATTTTTGGAAATTTTTCACAAATTATATAATAATCTTGAAAAAAAAAAAAAGTCAATGCCCGATCTCTGAATAATAGCAGGTTTTGCCTGGTTAGTACTTGGATGGAAGACGGCCGGGAAATACCAGTTGCTGTAATATTTTTGGCAATTTTTACTAATTACATAATAATCTTGCAACAACAAAAAAAAAAAAGAGTAAATGCCCAATCTTTGAATCTTAGGAGGTATGGACCTGTTTAGTGCTTGGATGGGAGACCGCCTCAGAATACCAGTTGCTGTAATATTTTTGGAAATTTGTACTAATTATATAATTATCTTGAAACAAAAAGAGTCAATGCCCAATCTTTGAATCTTAGCAGCTATGGACCTGTTTAGTGTTTGGATGGGAGACCGCCTCGGAAAACCAGGTGCTCTAATATTATTGGAAATTCATTACTAATTATATAATAATCTTTAAAAAAAAAAAAAAAAAAAAAAAAAAAGTCAATGCCCGATCTCTTAATCTTAGCAGGTATTGGCCTGGTTAGTGCTTGGATGGGAGACCGCCTGGGAATACCAGGTGCTTTAAGCTTTAGGGTTTTCTTTCCTACTTATATAATGTACCGGCGATTAGATTGGCTGATCTTTAAATAGCTCTCTCTTTGCAGCAGTCTTCGCTTATGGCCATACCACCCTGGCTATGCCAGATCATGTCTGAGCTCGGAAGCTAAGCAGGTTTGGGCCTGGTTAGTAATTGGATGGGAGACCCCCTGGTAATACCAGTTGCTCTAAGATTTTTGTAAATTTTTCACAAATTATATAATAATCTTGAAAAAAAAAAGAGTGAATGCCCAATCTTTGAATCTTAGCAGTCATTGACCTGTGTAGTGTTTGGATGGGAGACCCCCTGGTAATACCAGGTGCTCTAATATTATTGGAAATTTATTACTAATTATATAATAATCTTAAAAAAAAGAGCCAATGCCCGATCTCTTAATCTTAGCAGGTATTGGCCTGGTTAGTGCTTGGATGGGAGACCGCCTCGGAATACCAGGTGCTGTAAGCTTTTGGATTTTCATTCCTACTTATATAATGTATGGGCGATTTGATTGGCTGATCTTTAAATAGTCTTCTCTTTGCAGTATCCTTCGCTTGCGACCGTAACAACCTGGCTATGCCTGATCTCGTCTGCTCTCGGAAGCTAAGCAGGTTTGGTCCTGTATAATGTACCGGCGATTAGATTGGCTGATCTTTAAATAGCTCTCTCTTTGCAGCAGTCTTCGCTTATGGCCATTCCACCCTGGCTATGCCAGATCATGTCTGAGCTCGGAAACTAAGCAGGTTTCGGCCTGGTTAGTAATTGGATGGCAGACCCCCTGGTAATACCAGTTGCTTTAAGATTTTTGGAAATTTTTCACAAATTATATAATAATCTTGCAAGAAAAAAAGAAAGGAGTCAATGCCCCATATCTGAATCTTAGCAGGTATGGGCCTGGTTAGTAATTGGATGGGAGACACCCTGGTAATACCAGTTGCTTTAAGATTTTTGGAAATTTTTCACAAATTATATAATAATCTTGAAAAAAAAAAAAAAAGTCAATGCCCGATCTCTGAATAATAGCAGGTTTTGCCTGGTTAGTACTTGGATGGAAGACGGCCGGGAAATACCAGTTGCTGTAATATTTTTGGCAATTTTTACTAATTACATAATAATCTTGCAACAAAAAAAAAAAAAAGAGTAAATGCCCAATCTTTGAATCTTAGGAGGTATGGACCTGTTTAGTGCTTGGATGGGAGACCGCCTCAGAATACCAGTTGCTGTAATATTTTTGGAAATTTGTACTAATTATATAATTATCTTGAAACAAAAAGAGTCAATGCCCAATCTTTGAATCTTAGCAGCTATGGACCTGTTTAGTGTTTGGATGGGAGACCACCTCGGAAAACCAGGTGCTCTAATATTATTGGAAATTCATTACTAATTATATAATAATCTTTAAAAAAAAAAAAAAAAAAAAAAAAAGTCAATGCCCGATCTCTTAATCTTAGCAGGTATTGGCCTGGTTAGTGCTTGGATGGGAGACCGCCTGGGAATACCAGGTGCTTTAAGCTTTAGGGTTTTCTTTCCTACTTATATAATGTACCGGCGATTAGATTGGCTGATCTTTAAATAGCTCTCTCTTTGCAGCAGTCTTCGCTTATGGCCATACCACCCTGGCTATGCCAGATCATGTCTGAGCTCGGAAGCTAAGCAGGTTTGGGCCTGGTTAGTAATTGGATGGGAGACCCCCTGGTAATACCAGTTGCTCTAAGATTTTTGAAAATTTTTCACAAATTATATAATAATCTTGAAAAAAAAAAGAGTCAATGCCCATTCTTTGAATCTTAGCAGTCATGGACCTGTTTAGTGTCTGGATGGGAGACCGCCTCGGAATACCAGGTGCTCTAATATTATTGGAAATTTATTACTAATTATATAATAATCTTAAAAAAAAAAAAAAAGAGTCAATGCCCGATCTCTTAATCTTAGCAGGTATGGACCTGTTTAGTGCTTGGATGGGAGACCGCCTCAGAATACCAGTTGCTGTAATATTTTTGGAAATTTGTACTAATTATATAATTATCTTGAAACAAAAAGAGTCAATGCCCAATCTTTGAATCTTAGCAGCTATGGACCTGTTTAGTGTTTGGATGGGAGACCGCCTCGGAAAACCAGGTGCTCTAATATTATTGGAAATTTATTACTAATTATATAATAATCTTTAAAAAAAAAAAAAAAAAAAAAAAAAAGAGTCAATGCCCGATCTCTTAATCTTAGCAGGTATTGGCCTGGTTAGTGCTTGGATGGGAGACCGCCTGGGAATACCAGGTGCTTTAAGCTTTAGGGTTTTCTTTCCTACTTATATTAGATTGGCTGATCTTTAAATAGCTCTCTCTTTGCAGCAGTCTTCGCTTATGGCCATACCACCCTGTCTATGCCAGATCATGTCTGAGCTCGGAAGCTAAGCAGGTTTGGGCCTGGTTAGTAATTGGATGGGAGACCCCCTGGTAATACCAGTTGCTTTAAGATTTTTGTAAATTTTTCACAAATTATATAATAATCTTGAAAAAAAAAAGAGTCAATGCCCATTCTTTGAATCTTAGCAGTCATGGACCTGTTTAGTGTCTGGATGGGAGACCGCCTCGGAATACCAGGTGCTCTAATATTATTGGAAATTTATTACTAATTATATAATAATCTAAAAAAATAAAATAAAAAAAAAGAGTCAATGCCCGATCTCTTAATCTTAGCAGGTATTGGCCTGGTTAGTGCTTGGATGGGAGACCGCCTGGGAATACCAGGTGCTTTAAGCTTTAGGGTTTTCTTTCCTACTTATATAATGTACCGGCGATTAGATTGACTGATCTTTAAATAGCTCTCTCTTTGCAGCAGTCTTCGCTTATGGCCATACCACCCTGGCTATGCCAGATCATGTCTGAGCTCGGAAGCTAAGCAGGTTTGGGCCTGGTTAGTAATTGGATGGGAGACCCCCTGGTAATACCAGTTGCTTTAAGATTTTTGTAAATTTTTCACAAATTATATAATAATCTTGAAAAAAAAAAGAGTGAATGCCCATTCTTTGAATCTTAGCAGTCATTGACCTGTGTAGTGTTTGGATGGGAGACCCCCTGTTAATACCAGGTGCTCTAATATTATTGGAAATTTATTACTAATTATATAATAATCTTAAAAAAAAAGAGCCAATGCCCGATCTCTTAATCTTAGCAGGTATTGGCCTGGTTAGTGCTTGGATGGGAGACCGCCTCGGAATACCAGGTGCTGTAAGCTTTTGGATTTTCATTCCTACTTATATAATGTATGGGCGATTTGATTGGCTGATCTTTAAATAGTCTTCTCTTTGCAGTATCCTTCGCTTGCGACCGTAACAACCTGGCTATGCCTGATCTCGTCTGCTCTCGGAAGCTAAGCAGGTTTGGTCCTGTATAATGTACCGGCGATTAGATTGGCTGATCTTTAAATAGCTCTCTCTTTGCAGCAGTCTTCGCTTATGGCCATTCCACCCTGGCTATGCCAGATCATGTCTGAGCTTGGAAACTAAGCAGGTTTCGGCCTGGTTAGTAATTGGATGGCAGACCCCCTGGTAATACCAGTTGCTTTAAGATTTTGGGAAATTTTTCACAAATTATATAATAATCTTGCAAGAAAAAAAGAAAGGAGTCAATGCCCCATATCTGAATCTTAGCAGGTATGGGCCTGGTTAGTAATTGGATGGGAGACACCCTGGTAATACCAGTTGCTTTAAGATTTTTGGAAATTTTTCACAAATTATATAATAATCTTGAAAAAAAAAAAAAAGTCAATGCCCGATCTCTGAATAATAGCAGGTTTTGCCTGGTTAGTACTTGGATGGAAGACGGCCGGGAAATACCAGTTGCTGTAATATTTTTGGCAATTTTTACTAATTACATAATAATCTTGCAACAAAAAAAAAAAAAGAGTAAATGCCCAATCTTTGAATCTTAGGAGGTATGGACCTGTTTAGTGCTTGGATGGGAGACCGCCTCGGAATACCAGTTGCTGTAATATTTTTGGAAATTTGTACTAATTATATAATTATCTTGAAACAAAAAGAGTCAATGCCCAATCTTTGAATCTTAGCAGCTATGGACCTGTTTAGTGTTTGGATGGGAGACCGCCTCGGAAAACCAGGTGCTCTAATATTATTGGAAATTCATTACTAATTATATAATAATCTTTAAAAAAAAAAAAAAAAAAAAAAAGAGTCAATGCCCGATCTCTTAATCTTAGCAGGTATTGGCCTGGTTAGTGCTTGGATGGGAGACCGCCTGGGAATACCAGGTGCTTTAAGCTTTAGGGTTTTCTTTCCTACTTATATAATGTACCGGCGATTAGATTGGCTGATCTTTAAATAGCTCTCTCTTTGCAGCAGTCTTCGCTTATGGCCATACCACCCTGGCTATGCCAGATCATGTCTGAGCTCGGAAGCTAAGCAGGTTTGGGCCTGGTTAGTAATTGGATGGGAGACCCCCTGGTAATACCAGTTGCTCTAAGATTTTTGTAAATTTTTCACAAATTATATAATAATCTTGAAAAAAAAAAGAGTCAATGCCCATTCTTTGAATCTTAGCAGTCATGGACCTGTTTAGTGTCTGGATGGGAGACCGCCTCGGAATACCAGGTGCTCTAATATTATTGGAAATTTATTACTAATTATATAATAATCTTAAAAAAAAAGAGCCAATGCCCGATCTCTTAATCTTAGCAGGTATTGGCCTGGTTAGTGCTTGGATGGGAGACCGCCTCGGAATACCAGGTGCTGTAAGCTTTTGGATTTTCATTCCTACTTATATAATGTATGGGCGATTTGATTGGCTGATCTTTAAATAGTCTTCTCTTTGCAGTATCCTTCGCTTGCGACCGTAACAACCTGGCTATGCCTGATCTCGTCTGCTCTCGGAAGCTAAGCAGGTTTGGTCCTGTATAATGTACCGGCGATTAGATTGGCTGATCTTTAAATAGCTCTCTCTTTGCAGCAGTCTTCGCTTATGGCCATTCCACCCTGGCTATGCCAGATCATGTCTGAGCTCGGAAACTAAGCAGGTTTCGGCCTGGTTAGTAATTGGATGGCAGACCCCCTGGTAATACCAGTTGCTTTAAGATTTTTGGAAATTTTTCACAAATTATATAATAATCTTGAAAGAAAAAAAGAAAGGATTCAATGCCCCATATCTGAATCTTAGCAGGTATGGGCCTGGTTAGTAATTGGATGGGAGACACCCTGGTAATACCAGTTGCTTTAAGATTTTTGGAAATTTTTCACAAATTATATAATAATCTTGAAAAAAAAAAAAAGTCAATGCCCGATCTCTGAATAATAGCAGGTTTTGCCTGGTTAGTACTTGGATGGAAGACGGCCGGGAAATACCAGTTGCTGTAATATTTTTGGCAATTTTTACTAATTACATAATAATCTTGCAACAACAAAAAAAAAAAAGAGTAAATGCCCAATCTTTGAATCTTAGGAGGTATGGACCTGTTTAGTGCTTGGATGGGAGACCGCCTCAGAATACCAGTTGCTGTAATATTTTTGGAAATTTGTACTAATTATATAATTATCTTGAAACAAAAAGAGTCAATGCCCAATCTTTGAATCTTAGCAGCTATGGACCTGTTTAGTGTTTGGATGGGAGACCGCCTCGGAAAACCAGGTGCTCTAATATTATTGGAAATTCATTACTAATTATATAATAATCTTTAAAAAAAAAAAAAAAAAAAAAAAAAAAGTCAATGCCCGATCTCTTAATCTTAGCAGGTATTGGCCTGGTTAGTGCTTGGATGGGAGACCGCCTGGGAATACCAGGTGCTTTAAGCTTTAGGGTTTTCTTTCCTACTTATATAATGTACCGGCGATTAGATTGGCTGATCTTTAAATAGCTCTCTCTTTGCAGCAGTCTTCGCTTATGGCCATACCACCCTGGCTATGCCAGATCATGTCTGAGCTCGGAAGCTAAGCAGGTTTGGGCCTGGTTAGTAATTGGATGGGAGACCCCCTGGTAATACCAGTTGCTCTAAGATTTTTGTAAATTTTTCACAAATTATATAATAATCTTGAAAAAAAAAAGAGTGAATGCCCAATCTTTGAATCTTAGCAGTCATTGACCTGTGTAGTGTTTGGATGGGAGACCCCCTGGTAATACCAGGTGCTCTAATATTATTGGAAATTTATTACTAATTATATAATAATCTTAAAAAAAAGAGCCAATGCCCGATCTCTTAATCTTAGCAGGTATTGGCCTGGTTAGTGCTTGGATGGGAGACCGCCTCGGAATACCAGGTGCTGTAAGCTTTTGGATTTTCATTCCTACTTATATAATGTATGGGCGATTTGATTGGCTGATCTTTAAATAGTCTTCTCTTTGCAGTATCCTTCGCTTGCGACCGTAACAACCTGGCTATGCCTGATCTCGTCTGCTCTCGGAAGCTAAGCAGGTTTGGTCCTGTATAATGTACCGGCGATTAGATTGGCTGATCTTTAAATAGCTCTCTCTTTGCAGCAGTCTTCGCTTATGGCCATTCCACCCTGGCTATGCCAGATCATGTCTGAGCTCGGAAACTAAGCAGGTTTCGGCCTGGTTAGTAATTGGATGGCAGACCCCCTGGTAATACCAGTTGCTTTAAGATTTTTGGAAATTTTTCACAAATTATATAATAATCTTGCAAGAAAAAAAGAAAGGAGTCAATTAGAGTTGTTCCGATTCCGATACTAGTATCGGAAATATCTCCGATACCACAACAAATTCTGGCATCGGCATCGGCGAGTACATGAACCCATATACCGATCCGATACCATTTTCTTAAAAAAGACCTAGTTATGACCACAAGCTTTGCCTAACCGCTGCACGGTTCTTCTTCGCTGCTCAAAATGCATTGAAAACACAGGAAGTTGTGCTGTGTTGCCACAAGCAACCCCTGTTTAGAGCAGCGAAGAAGAAATGAAAACGCGTTAGCAGCCCTTATCTATATATGACTGGATCACTCATCACATTCTAAACTGCCAAAAGACAGTGAAGCCGCTACTATATTATAGATCAGTGGTTAGCAGTATGTCTCTGTAGTACCGGTAGTTACAGACTCTCGAGTATATTCAGTACCGGCAACTGCGTTCAGTCGCTTCCGTGTAAGTCAAAACGCAGGGCTCCAGACAGTAGCCGAATATATACTAGTGTCTGTGAATATTAAACTGCAAAATACTATTTAAATATTACTCCCGCAAAATCTACATCTCTGTGGGTGACTGGCACAGATGCGCGAGAGCTCGCTGTTTTGTAGTCTCTGCTGTGTGTCATGAGGACACGAACGCATAAACCGTCACTTCATGAGAATTTACCGTTTCATTTGAGAATACTGTCATATCATAAACACAGACACTCAAAGATCTTCATGGCAGCCCATTAAAATAAATGTTTGGTTTACATGAGTAAATTGACAATATATAAAGCTACTGTTGTAGCCTACAGTAATAATAATACATCTCTATAATAATAATAATTATGCCTAGATGGTTGCTTGTTTTTTACTTGTTAGAGATTATCTGATTAATAGATCTTTTTTTATATTCCTAGACTTATTTGTTGCAGTTTTTTTATACAGTTATATTGTAAAACTTAAATACCTTTTTTAGTTTGCGGTGTTAGATTTTTGGCTGCATTTGAAGTTCTTTTTTGCATAAGAAAATAAATAATACTGTCAAATTCATGTTAGATAATAAAAATACTGTAATAAACACAGTAGTTCACCATGTATTTGTTCATGTTTTATTGAGGGATCTGTCTGAAGCACACCATAAAAAAATTCTAGCAATTTACACAGGGCTAGTAGTATATACAGCTGTATATACAGATATACACCCAGGTATCGGATCAGTACTCGGTATCGGCCGATACCCTGAGCCCAGGTATCGGAATCGGTATCGGGAAGAGAAAAAGGGTATCGGAACATCTCTAGAGTCAATGCCCCATATCTGAATCTTAGCAGGTATGGGCCTGGTTAGTAATTGGATGGGAGACACCCTGGTAATACCAGTTGCTTTAAGATTTTTGGAAATTTTTCACAAATTATATAATAATCTTAAAAAAAAAAAAAAAAAAGTCAATGCCCGATCTCTGAATAATAGCAGGTTTTGCCTGGTTAGTACTTGGATGGAAGACGGCCGGGAAATACCAGTTGCTGTAATATTTTTGGCAATTTTTACTAATTACATAATAATCTTGCAACAAAAAAAAAAAAAAAGAGTAAATGCCCAATCTTTGAATCTTAGGAGGTATGGACCTGTTTAGTGCTTGGATGGGAGACCGCCTCAGAATACCAGTTGCTGTAATATTTTTGGAAATTTGTACTAATTATATAATTATCTTGAAACAAAAAGAGTCAATGCCCAATCTTTGAATCTTAGCAGCTATGGACCTGTTTAGTGTTTGGATGGGAGACCGCCTCGGAAAACCAGGTGCTCTAATATTATTGGAAATTCATTACTAATTATATAATAATCTTTAAAAAAAAAAAAAAAAAAAAAATAAAAGTCAATGCCCGATCTCTTAATCTTAGCAGGTATTGGCCTGGTTAGTGCTTGGATGGGAGACCGCCTGGGAATACCAGGTGCTTTAAGCTTTAGGGTTTTCTTTCCTACTTATATAATGTACCGGCGATTAGATTGGCTGATCTTTAAATAGCTCTCTCTTTGCAGCAGTCTTCGCTTATGGCCATACCACCCTGGCTATGCCAGATCATGTCTGAGCTCGGAAGCTAAGCAGGTTTGGGCCTGGTTAGTAATTGGATGGGAGACCCCCTGGTAATACCAGTTGCTCTAAGATTTTTGTAAATTTTTCACAAATTATATAATAATCTTGAAAAAAAAAAGAGTCAATGCCCATTCTTTGAATCTTAGCAGTCATGGACCTGTTTAGTGTCTGGATGGGAGACCGCCTCGGAATACCAGGTGCTCTAATATTATTGGAAATTTATTACTAATTATATAATAATCTTAAAAAAAAAAAAAAAAAAAAAAAGAGTCAATGCCCGATCTCTTAATCTTAGCAGGTATTGGCCTGGTTAGTGCTTGGATGGGAGACCGCCTGGGAATACCAGGTGCTTTAAGCTTTAGGGTTTTCTTTCCTACTTATATAATGTACCGGCGATTAGATTGACTGATCTTTAAATAGCTCTCTCTTTGCAGCAGTCTTCGCTTATGGCCATACCACCCTGGCTATGCCAGATCATGTCTGAGCTCGGAAGCTAAGCAGGTTTGGGCCTGGTTAGTAATTGGATGGGAGACCCCCTGGTAATACCAGTTGCTTTAAGATTTTTGTAAATTTTTCACAAATTATATAATAATCTTGAAAAAAAAAAGAGTGAATGCCCAATCTTTGAATCTTAGCAGTCATTGACCTGTGTAGTGTTTGGATGGGAGACCCCCTGGTAATACCAGGTGCTCTAATATTATTGGAAATTTATTACTAATTATATAATAATCTTAAAAAAAAAGAGCCAATGCCCGATCTCTTAATCTTAGCAGGTATTGGCCTGGTTAGTGCTTGGATGGGAGACCGCCTCGGAATACCAGGTGCTGTAAGCTTTTGGATTTTCATTCCTACTTATATAATGTATGGGCGATTTGATTGGCTGATCTTTAAATAGTCTTCTCTTTGCAGTATCCTTCGCTTGCGACCGTAACAACCTGGCTATGCCTGATCTCGTCTGCTCTCGGAAGCTAAGCAGGTTTGGTCCTGTATAATGTACCGGCGATTAGATTGGCTGATCTTTAAATAGCTCTCTCTTTGCAGCAGTCTTCGCTTATGGCCATTCCACCCTGGCTATGCCAGATCATGTCTGAGCTCGGAAACTAAGCAGGTTTCGGCCTGGTTAGTAATTGGATGGCAGACCCCCTGGTAATACCAGTTGCTTTAAGATTTTTGGAAATTTTTCACAAATTATATAATAATCTTGCAAGAAAAAAAGAAAGGAGTCAATGCCCCATATCTGAATCTTAGCAGGTATGGGCCTGGTTAGTAATTGGATGGGAGACACCCTGGTAATACCAGTTGCTTTAAGATTTTTGGAAATTTTTCACAAATTATATAATAATCTTGAAAAAAAAAAAAAAAAAGTCAATGCCCGATCTCTGAATAATAGCAGGTTTTGCCTGGTTAGTACTTGGATGGAAGACGGCCGGGAAATACCAGTTGCTGTAATATTTTTGGCAATTTTTACTAATTACATAATAATCTTGCAACAAAAAAAAAAAAAAAGAGTAAATGCCCAATCTTTGAATCTTAGGAGGTATGGACCTGTTTAGTGCTTGGATGGGAGACCGCCTCAGAATACCAGTTGCTGTAATATTTTTGGAAATTTGTACTAATTATATAATTATCTTGAAACAAAAAGAGTCAATGCCCAATCTTTGAATCTTAGCAGCTATGGACCTGTTTAGTGTTTGGATGGGAGACCGCCTCGGAAAACCAGGTGCTCTAATATTATTGGAAATTCATTACTAATTATATAATAATCTTTAAAAAAAAAAAAAAAAAAAAAAAAAAAGTCAATGCCCGATCTCTTAATCTTAGCAGGTATTGGCCTGGTTAGTGCTTGGATGGGAGACCGCCTGGGAATACCAGGTGCTTTAAGCTTTAGGGTTTTCTTTCCTACTTATATAATGTACCGGCGATTAGATTGGCTGATCTTTAAATAGCTCTCTCTTTGCAGCAGTCTTCGCTTATGGCCATACCACCCTGGCTATGCCAGATCATGTCTGAGCTCGGAAGCTAAGCAGGTTTGGGCCTGGTTAGTAATTGGATGGGAGACCCCCTGGTAATACCAGTTGCTCTAAGATTTTTGTAAATTTTTCACAAATTATATAATAATCTTGAAAAAAAAAAGAGTCAATGCCCATTCTTTGAATCTTAGCAGTCATGGACCTGTTTAGTGTCTGGATGGGAGACCGCCTCGGAATACCAGGTGCTCTAATATTATTGGAAATTTATTACTAATTATATAATAATCTTAAAAAAAAAAAAAAAAAAAAAAAGAGTCAATGCCCGATCTCTTAATCTTAGCAGGTATTGGCCTGGTTAGTGCTTGGATGGGAGACCGCCTGGGAATACCAGGTGCTTTAAGCTTTAGGGTTTTCTTTCCTACTTATATAATGTACCGGCGATTAGATTGACTGATCTTTAAATAGCTCTCTCTTTGCAGCAGTCTTCGCTTATGGCCATACCACCCTGGCTATGCCAGATCATGTCTGAGCTCGGAAGCTAAGCAGGTTTGGGCCTGGTTAGTAATTGGATGGGAGACCCCCTGGTAATACCAGTTGCTTTAAGATTTTTGTAAATTTTTCACAAATTATATAATAATCTTGAAAAAAAAAAGAGTGAATGCCCAATCTTTGAATCTTAGCAGTCATTGACCTGTGTAGTGTTTGGATGGGAGACCCCCTGGTAATACCAGGTGCTCTAATATTATTGGAAATTTATTACTAATTATATAATAATCTTAAAAAAAAGAGCCAATGCCCGATCTCTTAATCTTAGCAGGTATTGGCCTGGTTAGTGCTTGGATGGGAGACCGCCTCGGAATACCAGGTGCTGTAAGCTTTTGGATTTTCATTCCTACTTATATAATGTATGGGCGATTTGATTGGCTGATCTTTAAATAGTCTTCTCTTTGCAGTATCCTTCGCTTGCGACCGTAACAACCTGGCTATGCCTGATCTCGTCTGCTCTCGGAAGCTAAGCAGGTTTGGTCCTGTATAATGTACCGGCGATTAGATTGGCTGATCTTTAAATAGCTCTCTCTTTGCAGCAGTCTTCGCTTATGGCCATTCCACCCTGGCTATGCCAGATCATGTCTGAGCTCGGAAACTAAGCAGGTTTCGGCCTGGTTAGTAATTGGATGGCAGACCCCCTGGTAATACCAGTTGCTTTAAGATTTTTGGAAATTTTTCACAAATTATATAATAATCTTGCAAGAAAAAAAGAAAGGAGTCAATGCCCCATATCTGAATCTTAGCAGGTATGGGCCTGGTTAGTAATTGGATGGGAGACACCCTGGTAATACCAGTTGCTTTAAGATTTTTGGAAATTTTTCACAAATTATATAATAATCTTGAAAAAAAAAAAAAAAAAGTCAATGCCCGATCTCTGAATAATAGCAGGTTTTGCCTGGTTAGTACTTGGATGGAAGACGGCCGGGAAATACCAGTTGCTGTAATATTTTTGGCAATTTTTACTAATTACATAATAATCTTGCAACAAAAAAAAAAAAAAAAAAAGAGTAAATGCCCAATCTTTGAATCTTAGGAGGTATGGACCTGTTTAGTGCATGGATGGGAGACCGCCTCGGAATACCAGTTGCTGTAATATTTTTGGAAATTTGTACTAATTATATAATTATCTTGAAACAAAAAGAGTCAATGCCCAATCTTTGAATCTTAGCAGCTATGGACCTGTTTAGTGTTTGGATGGGAGACCGCCTCGGAAAACCAGGTGCTCTAATATTATTGGAAATTTATTACTAATTATATAATAATCTTTAAAAAAAAAAAAAAAAAAAAAAAAAAAAGAGTCAATGCCCGATCTCTTAATCTTAGCAGGTATTGGCCTGGTTAGTGCTTGGATGGGAGACCGCCTGGGAATACCAGGTGCTTTAAGCTTTAGGGTTTTCTTTCCTACTTATATTAGATTGGCTGATCTTTAAATAGCTCTCTCTTTGCAGCAGTCTTCGCTTATGGCCATACCACCCTGTCTATGCCAGATCATGTCTGAGCTCGGAAGCTAAGCAGGTTTGGGCCTGGTTAGTAATTGGATGGGAGACCCCCTGGTAATACCAGTTGCTTTAAGATTTTTGTAAATTTTTCACAAATTATATAATAATCTTGAAAAAAAAAAGAGTCAATGCCCATTCTTTGAATCTTAGCAGTCATGGACCTGTTTAGTGTCTGGATGGGAGACCGCCTCGGAATACCAGGTGCTCTAATATTATTGGAAATTTATTACTAATTATATAATAATCTAAAAAAATAAAATAAAAAAAAAGAGTCAATGCCCGATCTCTTAATCTTAGCAGGTATTGGCCTGGTTAGTGCTTGGATGGGAGACCGCCTGGGAATACCAGGTGCTTTAAGCTTTAGGGTTTTCTTTCCTACTTATATAATGTACCGGCGATTAGATTGACTGATCTTTAAATAGCTCTCTCTTTGCTGCAGTCTTCGCTTATGGCCATACCACCCTGGCTATGCCAGATCATGTCTGAGCTCGGAAGCTAAGCAGGTTTGGGCCTGGTTAGTAATTGGATGGGAGACCCCCTGGTAATACCAGTTGCTTTAAGATTTTTGTAAATTTTTCACAAATTATATAATAATCTTGAAAAAAAAAAGAGTGAATGCCCATTCTTTGAATCTTAGCAATCATTGACCTGTGTAGTGTTTGGATGGGAGACCCCCTGTTAATACCAGGTGCTCTAATATTATTGGAAATTTATTACTAATTATATAATAATCTTAAAAAAAAAGAGCCAATGCCCGATCTCTTAATCTTAGCAGGTATTGGCCTGGTTAGTGCTTGGATGGGAGACCGCCTCGGAATACCAGGTGCTGTAAGCTTTTGGATTTTCATTCCTACTTATATAATGTATGGGCGATTTGATTGGCTGATCTTTAAATAGTCTTCTCTTTGCAGTATCCTTCGCTTGCGACCGTAACAACCTGGCTATGCCTGATCTCGTCTGCTCTCGGAAGCTAAGCAGGTTTGGTCCTGTATAATGTACCGGCGATTAGATTGGCTGATCTTTAAATAGCTCTCTCTTTGCAGCAGTCTTCGCTTATGGCCATTCCACCCTGGCTATGCCAGATCATGTCTGAGCTTGGAAACTAAGCAGGTTTCGGCCTGGTTAGTAATTGGATGGCAGACCCCCTGGTAATACCAGTTGCTTTAAGATTTTGGGAAATTTTTCACAAATTATATAATAATCTTGCAAGAAAAAAAGAAAGGAGTCAATGCCCCATATCTGAATCTTAGCAGGTATGGGCCTGGTTAGTAATTGGATGGGAGACACCCTGGTAATACCAGTTGCTTTAAGATTTTTGGAAATTTTTCACAAATTATATAATAATCTTGAAAAAAAAAAAAAAGTCAATGCCCGATCTCTGAATAATATCAGGTTTTGCCTGGTTAGTACTTGGATGGAAGACGGCCGGGAAATACCAGTTGCTGTAATATTTTTGGCAATTTTTACTAATTACATAATAATCTTGCAACAAAAAAAAAAAAGAGTAAATGCCCAATCTTTGAATCTTAGGAGGTATGGACCTGTTTAGTGCTTGGATGGGAGACCGCCTCGGAATACCAGTTGCTGTAATATTTTTGGAAATTTGTACTAATTATATAATTATCTTGAAACAAAAAGAGTCAATGCCCAATCTTTGAATCTTAGCAGCTATGGACCTGTTTAGTGTTTGGATGGGAGACCGCCTCGGAAAACCAGGTGCTCTAATATTATTGGAAATTCATTACTAATTATATAATAATCTTTAAAAAAAAAAAAAAAAAAAAAAAAAAGTCAATGCCCGATCTCTTAATCTTAGCAGGTATTGGCCTGGTTAGTGCTTGGATGGGAGACCGCCTGGGAATACCAGGTGCTTTAAGCTTTAGGGTTTTCTTTCCTACTTATATAATGTACCGGCGATTAGATTGGCTGATCTTTAAATAGCTCTCTCTTTGCAGCAGTCTTCGCTTATGGCCATACCACCCTGGCTATGCCAGATCATGTCTGAGCTCGGAAGCTAAGCAGGTTTGGGCCTGGTTAGTAATTGGATGGGAGACCCCCTGGTAATACCAGTTGCTCTAAGATTTTTGTAAATTTTTCACAAATTATATAATAATCTTGAAAAAAAAAAGAGTCA
Source organism: Carassius gibelio (assembly GCF_023724105.1). Taxonomy (NCBI): domain Eukaryota; kingdom Metazoa; phylum Chordata; class Actinopteri; order Cypriniformes; family Cyprinidae; genus Carassius; species Carassius gibelio. The sequence continues at coordinate 3,720,478 of NC_068373.1, forward strand.
ATGCCCATTCTTTGAATCTTAGCAGTCATGGACCTGTTTAGTGTCTGGATGGGAGACCGCCTCGGAATACCAGGTGCTCTAATATTATTGGAAATTTATTACTAATTATATAATAATCTTAAAAAAAAAAAAAAAAAAAAAAGAGTCAATGCCCGATCTCTTAATCTTAGCAGGTATTGGCCTGGTTAGTGCTTGGATGGGAGACCGCCTGGGAATACCAGGTGCTTTAAGCTTTAGGGTTTTCTTTCCTACTTATATAATGTACCGGCGATTAGATTGACTGATCTTTAAATAGCTCTCTCTTTGCAGCAGTCTTCGCTTATGGCCATACCACCCTGGCTATGCCAGATCATGTCTGAGCTCGGAAGCTAAGCAGGTTTGGGCCTGGTTAGTAATTGGATGGGAGACCCCCTGGTAATACCAGTTGCTTTAAGATTTTTGTAAATTTTTCACAAATTATATAATAATCTTGAAAAAAAAAAGAGTGAATGCCCAATCTTTGAATCTTAGCAGTCATTGACCTGTGTAGTGTTTGGATGGGAGACCCCCTGGTAATACCAGGTGCTCTAATATTATTGGAAATTTATTACTAATTATATAATAATCTTAAAAAAAAGAGCCAATGCCCGATCTCTTAATCTTAGCAGGTATTGGCCTGGTTAGTGCTTGGATGGGAGACCGCCTCGGAATACCAGGTGCTGTAAGCTTTTGGATTTTCATTCCTACTTATATAATGTATGGGCGATTTGATTGGCTGATCTTTAAATAGTCTTCTCTTTGCAGTATCCTTCGCTTGCGACCGTAACAACCTGGCTATGCCTGATCTCGTCTGCTCTCGGAAGCTAAGCAGGTTTGGTCCTGTATAATGTACCGGCGATTAGATTGGCTGATCTTTAAATAGCTCTCTCTTTGCAGCAGTCTTCGCTTATGGCCATTCCACCCTGGCTATGCCAGATCATGTCTGAGCTCGGAAACTAAGCAGGTTTCGGCCTGGTTAGTAATTGGATGGCAGACCCCCTGGTAATACCAGTTGCTTTAAGATTTTGGGAAATTTTTCACAAATTATATAATAATCTTGCAAGAAAAAAAGAAAGGAGTCAATGCCCCATATCTGAATCTTAGCAGGTATGGGCCTGGTTAGTAATTGGATGGGAGACCCCCTGGTAATACCAGTTGCTTTAAGATTTTTGGAAATTTTTCACAAATTATATAATAATCTTGCAAGAAAAAAAGAAAGGAGTCAATGCCCCATATCTGAATCTTAGCAGGTATGGGCCTGGTTAGTAATTGGATGGGAGACACCCTGGTAATACCAGTTGCTTTAAGATTTTTGGAAATTTTTCACAAATTATATAATAATCTTGAAAAAAAAAAAAAAAGTCAATGCCCGATCTCTGAATAATAGCAGGTTTTGCCTGGTTAGTACTTGGATGGAAGACGGCCGGGAAATACCAGTTGCTGTAATATTTTTGGCAATTTTTACTAATTACATAATAATCTTGCAACAAAAAAAAAAAAAAAAAAAGAGTAAATGCCCAATCTTTGAATCTTAGGAGGTATGGACCTGTTTAGTGCATGGATGGGAGACCGCCTCGGAATACCAGTTGCTTTAAGATTTTTGGAAATTTGTACTAATTATATAATTATCTTGAAACAAAAAGAGTCAATGCCCAATCTTTGAATCTTAGCAGCTATGGACCTGTTTAGTGTTTGGATGGGAGACCGCCTCGGAAAACCAGGTGCTCTAATATTATTGGAAATTTATTACTAATTATATAATAATCTTTAAAAAAAAAAAAAAAAAAAAAAAAAAGAGTCAATGCCCGATCTCTTAATCTTAGCAGGTATTGGCCTGGTTAGTGCTTGGATGGGAGACCGCCTGGGAATACCAGGTGCTTTAAGCTTTAGGGTTTTCTTTCCTACTTATATTAGATTGGCTGATCTTTAAATAGCTCTCTCTTTGCAGCAGTCTTCGCTTATGGCCATACCACCCTGTCTATGCCAGATCATGTCTGAGCTCGGAAGCTAAGCAGGTTTGGGCCTGGTTAGTAATTGGATGGGAGACCCCCTGGTAATACCAGTTGCTTTAAGATTTTTGTAAATTTTTCACAAATTATATAATAATCTTGAAAAAAAAAAGAGTCAATGCCCATTCTTTGAATCTTAGCAGTCATGGACCTGTTTAGTGTCTGGATGGGAGACCGCCTCGGAATACCAGGTGCTCTAATATTATTGGAAATTTATTACTAATTATATAATAATCTAAAAAAATAAAATAAAAAAAAAGAGTCAATGCCCGATCTCTTAATCTTAGCAGGTATTGGCCTGGTTAGTGCTTGGATGGGAGACCGCCTGGGAATACCAGGTGCTTTAAGCTTTAGGGTTTTCTTTCCTACTTATATAATGTACCGGCGATTAGATTGACTGATCTTTAAATAGCTCTCTCTTTGCAGCAGTCTTCGCTTATGGCCATTCCACCCTGGCTATGCCAGATCATGTCTGAGCTTGGAAACTAAGCAGGTTTCGGCCTGGTTAGTAATTGGATGGCAGACCCCCTGGTAATACCAGTTGCTTTAAGATTTTGGGAAATTTTTCACAAATTATATAATAATCTTGCAAGAAAAAAAGAAAGGAGTCAATGCCCCATATCTGAATCTTAGCAGGTATGGGCCTGGTTAGTAATTGGATGGGAGACACCCTGGTAATACCAGTTGCTTTAAGATTTTTGGAAATTTTTCACAAATTATATAATAATCTTGAAAAAAAAAAAAAAGTCAATGCCCGATCTCTGAATAATAGCAGGTTTTGCCTGGTTAGTACTTGGATGGAAGACGGCCGGGAAATACCAGTTGCTGTAATATTTTTGGCAATTTTTACTAATTACATAATAATCTTGCAACAAAAAAAAAAAAAGAGTAAATGCCCAATCTTTGAATCTTAGGAGGTATGGACCTGTTTAGTGCTTGGATGGGAGACCGCCTCGGAATACCAGTTGCTGTAATATTTTTGGAAATTTTCTACTAATTATATAATTATCTTGAAACAAAAAGAGTCAATGCCCAATCTTTGAATCTTAGCAGCTATGGACCTGTTTAGTGTTTGGATGGGAGACCGCCTCGGAAAACCAGGTGCTCTAATATTATTGGAAATTTATTACTAATTATATAATAATCTTAAAAAAAAAAAAAAAAAAAAAAAAGAGTCAATGCCCGATCTCTTAATCTTAGCAGGTATTGGCCTGGTTAGTGCTTGGATGGGAGACCGCCTGGGAATACCAGGTGCTTTAAGCTTTAGGGTTTTCTTTCCTACTTATATAATGTACCGGCGATTAGATTGACTGATCTTTAAATAGCTCTCTCTTTGCAGCAGTCTTCGCTTATGGCCATACCACCCTGGCTATGCCAGATCATGTCTGAGCTCGGAAGCTAAGCAGGTTTGGGCCTGGTTAGTAATTGGATGGGAGACCCCCTGGTAATACCAGTTGCTTTAAGATTTTTGTAAATTTTTCACAAATTATATAATAATCTTGAAAAAAAAAAGAGTGAATGCCCAATCTTTGAATCTTAGCAGTCATTGACCTGTGTAGTGTTTGGATGGGAGACCCCCTGGTAATACCAGGTGCTCTAATATTATTGGAAATTTATTACTAATTATATAATAATCTTAAAAAAAAGAGCCAATGCCCGATCTCTTAATCTTAGCAGGTATTGGCCTGGTTAGTGCTTGGATGGGAGACCGCCTCGGAATACCAGGTGCTGTAAGCTTTTGGATTTTCATTCCTACTTATATAATGTATGGGCGATTTGATTGGCTGATCTTTAAATAGTCTTCTCTTTGCAGTATCCTTCGCTTGCGACCGTAACAACCTGGCTATGCCTGATCTCGTCTGCTCTCGGAAGCTAAGCAGGTTTGGTCCTGTATAATGTACCGGCGATTAGATTGGCTGATCTTTAAATAGCTCTCTCTTTGCAGCAGTCTTCGCTTATGGCCATTCCACCCTGGCTATGCCAGATCATGTCTGAGCTCGGAAACTAAGCAGGTTTCGGCCTGGTTAGTAATTGGATGGCAGACCCCCTGGTAATACCAGTTGCTTTAAGATTTTTGGAAATTTTTCACAAATTATATAATAATCTTGCAAGAAAAAAAGAAAGGAGTCAATGCCCCATATCTGAATCTTAGCAGGTATGGGCCTGGTTAGTAATTGGATGGGAGACACCCTGGTAATACCAGTTGCTTTAAGATTTTTGGAAATTTTTCACAAATTATATAATAATCTTGAAAAAAAAAAAAAAAGTCAATGCCCGATCTCTGAATAATAGCAGGTTTTGCCTGGTTAGTACTTGGATGGAAGACGGCCGGGAAATACCAGTTGCTGTAATATTTTTGGCAATTTTTACTAATTACATAATAATCTTGCAACAAAAAAAAAAAAAAAAAAAGAGTAAATGCCCAATCTTTGAATCTTAGGAGGTATGGACCTGTTTAGTGCATGGATGGGAGACCGCCTCGGAATACCAGTTGCTTTAAGATTTTTGGAAATTTGTACTAATTATATAATTATCTTGAAACAAAAAGAGTCAATGCCCAATCTTTGAATCTTAGCAGCTATGGACCTGTTTAGTGTTTGGATGGGAGACCGCCTCGGAAAACCAGGTGCTCTAATATTATTGGAAATTTATTACTAATTATATAATAATCTTTAAAAAAAAAAAAAAAAAAAAAAAAAAAGAGTCAATGCCCGATCTCTTAATCTTAGCAGGTATTGGCCTGGTTAGTGCTTGGATGGGAGACCGCCTGGGAATACCAGGTGCTTTAAGCTTTAGGGTTTTCTTTCCTACTTATATTAGATTGGCTGATCTTTAAATAGCTCTCTCTTTGCAGCAGTCTTCGCTTATGGCCATACCACCCTGTCTATGCCAGATCATGTCTGAACTCGGAAGCTAAGCAGGTTTGGGCCTGGTTAGTAATTGGATGGGAGACCCCCTGGTAATACCAGTTGCTTTAAGATTTTTGTAAATTTTTCACAAATTATATAATAATCTTGAAAAAAAAAAGAGTCAATGCCCATTCTTTGAATCTTAGCAGTCATGGACCTGTTTAGTGTCTGGATGGGAGACCGCCTCGGAATACCAGGTGCTCTAATATTATTGGAAATTTATTACTAATTATATAATAATCTAAAAAAATAAAATAAAAAAAAAGAGTCAATGCCCGATCTCTTAATCTTAGCAGGTATTGGCCTGGTTAGTGCTTGGATGGGAGACCGCCTGGGAATACCAGGTGCTTTAAGCTTTAGGGTTTTCTTTCCTACTTATATAATGTACCGGCGATTAGATTGACTGATCTTTAAATAGCTCTCTCTTTGCAGCAGTCTTCGCTTATGGCCATTCCACCCTGGCTATGCCAGATCATGTCTGAGCTTGGAAACTAAGCAGGTTTCGGCCTGGTTAGTAATTGGATGGCAGACCCCCTGGTAATACCAGTTGCTTTAAGATTTTGGGAAATTTTTCACAAATTATATAATAATCTTGCAAGAAAAAAAGAAAGGAGTCAATGCCCCATATCTGAATCTTAGCAGGTATGGGCCTGGTTAGTAATTGGATGGGAGACACCCTGGTAATACCAGTTGCTTTAAGATTTTTGGAAATTTTTCACAAATTATATAATAATCTTGAAAAAAAAAAAAAAGTCAATGCCCGATCTCTGAATAATAGCAGGTTTTGCCTGGTTAGTACTTGGATGGAAGACGGCCGGGAAATACCAGTTGCTGTAATATTTTTGGCAATTTTTACTAATTACATAATAATCTTGCAACAAAAAAAAAAAAGAGTAAATGCCCAATCTTTGAATCTTAGGAGGTATGGACCTGTTTAGTGCTTGGATGGGAGACCGCCTCGGAATACCAGTTGCTGTAATATTTTTGGAAATTTGTACTAATTATATAATTATCTTGAAACAAAAAGAGTCAATGCCCAATCTTTGAATCTTAGCAGCTATGGACCTGTTTAGTGTTTGGATGGGAGACCGCCTCGGAAAACCAGGTGCTCTAATATTATTGGAAATTCATTACTAATTATATAATAATCTTTAAAAAAAAAAAAGAAAAAAAAAAAGAGTCAATGCCCGATCTCTTAATCTTAGCAGGTATTGGCCTGGTTAGTGCTTGGATGGGAGACCGCCTGGGAATACCAGGTGCTTTAAGCTTTAGGGTTTTCTTTCCTACTTATATTAGATTGGCTGATCTTTAAATAGCTCTCTCTTTGCAGCAGTCTTCGCTTATGGCCATACCACCCTGTCTATGCCAGATCATGTCTGAGCTCGGAAGCTAAGCAGGTTTGGGCCTGGTTAGTAATTGGATGGGAGACCCCCTGGTAATACCAGTTGCTTTAAGATTTTTGTAAATTTTTCACAAATTATATAATAATCTTGAAAAAAAAAAGAGTCAATGCCCATTCTTTGAATCTTAGCAGTCATGGACCTGTTTAGTGTCTGGATGGGAGACCGCCTCGGAATACCAGGTGCTCTAATATTATTGGAAATTTATTACTAATTATATAATAATCTTAAAAAAAAAAAAAAAAAAAAAGAGTCAATGCCCGATCTCTTAATCTTAGCAGGTATTGGCCTGGTTAGTGCTTGGATGGGAGACCGCCTGGGAATACCAGGTGCTTTAAGCTTTAGGGTTTTCTTTCCTACTTATATAATGTACCGGCGATTAGATTGACTGATCTTTAAATAGCTCTCTCTTTGCAGCAGTCTTCGCTTATGGCCATACCACCCTGGCTATGCCAGATCATGTCTGAGCTCGGAAGCTAAGCAGGTTTGGGCCTGGTTAGTAATTGGATGGGAGACCCCCTGGTAATACCAGTTGCTTTAATATTTTTGTAAATTTTTCACAAATTATATAATAATCTTGAAAAAAAAAAGAGTGAATGCCCAATCTTTGAATCTTAGCAGTCATTGACCTGTGTAGTGTTTGGATGGGAGACCCCCTGGTAATACCAGGTGCTCTAATATTATTGGAAATTTATTACTAATTATATAATAATCTTAAAAAAAAGAGCCAATGCCCGATCTCTTAATCTTAGCAGGTATTGGCCTGGTTAGTGCTTGGATGGGAGACCGCCTCGGAATACCAGGTGCTGTAAGCTTTTGGATTTTCATTCCTACTTATATAATGTATGGGCGATTTGATTGGCTGATCTTTAAATAGTCTTCTCTTTGCAGTATCCTTCGCTTGCGACCGTAACAACCTGGCTATGCCTGATCTCGTCTGCTCTCGGAAGCTAAGCAGGTTTGGTCCTGTATAATGTACCGGCGATTAGATTGGCTGATCTTTAAATAGCTCTCTCTTTGCAGCAGTCTTCGCTTATGGCCATTCCACCCTGGCTATGCCAGATCATGTCTGAGCTCGGAAACTAAGCAGGTTTCGGCCTGGTTAGTAATTGGATGGCAGACCCCCTGGTAATACCAGTTGCTTTAAGATTTTTGGAAATTTTTCACAAATTATATAATAATCTTGCAAGAAAAAAAGAAAGGAGTCAATGCCCCATATCTGAATCTTAGCAGGTATGGGCCTGGTTAGTAATTGGATGGGAGACACCCTGGTAATACCAGTTGCTTTAAGATTTTTGGAAATTTTTCACAAATTATATAATAATCTTGAAAAAAAAAAAAAAAGTCAATGCCCGATCTCTGAATAATAGCAGGTTTTGCCTGGTTAGTACTTGGATGGAAGACGGCCGGGAAATACCAGTTGCTGTAATATTTTTGGCAATTTTTACTAATTACATAATAATCTTGCAACAAAAAAAAAAAAAAAAAAAAGAGTAAATGCCCAATCTTTGAATCTTAGGAGGTATGGACCTGTTTAGTGCATGGATGGGAGACCGCCTCGGAATACCAGTTGCTTTAAGATTTTTGGAAATTTGTACTAATTATATAATTATCTTGAAACAAAAAGAGTCAATGCCCAATCTTTGAATCTTAGCAGCTATGGACCTGTTTAGTGTTTGGATGGGAGACCGCCTCGGAAAACCAGGTGCTCTAATATTATTGGAAATTTATTACTAATTATATAATAATCTTTAAAAAAAAAAAAAAAAAAAAAAAAAAAGAGTCAATGCCCGATCTCTTAATCTTAGCAGGTATTGGCCTGGTTAGTGCTTGGATGGGAGACCGCCTGGGAATACCAGGTGCTTTAAGCTTTAGGGTTTTCTTTCCTACTTATATTAGATTGGCTGATCTTTAAATAGCTCTCTCTTTGCAGCAGTCTTCGCTTATGGCCATACCACCCTGTCTATGCCAGATCATGTCTGAGCTCGGAAGCTAAGCAGGTTTGGGCCTGGTTAGTAATTGGATGGGAGACCCCCTGGTAATACCAGTTGCTTTAAGATTTTTGTAAATTTTTCACAAATTATATAATAATCTTGAAAAAAAAAAGAGTCAATGCCCATTCTTTGAATCTTAGCAGTCATGGACCTGTTTAGTGTCTGGATGGGAGACCGCCTCGGAATACCAGGTGCTCTAATATTATTGGAAATTTATTACTAATTATATAATAATCTAAAAAAATAAAATAAAAAAAAAGAGTCAATGCCCGATCTCTTAATCTTAGCAGGTATTGGCCTGGTTAGTGCTTGGATGGGAGACCGCCTGGGAATACCAGGTGCTTTAAGCTTTAGGGTTTTCTTTCCTACTTATATAATGTACCGGCGATTAGATTGACTGATCTTTAAATAGCTCTCTCTTTGCAGCAGTCTTCGCTTATGGCCATTCCACCCTGGCTATGCCAGATCATGTCTGAGCTTGGAAACTAAGCAGGTTTCGGCCTGGTTAGTAATTGGATGGCAGACCCCCTGGTAATACCAGTTGCTTTAAGATTTTGGGAAATTTTTCACAAATTATATAATAATCTTGCAAGAAAAAAAGAAAGGAGTCAATGCCCCATATCTGAATCTTAGCAGGTATGGGCCTGGTTAGTAATTGGATGGGAGACACCCTGGTAATACCAGTTGCTTTAAGATTTTTGGAAATTTTTCACAAATTATATAATAATCTTGAAAAAAAAAAAAAAGTCAATGCCCGATCTCTGAATAATAGCAGGTTTTGCCTGGTTAGTACTTGGATGGAAGACGGCCGGGAAATACCAGTTGCTGTAATATTTTTGGCAATTTTTACTAATTACATAATAATCTTGCAACAAAAAAAAAAAAGAGTAAATGCCCAATCTTTGAATCTTAGGAGGTATGGACCTGTTTAGTGCTTGGATGGGAGACCGCCTCGGAATACCAGTTGCTGTAATATTTTTGGAAATTTGTACTAATTATATAATTATCTTGAAACAAAAAGAGTCAATGCCCAATCTTTGAATCTTAGCAGCTATGGACCTGTTTAGTGTTTGGATGGGAGACCGCCTCGGAAAACCAGGTGCTCTAATATTATTGGAAATTTATTACTAATTATATAATAATCTTTAAAAAAAAAAAAAAAAAAAAAAAAAAAAGAGTCAATGCCCGATCTCTTAATCTTAGCAGGTATTGGCCTGGTTAGTGCTTGGATGGGAGACCGCCTGGGAATACCAGGTGCTTTAAGCTTTAGGGTTTTCTTTCCTACTTATATAATGTACCGGCGATTAGATTGACTGATCTTTAAATAGCTCTCTCTTTGCAGCAGTCTTCGCTTATGGCCATTCCACCCTGGCTATGCCAGATCATGTCTGAGCTTGGAAACTAAGCAGGTTTCGGCCTGGTTAGTAATTGGATGGCAGACCCCCTGGTAATACCAGTTGCTTTAAGATTTTGGGAAATTTTTCACAAATTATATAATAATCTTGCAAGAAAAAAAGAAAGGAGTCAATGCCCCATATCTGAATCTTAGCAGGTATGGGCCTGGTTAGTAATTGGATGGGAGACACCCTGGTAATACCAGTTGCTTTAAGATTTTTGGAAATTTTTCACAAATTATATAATAATCTTGAAAAAAAAAAAAAAGTCAATGCCCGATCTCTGAATAATAGCAGGTTTTGCCTGGTTAGTACTTGGATGGAAGACGGCCGGGAAATACCAGTTGCTGTAATATTTTTGGCAATTTTTACTAATTACATAATAATCTTGCAACAAAAAAAAAAAAAGAGTAAATGCCCAATCTTTGAATCTTAGGAGGTATGGACCTGTTTAGTGCTTGGATGGGAGACCGCCTCGGAATACCAGTTGCTGTAATATTTTTGGAAATTTGTACTAATTATATAATTATCTTGAAACAAAAAGAGTCAATGCCCAATCTTTGAATCTTAGCAGCTATGGACCTGTTTAGTGTTTGGATGGGAGACCGCCTCGGAAAACCAGGTGCTCTAATATTATTGGAAATTCATTACTAATTATATAATAATCTTTAAAAAAAAAAAAAAAAAAAAAAAAGAGTCAATGCCCGATCTCTTAATCTTAGCAGGTATTGGCCTGGTTAGTGCTTGGATGGGAGACCGCCTGGGAATACCAGGTGCTTTAAGCTTTAGGGTTTTCTTTCCTACTTATATTAGATTGGCTGATCTTTAAATAGCTCTCTCTTTGCAGCAGTCTTCGCTTATGGCCATACCACCCTGTCTATGCCAGATCATGTCTGAGCTCGGAAGCTAAGCAGGTTTGGGCCTGGTTAGTAATTGGATGGGAGACCCCCTGGTAATACCAGTTGCTTTAAGATTTTTGTAAATTTTTCACAAATTATATAATAATCTTGAAAAAAAAAAGAGTCAATGCCCATTCTTTGAATCTTAGCAGTCATGGACCTGTTTAGTGTCTGGATGGGAGACCGCCTCGGAATACCAGGTGCTCTAATATTATTGGAAATTTATTACTAATTATATAATAATCTTAAAAAAAAAAAAAAAAAAAAAGAGTCAATGCCCGATCTCTTAATCTTAGCAGGTATTGGCCTGGTTAGTGCTTGGATGGGAGACCGCCTGGGAATACCAGGTGCTTTAAGCTTTAGGGTTTTCTTTCCTACTTATATAATGTACCGGCGATTAGATTGACTGATCTTTAAATAGCTCTCTCTTTGCAGCAGTCTTCGCTTATGGCCATACCACCCTGGCTATGCCAGATCATGTCTGAGCTCGGAAGCTAAGCAGGTTTGGGCCTGGTTAGTAATTGGATGGGAGACCCCCTGGTAATACCAGTTGCTTTAAGATTTTTGTAAATTTTTCACAAATTATATAATAATCTTGAAAAAAAAAAGAGTGAATGCCCATTCTTTGAATCTTAGCAGTCATTGACCTGTGTAGTGTTTGGATGGGAGACCCCCTGGTAATACCAGGTGCTCTAATATTATTGGAAATGTATTACTAATTATATAATAATCTTAAAAAAAAAGAGCCAATGCCCGATCTCTTAATCTTAGCAGGTATTGGCCTGGTTAGTGCTTGGATGGGAGACCGCCTCGGAATACCAGGTGCTGTAAGCTTTTGGATTTTCATTCCTACTTATATAATGTATGGGCGATTTGATTGGCTGATCTTTAAATAGTCTTCTCTTTGCAGTATCCTTCGCTTGCGACCGTAACAACCTGGCTATGCCTGATCTCGTCTGCTCTCGGAAGCTAAGCAGGTTTGGTCCTGTATAATGTACCGGCGATTAGATTGGCTGATCTTTAAATAGCTCTCTCTTTGCAGCAGTCTTCGCTTATGGCCATTCCACCCTGGCTATGCCAGATCATGTCTGAGCTCGGAAACTAAGCAGGTTTCGGCCTGGTTAGTAATTGGATGGCAGACCCCCTGGTAATACCAGTTGCTTTAAGATTTTGGGAAATTTTTCACAAATTATATAATAATCTTGCAAGAAAAAAAGAAAGGAGTCAATGCCCCATATCTGAATCTTAGCATGTATGGGCCTGGTTAGTAATTGGATGGGAGACACCCTGGTAATACCAGTTGCTTTAAGATTTTTGGAAATTTTTCACAAATTATATAATAATCTTGAAAAAAAAAAAAAAAAGTCAATGCCCGATCTCTGAATAATAGCAGGTTTTGCCTGGTTAGTACTTGGATGGAAGACGGCCGGGAAATACCAGTTGCTGTAATATTTTTGGCAATTTTTACTAATTACATAATAATCTTGCAACAACAACAAAAAAAAAAAGAGTAAATGCCCAATCTTTGAATCTTAGGAGGTATGGACCTGTTTAGTGCTTGGATGGGAGACCGCCTCGGAATACCAGTTGCTGTAATATTTTTGGAAATTTGTACTAATTATATAATTATCTTGAAACAAAAAGAGTCAATGCCCAATCTTTGAATCTTAGCAGCTATGGACCTGTTTAGTGTTTGGATGGGAGACCGCCTCGGAAAACCAGGTGCTCTAATATTATTGGAAATTTATTACTAATTATATAATAATCTTAAAAAAAAAAAAAAAAAAAAAAAAAGAGTCAATGCCCGATCTCTTAATCTTAGCAGGTATTGGCCTGGTTAGTGCTTGGATGGGAGACCGCCTGGGAATACCAGGTGCTTTAAACTTTAGGGTTTTCTTTCCTACTTATATTAGATTGGCTGATCTTTAAATAGCTCTCTCTTTGCAGCAGTCTTCGCTTATGGCCATACCACCCTGTCTATGCCAGATCATGTCTGAGCTCGGAAGCTAAGCAGGTTTGGGCCTGGTTAGTAATTGGATGGGAGTCCCCCTGGTAATACCAGTTGCTTTAAGATTTTTGTAAATTTTTCACAAATTATATAATAATCTTGAAAAAAAAAAGAGTCAATGCCCATTCTTTGAATCTTAGCAGTCATGGACCTGTTTAGTGTCTGGATGGGAGACCGCCTCGGAATACCAGGTGCTCTAATATTATTGGAAATTTATTACTAATTATATAATAATCTTAAAAAAAAAAAAAAAAAAAAAGAGTCAATGCCCGATCTCTTAATCTTAGCAGGTATTGGCCTGGTTAGTGCTTGGATGGGAGACCGCCTGGGAATACCAGGTGCTTTAAGCTTTAGGGTTTTCTTTCCTACTTATATTAGATTGGCTGATCTTTAAATAGCTCTCTCTTTGCAGCAGTCTTCGCTTATGGCCATACCACCCTGTCTATGCCAGATCATGTCTGAGCTCGGAAGCTAAGCAGGTTTGGGCCTGGTTAGTAATTGGATGGGAGACCCCCTGGTAATACCAGTTGCTTTAAGATTTTTGTAAATTTTTCACAAATTATATAATAATCTTGAAAAAAAAAAGAGTCAATGCCCATTCTTTGAATCTTAGCAGTCATGGACCTGTTTAGTGTCTGGATGGGAGACCGCCTCGGAATACCAGGTGCTTTAAGCTTTAGGGTTTTCTTTCCTACTTATATAATGTACCGGCGATTAGATTGACTGATCTTTAAATAGCTCTCTCTTTGCAGCAGTCTTCGCTTATGGCCATACCACCCTGGCTATGCCAGATCATGTCTGAGCTCGGAAGCTAAGCAGGTTTGGGCCTGGTTAGTAATTGGATGGGAGACCCCCTGGTAATACCAGTTGCTCTAAGATTTTTGTAAATTTTTCACAAATTATATAATAATCTTGAAAAAAAAAAGAGTCAATGCCCATTCTTTGAATCTTAGCAGTCATGGACCTGTTTAGTGTCTGGATGGGAGACCGCCTGGTAATACCAGGTGCTCTAATATTATTGGAAATTTATTACTAATTATATAATAATCTTAAAAAAAAAGAGCCAATGCCCGATCTCTTAATCTTAGCAGGTATTGGCCTGGTTAGTGCTTGGATGGGAGACCGCCTCGGAATACCAGGTGCTGTAAGCTTTTGGATTTTCATTCCTACTTATATAATGTATGGGCGATTTGATTGGCTGATCTTTAAATAGTCTTCTCTTTGCAGTATCCTTCGCTTGCGACCGTAACAACCTGGCTATGCCTGATCTCGTCTGCTCTCGGAAGCTAAGCAGGTTTGGTCCTGTATAATGTACCGGCGATTAGATTGGCTGATCTTTAAATAGCTCTCTCTTTGCAGCAGTCTTCGCTTATGGCCATTCCACCCTGGCTATGCCAGATCATGTCTGAGCTCGGAAACTAAGCAGGTTTCGGCCTGGTTAGTAATTGGATGGCAGACCCCCTGGTAATACCAGTTGCTTTAAGATTTTTGGAAATTTTTCACAAATTATATAATAATCTTGCAAGAAAAAAAGAAAGGAGTCAATGCCCCATATCTGAATCTTAGCAGGTATGGGCCTGGTTAGTAATTGGATGGGAGACACCCTGGTAATACCAGTTGCTTTAAGATTTTTGGAAATTTTTCACAAATTATATAATAATCTTGAAAAAAAAAAAAAAGTCAATGCCCGATCTCTGAATAATAGCAGGTTTTGCCTGGTTAGTACTTGGATGGAAGACGGCCGGGAAATACCAGTTGCTGTAATATTTTTGGCAATTTTTACTAATTACATAATAATCTTGCAACAAAAAAAAAAAAAAGAGTAAATGCCCAATCTTTGAATCTAAGGAGGTATGGACCTGTTTAGTGCTTGGATGGGAGACCGCCTCAGAATACCAGTTGCTGTAATATTTTTGGAAATTTGTACTAATTATATAATTATCTTGAAACAATAAGAGTCAATGCCCAATCTTTGAATCTTAGCAGCTATGGACCTGTGTAGTGTTTGGATGGGAGACCCCCTGGTAATACCAGGTGCTCTAATATTATTGGAAATTTATTACTAATTATATAATAATCTTAAAAAAAAGAGCCAATGCCCGATCTCTTAATCTTAGCAGGTATTGGCCTGGTTAGTGCTTGGATGGGAGACCGCCTCGGAATACCAGGTGCTGTAAGCTTTTGGATTTTCATTCCTACTTATATAATGTATGGGCGATTTGATTGGCTGATCTTTAAATAGTCTTCTCTTTGCAGTATCCTTCGCTTGCGACCGTAACAACCTGGCTATGCCTGATCTCGTCTGCTCTCGGAAGCTAAGCAGGTTTGGTCCTGTATAATGTACCGGCGATTAGATTGGCTGATCTTTAAATAGCTCTCTCTTTGCAGCAGTCTTCGCTTATGGCCATTCCACCCTGGCTATGCCAGATCATGTCTGAGCTCGGAAACTAAGCAGGTTTCGGCCTGGTTAGTAATTGGATGGCAGACCCCCTGGTAATACCAGTTGCTTTAAGATTTTTGGAAATTTTTCACAAATTATATAATAATCTTGCAAGAAAAAAAGAAAGGAGTCAATGCCCCATATCTGAATCTTAGCAGGTATGGGCCTGGTTAGTAATTGGATGGGAGACACCCTGGTAATACCAGTTGCTTTAAGATTTTTGGAAATTTTTCACAAATTATATAATAATCTTGAAAAAAAAAAAAAAAGTCAATGCCCGATCTCTGAATAATAGCAGGTTTTGCCTGGTTAGTACTTGGATGGAAGACGGCCGGGAAATACCAGTTGCTGTAATATTTTTGGCAATTTTTACTAATTACATAATAATCTTGCAACAAAAAAAAAAAAAAGAGTAAATGCCCAATCTTTGAATCTTAGGAGGTATGGACCTGTTTAGTGCTTGGATGGGAGACCGCCTCAGAATACCAGTTGCTGTAATATTTTTGGAAATTTGTACTAATTATAAAATTATCTTGAAACAAAAAGAGTCAATGCCCAATCTTTGAATCTTAGCAGCTATGGACCTGTTTAGTGTTTGGATGGGAGACCGCCTCGGAAAACCAGGTGCTCTAATATTATTGGAAATTCATTACTAATTATATAATAATCTTTAAAAAAAAAAAAAAAAAAAAAAAAAAGTCAATGCCCGATCTCTTAATCTTAGCAGGTATTGGCCTGGTTAGTGCTTGGATGGGAGACCGCCTGGGAATACCAGGTGCTTTAAGCTTTAGGGTTTTCTTTCCTACTTATATAATGTACCGGCGATTAGATTGGCTGATCTTTAAATAGCTCTCTCTTTGCAGCAGTCTTCGCTTATGGCCATACCACCCTGGCTATGCCAGATCATGTCTGAGCTCGGAAGCTAAGCAGGTTTGGGCCTGGTTAGTAATTGGATGGGAGACCCCCTGGTAATACCAGTTGCTCTAAGATTTTTGTAAATTTTTCACAAATTATATAATAATCTTGAAAAAAAAAAGAGTCAATGCCCATTCTTTGAATCTTAGCAGTCATGGACCTGTTTAGTGTCTGGATGGGAGACCGCCTCGGAATACCAGGTGCTCTAATATTATTGGAAATTTATTACTAATTATATAATAATCTTAAAAAAAAAAAAAAAAAAAAAAAAGAGTCAATGCCCGATCTCTTAATCTTAGCAGGTATTGGCCTGGTTAGTGCTTGGATGGGAGACCGCCTGGGAATACCAGGTGCTTTAAGCTTTAGGGTTTTCTTTCCTACTTATATAATGTACCGGCGATTAGATTGACTGATCTTTAAATAGCTCTCTCTTTGCAGCAGTCTTCGCTTATGGCCATACCACCCTGGCTATGCCAGATCATGTCTGAGCTCGGAAGCTAAGCAGGTTTGGGCCTGGTTAGTAATTGGATGGGAGACCCCCTGGTAATACCAGTTGCTTTAAGATTTTTGTAAATTTTTCACAAATTATATAATAATCTTGAAAAAAAAAAGAGTGAATGCCCAATCTTTGAATCTTAGCAGTCATTGACCTGTGTAGTGTTTGGATGGGAGACCCCCTGGTAATACCAGGTGCTCTAATATTATTGGAAATTTATTACTAATTATATAATAATCTTAAAAAAAAGAGCCAATGCCCGATCTCTTAATCTTAGCAGGTATTGGCCTGGTTAGTGCTTGGATGGGAGACCGCCTCGGAATACCAGGTGCTGTAAGCTTTTGGATTTTCATTCCTACTTATATAATGTATTGGCGATTTGATTGGCTGATCTTTAAATAGTCTTCTCTTTGCAGTATCCTTCGCTTGCGACCGTAACAACCTGGCTATGCCTGATCTCGTCTGCTCTCGGAAGCTAAGCAGGTTTGGTCCTGTATAATGTACCGGCGATTAGATTGGCTGATCTTTAAATAGCTCTCTCTTTGCAGCAGTCTTCGCTTATGGCCATTCCACCCTGGCTATGCCAGATCATGTCTGAGCTCGGAAACTAAGCAGGTTTCGGCCTGGTTAGTAATTGGATGGCAGACCCCCTGGTAATACCAGTTGCTTTAAGATTTTTGGAAATTTTTCACAAATTATATAATAATCTTGCAAGAAAAAAAGAAAGGAGTCAATGCCCCATATCTGAATCTTAGCAGGTATGGGCCTGGTTAGTAATTGGATGGGAGACACCCTGGTAATACCAGTTGCTTTAAGATTTTTGGAAATTTTTCACAAATTATATAATAATCTTGAAAAAAAAAAAAAAGTCAATGCCCGATCTCTGAATAATAGCAGGTTTTGCCTGGTTAGTACTTGGATGGAAGACGGCCGGGAAATACCAGTTGCTGTAATATTTTTGGCAATTTTTACTAATTACATAATAATCTTGCAACAAAAAAAAAAAAAAAAAAAGAGTAAATGCCCAATCTTTGAATCTTAGGAGGTATGGACCTGTTTAGTGCATGGATGGGAGACCGCCTCGGAATACCAGTTGCTGTAATATTTTTGGAAATTTGTACTAATTATATAATTATCTTGAAACAAAAAGAGTCAATGCCCAATCTTTGAATCTTAGCAGCTATGGACCTGTTTAGTGTTTGGATGGGAGACCGCCTCGGAAAACCAGGTGCTCTAATATTATTGGAAATTTATTACTAATTATATAATAATCTTTAAAAAAAAAAAAAAAAGAGTCAATGCCCGATCTCTTAATCTTAGCAGGTATTGGCCTGGTTAGTGCTTGGATGGGAGACCGCCTGGGAATACCAGGTGCTTTAAGCTTTAGGGTTTTCTTTCCTACTTATATTAGATTGGCTGATCTTTAAATAGCTCTCTCTTTGCAGCAGTCTTCGCTTATGGCCATACCACCCTGTCTATGCCAGATCATGTCTGAGCTCGGAAGCTAAGCAGGTTTGGGCCTGGTTAGTAATTGGATGGGAGACCCCCTGGTAATACCAGTTGCTTTAAGATTTTTGTAAATTTTTCACAAATTATATAATAATCTTGAAAAAAAAAAGAGTCAATGCCCATTCTTTGAATCTTAGCAGTCATGGACCTGTTTAGTGTCTGGATGGGAGACCGCCTCGGAATACCAGGTGCTCTAATATTATTGGAAATTTATTACTAATTATATAATAATCTTAAAAAAAAAAAAAAAAAAAAAGAGTCAATGCCCGATCTCTTAATCTTAGCAGGTATTGGCCTGGTTAGTGCTTGGATGGGAGACCGCCTGGGAATACCAGGTGCTTTAAGCTTTAGGGTTTTCTTTCCTACTTATATAATGTACCGGCGATTAGATTGACTGATCTTTAAATAGCTCTCTCTTTGCAGCAGTCTTCGCTTATGGCCATACCACCCTGGCTATGCCAGATCATGTCTGAGCTCGGAAGCTAAGCAGGTTTGGGCCTGGTTAGTAATTGGATGGGAGACCCCCTGGTAATACCAGTTGCTTTAAGATTTTTGTAAATTTTTCACAAATTATATAATAATCTTGAAAAAAAAAGAGTGAATGCCCATTCTTTGAATCTTAGCAGTCATTGACCTGTGTAGTGTTTGGATGGGAGACCCCCTGGTAATACCAGGTGCTCTAATATTATTGGAAAATTATTACTAATTATATAATAATCTTAAAAAAAAAGAGCCAATGCCCGATCTCTTAATCTTAGCAGGTATTGGCCTGGTTAGTGCTTGGATGGGAGACCGCCTCGGAATACCAGGTGCTGTAAGCTTTTGGATTTTCATTCCTACTTATATAATGTATGGGCGATTTGATTGGCTGATCTTTAAATAGTCTTCTCTTTGCAGTATCCTTCGCTTGCGACCGTAACAACCTGGCTATGCCTGATCTCGTCTGCTCTCGGAAGCTAAGCAGGTTTGGTCCTGTATAATGTACCGGCGATTAGATTGGCTGATCTTTAAATAGCTCTCTCTTTGCAGCAGTCTTCGCTTATGGCCATTCCACCCTGGCTATGCCAGATCATGTCTGAGCTCGGAAACTAAGCAGGTTTCGGCCTGGTTAGTAATTGGATGGCAGACCCCCTGGTAATACCAGTTGCTTTAAGATTTTGGGAAATTTTTCACAAATTATATAATAATCTTGCAAGAAAAAAAGAAAGGAGTCAATGCCCCATATCTGAATCTTAGCATGTATGGGCCTGGTTAGTAATTGGATGGGAGACACCCTGGTAATACCAGTTGCTTTAAGATTTTTGGAAATTTTTCACAAATTATATAATAATCTTGAGAAAAAAAAAAAAAGTCAATGCCCGATCTCTGAATAATAGCAGGTTTTGCCTGGTTAGTACTTGGATGGAAGACAGCCGGGAAATACCAGTTGCTGTAATATTTTTGGCAATTTTTACTAATTACATAATAATCTTGCAACAAAAAAAAAAAAAAAAGAGTAAATGCCCAATCTTTGAATCTTAGGAGGTATGGACCTGTTTAGTGCTTGGATGGGAGACCGCCTCGGAATACCAGTTGCTGTAATATTTTTGGAAATTTGTACTAATTATATAATTATCTTGAAACAAAAAGAGTCAATGCCCAATCTTTGAATCTTAGCAGCTATGGACCTGTTTAGTGTTTGGATGGGAGACCGCCTCGGAATACCAGTTGCTGTAATATTTTTGGAAATTTGTACTAATTATATAATTATCTTGAAACAAAAAGAGTCAATGCCCAATCTTTGAATCTTAGCAGCTATGGACCTGTTTAGTGTTTGGATGGGAGACCGCCTCGGAAAACCAGGTGCTCTAATATTATTGGAAATTTATTACTAATTATATAATAATCTAAAAAAAAAAAAAAAAAAAAAAAAGAGTCAATGCCCGATCTCTTAATCTTAGCAGGTATTGGCCTGGTTAGTGCTTGGATGGGAGACCGCCTGGGAATACCAGGTGCTTTAAGCTTTAGGGTTTTCTTTCCTACTTATATTAGATTGGCTGATCTTTAAATAGCTCTCTCTTTGCAGCAGTCTTCGCTTATGGCCATACCACCCTGTCTATGCCAGATCATGTCTGAGCTCGGAAGCTAAGCAGGTTTGGGCCTGGTTAGTAATTGGATGGGAGACCCCCTGGTAATACCAGTTGCTTTAAGATTTTTGTAAATTTTTCACAAATTATATAATAATCTTGAAAAAAAAAAGAGTCAATGCCCATTCTTTGAATCTTAGCAGTCATGGACCTGTTTAGTGTCTGGATGGGAGACCGCCTCGGAATACCAGGTGCTCTAATATTATTGGAAATTTATTACTAATTATATAATAATCTTAAAAAAAAAAAAAAAAAAAAAGAGTCAATGCCCGATCTCTTAATCTTAGCAGGTATTGGCCTGGTTAGTGCTTGGATGGGAGACCGCCTGGGAATACCAGGTGCTTTAAGCTTTAGGGTTTTCTTTCCTACTTATATTAGATTGGCTGATCTTTAAATAGCTCTCTCTTTGCAGCAGTCTTCGCTTATGGCCATACCACCCTGTCTATGCCAGATCATGTCTGAGCTCGGAAGCTAAGCAGGTTTGGGCCTGGTTAGTAATTGGATGGGAGACCCCCTGGTAATACCAGTTGCTTTAAGATTTTTGTAAATTTTTCACAAATTATATAATAATCTTGAAAAAAAAAAGAGTCAATGCCCATTCTTTGAATCTTAGCAGTCATGGACCTGTTTAGTGTCTGGATGGGAGACCGCCTCGGAATACCAGGTGCTCTAATATTATTGGAAATTTATTACTAATTATATAATAATCTTAAAAAAAAAAAAAAAAAAAAAAGAGTCAATGCCCGATCTCTTAATCTTAGCAGGTATTGGCCTGGTTAGTGCTTGGATGGGAGACCGCCTGGGAATACCAGGTGCTTTAAGCTTTAGGGTTTTCTTTCCTACTTATATTAGATTGGCTGATCTTTAAATAGCTCTCTCTTTGCAGCAGTCTTCGCTTATGGCCATACCACCCTGTCTATGCCAGATCATGTCTGAGCTCGGAAGCTAAGCAGGTTTGGGCCTGGTTAGTAATTGGATGGGAGACCCCCTGGTAATACCAGTTGCTTTAAGATTTTTGTAAATTTTTCACAAATTATATAATAATCTTGAAAAAAAAAGAGTCAATGCCCATTCTTTGAATCTTAGCAGTCATGGACCTGTTTAGTGTCTGGATGGGAGACCGCCTCGGAATACCAGGTGCTTTAAGCTTTAGGGTTTTCTTTCCTACTTATATAATGTACCGGCGATTAGATTGACTGATCTTTAAATAGCTCTCTCTTTGCAGCAGTCTTCGCTTATGGCCATACCACCCTGGCTATGCCAGATCATGTCTGAGCTCGGAAGCTAAGCAGGTTTGGGCCTGGTTAGTAATTGGATGGGAGACCCCCTGGTAATACCAGTTGCTCTAAGATTTTTGTAAATTTTTCACAAATTATATAATAATCTTGAAAAAAAAAAGAGTCAATGCCCATTCTTTGAATCTTAGCAGTCATGGACCTGTTTAGTGTCTGGATGGGAGACCGCCTGGTAATACCAGGTGCTCTAATATTATTGGAAATTTATTACTAATTATATAATAATCTTAAAAAAAAAGAGCCAATGCCCGATCTCTTAATCTTAGCAGGTATTGGCCTGGTTAGTGCTTGGATGGGAGACCGCCTCGGAATACCAGGTGCTGTAAGCTTTTGGATTTTCATTCCTACTTATATAATGTATGGGCGATTTGATTGGCTGATCTTTAAATAGTCTTCTCTTTGCAGTATCCTTCGCTTGCGACCGTAACAACCTGGCTATGCCTGATCTCGTCTGCTCTCGGAAGCTAAGCAGGTTTGGTCCTGTATAATGTACCGGCGATTAGATTGGCTGATCTTTAAATAGCTCTCTCTTTGCAGCAGTCTTCGCTTATGGCCATTCCACCCTGGCTATGCCAGATCATGTCTGAGCTCGGAAACTAAGCAGGTTTCGGCCTGGTTAGTAATTGGATGGCAGACCCCCTGGTAATACCAGTTGCTTTAAGATTTTTGGAAATTTTTCACAAATTATATAATAATCTTGCAAGAAAAAAAGAAAGGAGTCAATGCCCCATATCTGAATCTTAGCAGGTATGGGCCTGGTTAGTAATTGGATGGGAGACAACCTGGTAATACCAGTTGCTTTAAGATTTTTGGAAATTTTTCACAAATTATATAATAATCTTGAAAAAAAAAAAAAGTCAATGCCCGATCTCTGAATAATAGCAGGTTTTGCCTGGTTAGTACTTGGATGGAAGACGGCCGGGAAATACCAGTTGCTGTAATATTTTTGGCAATTTTTACTAATTACATAATAATCTTGCAACAAAAAAAAAAAAAAAGAGTAAATGCCCAATCTTTGAATCTAAGGAGGTATGGACCTGTTTAGTGCTTGGATGGGAGACCGCCTCAGAATACCAGTTGCTGTAATATTTTTGGAAATTTGTACTAATTATATAATTATCTTGAAACAAAAAGAGTCAATGCCCAATCTTTGAATCTTAGCAGCTATGGACCTGTTTAGTGTTTGGATGGGAGACCGCCTCGGAAAACCAGGTGCTCTAATATTATTGGAAATTCATTACTAATTATATAATAATCTTTAAAAAAAAAAAAAAAAAAAAAAAAAAAGTCAATGCCCGATCTCTTAATCTTAGCAGGTATTGGCCTGGTTAGTGCTTGGATGGGAGACCGCCTGGGAATACCAGGTGCTTTAAGCTTTAGGGTTTTCTTTCCTACTTATATAATGTACCGGCGATTAGATTGGCTGATCTTTAAATAGCTCTCTCTTTGCAGCAGTCTTCGCTTATGGCCATACCACCCTGGCTATGCCAGATCATGTCTGAGCTCGGAAGCTAAGCAGGTTTGGGCCTGGTTAGTAATTGGATGGGAGACCCCCTGGTAATACCAGTTGCTTTAAGATTTTTGTAAATTTTTCACAAATTATATAATAATCTTGAAAAAAAAAGAGTCAATGCCCATTCTTTGAATCTTAGCAGTCATGGACCTGTTTAGTGTCTGGATGGGAGACCGCCTCGGAATACCAGGTGCTTTAAGCTTTAGGGTTTTCTTTCCTACTTATATAATGTACCGGCGATTAGATTGACTGATCTTTAAATAGCTCTCTCTTTGCAGCAGTCTTCGCTTATGGCCATACCACCCTGGCTATGCCAGATCATGTCTGAGCTCGGAAACTAAGCAGGTTTCGGCCTGGTTAGTAATTGGATGGCAGACCCCCTGGTAATACCAGTTGCTTTAAGATTTTTGGAAATTTTTCACAAATTATATAATAATCTTGCAAGAAAAAAAGAAAGGAGTCAATGCCCCATATCTGAATCTTAGCAGTAGGGGTGTGCATTGGCACTGCCCTCACGATTCGATTCGATTACGATTCACCAGGTAACGATTCGATTCAATTCGATTCTACGATGCATTGCGATGCATCAAAATTCTACTGCACACAAGGCAAATTTTTCATCAGTCATGAGGCAAAACAAGCAGATATTAAACAACAGATTTTATTGGCTGCTATGTGTCTCCTGTATCTTTGACATAAAAGTTATTAAATTAAATTAAATGTAATAAAATAAAATAAAATGTAATTAAATAAAATGTACTAAATCAAATTAAATGGTACAGGGTATTGGATATGGCATTTTCATACCTGAAAATGAAAACAATCAAAATCACTGCTTTCAGTGCTTTTTTTTTTTTTTTTACACATCTTGACGGAGATGACAGGGCACTTCCTGAAGTCCTGTGCAAATATTAAAATAATAAGTAACACTATTTTAACAACAACCACCCAGGAATAAAAATATTCAGTGCAACAACACACAGTAACCACTTATTACTGTGAAACTTTTTTCAAGTAGTTAAGTAAAGTGCAAATTATTCTCAACAAAACAGCAGCTTAGCAGCTATATGACAATGACAATTATATATGCCTACCCCCTGATCCTACCATCACATCAGCTGCATACAATCGGTAGCTTATACCGGGGCTCAATTGTTTCAAGCATGTGGCAAAACCCCACATTTTCTACCACAGAATAGGGTCGTAGATCCTTCGCTATAAAACATGCCACCGATCGTGTGATCCTCTTTGCTCTCTGGAAGTTGTGTGGCAATGTTGATCAGGATACCAATGATCAACATGGTTCGTGAAGTTAGCTGTATTGCCAACGTGCTTAATTTTAGTGTGGCAGATTTTACACACCGCGTAAGACGTGTCTAGTGTCCCATTCACTTCATAAAATCCGAAATGTGCCCAGATGTCCGCTTTCCAAGCTTTGGGCGCGTTTTTTATAATCCGTCTATCACGGTCATCTCCCTCCGCCTCAGCCATCTTGCTTGTTGTTGTTGTTATTCTCCCGGAACCGGAAGTATTTAAACTTCACAACTTTTTTGTCCGCCAGAAAATAAACAGTGACATAATCGATTATGGCACTTTGCCGCATCGATGCTGAATCGTTCATGCCCCGCATCGCGATGCATTGCCGAATCGATTATTGTTGACACCCCTACTTAGCAGGTATGGGCCTGGTTAGTAATTGGATGGGAGACAACCTGGTAATACCAGTTGCTTTAAGATTTTTGGAAATTTTTCACAAATTATATAATAATCTTGAAAAAAAAAAAAAGTCAATGCCCGATCTCTGAATAATAGCAGGTTTTGCCTGGTTAGTACTTGGATGGAAGACGGCCGGGAAATACCAGTTGCTGTAATATTTTTGGCAATTTTTACTAATTACATAATAATCTTGCAACAAAAAAAAAAAAAAAGAGTAAATGCCCAATCTTTGAATCTAAGGAGGTATGGACCTGTTTAGTGCTTGGATGGGAGACCGCCTCAGAATACCAGTTGCTGTAATATTTTTGGAAATTTGTACTAATTATATAATTATCTTGAAACAAAAAGAGTCAATGCCCAATCTTTGAATCTTAGCAGCTATGGACCTGTTTAGTGTTTGGATGGGAGACCGCCTCGGAAAACCAGGTGCTCTAATATTATTGGAAATTCATTACTAATTATATAATAATCTTTAAAAAAAAAAAAAAAAAAAAAAAAAAAGTCAATGCCCGATCTCTTAATCTTAGCAGGTATTGGCCTGGTTAGTGCTTGGATGGGAGACCGCCTGGGAATACCAGGTGCTTTAAGCTTTAGGGTTTTCTTTCCTACTTATATAATGTACCGGCGATTAGATTGGCTGATCTTTAAATAGCTCTCTCTTTGCAGCAGTCTTCGCTTATGGCCATACCACCCTGGCTATGCCAGATCATGTCTGAGCTCGGAAGCTAAGCAGGTTTGGGCCTGGTTAGTAATTGGATGGGAGACCCCCTGGTAATACCAGTTGCTTTAAGATTTTTGTAAATTTTTCACAAATTATATAATAATCTTGAAAAAAAAAGAGTCAATGCCCATTCTTTGAATCTTAGCAGTCATGGACCTGTTTAGTGTCTGGATGGGAGACCGCCTCGGAATACCAGGTGCTTTAAGCTTTAGGGTTTTCTTTCCTACTTATATAATGTACCGGCGATTAGATTGACTGATCTTTAAATAGCTCTCTCTTTGCAGCAGTCTTCGCTTATGGCCATACCACCCTGGCTATGCCAGATCATGTCTGAGCTCGGAAGCTAAGCAGGTTTGGGCCTGGTTAGTAATTGGATGGGAGACCCCCTGGTAATACCAGTTGCTCTAAGATTTTTGTAAATTTTTCACAAATTATATAATAATCTTGAAAAAAAAAAGAGTCAATGCCCATTCTTTGAATCTTAGCAGTCATGGACCTGTTTAGTGTCTGGATGGGAGACCGCCTGGTAATACCAGGTGCTCTAATATTATTGGAAATTTATTACTAATTATATAATAATCTTAAAAAAAAAGAGCCAATGCCCGATCTCTTAATCTTAGCAGGTATTGGCCTGGTTAGTGCTTGGATGGGAGACCGCCTCGGAATACCAGGTGCTGTAAGCTTTTGGATTTTCATTCCTACTTATATAATGTATGGGCGATTTGATTGGCTGATCTTTAAATAGTCTTCTCTTTGCAGTATCCTTCGCTTGCGACCGTAACAACCTGGCTATGCCTGATCTCGTCTGCTCTCGGAAGCTAAGCAGGTTTGGTCCTGTATAATGTACCGGCGATTAGATTGGCTGATCTTTAAATAGCTCTCTCTTTGCAGCAGTCTTCGCTTATGGCCATTCCACCCTGGCTATGCCAGATCATGTCTGAGCTCGGAAACTAAGCAGGTTTCGGCCTGGTTAGTAATTGGATGGCAGACCCCCTGGTAATACCAGTTGCTTTAAGATTTTTGGAAATTTTTCACAAATTATATAATAATCTTGCAAGAAAAAAAGAAAGGAGTCAATGCCCCATATCTGAATCTTAGCAGGTATGGGCCTGGTTAGTAATTGGATGGGAGACAACCTGGTAATACCAGTTGCTTTAAGATTTTTGGAAATTTTTCACAAATTATATAATAATCTTGAAAAAAAAAAAAAGTCAATGCCCGATCTCTGAATAATAGCAGGTTTTGCCTGGTTAGTACTTGGATGGAAGACGGCCGGGAAATACCAGTTGCTGTAATATTTTTGGCAATTTTTACTAATTACATAATAATCTTGCAACAAAAAAAAAAAAAAAGAGTAAATGCCCAATCTTTGAATCTAAGGAGGTATGGACCTGTTTAGTGCTTGGATGGGAGACCGCCTCAGAATACCAGTTGCTGTAATATTTTTGGAAATTTGTACTAATTATATAATTATCTTGAAACAAAAAGAGTCAATGCCCAATCTTTGAATCTTAGCAGCTATGGACCTGTTTAGTGTTTGGATGGGAGACCGCCTCGGAAAACCAGGTGCTCTAATATTATTGGAAATTCATTACTAATTATATAATAATCTTTAAAAAAAAAAAAAAAAAAAAAAAAAAAGTCAATGCCCGATCTCTTAATCTTAGCAGGTATTGGCCTGGTTAGTGCTTGGATGGGAGACCGCCTGGGAATACCAGGTGCTTTAAGCTTTAGGGTTTTCTTTCCTACTTATATAATGTACCGGCGATTAGATTGGCTGATCTTTAAATAGCTCTCTCTTTGCAGCAGTCTTCGCTTATGGCCATACCACCCTGGCTATGCCAGATCATGTCTGAGCTCGGAAGCTAAGCAGGTTTGGGCCTGGTTAGTAATTGGATGGGAGACCCCCTGGTAATACCAGTTGCTCTAAGATTTTTGTAAATTTTTCACAAATTATATAATAATCTTGAAAAAAAAAAGAGTCAATGCCCATTCTTTGAATCTTAGCAGTCATGGACCTGTTTAGTGTCTGGATGGGAGACCGCCTCGGAATACCAGGTGCTCTAATATTATTGGAAATTTATTACTAATTATATAATAATCTTAAAAAAAAAAAAAAAAAAAAAAGAGTCAATGCCCGATCTCTTAATCTTAGCAGGTATTGGCCTGGTTAGTGCTTGGATGGGAGACCGCCTGGGAATACCAGGTGCTTTAAGCTTTAGGGTTTTCTTTCCTACTTATATAATGTACCGGCGATTAGATTGACTGATCTTTAAATAGCTCTCTCTTTGCAGCAGTCTTCGCTTATGGCCATACCACCCTGGCTATGCCAGATCATGTCTGAGCTCGGAAGCTAAGCAGGTTTGGGCCTGGTTAGTAATTGGATGGGAGACCCCCTGGTAATACCAGTTGCTTTAAGATTTTTGTAAATTTTTCACAAATTATATAATAATCTTGAAAAAAAAAAGAGTGAATGCCCAATCTTTGAATCTTAGCAGTCATTGACCTGTGTAGTGTTTGGATGGGAGACCCCCTGGTAATACCAGGTGCTCTAATATTATTGGAAATTTATTACTAATTATATAATAATCTTAAAAAAAAGAGCCAATGCCCGATCTCTTAATCTTAGCAGGTATTGGCCTGGTTAGTGCTTGGATGGGAGACCGCCTGGGAATACCAGGTGCTTTAAGCTTTAGGGTTTTCTTTCCTACTTATATAATGTACCGGCGATTAGATTGGCTGATCTTTAAATAGCTCTCTCTTTGCAGCAGTCTTCGCTTATGGCCATACCACCCTGGCTATGCCAGATCATGTCTGAGCTCGGAAGCTAAGCAGGTTTGGGCCTGGTTAGTAATTGGATGGGAGACCCCCTGGTAATACCAGTTGCTCTAAGATTTTTGTAAATTTTTCACAAATTATATAATAATCTTGAAAAAAAAAAGAGTCAATGCCCATTCTTTGAATCTTAGCAGTCATGGACCTGTTTAGTGTCTGGATGGGAGACCGCCTCGGAATACCAGGTGCTCTAATATTATTGGAAATTTATTACTAATTATATAATAATCTTAAAAAAAAAGAGCCAATGCCCGATCTCTTAATCTTAGCAGGTATTGGCCTGGTTAGTGCTTGGATGGGAGACCGCCTCGGAATACCAGGTGCTGTAAGCTTTTGGATTTTCATTCCTACTTATATAATGTATGGGCGATTTGATTGGCTGATCTTTAAATAGTCTTCTCTTTGCAGTATCCTTCGCTTGCGACCGTAACAACCTGGCTATGCCTGATCTCGTCTGCTCTCGGAAGCTAGGTTGGTAGGTTTGGTCCTGTATAATGTACCGGCGATTAGATTGGCTGATCTTTAAATAGCTCTCTCTTTGCAGCAGTCTTCGCTTATGGCCATTCCACCCTGGCTATGCCAGATCATGTCTGAGCTCGGAAACTAAGCAGGTTTCGGCCTGGTTAGTAATTGGATGGCAGACCCCCTGGTAATACCAGTTGCTTTAAGATTTTTGGAAATTTTTCACAAATTATATAATAATCTTGCAAGAAAAAAAGAAAGGAGTCAATGCCCCATATCTGAATCTTAGCAGGTATGGGCCTGGTTAGTAATTGGATGGGAGACAACCTGGTAATACCAGTTTCTTTAAGATTTTTGGAAATTTTTCACAAATTATATAATAATCTTGAAAAAAAAAAAGTCAATGCCCGATCTCTGAATAATAGCAGGTTTTGCCTGGTTAGTACTTGGATGGAAGACGGCCGGGAAATACCAGTTGCTGTAATATTTTTGGCAATTTTTACTAATTACATAATAATCTTGCAACAAAAAAAAAAAAAAAGAGTAAATGCCCAATCTTTGAATCTAAGGAGGTATGGACCTGTTTAGTGCTTGGATGGGAGACCGCCTCAGAATACCAGTTGCTGTAATATTTTTGGAAATTTGTACTAATTATATAATTATCTTGAAACAAAAAGAGTCAATGCCCAATCTTTGAATCTTAGCAGCTATGGACCTGTTTAGTGTTTGGATGGGAGACCGCCTCGGAAAACCAGGTGCTCTAATATTATTGGAAATTCATTACTAATTATATAATAATCTTTAAAAAAAAAAAAAAAAAAAAAAAAAAAAGTCAATGCCCGATCTCTTAATCTTAGCAGGTATTGGCCTGGTTAGTGCTTGGATGGGAGACCGCCTGGGAATACCAGGTGCTTTAAGCTTTAGGGTTTTCTTTCCTACTTATATAATGTACCGGCGATTAGATTGGCTGATCTTTAAATAGCTCTCTCTTTGCAGCAGTCTTCGCTTATGGCCATACCACCCTGGCTATGCCAGATCATGTCTGAGCTCGGAAGCTAAGCAGGTTTGGGCCTGGTTAGTAATTGGATGGGAGACCCCCTGGTAATACCAGTTGCTCTAAGATTTTTGTAAATTTTTCACAAATTATATAATAATCTTGAAAAAAAAAAGAGTCAATGCCCATTCTTTGAATCTTAGCAGTCATGGACCTGTTTAGTGTCTGGATGGGAGACCGCCTCGGAATACCAGGTGCTCTAATATTATTGGAAATTTATTACTAATTATATAATAATCTTAAAAAAAAAAAAAAAAAAAAAAGAGTCAATGCCCGATCTCTTAATCTTAGCAGGTATTGGCCTGGTTAGTGCTTGGATGGGAGACCGCCTGGGAATACCAGGTGCTTTAAGCTTTAGGGTTTTCTTTCCTACTTATATAATGTACCGGCGATTAGATTGACTGATCTTTAAATAGCTCTCTCTTTGCAGCAGTCTTCGCTTATGGCCATACCACCCTGGCTATGCCAGATCATGTCTGAGCTCGGAAGCTAAGCAGGTTTGGGCCTGGTTAGTAATTGGATGGGAGACCCCCTGGTAATACCAGTTGCTTTAAGATTTTTGTAAATTTTTCACAAATTATATAATAATCTTGAAAAAAAAAAGAGTGAATGCCCAATCTTTGAATCTTAGCAGTCATTGACCTGTGTAGTGTTTGGATGGGAGACCCCCTGGTAATACCAGGTGCTCTAATATTATTGGAAATTTATTACTAATTATATAATAATCTTAAAAAAAAGAGCCAATGCCCGATCTCTTAATCTTAGCAGGTATTGGCCTGGTTAGTGCTTGGATGGGAGACCGCCTCGGAATACCAGGTGCTGTAAGCTTTTGGATTTTCATTCCTACTTATATAATGTATGGGCGATTTGATTGGCTGATCTTTAAATAGTCTTCTCTTTGCAGTATCCTTCGCTTGCGACCGTAACAACCTGGCTATGCCTGATCTCGTCTGCTCTCGGAAGCTAAGCAGGTTTGGTCCTGTATAATGTACCGGCGATTAGATTGGCTGATCTTTAAATAGCTCTCTCTTTGCAGCAGTCTTCGCTTATGGCCATTCCACCCTGGCTATGCCAGATCATGTCTGAGCTCGGAAACTAAGCAGGTTTCGGCCTGGTTAGTAATTGGATGGCAGACCCCCTGGTAATACCAGTTGCTTTAAGATTTTTGGAAATTTTTCACAAATTATATAATAATCTTGCAAGAAAAAAAGAAAGGAGTCAATGCCCCATATCTGAATCTTAGCAGGTATGGGCCTGGTTAGTAATTGGATGGGAGACACCTTGGTAATACCAGTTGCTTTAAGATTTTTGGAAATTTTTCACAAATTATATAATAATCTTGAAAAAAAAAAAAAAGTCAATGCCCGATCTCTGAATAATAGCAGGTTTTGCCTGGTTAGTACTTGGATGGAAGACGGCCGGGAAATACCAGTTGCTGTAATATTTTTGGCAATTTTTACTAATTACATAATAATCTTGCAACAACAAAAAAAAAAAGAGTAAATGCCCAATCTTTGAATCTTAGGAGGTATGGACCTGTTTAGTGCTTGGATGGGAGACCGCCTCAGAATACCAGTTGCTGTAATATTTTTGGAAATTTGTACTAATTATATAATTATCTTGAAACAAAAAGAGTCAATGCCCAATCTTTGAATCTTAGCAGCTATGGACCTGTTTAGTGTTTGGATGGGAGACCGCCTCGGAAAACCAGGTGCTCTAATATTATTGGAAATTCATTACTAATTATATAATAATCTTTAAAAAAAAAAAAAAAAAAAAAAAAAGTCAATGCCCGATCTCTTAATCTTAGCAGGTATTGGCCTGGTTAGTGCTTGGATGGGAGACCGCCTGGGAATACCAGGTGCTTTAAGCTTTAGGGTTTTCTTTCCTACTTATATAATGTACCGGCGATTAGATTGGCTGATCTTTAAATAGCTTTCTCTTTGCAGCAGTCTTCGCTTATGGCCATACCACCCTGGCTATGCCAGATCATGTCTGAGCTCGGAAGCTAAGCAGGTTTGGGCCTGGTTAGTAATTGGATGGGAGACCCCCTGGTAATACCAGTTGCTCTAAGATTTTTGTAAATTTTTCACAAATTATATAATAATCTTGAAAAAAAAAAGAGTCAATGCCCATTCTTTGAATCTTAGCAGTCATGGACCTGTTTAGTGTCTGGATGGGAGACCGCCTCGGAATACCAGGTGCTCTAATATTATTGGAAATTTATTACTAATTATATAATAATCTTAAAAAAAAAAAAAAAAAAAAAGAGTCAATGCCCGATCTCTTAATCTTAGCAGGTATTGGCCTGGTTAGTGCTTGGATGGGAGACCGCCTGGGAATACCAGGTGCTTTAAGCTTTAGGGTTTTCTTTCCTACTTATATAATGTACCGGCGATTAGATTGACTGATCTTTAAATAGCTCTCTCTTTGCAGCAGTCTTCGCTTATGGCCATACCACCCTGGCTATGCCAGATCATGTCTGAGCTCGGAAGCTAAGCAGGTTTGGGCCTGGTTAGTAATTGGATGGGAGACCCCCTGGTAATACCAGTTGCTTTAAGATTTTTGTAAATTTTTCACAAATTATATAATAATCTTGAAAAAAAAAAGAGTGAATGCCCAATCTTTGAATCTTAGCAGTCATTGACCTGTGTAGTGTTTGGATGGGAGACCCCCTGGTAATACCAGGTGCTCTAATATTATTGGAAATTTATTACTAATTATATAATAATCTTAAAAAAAAGAGCCAATGCCCGATCTCTTAATCTTAGCAGGTATTGGCCTGGTTAGTGCTTGGATGGGAGACCGCCTCGGAATACCAGGTGCTGTAAGCTTTTGGATTTTCATTCCTACTTATATAATGTATTGGCGATTTGATTGGCTGATCTTTAAATAGTCTTCTCTTTGCAGTATCCTTCGCTTGCGACCGTAACAACCTGGCTATGCCTGATCTCGTCTGCTCTCGGAAGCTAAGCAGGTTTGGTCCTGTATAATGTACCGGCGATTAGATTGGCTGATCTTTAAATAGCTCTCTCTTTGCAGCAGTCTTCGCTTATGGCCATTCCACCCTGGCTATGCCAGATCATGTCTGAGCTCGGAAACTAAGCAGGTTTCGGCCTGGTTAGTAATTGGATGGCAGACCCCCTGGTAATACCAGTTGCTTTAAGATTTTTGGAAATTTTTCACAAATTATATAATAATCTTGCAAGAAAAAAAGAAAGGAGTCAATGCCCCATATCTGAATCTTAGCAGGTATGGGCCTGGTTAGTAATTGGATGGGAGACACCCTGGTAATACCAGTTGCTTTAAGATTTTTGGAAATTTTTCACAAATTATATAATAATCTTGAAAAAAAAAAAAAAAGTCAATGCCCGATCTCTGAATAATAGCAGGTTTTGCCTGGTTAGTACTTGGATGGAAGACGGCCGGGAAATACCAGTTGCTGTAATATTTTTGGCAATTTTTACTAATTACATAATAATCTTGCAACAAAAAAAAAAAAAAAAAAGAGTAAATGCCCAATCTTTGAATCTTAGGAGGTATGGACCTGTTTAGTGCATGGATGGGAGACCGCCTCGGAATACCAGTTGCTGTAATATTTTTGGAAATTTGTACTAATTATATAATTATCTTGAAACAAAAAGAGTCAATGCCCAATCTTTGAATCTTAGCAGCTATGGACCTGTTTAGTGTTTGGATGGGAGACCGCCTCGGAAAACCAGGTGCTCTAATATTATTGGAAATTTATTACTAATTATATAATAATCTTTAAAAAAAAAAAAAAAAAAAAAAAAAAAGTCAATGCCCGATCTCTTAATCTTAGCAGGTATTGGCCTGGTTAGTGCTTGGATGGGAGACCGCCTGGGAATACCAGGTGCTTTAAGCTTTAGGGTTTTCTTTCCTACTTATATAATGTACCGGCGATTAGATTGGCTGATCTTTAAATAGCTCTCTCTTTGCAGCAGTCTTCGCTTATGGCCATACCACCCTGGCTATGCCAGATCATGTCTGAGCTCGGAAGCTAAGCAGGTTTGGGCCTGGTTAGTAATTGGATGGGAGACCCCCTGGTAATACCAGTTGCTCTAAGATTTTTGTAAATTTTTCACAAATTATATAATAATCTTGAAAAAAAAAAGAGTCAATGCCCATTCTTTGAATCTTAGCAGTCATGGACCTGTTTAGTGTCTGGATGGGAGACCGCCTCGGAATACCAGGTGCTCTAATATTATTGGAAATTTATTACTAATTATATAATAATCTTAAAAAAAAAAAAAAAAAAAAAGAGTCAATGCCCGATCTCTTAATCTTAGCAGGTATTGGCCTGGTTAGTGCTTGGATGGGAGACCGCCTGGGAATACCAGGTGCTTTAAGCTTTAGGGTTTTCTTTCCTACTTATATAATGTACCAGCGATTAGATTGACTGATCTTTAAATAGCTCTCTCTTTGCAGCAGTCTTCGCTTATGGCCATACCACCCTGGCTATGCCAGATCATGTCTGAGCTCGGAAGCTAAGCAGGTTTGGGCCTGGTTAGTAATTGGATGGGAGACCCCCTGGTAATACCAGTTGCTTTAAGATTTTTGTAAATTTTTCACAAATTATATAATAATCTTGAAAAAAAAAAGAGTGAATGCCCAATCTTTGAATCTTAGCAGTCATTGACCTGTGTAGTGTTTGGATGGGAGACCCCCTGGTAATACCAGGTGCTCTAATATTATTGGAAATTTATTACTAATTATATAATAATCTTAAAAAAAAGAGCCAATGCCCGATCTCTTAATCTTAGCAGGTATTGGCCTGGTTAGTGCTTGGATGGGAGACCGCCTCGGAATACCAGGTGCTGTAAGCTTTTGGATTTTCATTCCTACTTATATAATGTATGGGCGATTTGATTGGCTGATCTTTAAATAGTCTTCTCTTTGCAGTATCCTTCGCTTGCGACCGTAACAACCTGGCTATGCCTGATCTCGTCTGCTCTCGGAAGCTAAGCAGGTTTGGTCCTGTATAATGTACCGGCGATTAGATTGGCTGATCTTTAAATAGCTCTCTCTTTGCAGCAGTCTTCGCTTATGGCCATTCCACCCTGGCTATGCCAGATCATGTCTGAGCTCGGAAACTAAGCAGGTTTCGGCCTGGTTAGTAATTGGATGGCAGACCCCCTGGTAATACCAGTTGCTTTAAGATTTTTGGAAATTTTTCACAAATTATATAATAATCTTGCAAGAAAAAAAGAAAGGAGTCAATGCCCCATATCTGAATCTTAGCAGGTATGGGCCTGGTTAGTAATTGGATGGGAGACACCCTGGTAATACCAGTTGCTTTAAGATTTTTGGAAATTTTTCACAAATTATATAATAATCTTGAAAAAAAAAAAAAAAAGTCAATGCCCGATCTCTGAATAATAGCAGGTTTTGCCTGGTTAGTACTTGGATGGAAGACGGCCGGGAAATACCAGTTGCTGTAATATTTTTGGCAATTTTTACTAATTACATAATAATCTTGCAACAACAAAAAAAAAAAGAGTAAATGCCCAATCTTTGAATCTTAGGAGGTATGGACCTGTTTAGTGCTTGGATGGGAGACCGCCTCAGAATACCAGTTGCTGTAATATTTTTGGAAATTTGTACTAATTATATAATTATCTTGAAACAAAAAGAGTCAATGCCCAATCTTTGAATCTTAGCAGCTATGGACCTGTTTAGTGTTTGGATGGGAGACCGCCTCGGAAAACCAGGTGCTCTAATATTATTGGAAATTCATTACTAATTATATAATAATCTTTAAAAAAAAAAAAAAAAAAAAAAAAAAGTCAATGCCCGATCTCTTAATCTTAGCAGGTATTGGCCTGGTTAGTGCTTGGATGGGAGACCGCCTGGGAATACCAGGTGCTTTAAGCTTTAGGGTTTTCTTTCCTACTTATATAATGTACCGGCGATTAGATTGGCTGATCTTTAAATAGCTCTCTCTTTGCAGCAGTCTTCGCTTATGGCCATACCACCCTGGCTATGCCAGATCATGTCTGAGCTCGGAAGCTAAGCAGGTTTGGGCCTGGTTAGTAATTGGATGGGAGACCCCCTGGTAATACCAGTTGCTCTAAGATTTTTGTAAATTTTTCACAAATTATATAATAATCTTGAAAAAAAAAAGAGTCAATGCCCATTCTTTGAATCTTAGCAGTCATGGACCTGTTTAGTGTCTGGATGGGAGACCGCCTCGGAATACCAGGTGCTCTAATATTATTGGAAATTTATTACTAATTATATAATAATCTTAAAAAAAAAAAAAAAAAAAAAAGAGTCAATGCCCGATCTCTTAATCTTAGCAGGTATTGGCCTGGTTAGTGCTTGGATGGGAGACCGCCTGGGAATACCAGGTGCTTTAAGCTTTAGGGTTTTCTTTCCTACTTATATAATGTACCGGCGATTAGATTGACTGATCTTTAAATAGCTCTCTCTTTGCAGCAGTCTTCGCTTATGGCCATACCACCCTGGCTATGCCAGATCATGTCTGAGCTCGGAAGCTAAGCAGGTTTGGGCCTGGTTAGTAATTGGATGGGAGACCCCCTGGTAATACCAGTTGCTTTAAGATTTTTGTAAATTTTTCACAAATTATATAATAATCTTGAAAAAAAAAAGAGTGAATGCCCAATCTTTGAATCTTAGCAGTCATTGACCTGTGTAGTGTTTGGATGGGAGACCCCCTGGTAATACCAGGTGCTCTAATATTATTGGAAATTTATTACTAATTATATAATAATCTTAAAAAAAAGAGCCAATGCCCGATCTCTTAATCTTAGCAGGTATTGGCCTGGTTAGTGCTTGGATGGGAGACCGCCTCGGAATACCAGGTGCTGTAAGCTTTTGGATTTTCATTCCTACTTATATAATGTATTGGCGATTTGATTGGCTGATCTTTAAATAGTCTTCTCTTTGCAGTATCCTTCGCTTGCGACCGTAACAACCTGGCTATGCCTGATCTCGTCTGCTCTCGGAAGCTAAGCAGGTTTGGTCCTGTATAATGTACCGGCGATTAGATTGGCTGATCTTTAAATAGCTCTCTCTTTGCAGCAGTCTTCGCTTATGGCCATTCCACCCTGGCTATGCCAGATCATGTCTGAGCTCGGAAACTAAGCAGGTTTCGGCCTGGTTAGTAATTGGATGGCAGACCCCCTGGTAATACCAGTTGCTTTAAGATTTTTGGAAATTTTTCACAAATTATATAATAATCTTGCAAGAAAAAAAGAAAGGAGTCAATGCCCCATATCTGAATCTTAGCAGGTATGGGCCTGGTTAGTAATTGGATGGGAGACACCCTGGTAATACCAGTTGCTTTAAGATTTTTGGAAATTTTTCACAAATTATATAATAATCTTGAAAAAAAAAAAAAAAGTCAATGCCCGATCTCTGAATAATAGCAGGTTTTGCCTGGTTAGTACTTGGATGGAAGACGGCCGGGAAATACCAGTTGCTGTAATATTTTTGGCAATTTTTACTAATTACATAATAATCTTGCAACAAAAAAAAAAAAAAAAAAGAGTAAATGCCCAATCTTTGAATCTTAGGAGGTATGGACCTGTTTAGTGCATGGATGGGAGACCGCCTCGGAATACCAGTTGCTGTAATATTTTTGGAAATTTGTACTAATTATATAATTATCTTGAAACAAAAAGAGTCAATGCCCAATCTTTGAATCTTAGCAGCTATGGACCTGTTTAGTGTTTGGATGGGAGACCGCCTCGGAAAACCAGGTGCTCTAATATTATTGGAAATTTATTACTAATTATATAATAATCTTTAAAAAAAAAAAAAAAGAGTCAATGCCCGATCTCTTAATCTTAGCAGGTATTGGCCTGGTTAGTGCTTGGATGGGAGACCGCCTGGGAATACCAGGTGCTTTAAGCTTTAGGGTTTTCTTTCCTACTTATATTAGATTGGCTGATCTTTAAATAGCTCTCTCTTTGCAGCAGTCTTCGCTTATGGCCATACCACCCTGTCTATGCCAGATCATGTCTGAGCTCGGAAGCTAAGCAGGTTTGGGCCTGGTTAGTAATTGGATGGGAGACCCCCTGGTAATACCAGTTGCTTTAAGATTTTTGTAAATTTTTCACAAATTATATAATAATCTTGAAAAAAAAAAGAGTCAATGCCCATTCTTTGAATCTTAGCAGTCATGGACCTGTTTAGTGTCTGGATGGGAGACCGCCTCGGAATACCAGGTGCTCTAATATTATTGGAAATTTATTACTAATTATATAATAATCTTAAAAAAAAAAAAAAAAAAAAGAGTCAATGCCCGATCTCTTAATCTTAGCAGGTATTGGCCTGGTTAGTGCTTGGATGGGAGACCGCCTGGGAATACCAGGTGCTTTAAGCTTTAGGGTTTTCTTTCCTACTTATATAATGTACCGGCGATTAGATTGACTGATCTTTAAATAGCTCTCTCTTTGCAGCAGTCTTCGCTTATGGCCATACCACCCTGGCTATGCCAGATCATGTCTGAGCTCGGAAGCTAAGCAGGTTTGGGCCTGGTTAGTAATTGGATGGGAGACCCCCTGGTAATACCAGTTGCTTTAAGATTTTTGTAAATTTTTCACAAATTATATAATAATCTTGAAAAAAAAAGAGTGAATGCCCATTCTTTGAATCTTAGCAGTCATTGACCTGTGTAGTGTTTGGATGGGAGACCCCCTGGTAATACCAGGTGCTCTAATATTATTGGAAATTTATTACTAATTATATAATAATCTTAAAAAAAAAGAGCCAATGCCCGATCTCTTAATCTTAGCAGGTATTGGCCTGGTTAGTGCTTGGATGGGAGACCGCCTCGGAATACCAGGTGCTGTAAGCTTTTGGATTTTCATTCCTACTTATATAATGTATGGGCGATTTGATTGGCTGATCTTTAAATAGTCTTCTCTTTGCAGTATCCTTCGCTTGCGACCGTAACAACCTGGCTATGCCTGATCTCGTCTGCTCTCGGAAGCTAAGCAGGTTTGGTCCTGTATAATGTACCGGCGATTAGATTGGCTGATCTTTAAATAGCTCTCTCTTTGCAGCAGTCTTCGCTTATGGCCATTCCACCCTGGCTATGCCAGATCATGTCTGAGCTCGGAAACTAAGCAGGTTTCGGCCTGGTTAGTAATTGGATGGCAGACCCCCTGGTAATACCAGTTGCTTTAAGATTTTGGGAAATTTTTCACAAATTATATAATAATCTTGCAAGAAAAAAAGAAAGGAGTCAATGCCCCATATCTGAATCTTAGCATGTATGGGCCTGGTTAGTAATTGGATGGGAGACACCCTGGTAATACCAGTTGCTTTAAGATTTTTGGAAATTTTTCACAAATTATATAATAATCTTGAAAAAAAAAAAAAAAAGTCAATGCCCGATCTCTGAATAATAGCAGGTTTTGCCTGGTTAGTACTTGGATGGAAGACAGCCGGGAAATACCAGTTGCTGTAATATTTTTGGCAATTTTTACTAATTACATAATAATCTTGCAACAAAAAAAAAAAAAAAAGAGTAAATGCCCAATCTTTGAATCTTAGGAGGTATGGACCTGTTTAGTGCTTGGATGGGAGACCGCCTCGGAATACCAGTTGCTGTAATATTTTTGGAAATTTGTACTAATTATATAATTATCTTGAAACAAAAAGAGTCAATGCCCAATCTTTGAATCTTAGCAGCTATGGACCTGTTTAGTGTTTGGATGGGAGACCGCCTCGGAAAACCAGGTGCTCTAATATTATTGGAAATTTATTACTAATTATATAATAATCTAAAAAAAAAAAAAAAAAAAAAAAAAGAGTCAATGCCCGATCTCTTAATCTTAGCAGGTATTGGCCTTGTTAGTGCTTGGATGGGAGACCGCCTGGGAATACCAGGTGCTTTAAGCTTTAGGGTTTTCTTTCCTACTTATATTAGATTGGCTGATCTTTAAATAGCTCTCTCTTTGCAGCAGTCTTCGCTTATGGCCATACCACCCTGTCTATGCCAGATCATGTCTGAGCTCGGAAGCTAAGCAGGTTTGGGCCTGGTTAGTAATTGGATGGGAGACCCCCTGGTAATACCAGTTGCTTTAAGATTTTTGTAAATTTTTCACAAATTATATAATAATCTTGAAAAAAAAAAGAGTCAATGCCCATTCTTTGAATCTTAGCAGTCATGGACCTGTTTAGTGTCTGGATGGGAGACCGCCTCGGAATACCAGGTGCTCTAATATTATTGGAAATTTATTACTAATTATATAATAATCTTAAAAAAAAAAAAAAAAAAAAAGAGTCAATGCCCGATCTCTTAATCTTAGCAGGTATTGGCCTGGTTAGTGCTTGGATGGGAGACCGCCTGGGAATACCAGGTGCTTTAAGCTTTAGGGTTTTCTTTCCTACTTATATTAGATTGGCTGATCTTTAAATAGCTCTCTCTTTGCAGCAGTCTTCGCTTATGGCCATACCACCCTGTCTATGCCAGATCATGTCTGAGCTCGGAAGCTAAGCAGGTTTGGGCCTGGTTAGTAATTGGATGGGAGACCCCCTGGTAATACCAGTTGCTTTAAGATTTTTGTAAATTTTTCACAAATTATATAATAATCTTGACAAAAAAAAGAGTCAATGCCCATTCTTTGAATCTTAGCAGTCATGGACCTGTTTAGTGTCTGGATGGGAGACCGCCTCGGAATACCAGGTGCTCTAATATTATTGGAAATTTATTACTAATTATATAATAATCTTAAAAAAAAAAAAAAAAAAAAAAGAGTCAATGCCCGATCTCTTAATCTTAGCAGGTATTGGCCTGGTTAGTGCTTGGATGGGAGACCGCCTGGGAATACCAGGTGCTTTAAGCTTTAGGGTTTTCTTTCCTACTTATATTAGATTGGCTGATCTTTAAATAGCTCTCTCTTTGCAGCAGTCTTCGCTTATGGCCATACCACCCTGTCTATGCCAGATCATGTCTGAGCTCGGAAGCTAAGCAGGTTTGGGCCTGGTTAGTAATTGGATGGGAGACCCCCTGGTAATACCAGTTGCTTTAAGATTTTTGTAAATTTTTCACAAATTATATAATAATCTTGAAAAAAAAAAGAGTCAATGCCCATTCTTTGAATCTTAGCAGTCATGGACCTGTTTAGTGTCTGGATGGGAGACCGCCTCGGAATACCAGGTGCTTTAACCCTCTGGAGTCGAAGGGTATTTTTGGGGCCTGGAGAAGTTTTGTCATGCCCTGATATTTGTGCTTTTTTCAGTTTCTTATAAATATCTAAATGGGTAAAGTCTAATATCACTGTAATCAGCACAAACTGGGCTATAATAATATGTGAAATGCATGCATGTACATGATTGTATTTTTGAGAAAAAAAATGTTATGCATGGTTAGTGAAAAACTAAAAATGTTAAGTCACTTGAATAAGGCAATAAAACACATACATAAAATTGGTTGCCGGAAAAGTTGAGAACTGGAGCTTGTAGCCTAGAATTTTTCTTTCTAAATTATGTGAAAATCATCTTGTTTACTCATTCACAGAAAACAATATATTGATTTAAATTTTCTAAAACACTTTTTGTTGGTAAAAGTCATATGCGAGTAGGCGTCAACTACCATGAATATCATTGTGATTTACACCTGAGAAGACAAAGGCCTGCATAATGAGCTGCATAATGAGCCTCTCATTCAACTGTGCCACTCTGAGGGAGGACTTACAAGAAAGAATGTGAGAACAAAATAAATGTATATAATTTTATGTTTGTAGTTTATTAAGAATATATTTAATTATCCCACAACATAATTTAATATCCACTTGGGGGAGCAGTTAAACAGTTTATTAGGGACAATCAAAGCTTACTTTCAAACACATTTTTTGGCATCCTTACTCCAGTCATACAATCCTTCAGAAATCCTTTTAACAATCTTATTTTCTACCAAATAAACCCCATTTATTATTATCATTATTATTATTATTAATGTTGAAAAGAGCTGAGAATATTTTTCAGGTTTTTTTAGGGGGAATAAATCGAAAGAACTGCATTGTTTTTACATTTGTTAGAGTTATCTCTATTTGTCACATTTATATTATTTACATCAAGCTTTTGAATGGTATAGTATTGTATATTGTTATTTAAACTTAATAATGTTTCACTTGATTATACATTTAGTCAGGAATTATAGTTTGGAAAAAGTCTGACTAGTAAAATGTTTACACTTTATGTGAAAACAGATAAATAAAAAGAGACTTACTCATGTTTATGATCCCTGTTGAATAAAGTGCTTCATTCTTTTTTCTGAGGAAATCCATTTCTCAAATCCTCAACCACATCACATCTTTTTGGGGTGAATTATGTCTTATTCCTCTCATCGCGAAGCAAACAGTAAAATAAAATAAAAACTCGAAGAACAGTCTGGCTGCTTTTTCTTCTGTGTGGGCGTATTCAAGCCGCGCGCTTCAGTTTGAATCTGAATAGCGTGTTCAGCGCGGGGGCGTGGTCACATTACATATAATGAGCGGAGATATGAAAAATAGACATCGCGTTGTTTACATATGGATTACTTTATCTCAGAATATTTGTTTTCGGCAGCACTTGTTTAGTTTAAAAGTAGACATTTTAGACTTTCTATAGATATCTCTCTCATGTCTCTTCGTTGAGTATTCACGGAGTTACAGTTCATTTTAATGACGTGTTTGTACATGACGATCAGCGGAGACAAAGACTGCAGACAGCGCACTTTGTTTGTTATCTTTAATTTATAAGTGCACAAAGGTTCTTTGTTATTATGTCTGTATCCAAAAAAAACTAGACCCTTTACAGATTCGATTGATGTATTGCTCTTATCTGTACGATTAAAACTGAGAGTGTAATTTAAGTTCTTTTCGGGGTTATCAGGGGAAAATGACTCAAAACGCATATATGCGTTAATCGACTCGAAAGGGTTAAGCTTTAGGGTTTTCTTTCCTACTTATATAATGTACCGGCGATTAGATTGACTGATCTTTAAATAGCTCTCTCTTTGCAGCAGTCTTCGCTTATGGCCATACCACCCTGGCTATGCCAGATCATGTCTGAGCTCGGAAGCTAAGCAGGTTTGGGCCTGGTTAGTAATTGGATGGGAGACCCCCTGGTAATACCAGTTGCTCTAAGATTTTTGTAAATTTTTCACAAATTATATAATAATCTTGAAAAAAAAAAGAGTCAATGCCCATTCTTTGAATCTTAGCAGTCATGGACCTGTTTAGTGTCTG
Organism: Carassius gibelio; assembly: GCF_023724105.1. Lineage (NCBI taxonomy): Eukaryota > Metazoa > Chordata > Actinopteri > Cypriniformes > Cyprinidae > Carassius > Carassius gibelio. The sequence goes on from NC_068373.1 coordinate 3,763,417, forward strand.
GATGGGAGACCGCCTGGTAATACCAGGTGCTCTAATATTATTGGAAATTTATTACTAATTATATAATAATCTTAAAAAAAAAGAGCCAATGCCCGATCTCTTAATCTTAGCAGGTATTGGCCTGGTTAGTGCTTGGATGGGAGACCGCCTCGGAATACCAGGTGCTGTAAGCTTTTGGATTTTCATTCCTACTTATATAATGTATGGGCGATTTGATTGGCTGATCTTTAAATAGTCTTCTCTTTGCAGTATCCTTCGCTTGCGACCGTAACAACCTGGCTATGCCTGATCTCGTCTGCTCTCGGAAGCTAAGCAGGTTTGGTCCTGTATAATGTACCGGCGATTAGATTGGCTGATCTTTAAATAGCTCTCTCTTTGCAGCAGTCTTCGCTTATGGCCATTCCACCCTGGCTATGCCAGATCATGTCTGAGCTCGGAAACTAAGCAGGTTTCGGCCTGGTAATACCAGTTGCTTTAAGATTTTTGGAAATTTTTCACAAATTATATAATAATCTTGCAAGAAAAAAAGAAAGGAGTCAATGCCCCATATCTGAATCTTAGCAGGTATGGGCCTGGTTAGTAATTGGATGGGAGACAACCTGGTAATACCAGTTGCTTTAAGATTTTTGGAAATTTTTCACAAATTATATAATAATCTTGAAAAAAAAAAAAAGTCAATGCCCGATCTCTGAATAATAGCAGGTTTTGCCTGGTTAGTACTTGGATGGAAGACGGCCGGGAAATACCAGTTGCTGTAATATTTTTGGCAATTTTTACTAATTACATAATAATCTTGCAACAAAAAAAAAAAAAAAGAGTAAATGCCCAATCTTTGAATCTAAGGAGGTATGGACCTGTTTAGTGCTTGGATGGGAGACCGCCTCAGAATACCAGTTGCTGTAATATTTTTGGAAATTTGTACTAATTATATAATTATCTTGAAACAAAAAGAGTCAATGCCCAATCTTTGAATCTTAGCAGCTATGGACCTGTTTAGTGTTTGGATGGGAGACCGCCTCGGAAAACCAGGTGCTCTAATATTATTGGAAATTCATTACTAATTATATAATAATCTTTAAAAAAAAAAAAAAAAAAAAAAAAAAAAGTCAATGCCCGATCTCTTAATCTTAGCAGGTATTGGCCTGGTTAGTGCTTGGATGGGAGACCGCCTGGGAATACCAGGTGCTTTAAGCTTTAGGGTTTTCTTTCCTACTTATATAATGTACCGGCGATTAGATTGGCTGATCTTTAAATAGCTCTCTCTTTGCAGCAGTCTTCGCTTATGGCCATACCACCCTGGCTATGCCAGATCATGTCTGAGCTCGGAAGCTAAGCAGGTTTGGGCCTGGTTAGTAATTGGATGGGAGACCCCCTGGTAATACCAGTTGCTCTAAGATTTTTGTAAATTTTTCACAAATTATATAATAATCTTGAAAAAAAAAAGAGTCAATGCCCATTCTTTGAATCTTAGCAGTCATGGACCTGTTTAGTGTCTGGATGGGAGACCGCCTCGGAATACCAGGTGCTCTAATATTATTGGAAATTTATTACTAATTATATAATAATCTTAAAAAAAAAAAAAAAAAAAAAAAGAGTCAATGCCCGATCTCTTAATCTTAGCAGGTATTGGCCTGGTTAGTGCTTGGATGGGAGACCGCCTGGGAATACCAGGTGCTTTAAGCTTTAGGGTTTTCTTTCCTACTTATATAATGTACCGGCGATTAGATTGACTGATCTTTAAATAGCTCTCTCTTTGCAGCAGTCTTCGCTTATGGCCATACCACCCTGGCTATGCCAGATCATGTCTGAGCTCGGAAGCTAAGCAGGTTTGGGCCTGGTTAGTAATTGGATGGGAGACCCCCTGGTAATACCAGTTGCTTTAAGATTTTTGTAAATTTTTCACAAATTATATAATAATCTTGAAAAAAAAAAGAGTGAATGCCCAATCTTTGAATCTTAGCAGTCATTGACCTGTGTAGTGTTTGGATGGGAGACCCCCTGGTAATACCAGGTGCTCTAATATTATTGGAAATTTATTACTAATTATATAATAATCTTAAAAAAAAGAGCCAATGCCCGATCTCTTAATCTTAGCAGGTATTGGCCTGGTTAGTGCTTGGATGGGAGACCGCCTCGGAATACCAGGTGCTGTAAGCTTTTGGATTTTCATTCCTACTTATATAATGTATGGGCGATTTGATTGGCTGATCTTTAAATAGTCTTCTCTTTGCAGTATCCTTCGCTTGCGACCGTAACAACCTGGCTATGCCTGATCTCGTCTGCTCTCGGAAGCTAAGCAGGTTTGGTCCTGTATAATGTACCGGCGATTAGATTGGCTGATCTTTAAATAGCTCTCTCTTTGCAGCAGTCTTCGCTTATGGCCATTCCACCCTGGCTATGCCAGATCATGTCTGAGCTCGGAAACTAAGCAGGTTTCGGCCTGGTTAGTAATTGGATGGCAGACCCCCTGGTAATACCAGTTGCTTTAAGATTTTTGGAAATTTTTCACAAATTATATAATAATCTTGCAAGAAAAAAAGAAAGGAGTCAATGCCCCATATCTGAATCTTAGCAGGTATGGGCCTGGTTAGTAATTGGATGGGAGACACCCTGGTAATACCAGTTGCTTTAAGATTTTTGGAAATTTTTCACAAATTATATAATAATCTTGAAAAAAAAAAAAAAAAGTCAATGCCCGATCTCTGAATAATAGCAGGTTTTGCCTGGTTAGTACTTGGATGGAAGACGGCCGGGAAATACCAGTTGCTGTAATATTTTTGGCAATTTTTACTAATTACATAATAATCTTGCAACAAAAAAAAAAAAAGAGTAAATGCCCAATCTTTGAATCTTAGGAGGTATGGACCTGTTTAGTGCTTGGATGGGAGACCTCCTCAGAATACCAGTTGCTGTAATATTTTTGGAAATTTGTACTAATTATATAATTATCTTGAAACAAAAAGAGTCAATGCCCAATCTTTGAATCTTAGCAGCTATGGACCTGTTTAGTGTTTGGATGGGAGACCGCCTCGGAAAACCAGGTGCTCTAATATTATTGGAAATTCATTACTAATTATATAATAATCTTTAAAAAAAAAAAAAAAAAAAAAAAAGTCAATGCCCGATCTCTTAATCTTAGCAGGTATTGGCCTGGTTAGTGCTTGGATGGGAGACCGCCTGGGAATACCAGGTGCTTTAAGCTTTAGGGTTTTCTTTCCTACTTATATAATGTACCGGCGATTAGATTGGCTGATCTTTAAATAGCTCTCTCTTTGCAGCAGTCTTCGCTTATGGCCATACCACCCTGGCTATGCCAGATCATGTCTGAGCTCGGAAGCTAAGCAGGTTTGGGCCTGGTTAGTAATTGGATGGGAGACCCCCTGGTAATACCAGTTGCTCTAAGATTTTTGTAAATTTTTCACAAATTATATAATAATCTTGAAAAAAAAAAGAGTCAATGCCCATTCTTTGAATCTTAGCAGTCATGGACCTGTTTAGTGTCTGGATGGGAGACCGCCTCGGAATACCAGGTGCTCTAATATTATTGGAAATTTATTACTAATTATATAATAATCTTAAAAAAAAAAAAAAAAAAAAAAAGAGTCAATGCCCGATCTCTTAATCTTAGCAGGTATTGGCCTGGTTAGTGCTTGGATGGGAGACCGCCTGGGAATACCAGGTGCTTTAAGCTTTAGGGTTTTCTTTCCTACTTATATAATGTACCGGCGATTAGATTGACTGATCTTTAAATAGCTCTCTCTTTGCAGCAGTCTTCGCTTATGGCCATTCCACCCTGGCTATGCCAGATCATGTCTGAGCTCGGAAACTAAGCAGGTTTCGGCCTGGTTAGTAATTGGATGGCAGACCCCCTGGTAATACCAGTTTCTTTAAGATTTTTGGAAATTTTTCACAAATTATATAATAATCTTGCAAGAAAAAAAGAAAGGAGTCAATGCCCCATATCTGAATCTTAGTAGGTATGGGCCTGGTTAGTAATTGGATGGGAGACAACCTGGTAATACCAGTTGCTTTAAGATTTTTGGAAATTTTTCACAAATTATATAATAATCTTGAAAAAAAAAAAAAGTCAATGCCCGATCTCTGAATAATAGCAGGTTTTGCCTGGTTAGTACTTGGATGGAAGACGGCCGGGAAATACCAGTTGCTGTAATATTTTTGGCAATTTTTACTAATTACATAATAATCTTGCAACAAAAAAAAAAAAAAAGAGTAAATGCCCAATCTTTGAATCTAAGGAGGTATGGACCTGTTTAGTGCTTGGATGGGAGACCGCCTCAGAATACCAGTTGCTGTAATATTTTTGGAAATTTGTACTAATTATATAATTATCTTGAAACAAAAAGAGTCAATGCCCAATCTTTGAATCTTAGCAGCTATGGACCTGTTTAGTGTTTGGATGGGAGACCGCCTCGGAAAACCAGGTGCTCTAATATTATTGGAAATTCATTACTAATTATATAATAATCTTTAAAAAAAAAAAAAAAAAAAAAAAAAAAGTCAATGCCCGATCTCTTAATCTTAGCAGGTATTGGCCTGGTTAGTGCTTGGATGGGAGACCGCCTGGGAATACCAGGTGCTTTAAGCTTTAGGGTTTTCTTTCCTACTTATATAATGTACCGGCGATTAGATTGGCTGATCTTTAAATAGCTCTCTCTTTGCAGCAGTCTTCGCTTATGGCCATACCACCCTGGCTATGCCAGATCATGTCTGAGCTCGGAAGCTAAGCAGGTTTGGGCCTGGTTAGTAATTGGATGGGAGACCCCCTGGTAATACCAGTTGCTCTAAGATTTTTGTAAATTTTTCACAAATTATATAATAATCTTGAAAAAAAAAAGAGTCAATGCCCATTCTTTGAATCTTAGCAGTCATGGACCTGTTTAGTGTCTGGATGGGAGACCGCCTCGGAATACCAGGTGCTCTAATATTATTGGAAATTTATTACTAATTATATAATAATCTTAAAAAAAAAAAAAAAAAAAAAAGAGTCAATGCCCGATCTCTTAATCTTAGCAGGTATTGGCCTGGTTAGTGCTTGGATGGGAGACCGCCTGGGAATACCAGGTGCTTTAAGCTTTAGGGTTTTCTTTCCTACTTATATAATGTACCGGCGATTAGATTGACTGATCTTTAAATAGCTCTCTCTTTGCAGCAGTCTTCGCTTATGGCCATACCACCCTGGCTATGCCAGATCATGTCTGAGCTCGGAAGCTAAGCAGGTTTGGGCCTGGTTAGTAATTGGATGGGAGACCCCCTGGTAATACCAGTTGCTTTAAGATTTTTGTAAATTTTTCACAAATTATATAATAATCTTGAAAAAAAAAAGAGTGAATGCCCAATCTTTGAATCTTAGCAGTCATTGACCTGTGTAGTGTTTGGATGGGAGACCCCCTGGTAATACCAGGTGCTCTAATATTATTGGAAATTTATTACTAATTATATAATAATCTTAAAAAAAAGAGCCAATGCCCGATCTCTTAATCTTAGCAGGTATTGGCCTGGTTAGTGCTTGGATGGGAGACCGCCTCGGAATACCAGGTGCTGTAAGCTTTTGGATTTTCATTCCTACTTATATAATGTATGGGCGATTTGATTGGCTGATCTTTAAATAGTCTTCTCTTTGCAGTATCCTTCGCTTGCGACCGTAACAACCTGGCTATGCCTGATCTCGTCTGCTCTCGGAAGCTAAGCAGGTTTGGTCCTGTATAATGTACCGGCGATTAGATTGGCTGATCTTTAAATAGCTCTCTCTTTGCAGCAGTCTTCGCTTATGGCCATTCCACCCTGGCTATGCCAGATCATGTCTGAGCTCGGAAACTAAGCAGGTTTCGGCCTGGTTAGTAATTGGATGGCAGACCCCCTGGTAATACCAGTTGCTTTAAGATTTTTGGAAATTTTTCACAAATTATATAATAATCTTGCAAGAAAAAAAGAAAGGAGTCAATGCCCCATATCTGAATCTTAGCAGGTATGGGCCTGGTTAGTAATTGGATGGGAGACACCCTGGTAATACCAGTTGCTTTAAGATTTTTGGAAATTTTTCACAAATTATATAATAATCTTGAAAAAAAAAAAAAAGTCAATGCCCGATCTCTGAATAATAGCAGGTTTTGCCTGGTTAGTACTTGGATGGAAGACGGCCGGGAAATACCAGTTGCTGTAATATTTTTGGCAATTTTTACTAATTACATAATAATCTTGCAACAAAAAAAAAAAAAAGAGTAAATGCCCAATCTTTGAATCTTAGGAGGTATGGACCTGTTTAGTGCTTGGATGGGAGACCTCCTCAGAATACCAGTTGCTGTAATATTTTTGGAAATTTGTACTAATTATATAATTATCTTGAAACAAAAAGAGTCAATGCCCAATCTTTGAATCTTAGCAGCTATGGACCTGTTTAGTGTTTGGATGGGAGACCGCCTCGGAAAACCAGGTGCTCTAATATTATTGGAAATTCATTACTAATTATATAATAATCTTTAAAAAAAAAAAAAAAAAAAAAAAAAGTCAATGCCCGATCTCTTAATCTTAGCAGGTATTGGCCTGGTTAGTGCTTGGATGGGAGACCGCCTGGGAATACCAGGTGCTTTAAGCTTTAGGGTTTTCTTTCCTACTTATATAATGTACCGGCGATTAGATTGGCTGATCTTTAAATAGCTCTCTCTTTGCAGCAGTCTTCGCTTATGGCCATACCACCCTGGCTATGCCAGATCATGTCTGAGCTCGGAAGCTAAGCAGGTTTGGGCCTGGTTAGTAATTGGATGGGAGACCCCCTGGTAATACCAGTTGCTCTAAGATTTTTGTAAATTTTTCACAAATTATATAATAATCTTGAAAAAAAAAAGAGTCAATGCCCATTCTTTGAATCTTAGCAGTCATGGACCTGTTTAGTGTCTGGATGGGAGACCGCCTCGGAATACCAGGTGCTCTAATATTATTGGAAATTTATTACTAATTATATAATAATCTTAAAAAAAAAAAAAAAAAAAAAAAGAGTCAATGCCCGATCTCTTAATCTTAGCAGGTATTGGCCTGGTTAGTGCTTGGATGGGAGACCGCCTGGGAATACCAGGTGCTTTAAGCTTTAGGGTTTTCTTTCCTACTTATATAATGTACCGGCGATTAGATTGACTGATCTTTAAATAGCTCTCTCTTTGCAGCAGTCTTCGCTTATGGCCATTCCACCCTGGCTATGCCAGATCATGTCTGAGCTCGGAAACTAAGCAGGTTTCGGCCTGGTTAGTAATTGGATGGCAGACCCCCTGGTAATACCAGTTGCTTTAAGATTTTTGGAAATTTTTCACAAATTATATAATAATCTTGCAAGAAAAAAAGAAAGGAGTCAATGCCCCATATCTGAATCTTAGCAGGTATGGGCCTGGTTAGTAATTGGATGGGAGACAACCTGGTAATACCAGTTGCTTTAAGATTTTTGGAAATTTTTCACAAATTATATAATAATCTTGAAAAAAAAAAAAAGTCAATGCCCGATCTCTGAATAATAGCAGGTTTTGCCTGGTTAGTACTTGGATGGAAGACGGCCGGGAAATACCAGTTGCTGTAATATTTTTGGCAATTTTTACTAATTACATAATAATCTTGCAACAAAAAAAAAAAAAAGAGTAAATGCCCAATCTTTGAATCTAAGGAGGTATGGACCTGTTTAGTGCTTGGATGGGAGACCGCCTCAGAATACCAGTTGCTGTAATATTTTTGGAAATTTGTACTAATTATATAATTATCTTGAAACAAAAAGAGTCAATGCCCAATCTTTGAATCTTAGCAGCTATGGACCTGTTTAGTGTTTGGATGGGAGACCGCCTCGGAAAACCAGGTGCTCTAATATTATTGGAAATTCATTACTAATTATATAATAATCTTTAAAAAAAAAAAAAAAAAAAAAAAAAAAAAGTCAATGCCCGATCTCTTAATCTTAGCAGGTATTGGCCTGGTTAGTGCTTGGATGGGAGACCGCCTGGGAATACCAGGTGCTTTAAGCTTTAGGGTTTTCTTTCCTACTTATATAATGTACCGGCGATTAGATTGGCTGATCTTTAAATAGCTCTCTCTTTGCAGCAGTCTTCGCTTATGGCCATACCACCCTGTCTATGCCAGATCATGTCTGAGCTCGGAAGCTAAGCAGGTTTGGGCCTGGTTAGTAATTGGATGGGAGACCCCCTGGTAATACCAGTTGCTTTAAGATTTTTGTAAATTTTTCACAAATTATATAATAATCTTGAAAAAAAAAAGAGTCAATGCCCATTCTTTGAATCTTAGCAGTCATGGACCTGTTTAGTGTCTGGATGGGAGACCGCCTCGGAATACCAGGTGCTCTAATATTATTGGAAATTTATTACTAATTATATAATAATCTTAAAAAAAAAAAAAAAAAAAAGAGTCAATGCCCGATCTCTTAATCTTAGCAGGTATTGGCCTGGTTAGTGCTTGGATGGGAGACCGCCTGGGAATACCAGGTGCTTTAAGCTTTAGGGTTTTCTTTCCTACTTATATAATGTACCGGCGATTAGATTGACTGATCTTTAAATAGCTCTCTCTTTGCAGCAGTCTTCGCTTATGGCCATACCACCCTGGCTATGCCAGATCATGTCTGAGCTCGGAAGCTAAGCAGGTTTGGGCCTGGTTAGTAATTGGATGGGAGACCCCCTGGTAATACCAGTTGCTTTAAGATTTTTGTAAATTTTTCACAAATTATATAATAATCTTGAAAAAAAAAGAGTGAATGCCCATTCTTTGAATCTTAGCAGTCATTGACCTGTGTAGTGTTTGGATGGGAGACCCCCTGGTAATACCAGGTGCTCTAATATTATTGGAAATTTATTACTAATTATATAATAATCTTAAAAAAAAAGAGCCAATGCCCGATCTCTTAATCTTAGCAGGTATTGGCCTGGTTAGTGCTTGGATGGGAGACCGCCTCGGAATACCAGGTGCTGTAAGCTTTTGGATTTTCATTCCTACTTATATAATGTATGGGCGATTTGATTGGCTGATCTTTAAATAGTCTTCTCTTTGCAGTATCCTTCGCTTGCGACCGTAACAACCTGGCTATGCCTGATCTCGTCTGCTCTCGGAAGCTAAGCAGGTTTGGTCCTGTATAATGTACCGGCGATTAGATTGGCTGATCTTTAAATAGCTCTCTCTTTGCAGCAGTCTTCGCTTATGGCCATTCCACCCTGGCTATGCCAGATCATGTCTGAGCTCGGAAACTAAGCAGGTTTCGGCCTGGTTAGTAATTGGATGGCAGACCCCCTGGTAATACCAGTTGCTTTAAGATTTTGGGAAATTTTTCACAAATTATATAATAATCTTGCAAGAAAAAAAGAAAGGAGTCAATGCCCCATATCTGAATCTTAGCATGTATGGGCCTGGTTAGTAATTGGATGGGAGACACCCTGGTAATACCAGTTGCTTTAAGATTTTTGGAAATTTTTCACAAATTATATAATAATCTTGAAAAAAAAAAAAAAAAGTCAATGCCCGATCTCTGAATAATAGCAGGTTTTGCCTGGTTAGTACTTGGATGGAAGACAGCCGGGAAATACCAGTTGCTGTAATATTTTTGGCAATTTTTACTAATTACATAATAATCTTGCAACAAAAAAAAAAAAAAAGAGTAAATGCCCAATCTTTGAATCTTAGGAGGTATGGACCTGTTTAGTGCTTGGATGGGAGACCGCCTCGGAATACCAGTTGCTGTAATATTTTTGGAAATTTGTACTAATTATATAATTATCTTGAAACAAAAAGAGTCAATGCCCAATCTTTGAATCTTAGCAGCTATGGACCTGTTTAGTGTTTGGATGGGAGACCGCCTCGGAAAACCAGGTGCTCTAATATTATTGGAAATTTATTACTAATTATATAATAATCTAAAAAAAAAAAAAAAAAAAAAAAAAAAAGAGTCAATGCCCGATCTCTTAATCTTAGCAGGTATTGGCCTGGTTAGTGCTTGGATGGGAGACCGCCTGGGAATACCAGGTGCTTTAAGCTTTAGGGTTTTCTTTCCTACTTATATTAGATTGGCTGATCTTTAAATAGCTCTTTCTTTGCAGCAGTCTTCGCTTATGGCCATACCACCCTGTCTATGCCAGATCATGTCTGAGCTCGGAAGCTAAGCAGGTTTGGGCCTGGTTAGTAATTGGATGGGAGACCCCCTGGTAATACCAGTTGCTTTAAGATTTTTGTAAATTTTTCACAAATTATATAATAATCTTGAAAAAAAAAAGAGTCAATGCCCATTCTTTGAATCTTAGCAGTCATGGACCTGTTTAGTGTCTGGATGGGAGACCGCCTCGGAATACCAGGTGCTCTAATATTATTGGAAATTTATTACTAATTATATAATAATCTTAAAAAAAAAAAAAAAAAAAAGAGTCAATGCCCGATCTCTTAATCTTAGCAGGTATTGGCCTGGTTAGTGCTTGGATGGGAGACCGCCTGGGAATACCAGGTGCTTTAAGCTTTAGGGTTTTCTTTCCTACTTATATTAGATTGGCTGATCTTTAAATAGCTCTCTCTTTGCAGCAGTCTTCGCTTATGGCCATACCACCCTGTCTATGCCAGATCATGTCTGAGCTCGGAAGCTAAGCAGGTTTGGGCCTGGTTAGTAATTGGATGGGAGACCCCCTGGTAATACCAGTTGCTTTAAGATTTTTGTAAATTTTTCACAAATTATATAATAATCTTGAAAAAAAAAAGAGTCAATGCCCATTCTTTGAATCTTAGCAGTCATGGACCTGTTTAGTGTCTGGATGGGAGACCGCCTCGGAATACCAGGTGCTCTAATATTATTGGAAATTTATTACTAATTATATAATAATCTTAAAAAAAAAAAAAAAAAAAAAAGAGTCAATGCCCGATCTCTTAATCTTAGCAGGTATTGGCCTGGTTAGTGCTTGGATGGGAGACCGCCTGGGAATACCAGGTGCTTTAAGCTTTAGGGTTTTCTTTCCTACTTATATTAGATTGGCTGATCTTTAAATAGCTCTCTCTTTGCAGCAGTCTTCGCTTATGGCCATACCACCCTGTCTATGCCAGATCATGTCTGAGCTCGGAAGCTAAGCAGGTTTGGGCCTGGTTAGTAATTGGATGGGAGACCCCCTGGTAATACCAGTTGCTTTAAGATTTTTGTAAATTTTTCACAAATTATATAATAATCTTGAAAAAAAAAAGAGTCAATGCCCATTCTTTGAATCTTAGCAGTCATGGACCTGTTTAGTGTCTGGATGGGAGACCGCCTCGGAATACCAGGTGCTTTAACCCTCTGGAGTCGAAGGGTATTTTTGGGGCCTGGAGAAGTTTTGTCATGCCCTGATATTTGTGCTTTTTTCAGTTTCTTATAAATATCTAAATGGGTAAAGTCTAATATCACTGTAATCAGCACAAACTGGGCTATAATAATATGTGAAATGCATGCATGTACATGATTGTATTTTTGAGAAAAAAAATGTTATGCATGGTTAGTGAAAAACTAAAAATGTTAAGTCACTTGAATAAGGCAATAAAACACATACATAAAATTGGTTGCCGGAAAAGTTGAGAACTGGAGCTTGTAGCCTAGAATTTTTCTTTCTAAATTATGTGAAAATCATCTTGTTTACTCATTCACAGAAAACAATATATTGATTTAAATTTTCTAAAACACTTTTTGTTGGTAAAAGTCATATGCGAGTAGGCGTCAACTACCATGAATATCATTGTGATTTACACCTGAGAAGACAAAGGCCTGCATAATGAGCTGCATAATGAGCCTCTCATTCAACTGTGCCACTCTGAGGGAGGACTTACAAGAAAGAATGTGAGAACAAAATAAATGTATATAATTTTATGTTTGTAGTTTATTAAGAATATATTTAATTATCCCACAACATAATTTAATATCCACTTGGGGGAGCAGTTAAACAGTTTATTAGGGACAATCAAAGCTTACTTTCAAACACATTTTTTGGCATCCTTACTCCAGTCATACAATCCTTCAGAAATCCTTTTAACAATCTTATTTTCTACCAAATAAACCCCATTTATTATTATCATTATTATTATTATTAATGTTGAAAAGAGCTGAGAATATTTTTCAGGTTTTTTTAGGGGGAATAAATCGAAAGAACTGCATTGTTTTTACATTTGTTAGAGTTATCTCTATTTGTCACATTTATATTATTTACATCAAGCTTTTGAATGGTATAGTATTGTATATTGTTATTTAAACTTAATAATGTTTCACTTGATTATACATTTAGTCAGGAATTATAGTTTGGAAAAAGTCTGACTAGTAAAATGTTTACACTTTATGTGAAAACAGATAAATAAAAAGAGACTTACTCATGTTTATGATCCCTGTTGAATAAAGTGCTTCATTCTTTTTTCTGAGGAAATCCATTTCTCAAATCCTCAACCACATCACATCTTTTTGGGGTGAATTATGTCTTATTCCTCTCATCGCGAAGCAAACAGTAAAATAAAATAAAAACTCGAAGAACAGTCTGGCTGCTTTTTCTTCTGTGTGGGCGTATTCAAGCCGCGCGCTTCAGTTTGAATCTGAATAGCGTGTTCAGCGCGGGGGCGTGGTCACATTACATATAATGAGCGGAGATATGAAAAATAGACATCGCGTTGTTTACATATGGATTACTTTATCTCAGAATATTTGTTTTCGGCAGCACTTGTTTAGTTTAAAAGTAGACATTTTAGACTTTCTATAGATATCTCTCTCATGTCTCTTCGTTGAGTATTCACGGAGTTACAGTTCATTTTAATGACGTGTTTGTACATGACGATCAGCGGAGACAAAGACTGCAGACAGCGCACTTTGTTTGTTATCTTTAATTTATAAGTGCACAAAGGTTCTTTGTTATTATGTCTGTATCCAAAAAAAACTAGACCCTTTACAGATTCGATTGATGTATTGCTCTTATCTGTACGATTAAAACTGAGAGTGTAATTTAAGTTCTTTTCGGGGTTATCAGGGGAAAATGACTCAAAACGCATATATGCGTTAATCGACTCGAAAGGGTTAAGCTTTAGGGTTTTCTTTCCTACTTATATAATGTACCGGCGATTAGATTGACTGATCTTTAAATAGCTCTCTCTTTGCAGCAGTCTTCGCTTATGGCCATACCACCCTGGCTATGCCAGATCATGTCTGAGCTCGGAAGCTAAGCAGGTTTGGGCCTGGTTAGTAATTGGATGGGAGACCCCCTGGTAATACCAGTTGCTCTAAGATTTTTGTAAATTTTTCACAAATTATATAATAATCTTGAAAAAAAAAAGAGTCAATGCCCATTCTTTGAATCTTAGCAGTCATGGACCTGTTTAGTGTCTGGATGGGAGACCGCCTGGTAATACCAGGTGCTCTAATATTATTGGAAATTTATTACTAATTATATAATAATCTTAAAAAAAAAGAGCCAATGCCCGATCTCTTAATCTTAGCAGGTATTGGCCTGGTTAGTGCTTGGATGGGAGACCGCCTCGGAATACCAGGTGCTGTAAGCTTTTGGATTTTCATTCCTACTTATATAATGTATGGGCGATTTGATTGGCTGATCTTTAAATAGTCTTCTCTTTGCAGTATCCTTCGCTTGCGACCGTAACAACCTGGCTATGCCTGATCTCGTCTGCTCTCGGAAGCTAAGCAGGTTTGGTCCTGTATAATGTACCGGCGATTAGATTGGCTGATCTTTAAATAGCTCTCTCTTTGCAGCAGTCTTCGCTTATGGCCATTCCACCCTGGCTATGCCAGATCATGTCTGAGCTCGGAAACTAAGCAGGTTTCGGCCTGGTTAGTAATTGGATGGCAGACCCCCTGGTAATACCAGTTGCTTTAAGATTTTTGGAAATTTTTCACAAATTATATAATAATCTTGCAAGAAAAAAAGAAAGGAGTCAATGCCCCATATCTGAATCTTAGCAGGTATGGGCCTGGTTAGTAATTGGATGGGAGACAACCTGGTAATACCAGTTGCTTTAAGATTTTTGGAAATTTTTCACAAATTATATAATAATCTTGAAAAAAAAAAAAAGTCAATGCCCGATCTCTGAATAATAGCAGGTTTTGCCTGGTTAGTACTTGGATGGAAGACGGCCGGGAAATACCAGTTGCTGTAATATTTTTGGCAATTTTTACTAATTACATAATAATCTTGCAACAAAAAAAAAAAAAAAGAGTAAATGCCCAATCTTTGAATCTAAGGAGGTATGGACCTGTTTAGTGCTTGGATGGGAGACCGCCTCAGAATACCAGTTGCTGTAATATTTTTGGAAATTTGTACTAATTATATAATTATCTTGAAACAAAAAGAGTCAATGCCCAATCTTTGAATCTTAGCAGCTATGGACCTGTTTAGTGTTTGGATGGGAGACCGCCTCGGAAAACCAGGTGCTCTAATATTATTGGAAATTCATTACTAATTATATAATAATCTTTAAAAAAAAAAAAAAAAAAAAAAAAAAAAGTCAATGCCCGATCTCTTAATCTTAGCAGGTATTGGCCTGGTTAGTGCTTGGATGGGAGACCGCCTGGGAATACCAGGTGCTTTAAGCTTTAGGGTTTTCTTTCCTACTTATATAATGTACCGGCGATTAGATTGGCTGATCTTTAAATAGCTCTCTCTTTGCAGCAGTCTTCGCTTATGGCCATACCACCCTGGCTATGCCAGATCATGTCTGAGCTCGGAAGCTAAGCAGGTTTGGGCCTGGTTAGTAATTGGATGGGAGACCCCCTGGTAATACCAGTTGCTCTAAGATTTTTGTAAATTTTTCACAAATTATATAATAATCTTGAAAAAAAAAAGAGTCAATGCCCATTCTTTGAATCTTAGCAGTCATGGACCTGTTTAGTGTCTGGATGGGAGACCGCCTCGGAATACCAGGTGCTCTAATATTATTGGAAATTTATTACTAATTATATAATAATCTTAAAAAAAAAAAAAAAAAAAAAAGAGTCAATGCCCGATCTCTTAATCTTAGCAGGTATTGGCCTGGTTAGTGCTTGGATGGGAGACCGCCTGGGAATACCAGGTGCTTTAAGCTTTAGGGTTTTCTTTCCTACTTATATAATGTACCGGCGATTAGATTGACTGATCTTTAAATAGCTCTCTCTTTGCAGCAGTCTTCGCTTATGGCCATACCACCCTGGCTATGCCAGATCATGTCTGAGCTCGGAAGCTAAGCAGGTTTGGGCCTGGTTAGTAATTGGATGGGAGACCCCCTGGTAATACCAGTTGCTTTAAGATTTTTGTAAATTTTTCACAAATTATATAATAATCTTGAAAAAAAAAAGAGTGAATGCCCAATCTTTGAATCTTAGCAGTCATTGACCTGTGTAGTGTTTGGATGGGAGACCCCCTGGTAATACCAGGTGCTCTAATATTATTGGAAATTTATTACTAATTATATAATAATCTTAAAAAAAAGAGCCAATGCCCGATCTCTTAATCTTAGCAGGTATTGGCCTGGTTAGTGCTTGGATGGGAGACCGCCTCGGAATACCAGGTGCTGTAAGCTTTTGGATTTTCATTCCTACTTATATAATGTATGGGCGATTTGATTGGCTGATCTTTAAATAGTCTTCTCTTTGCAGTATCCTTCGCTTGCGACCGTAACAACCTGGCTATGCCTGATCTCGTCTGCTCTCGGAAGCTAAGCAGGTTTGGTCCTGTATAATGTACCGGCGATTAGATTGGCTGATCTTTAAATAGCTCTCTCTTTGCAGCAGTCTTCGCTTATGGCCATTCCACCCTGGCTATGCCAGATCATGTCTGAGCTCGGAAACTAAGCAGGTTTCGGCCTGGTTAGTAATTGGATGGCAGACCCCCTGGTAATACCAGTTGCTTTAAGATTTTTGGAAATTTTTCACAAATTATATAATAATCTTGCAAGAAAAAAAGAAAGGAGTCAATGCCCCATATCTGAATCTTAGCAGGTATGGGCCTGGTTAGTAATTGGATGGGAGACACCCTGGTAATACCAGTTGCTTTAAGATTTTTGGAAATTTTTCACAAATTATATAATAATCTTGAAAAAAAAAAAAAAAGTCAATGCCCGATCTCTGAATAATAGCAGGTTTTGCCTGGTTAGTACTTGGATGGAAGACGGCCGGGAAATACCAGTTGCTGTAATATTTTTGGCAATTTTTACTAATTACATAATAATCTTGCAACAAAAAAAAAAAAAGAGTAAATGCCCAATCTTTGAATCTTAGGAGGTATGGACCTGTTTAGTGCTTGGATGGGAGACCTCCTCAGAATACCAGTTGCTGTAATATTTTTGGAAATTTGTACTAATTATATAATTATCTTGAAACAAAAAGAGTCAATGCCCAATCTTTGAATCTTAGCAGCTATGGACCTGTTTAGTGTTTGGATGGGAGACCGCCTCGGAAAACCAGGTGCTCTAATATTATTGGAAATTCATTACTAATTATATAATAATCTTTAAAAAAAAAAAAAAAAAAAAAAAAAGTCAATGCCCGATCTCTTAATCTTAGCAGGTATTGGCCTGGTTAGTGCTTGGATGGGAGACCGCCTGGGAATACCAGGTGCTTTAAGCTTTAGGGTTTTCTTTCCTACTTATATAATGTACCGGCGATTAGATTGGCTGATCTTTAAATAGCTCTCTCTTTGCAGCAGTCTTCGCTTATGGCCATACCACCCTGGCTATGCCAGATCATGTCTGAGCTCGGAAGCTAAGCAGGTTTGGGCCTGGTTAGTAATTGGATGGGAGACCCCCTGGTAATACCAGTTGCTCTAAGATTTTTGTAAATTTTTCACAAATTATATAATAATCTTGAAAAAAAAAAGAGTCAATGCCCATTCTTTGAATCTTAGCAGTCATGGACCTGTTTAGTGTCTGGATGGGAGACCGCCTCGGAATACCAGGTGCTCTAATATTATTGGAAATTTATTACTAATTATATAATAATCTTAAAAAAAAAAAAAAAAAAAAAAAGAGTCAATGCCCGATCTCTTAATCTTAGCAGGTATTGGCCTGGTTAGTGCTTGGATGGGAGACCGCCTGGGAATACCAGGTGCTTTAAGCTTTAGGGTTTTCTTTCCTACTTATATAATGTACCGGCGATTAGATTGACTGATCTTTAAATAGCTCTCTCTTTGCAGCAGTCTTCGCTTATGGCCATTCCACCCTGGCTATGCCAGATCATGTCTGAGCTCGGAAACTAAGCAGGTTTCGGCCTGGTTAGTAATTGGATGGCAGACCCCCTGGTAATACCAGTTGCTTTAAGATTTTTGGAAATTTTTCACAAATTATATAATAATCTTGCAAGAAAAAAAGAAAGGAGTCAATGCCCCATATCTGAATCTTAGCAGGTATGGGCCTGGTTAGTAATTGGATGGGAGACACCCTGGTAATACCAGTTGCTTTAAGATTTTTGGAAATTTTTCACAAATTATATAATAATCTTGAAAAAAAAAAAAAGTCAATGCCCGATCTCTGAATAATAGCAGGTTTTGCCTGGTTAGTACTTGGATGGAAGACGGCCGGGAAATACCAGTTGCTGTAATATTTTTGGCAATTTTTACTAATTACATAATAATCTTGCAACAAAAAAAAAAAAAAAGAGTAAATGCCCAATCTTTGAATCTAAGGAGGTATGGACCTGTTTAGTGCTTGGATGGGAGACCGCCTCAGAATACCAGTTGCTGTAATATTTTTGGAAATTTGTACTAATTATATAATTATCTTGAAACAAAAAGAGTCAATGCCCAATCTTTGAATCTTAGCAGCTATGGACCTGTTTAGTGTTTGGATGGGAGACCGCCTCGGAAAACCAGGTGCTCTAATATTATTGGAAATTCATTACTAATTATATAATAATCTTTAAAAAAAAAAAAAAAAAAAAAAAAAAAGTCAATGCCCGATCTCTTAATCTTAGCAGGTATTGGCCTGGTTAGTGCTTGGATGGGAGACCGCCTGGGAATACCAGGTGCTTTAAGCTTTAGGGTTTTCTTTCCTACTTATATAATGTACCGGCGATTAGATTGGCTGATCTTTAAATAGCTCTCTCTTTGCAGCAGTCTTCGCTTATGGCCATACCACCCTGGCTATGCCAGATCATGTCTGAGCTCGGAAGCTAAGCAGGTTTGGGCCTGGTTAGTAATTGGATGGGAGACCCCCTGGTAATACCAGTTGCTCTAAGATTTTTGTAAATTTTTCACAAATTATATAATAATCTTGAAAAAAAAAGAGTCAATGCCCATTCTTTGAATCTTAGCAGTCATGGACCTGTTTAGTGTCTGGATGGGAGACCGCCTCGGAATACCAGGTGCTCTAATATTATTGGAAATTTATTACTAATTATATAATAATCTTAAAAAAAAAAAAAAAAAAAAAAGAGTCAATGCCCGATCTCTTAATCTTAGCAGGTATTGGCCTGGTTAGTGCTTGGATGGGAGACCGCCTGGGAATACCAGGTGCTTTAAGCTTTAGGGTTTTCTTTCCTACTTATATAATGTACCGGCGATTAGATTGACTGATCTTTAAATAGCTCTCTCTTTGCAGCAGTCTTCGCTTATGGCCATACCACCCTGGCTATGCCAGATCATGTCTGAGCTCGGAAGCTAAGCAGGTTTGGGCCTGGTTAGTAATTGGATGGGAGACCCCCTGGTAATACCAGTTGCTTTAAGATTTTTGTAAATTTTTCACAAATTATATAATAATCTTGAAAAAAAAAAGAGTGAATGCCCAATCTTTGAATCTTAGCAGTCATTGACCTGTGTAGTGTTTGGATGGGAGACCCCCTGGTAATACCAGGTGCTCTAATATTATTGGAAATTTATTACTAATTATATAATAATCTTAAAAAAAAGAGCCAATGCCCGATCTCTTAATCTTAGCAGGTATTGGCCTGGTTAGTGCTTGGATGGGAGACCGCCTCGGAATACCAGGTGCTGTAAGCTTTTGGATTTTCATTCCTACTTATATAATGTATGGGCGATTTGATTGGCTGATCTTTAAATAGTCTTCTCTTTGCAGTATCCTTCGCTTGCGACCGTAACAACCTGGCTATGCCTGATCTCGTCTGCTCTCGGAAGCTAAGCAGGTTTGGTCCTGTATAATGTACCGGCGATTAGATTGGCTGATCTTTAAATAGCTCTCTCTTTGCAGCAGTCTTCGCTTATGGCCATTCCACCCTGGCTATGCCAGATCATGTCTGAGCTCGGAAACTAAGCAGGTTTCGGCCTGGTTAGTAATTGGATGGCAGACCCCCTGGTAATACCAGTTGCTTTAAGATTTTTGGAAATTTTTCACAAATTATATAATAATCTTGCAAGAAAAAAAGAAAGGAGTCAATGCCCCATATCTGAATCTTAGCAGGTATGGGCCTGGTTAGTAATTGGATGGGAGACACCCTGGTAATACCAGTTGCTTTAAGATTTTTGGAAATTTTTCACAAATTATATAATAATCTTGAAAAAAAAAAAAAAAGTCAATGCCCGATCTCTGAATAATAGCAGGTTTTGCCTGGTTAGTACTTGGATGGAAGACGGCCGGGAAATACCAGTTGCTGTAATATTTTTGGCAATTTTTACTAATTACATAATAATCTTGCAACAAAAAAAAAAAAAGAGTAAATGCCCAATCTTTGAATCTTAGGAGGTATGGACCTGTTTAGTGCTTGGATGGGAGACCTCCTCAGAATACCAGTTGCTGTAATATTTTTGGAAATTTGTACTAATTATATAATTATCTTGAAACAAAAAGAGTCAATGCCCAATCTTTGAATCTTAGCAGCTATGGACCTGTTTAGTGTTTGGATGGGAGACCGCCTCGGAAAACCAGGTGCTCTAATATTATTGGAAATTCATTACTAATTATATAATAATCTTTAAAAAAAAAAAAAAAAAAAAAAAAAAGTCAATGCCCGATCTCTTAATCTTAGCAGGTATTGGCCTGGTTAGTGCTTGGATGGGAGACCGCCTGGGAATACCAGGTGCTTTAAGCTTTAGGGTTTTCTTTCCTACTTATATAATGTACCGGCGATTAGATTGGCTGATCTTTAAATAGCTCTCTCTTTGCAGCAGTCTTCGCTTATGGCCATACCACCCTGGCTATGCCAGATCATGTCTGAGCTCGGAAGCTAAGCAGGTTTGGGCCTGGTTAGTAATTGGATGGGAGACCCCCTGGTAATACCAGTTGCTCTAAGATTTTTGTAAATTTTTCACAAATTATATAATAATCTTGAAAAAAAAAAGAGTCAATGCCCATTCTTTGAATCTTAGCAGTCATGGACCTGTTTAGTGTCTGGATGGGAGACCGCCTCGGAATACCAGGTGCTCTAATATTATTGGAAATTTATTACTAATTATATAATAATCTTAAAAAAAAAAAAAAAAAAAAAAAGAGTCAATGCCCGATCTCTTAATCTTAGCAGGTATTGGCCTGGTTAGTGCTTGGATGGGAGACCGCCTGGGAATACCAGGTGCTTTAAGCTTTAGGGTTTTCTTTCCTACTTATATAATGTACCGGCGATTAGATTGACTGATCTTTAAATAGCTCTCTCTTTGCAGCAGTCTTCGCTTATGGCCATTCCACCCTGGCTATGCCAGATCATGTCTGAGCTCGGAAACTAAGCAGGTTTCGGCCTGGTTAGTAATTGGATGGCAGACCCCCTGGTAATACCAGTTGCTTTAAGATTTTTGGAAATTTTTCACAAATTATATAATAATCTTGCAAGAAAAAAAGAAAGGAGTCAATGCCCCATATCTGAATCTTAGCAGGTATGGGCCTGGTTAGTAATTGGATGGGAGACAACCTGGTAATACCAGTTGCTTTAAGATTTTTGGAAATTTTTCACAAATTATATAATAATCTTGAAAAAAAAAAAAAGTCAATGCCCGATCTCTGAATAATAGCAGGTTTTGCCTGGTTAGTACTTGGATGGAAGACGGCCGGGAAATACCAGTTGCTGTAATATTTTTGGCAATTTTTACTAATTACATAATAATCTTGCAACAAAAAAAAAAAAAAAGAGTAAATGCCCAATCTTTGAATCTAAGGAGGTATGGACCTGTTTAGTGCTTGGATGGGAGACCGCCTCAGAATACCAGTTGCTGTAATATTTTTGGAAATTTGTACTAATTATATAATTATCTTGAAACAAAAAGAGTCAATGCCCAATCTTTGAATCTTAGCAGCTATGGACCTGTTTAGTGTTTGGATGGGAGACCGCCTCGGAAAACCAGGTGCTCTAATATTATTGGAAATTCATTACTAATTATATAATAATCTTTAAAAAAAAAAAAAAAAAAAAAAAAAAAGTCAATGCCCGATCTCTTAATCTTAGCAGGTATTGGCCTGGTTAGTGCTTGGATGGGAGACCGCCTGGGAATACCAGGTGCTTTAAGCTTTAGGGTTTTCTTTCCTACTTATATAATGTACCGGCGATTAGATTGGCTGATCTTTAAATAGCTCTCTCTTTGCAGCAGTCTTCGCTTATGGCCATACCACCCTGGCTATGCCAGATCATGTCTGAGCTCGGAAGCTAAGCAGGTTTGGGCCTGGTTAGTAATTGGATGGGAGACCCCCTGGTAATACCAGTTGCTCTAAGATTTTTGTAAATTTTTCACAAATTATATAATAATCTTGAAAAAAAAAAGAGTCAATGCCCATTCTTTGAATCTTAGCAGTCATGGACCTGTTTAGTGTCTGGATGGGAGACCGCCTCGGAATACCAGGTGCTCTAATATTATTGGAAATTTATTACTAATTATATAATAATCTTAAAAAAAAAAAAAAAAAAAAAAGAGTCAATGCCCGATCTCTTAATCTTAGCAGGTATTGGCCTGGTTAGTGCTTGGATGGGAGACCGCCTGGGAATACCAGGTGCTTTAAGCTTTAGGGTTTTCTTTCCTACTTATATAATGTACCGGCGATTAGATTGACTGATCTTTAAATAGCTCTCTCTTTGCAGCAGTCTTCGCTTATGGCCATACCACCCTGGCTATGCCAGATCATGTCTGAGCTCGGAAGCTAAGCAGGTTTGGGCCTGGTTAGTAATTGGATGGGAGACCCCCTGGTAAAACCAGTTGCTTTAAGATTTTTGTAAATTTTTCACAAATTATATAATAATCTTGAAAAAAAAAAGAGTGAATGCCCAATCTTTGAATCTTAGCAGTCATTGACCTGTGTAGTGTTTGGATGGGAGACCCCCTGGTAATACCAGGTGCTCTAATATTATTGGAAATTTATTACTAATTATATAATAATCTTAAAAAAAAGAGCCAATGCCCGATCTCTTAATCTTAGCAGGTATTGGCCTGGTTAGTGCTTGGATGGGAGACCGCCTCGGAATACCAGGTGCTGTAAGCTTTTGGATTTTCATTCCTACTTATATAATGTATGGGCGATTTGATTGGCTGATCTTTAAATAGTCTTCTCTTTGCAGTATCCTTCGCTTGCGACCGTAACAACCTGGCTATGCCTGATCTCGTCTGCTCTCGGAAGCTAAGCAGGTTTGGTCCTGTATAATGTACCGGCGATTAGATTGGCTGATCTTTAAATAGCTCTCTCTTTGCAGCAGTCTTCGCTTATGGCCATTCCACCCTGGCTATGCCAGATCATGTCTGAGCTCGGAAACTAAGCAGGTTTCGGCCTGGTTAGTAATTGGATGGCAGACCCCCTGGTAATACCAGTTGCTTTAAGATTTTTGGAAATTTTTCACAAATTATATAATAATCTTGCAAGAAAAAAAGAAAGGAGTCAATGCCCCATATCTGAATCTTAGCAGGTATGGGCCTGGTTAGTAATTGGATGGGAGACACCCTGGTAATACCAGTTGCTTTAAGATTTTTGGAAATTTTTCACAAATTATATAATAATCTTGAAAAAAAAAAAAAAAGTCAATGCCCGATCTCTGAATAATAGCAGGTTTTGCCTGGTTAGTACTTGGATGGAAGACGGCCGGGAAATACCAGTTGCTGTAATATTTTTGGCAATTTTTACTAATTACATAATAATCTTGCAACAAAAAAAAAAAAAGAGTAAATGCCCAATCTTTGAATCTTAGGAGGTATGGACCTGTTTAGTGCTTGGATGGGAGACCTCCTCAGAATACCAGTTGCTGTAATATTTTTGGAAATTTGTACTAATTATATAATTATCTTGAAACAAAAAGAGTCAATGCCCAATCTTTGAATCTTAGCAGCTATGGACCTGTTTAGTGTTTGGATGGGAGACCGCCTCGGAAAACCAGGTGCTCTAATATTATTGGAAATTCATTACTAATTATATAATAATCTTTAAAAAAAAAAAAAAAAAAAAAAAAAGTCAATGCCCGATCTCTTAATCTTAGCAGGTATTGGCCTGGTTAGTGCTTGGATGGGAGACCGCCTGGGAATACCAGGTGCTTTAAGCTTTAGGGTTTTCTTTCCTACTTATATAATGTACCGGCGATTAGATTGGCTGATCTTTAAATAGCTCTCTCTTTGCAGCAGTCTTCGCTTATGGCCATACCACCCTGGCTATGCCAGATCATGTCTGAGCTCGGAAGCTAAGCAGGTTTGGGCCTGGTTAGTAATTGGATGGGAGACCCCCTGGTAATACCAGTGGCTCTAAGATTTTTGTAAATTTTTCACAAATTATATAATAATCTTGAAAAAAAAAAGAGTCAATGCCCATTCTTTGAATCTTAGCAGTCATGGACCTGTTTAGTGTCTGGATGGGAGACCGCCTCGGAATACCAGGTGCTCTAATATTATTGGAAATTTATTACTAATTATATAATAATCTTAAAAAAAAAAAAAAAAAAAAAAAGAGTCAATGCCCGATCTCTTAATCTTAGCAGGTATTGGCCTGGTTAGTGCTTGGATGGGAGACCGCCTGGGAATACCAGGTGCTTTAAGCTTTAGGGTTTTCTTTCCTACTTATATAATGTACCGGCGATTAGATTGACTGATCTTTAAATAGCTCTCTCTTTGCAGCAGTCTTCGCTTATGGCCATTCCACCCTGGCTATGCCAGATCATGTCTGAGCTCGGAAACTAAGCAGGTTTCGGCCTGGTTAGTAATTGGATGGCAGACCCCCTGGTAATACCAGTTGCTTTAAGATTTTTGGAAATTTTTCACAAATTATATAATAATCTTGCAAGAAAAAAAGAAAGGAGTCAATGCCCCATATCTGAATCTTAGCAGGTATGGGCCTGGTTAGTAATTGGATGGGAGACAACCTGGTAATACCAGTTGCTTTAAGATTTTTGGAAATTTTTCACAAATTATATAATAATCTTGAAAAAAAAAAAAAGTCAATGCCCGATCTCTGAATAATAGCAGGTTTTGCCTGGTTAGTACTTGGATGGAAGACGGCCGGGAAATACCAGTTGCTGTAATATTTTTGGCAATTTTTACTAATTACATAATAATCTTGCAACAAAAAAAAAAAAAAAGAGTAAATGCCCAATCTTTGAATCTAAGGAGGTATGGACCTGTTTAGTGCTTGGATGGGAGACCGCCTCAGAATACCAGTTGCTGTAATATTTTTGGAAATTTGTACTAATTATATAATTATCTTGAAACAAAAAGAGTCAATGCCCAATCTTTGAATCTTAGCAGCTATGGACCTGTTTAGTGTTTGGATGGGAGACCGCCTCGGAAAACCAGGTGCTCTAATATTATTGGAAATTCATTACTAATTATATAATAATCTTTAAAAAAAAAAAAAAAAAAAAAAAAAAAGTCAATGCCCGATCTCTTAATCTTAGCAGGTATTGGCCTGGTTAGTGCTTGGATGGGAGACCGCCTGGGAATACCAGGTGCTTTAAGCTTTAGGGTTTTCTTTCCTACTTATATAATGTACCGGCGATTAGATTGGCTGATCTTTAAATAGCTCTCTCTTTGCAGCAGTCTTCGCTTATGGCCATACCACCCTGGCTATGCCAGATCATGTCTGAGCTCGGAAGCTAAGCAGGTTTGGGCCTGGTTAGTAATTGGATGGGAGACCCCCTGGTAATACCAGTTGCTCTAAGATTTTTGTAAATTTTTCACAAATTATATAATAATCTTGAAAAAAAAAAGAGTCAATGCCCATTCTTTGAATCTTAGCAGTCATGGACCTGTTTAGTGTCTGGATGGGAGACCGCCTCGGAATACCAGGTGCTCTAATATTATTGGAAATTTATTACTAATTATATAATAATCTTAAAAAAAAAAAAAAAAAAAAAAGAGTCAATGCCCGATCTCTTAATCTTAGCAGGTATTGGCCTGGTTAGTGCTTGGATGGGAGACCGCCTGGGAATACCAGGTGCTTTAAGCTTTAGGGTTTTCTTTCCTACTTATATAATGTACCGGCGATTAGATTGACTGATCTTTAAATAGCTCTCTCTTTGCAGCAGTCTTCGCTTATGGCCATACCACCCTGGCTATGCCAGATCATGTCTGAGCTCGGAAGCTAAGCAGGTTTGGGCCTGGTTAGTAATTGGATGGGAGACCCCCTGGTAAAACCAGTTGCTTTAAGATTTTTGTAAATTTTTCACAAATTATATAATAATCTTGAAAAAAAAAAGAGTGAATGCCCAATCTTTGAATCTTAGCAGTCATTGACCTGTGTAGTGTTTGGATGGGAGACCCCCTGGTAATACCAGGTGCTCTAATATTATTGGAAATTTATTACTAATTATATAATAATCTTAAAAAAAAGAGCCAATGCCCGATCTCTTAATCTTAGCAGGTATTGGCCTGGTTAGTGCTTGGATGGGAGACCGCCTCGGAATACCAGGTGCTGTAAGCTTTTGGATTTTCATTCCTACTTATATAATGTATGGGCGATTTGATTGGCTGATCTTTAAATAGTCTTCTCTTTGCAGTATCCTTCGCTTGCGACCGTAACAACCTGGCTATGCCTGATCTCGTCTGCTCTCGGAAGCTAAGCAGGTTTGGTCCTGTATAATGTACCGGCGATTAGATTGGCTGATCTTTAAATAGCTCTCTCTTTGCAGCAGTCTTCGCTTATGGCCATTCCACCCTGGCTATGCCAGATCATGTCTGAGCTCGGAAACTAAGCAGGTTTCGGCCTGGTTAGTAATTGGATGGCAGACCCCCTGGTAATACCAGTTGCTTTAAGATTTTTGGAAATTTTTCACAAATTATATAATAATCTTGCAAGAAAAAAAGAAAGGAGTCAATGCCCCATATCTGAATCTTAGCAGGTATGGGCCTGGTTAGTAATTGGATGGGAGACACCCTGGTAATACCAGTTGCTTTAAGATTTTTGGAAATTTTTCACAAATTATATAATAATCTTGAAAAAAAAAAAAAAAGTCAATGCCCGATCTCTGAATAATAGCAGGTTTTGCCTGGTTAGTACTTGGATGGAAGACGGCCGGGAAATACCAGTTGCTGTAATATTTTTGGCAATTTTTACTAATTACATAATAATCTTGCAACAAAAAAAAAAAAAGAGTAAATGCCCAATCTTTGAATCTTAGGAGGTATGGACCTGTTTAGTGCTTGGATGGGAGACCTCCTCAGAATACCAGTTGCTGTAATATTTTTGGAAATTTGTACTAATTATATAATTATCTTGAAACAAAAAGAGTCAATGCCCAATCTTTGAATCTTAGCAGCTATGGACCTGTTTAGTGTTTGGATGGGAGACCGCCTCGGAAAACCAGGTGCTCTAATATTATTGGAAATTCATTACTAATTATATAATAATCTTTAAAAAAAAAAAAAAAAAAAAAAAAAGTCAATGCCCGATCTCTTAATCTTAGCAGGTATTGGCCTGGTTAGTGCTTGGATGGGAGACCGCCTGGGAATACCAGGTGCTTTAAGCTTTAGGGTTTTCTTTCCTACTTATATAATGTACCGGCGATTAGATTGGCTGATCTTTAAATAGCTCTCTCTTTGCAGCAGTCTTCGCTTATGGCCATACCACCCTGGCTATGCCAGATCATGTCTGAGCTCGGAAGCTAAGCAGGTTTGGGCCTGGTTAGTAATTGGATGGGAGACCCCCTGGTAATACCAGTTGCTCTAAGATTTTTGTAAATTTTTCACAAATTATATAATAATCTTGAAAAAAAAAAGAGTCAATGCCCATTCTTTGAATCTTAGCAGTCATGGACCTGTTTAGTGTCTGGATGGGAGACCGCCTCGGAATACCAGGTGCTCTAATATTATTGGAAATTTATTACTAATTATATAATAATCTTAAAAAAAAAAAAAAAAAAAAAAAGAGTCAATGCCCGATCTCTTAATCTTAGCAGGTATTGGCCTGGTTAGTGCTTGGATGGGAGACCGCCTGGGAATACCAGGTGCTTTAAGCTTTAGGGTTTTCTTTCCTACTTATATAATGTACCGGCGATTAGATTGACTGATCTTTAAATAGCTCTCTCTTTGCAGCAGTCTTCGCTTATGGCCATTCCACCCTGGCTATGCCAGATCATGTCTGAGCTCGGAAACTAAGCAGGTTTCGGCCTGGTTAGTAATTGGATGGCAGACCCCCTGGTAATACCAGTTGCTTTAAGATTTTTGGAAATTTTTCACAAATTATATAATAATCTTGCAAGAAAAAAAGAAAGGAGTCAATGCCCCATATCTGAATCTTAGCAGGTATGGGCCTGGTTAGTAATTGGATGGGAGACAACCTGGTAATACCAGTTGCTTTAAGATTTTTGGAAATTTTTCACAAATTATATAATAATCTTGAAAAAAAAAAAAAGTCAATGCCCGATCTCTGAATAATAGCAGGTTTTGCCTGGTTAGTACTTGGATGGAAGACGGCCGGGAAATACCAGTTGCTGTAATATTTTTGGCAATTTTTACTAATTACATAATAATCTTGCAACAAAAAAAAAAAAAAGAGTAAATGCCCAATCTTTGAATCTAAGGAGGTATGGACCTGTTTAGTGCTTGGATGGGAGACCGCCTCAGAATACCAGTTGCTGTAATATTTTTGGAAATTTGTACTAATTATATAATTATCTTGAAACAAAAAGAGTCAATGCCCAATCTTTGAATCTTAGCAGCTATGGACCTGTTTAGTGTTTGGATGGGAGACCGCCTCGGAAAACCAGGTGCTCTAATATTATTGGAAATTCATTACTAATTATATAATAATCTTTAAAAAAAAAAAAAAAAAAAAAAAAAAAGTCAATGCCCGATCTCTTAATCTTAGCAGGTATTGGCCTGGTTAGTGCTTGGATGGGAGACCGCCTGGGAATACCAGGTGCTTTAAGCTTTAGGGTTTTCTTTCCTACTTATATAATGTACCGGCGATTAGATTGGCTGATCTTTAAATAGCTCTCTCTTTGCAGCAGTCTTCGCTTATGGCCATACCACCCTGGCTATGCCAGATCATGTCTGAGCTCGGAAGCTAAGCAGGTTTGGGCCTGGTTAGTAATTGGATGGGAGACCCCCTGGTAATACCAGTTGCTCTAAGATTTTTGTAAATTTTTCACAAATTATATAATAATCTTGAAAAAAAAAAGAGTCAATGCCCATTCTTTGAATCTTAGCAGTCATGGACCTGTTTAGTGTCTGGATGGGAGACCGCCTCGGAATACCAGGTGCTCTAATATTATTGGAAATTTATTACTAATTATATAATAATCTTAAAAAAAAAAAAAAAAAAAAAAGAGTCAATGCCCGATCTCTTAATCTTAGCAGGTATTGGCCTGGTTAGTGCTTGGATGGGAGACCGCCTGGGAATACCAGGTGCTTTAAGCTTTAGGGTTTTCTTTCCTACTTATATAATGTACCGGCGATTAGATTGACTGATCTTTAAATAGCTCTCTCTTTGCAGCAGTCTTCGCTTATGGCCATACCACCCTGGCTATGCCAGATCATGTCTGAGCTCGGAAGCTAAGCAGGTTTGGGCCTGGTTAGTAATTGGATGGGAGACCCCCTGGTAATACCAGTTGCTTTAAGATTTTTGTAAATTTTTCACAAATTATATAATAATCTTGAAAAAAAAAAGAGTGAATGCCCAATCTTTGAATCTTAGCAGTCATTGACCTGTGTAGTGTTTGGATGGGAGACCCCCTGGTAATACCAGGTGCTCTAATATTATTGGAAATTTATTACTAATTATGTAATAATCTTAAAAAAAAGAGCCAATGCCCGATCTCTTAATCTTAGCAGGTATTGGCCTGGTTAGTGCTTGGATGGGAGACCGCCTCGGAATACCAGGTGCTGTAAGCTTTTGGATTTTCATTCCTACTTATATAATGTATGGGCGATTTGATTGGCTGATCTTTAAATAGTCTTCTCTTTGCAGTATCCTTCGCTTGCGACCGTAACAACCTGGCTATGCCTGATCTCGTCTGCTCTCGGAAGCTAAGCAGGTTTGGTCCTGTATAATGTACCGGCGATTAGATTGGCTGATCTTTAAATAGCTCTCTCTTTGCAGCAGTCTTCGCTTATGGCCATTCCACCCTGGCTATGCCAGATCATGTCTGAGCTCGGAAACTAAGCAGGTTTCGGCCTGGTTAGTAATTGGATGGCAGACCCCCTGGTAATACCAGTTGCTTTAAGATTTTTGGAAATTTTTCACAAATTATATAATAATCTTGCAAGAAAAAAAGAAAGGAGTCAATGCCCCATATCTGAATCTTAGCAGGTATGGGCCTGGTTAGTAATTGGATGGGAGACACCCTGGTAATACCAGTTGCTTTAAGATTTTTGGAAATTTTTCACAAATTATATAATAATCTTGAAAAAAAAAAAAAAAGTCAATGCCCGATCTCTGAATAATAGCAGGTTTTGCCTGGTTAGTACTTGGATGGAAGACGGCCGGGAAATACCAGTTGCTGTAATATTTTTGGCAATTTTTACTAATTACATAATAATCTTGCAACAAAAAAAAAAAAAAGAGTAAATGCCCAATCTTTGAATCTTAGGAGGTATGGACCTGTTTAGTGCTTGGATGGGAGACCTCCTCAGAATACCAGTTGCTGTAATATTTTTGGAAATTTGTACTAATTATATAATTATCTTGAAACAAAAAGAGTCAATGCCCAATCTTTGAATCTTAGCAGCTATGGACCTGTTTAGTGTTTGGATGGGAGACCGCCTCGGAAAACCAGGTGCTCTAATATTATTGGAAATTCATTACTAATTATATAATAATCTTTAAAAAAAAAAAAAAAAAAAAAAAAAGTCAATGCCCGATCTCTTAATCTTAGCAGGTATTGGCCTGGTTAGTGCTTGGATGGGAGACCGCCTGGGAATACCAGGTGCTTTAAGCTTTAGGGTTTTCTTTCCTACTTATATAATGTACCGGCGATTAGATTGGCTGATCTTTAAATAGCTCTCTCTTTGCAGCAGTCTTCGCTTATGGCCATACCACCCTGGCTATGCCAGATCATGTCTGAGCTCGGAAGCTAAGCAGGTTTGGGCCTGGTTAGTAATTGGATGGGAGACCCCCTGGTAATACCAGTTGCTCTAAGATTTTTGTAAATTTTTCACAAATTATATAATAATCTTGAAAAAAAAAAGAGTCAATGCCCATTCTTTGAATCTTAGCAGTCATGGACCTGTTTAGTGTCTGGATGGGAGACCGCCTCGGAATACCAGGTGCTCTAATATTATTGGAAATTTATTACTAATTATATAATAATCTTAAAAAAAAAAAAAAAAAAAAAAGAGTCAATGCCCGATCTCTTAATCTTAGCAGGTATTGGCCTGGTTAGTGCTTGGATGGGAGACCGCCTGGGAATACCAGGTGCTTTAAGCTTTAGGGTTTTCTTTCCTACTTATATAATGTACCGGCGATTAGATTGACTGATCTTTAAATAGCTCTCTCTTTGCAGCAGTCTTCGCTTATGGCCATACCACCCTGGCTATGCCAGATCATGTCTGAGCTCGGAAGCTAAGCAGGTTTGGGCCTGGTTAGTAATTGGATGGGAGACCCCCTGGTAATACCAGTTGCTTTAAGATTTTTGTAAATTTTTCACAAATTATATAATAATCTTGAAAAAAAAAAGAGTGAATGCCCAATCTTTGAATCTTAGCAGTCATTGACCTGTGTAGTGTTTGGATGGGAGACCCCCTGGTAATACCAGGTGCTCTAATATTATTGGAAATTTATTACTAATTATATAATAATCTTAAAAAAAAGAGCCAATGCCCGATCTCTTAATCTTAGCAGGTATTGGCCTGGTTAGTGCTTGGATGGGAGACCGCCTCGGAATACCAGGTGCTGTAAGCTTTTGGATTTTCATTCCTACTTATATAATGTATGGGCGATTTGATTGGCTGATCTTTAAATAGTCTTCTCTTTGCAGTATCCTTCGCTTGCGACCGTAACAACCTGGCTATGCCTGATCTCGTCTGCTCTCGGAAGCTAAGCAGGTTTGGTCCTGTATAATGTACCGGCGATTAGATTGGCTGATCTTTAAATAGCTCTCTCTTTGCAGCAGTCTTCGCTTATGGCCATTCCACCCTGGCTATGCCAGATCATGTCTGAGCTCGGAAGCTAAGCAGGTTTGGGCCTGGTTAGTAATTGGACGGGAGACCCCCTGGTAATACCAGTTGCTTTAAGATTTTTGGAAATTTTTCACAAATTATATAATAATCTTGAAAAAAAAAAGAGTCAATGCCCATTCTTTGAATCTTAGCAGTCATGGACCTGTTTAGTGTCTGGATGGGAGACCGCCTCGGAATACCTGGTGCTCTAATATTATTGGAAATTTATTACTAATTATATAATAATCTTAAAAAAAAAAAAAAAAAAAAAAAGAGTCAATGCCCGATCTCTTAATCTTAGCAGGTATTGGCCTGGTTAGTGCTTGGATGGGAGACCGCCTGGGAATACCAGGTGCTTTAAGCTTTAGGGTTTTCTTTCCTACTTATATAATGTACCGGCGATTAGATTGACTGATCTTTAAATAGCTCTCTCTTTGCAGCAGTCTTCGCTTATGGCCATACCACCCTGGCTATGCCAGATCATGTCTGAGCTCGGAAGCTAAGCAGGTTTGGGCCTGGTTAGTAATTGGATGGGAGACCCCCTGGTAATACCAGTTGCTTTAAGATTTTTGTAAATTTTTCACAAATTATATAATAATCTTGAAAAAAAAAAGAGTGAATGCCCAATCTTTGAATCTTAGCAGTCATTGACCTGTGTAGTGTTTGGATGGGAGACCCCCTGGTAATACCAGGTGCTCTAATATTATTGGAAATTTATTACTAATTATATAATAATCTTAAAAAAAAGAGCCAATGCCCGATCTCTTAATCTTAGCAGGTATTGGCCTGGTTAGTGCTTGGATGGGAGACCGCCTCGGAATACCAGGTGCTGTAAGCTTTTGGATTTTCATTCCTACTTATATAATGTATTGGCGATTTGATTGGCTGATCTTTAAATAGTCTTCTCTTTGCAGTATCCTTCGCTTGCGACCGTAACAACCTGGCTATGCCTGATCTCGTCTGCTCTCGGAAGCTAAGCAGGTTTGGTCCTGTATAATGTACCGGCGATTAGATTGGCTGATCTTTAAATAGCTCTCTCTTTGCAGCAGTCTTCGCTTATGGCCATTCCACCCTGGCTATGCCAGATCATGTCTGAGCTCGGAAACTAAGCAGGTTTCGGCCTGGTTAGTAATTGGATGGCAGACCCCCTGGTAATACCAGTTGCTTTAAGATTTTTGGAAATTTTTCACAAATTATATAATAATCTTGCAAGAAAAAAAGAAAGGAGTCAATGCCCCATATCTGAATCTTAGCAGGTATGGGCCTGGTTAGTAATTGGATGGGAGACACCCTGGTAATACCAGTTGCTTTAAGATTTTTGGAAATTTTTCACAAATTATATAATAATCTTGAAAAAAAAAAAAAAAAGTCAATGCCCGATCTCTGAATAATAGCAGGTTTTGCCTGGTTAGTACTTGGATGGAAGACGGCCGGGAAATACCAGTTGCTGTAATATTTTTGGCAATTTTTACTAATTACATAATAATCTTGCAACAAAAAAAAAAAAAAAAAAGAGTAAATGCCCAATCTTTGAATCTTAGGAGGTATGGACCTGTTTAGTGCATGGATGGGAGACCGCCTCGGAATACCAGTTGCTGTAATATTTTTGGAAATTTGTACTAATTATATAATTATCTTGAAACAAAAAGAGTCAATGCCCAATCTTTGAATCTTAGCAGCTATGGACCTGTTTAGTGTTTGGATGGGAGACCGCCTCGGAAAACCAGGTGCTCTAATATTATTGGAAATTTATTACTAATTATATAATAATCTTTAAAAAAAAAAAAAAAAGAGTCAATGCCCGATCTCTTAATCTTAGCAGGTATTGGCCTGGTTAGTGCTTGGATGGGAGACCGCCTGGGAATACCAGGTGCTTTAAGCTTTAGGGTTTTCTTTCCTACTTATATTAGATTGGCTGATCTTTAAATAGCTCTCTCTTTGCAGCAGTCTTCGCTTATGGCCATACCACCCTGTCTATGCCAGATCATGTCTGAGCTCGGAAGCTAAGCAGGTTTGGGCCTGGTTAGTAATTGGATGGGAGACCCCCTGGTAATACCAGTTGCTTTAAGATTTTTGTAAATTTTTCACAAATTATATAATAATCTTGAAAAAAAAAAGAGTCAATGCCCATTCTTTGAATCTTAGCAGTCATGGACCTGTTTAGTGTCTGGATGGGAGACCGCCTCGGAATACCAGGTGCTCTAATATTATTGGAAATTTATTACTAATTATATAATAATCTTTAAAAAAAAAAAAAAAAGAGTCAATGCCCGATCTCTTAATCTTAGCAGGTATTGGCCTGGTTAGTGCTTGGATGGGAGACCGCCTGGGAATACCAGGTGCTTTAAGCTTTAGGGTTTTCTTTCCTACTTATATTAGATTGGCTGATCTTTAAATAGCTCTCTCTTTGCAGCAGTCTTCGCTTATGGCCATACCACCCTGGCTATGCCAGATCATGTCTGAGCTCGGAAGCTAAGCAGGTTTGGGCCTGGTTAGTAATTGGATGGGAGACCCCCTGGTAATACCAGTTGCTCTAAGATTTTTGTAAATTTTTCACAAATTATATAATAATCTTGAAAAAAAAAAGAGTCAATGCCCATTCTTTGAATCTTAGCAGTCATGGACCTGTTTAGTGTCTGGATGGGAGACCGCCTGGTAATACCAGGTGCTCTAATATTATTGGAAATTTATTACTAATTATATAATAATCTTAAAAAAAAAGAGCCAATGCCCGATCTCTTAATCTTAGCAGGTATTGGCCTGGTTAGTGCTTGGATGGGAGACCGCCTCGGAATACCAGGTGCTGTAAGCTTTTGGATTTTCATTCCTACTTATATAATGTATGGGCGATTTGATTGGCTGATCTTTAAATAGTCTTCTCTTTGCAGTATCCTTCGCTTGCGACCGTAACAACCTGGCTATGCCTGATCTCGTCTGCTCTCGGAAGCTAAGCAGGTTTGGTCCTGTATAATGTACCGGCGATTAGATTGGCTGATCTTTAAATAGCTCTCTCTTTGCAGCAGTCTTCGCTTATGGCCATTCCACCCTGGCTATGCCAGATCATGTCTGAGCTCGGAAACTAAGCAGGTTTCGGCCTGGTTAGTAATTGGATGGCAGACCCCCTGGTAATACCAGTTGCTTTAAGATTTTTGGAAATTTTTCACAAATTATATAATAATCTTGCAAGAAAAAAAGAAAGGAGTCAATGCCCCATATCTGAATCTTAGCAGGTATGGGCCTGGTTAGTAATTGGATGGGAGACACCCTGGTAATACCAGTTGCTTTAAGATTTTTGGAAATTTTTCACAAATTATATAATAATCTTGAAAAAAAAAAAAAGTCAATGCCCGATCTCTGAATAATAGCAGGTTTTGCCTGGTTAGTACTTGGATGGAAGACGGCCGGGAAATACCAGTTGCTGTAATATTTTTGGCAATTTTTACTAATTACATAATAATCTTGCAACAAAAAAAAAAAAAAAGAGTAAATGCCCAATCTTTGAATCTAAGGAGGTATGGACCTGTTTAGTGCTTGGATGGGAGACCGCCTCAGAATACCAGTTGCTGTAATATTTTTGGAAATTTGTACTAATTATATAATTATCTTGAAACAATAAGAGTCAATGCCCAATCTTTGAATCTTAGCAGCTATGGACCTGTGTAGTGTTTGGATGGGAGACCCCCTGGTAATACCAGGTGCTCTAATATTATTGGAAATGTATTACTAATTATATAATAATCTTAAAAAAAAGAGCCAATGCCCGATCTCTTAATCTTAGCAGGTATTGGCCTGGTTAGTGCTTGGATGGGAGACCGCCTCGGAATACCAGGTGCTGTAAGCTTTTGGATTTTCATTCCTACTTATATAATGTATGGGCGATTTGATTGGCTGATCTTTAAATAGTCTTCTCTTTGCAGTATCCTTCGCTTGCGACCGTAACAACCTGGCTATGCCTGATCTCGTCTGCTCTCGGAAGCTAAGCAGGTTTGGTCCTGTATAATGTACCGGCGATTAGATTGGCTGATCTTTAAATAGCTCTCTCTTTGCAGCTGTCTTCGCTTATGGCCATTCCACCCTGGCTATGCCAGATCATGTCTGAGCTCGGAAACTAAGCAGGTTTCGGCCTGGTTAGTAATTGGATGGCAGACCCCCTGGTAATACCAGTTGCTTTAAGATTTTTGGAAATTTTTCACAAATTATATAATAATCTTGCAAGAAAAAAAGAAAGGAGTCAATGCCCCATATCTGAATCTTAGCAGGTATGGGCCTGGTTAGTAATTGGATGGGAGACACCCTGGTAATACCAGTTGCTTTAAGAGTTTTGGAAATTTTTCACAAATTATATAATAATCTTGAAAAAAAAAAAAAAAGTCAATGCCCGATCTCTGAATAATAGCAGGTTTTGCCTGGTTAGTACTTGGATGGAAGACGGCCGGGAAATACCAGTTGCTGTAATATTTTTGGCAATTTTTACTAATTACATAATAATCTTGCAACAAAAAAAAAAAAAGAGTAAATGCCCAATCTTTGAATCTTAGGAGGTATGGACCTGTTTAGTGCTTGGATGGGAGACCGCCTCAGAATACCAGTTGCTGTAATATTTTTGGAAATTTGTACTAATTATATAATTATCTTGAAACAAAAAGAGTCAATGCCCAATCTTTGAATCTTAGCAGCTATGGACCTGTTTAGTGTTTGGATGGGAGACCGCCTCGGAAAACCAGGTGCTCTAATATTATTGGAAATTCATTACTAATTATATAATAATCTTTAAAAAAAAAAAAAAAAAAAATAAAAAGTCAATGCCCGATCTCTTAATCTTAGCAGGTATTGGCCTGGTTAGTGCTTGGATGGGAGACCGCCTGGGAATACCAGGTGCTTTAAGCTTTAGGGTTTTCTTTCCTACTTATATAATGTACCGGCGATTAGATTGGCTGATCTTTAAATAGCTCTCTCTTTGCAGCAGTCTTCGCTTATGGCCATACCACCCTGGCTATGCCAGATCATGTCTGAGCTCGGAAGCTAAGCAGGTTTGGGCCTGGTTAGTAATTGGATGGGAGACCCCCTGGTAATACCAGTTGCTCTAAGATTTTTGTAAATTTTTCACAAATTATATAATAATCTTGAAAAAAAAAGAGTCAATGCCCATTCTTTGAATCTTAGCAGTCATGGACCTGTTTAGTGTCTGGATGGGAGACCGCCTCGGAATACCAGGTGCTCTAATATTATTGGAAATTTATTACTAATTATATAATAATCTTAAAAAAAAAAAAAAAAAAAAAAGAGTCAATGCCCGATCTCTTAATCTTAGCAGGTATTGGCCTGGTTAGTGCTTGGATGGGAGACCGCCTGGGAATACCAGGTGCTTTAAGCTTTAGGGTTTTCTTTCCTACTTATATAATGTACCGGCGATTAGATTGACTGATCTTTAAATAGCTCTCTCTTTGCAGCAGTCTTCGCTTATGGCCATACCACCCTGGCTATGCCAGATCATGTCTGAGCTCGGAAGCTAAGCAGGTTTGGGCCTGGTTAGTAATTGGATGGGAGACCCCCTGGTAATACCAGTTGCTTTAAGATTTTTGTAAATTTTTCACAAATTATATAATAATCTTGAAAAAAAAAAGAGTGAATGCCCAATCTTTGAATCTTAGCAGTCATTGACCTGTGTAGTGTTTGGATGGGAGACCCAATGGTAATACCAGGTGCTCTAATATTATTGGAAATTTATTACTAATTATATAATAATCTTAAAAAAAGAGCCAATGCCCGATCTCTTAATCTTAGCAGGTATTGGCCTGGTTAGTGCTTGGATGGGAGACCGCCTCGGAATACCAGGTGCTGTAAGCTTTTGGATTTTCATTCCTACTTATATAATGTATTGGCGATTTGATTGGCTGATCTTTAAATAGTCTTCTCTTTGCAGTATCCTTCGCTTGCGACCGTAACAACCTGGCTATGCCTGATCTCGTCTGCTCTCGGAAGCTAAGCAGGTTTGGTCCTGTATAATGTACCGGCGATTAGATTGGCTGATCTTTAAATAGCTCTCTCTTTGCAGCAGTCTTCGCTTATGGCCATTCCACCCTGGCTATGCCAGATCATGTCTGAGCTCGGAAACTAAGCAGGTTTGGGCCTGGTTAGTAATTGGATGGCAGACCCCCTGGTAATACCAGTTGCTTTAAGATTTTTGGAAATTTTTCACAAATTATATAATAATCTTGCAAGAAAAAAAGAAAGGAGTCAATGCCCCATATCTGAATCTTAGCAGGTATGGGCCTGGTTAGTAATTGGATGGGAGACACCCTGGTAATACCAGTTGCTTTAAGATTTTTGGAAATTTTTCACAAATTATATAATAATCTTGAAAAAAAAAAAAAAAGTCAATGCCCGATCTCTGAATAATAGCAGGTTTTGCCTGGTTAGTACTTGGATGGAAGACAGCCGGGAAATACCAGTTGCTGTAATATTTTTGGCAATTTTTACTAATTACATAATAATCTTGCAACAAAAAAAAAAAAAAAAGAGTAAATGCCCAATCTTTGAATCTTAGGAGGTATGGACCTGTTTAGTGCTTGGATGGGAGACCGCCTCGGAATACCAGTTGCTGTAATATTTTTGGAAATTTGTACTAATTATATAATTATCTTGAAACAAAAAGAGTCAATGCCCAATCTTTGAATCTTAGCAGCTATGGACCTGTTTAGTGTTTGGATGGGAGACCGCCTCGGAAAACCAGGTGCTCTAATATTATTGGAAATTTATTACTAATTATATAATAATCTAAAAAAAAAAAAAAAAAAAAAAAAGAGTCAATGCCCGATCTCTTAATCTTAGCAGGTATTGGCCTGGTTAGTGCTTGGATGGGAGACCGCCTGGGAATACCAGGTGCTTTAAGCTTTAGGGTTTTCTTTCCTACTTATATTAGATTGGCTGATCTTTAAATAGCTCTCTCTTTGCAGCAGTCTTCGCTTATGGCCATACCACCCTGTCTATGCCAGATCATGTCTGAGCTCGGAAGCTAAGCAGGTTTGGGCCTGGTTAGTAATTGGATGGGAGACCCCCTGGTAATACCAGTTGCTTTAAGATTTTTGTAAATTTTTCACAAATTATATAATAATCTTGAAAAAAAAAAGAGTCAATGCCCATTCTTTGAATCTTAGCAGTCATGGACCTGTTTAGTGTCTGGATGGGAGACCGCCTCGGAATACCAGGTGCTCTAATATTATTGGAAATTTATTACTAATTATATAATAATCTTAAAAAAAAAAAAAAAAAAAAAGAGTCAATGCCCGATCTCTTAATCTTAGCAGGTATTGGCCTGGTTAGTGCTTGGATGGGAGACCGCCTGGGAATACCAGGTGCTTTAAGCTTTAGGGTTTTCTTTCCTACTTATATTAGATTGGCTGATCTTTAAATAGCTCTCTCTTTGCAGCAGTCTTCGCTTATGGCCATACCACCCTGTCTATGCCAGATCATGTCTGAGCTCGGAAGCTAAGCAGGTTTGGGCCTGGTTAGTAATTGGATGGGAGACCCCCTGGTAATACCAGTTGCTTTAAGATTTTTGTAAATTTTTCACAAATTATATAATAATCTTGAAAAAAAAAAGAGTCAATGCCCATTCTTTGAATCTTAGCAGTCATGGACCTGTTTAGTGTCTGGATGGGAGACCGCCTCGGAATACCAGGTGCTTTAAGCTTTAGGGTTTTCTTTCCTACTTATATAATGTACCGGCGATTAGATTGACTGATCTTTAAATAGCTCTCTCTTTGCAGCAGTCTTCGCTTATGGCCATACCACCCTGGCTATGCCAGATCATGTCTGAGCTCGGAAGCTAAGCAGGTTTGGGCCTGGTTAGTAATTGGATGGGAGACCCCCTGGTAATACCAGTTGCTCTAAGATTTTTGTAAATTTTTCACAAATTATATAATAATCTTGAAAAAAAAAGAGTCAATGCCCATTCTTTGAATCTTAGCAGTCATGGACCTGTTTAGTGTCTGGATGGGAGACCGCCTGGTAATACCAGGTGCTCTAATATTATTGGAAATTTATTACTAATTATATAATAATCTTAAAAAAAAAGAGCCAATGCCCGATCTCTTAATCTTAGCAGGTATTGGCCTGGTTAGTGCTTGGATGGGAGACCGCCTCGGAATACCAGGTGCTGTAAGCTTTTGGATTTTCATTCCTACTTATATAATGTATGGGCGATTTGATTGGCTGATCTTTAAATAGTCTTCTCTTTGCAGTATCCTTCGCTTGCGACCGTAACAACCTGGCTATGCCTGATCTCGTCTGCTCTCGGAAGCTAAGCAGGTTTGGTCCTGTATAATGTACCGGCGATTAGATTGGCTGATCTTTAAATAGCTCTCTCTTTGCAGCAGTCTTCGCTTATGGCCATTCCACCCTGGCTATGCCAGATCATGTCTGAGCTCGGAAACTAAGCAGGTTTCGGCCTGGTTAGTAATTGGATGGCAGACCCCCTGGTAATACCAGTTGCTTTAAGATTTTTGGAAATTTTTCACAAATTATATAATAATCTTGCAAGAAAAAAAGAAAGGAGTCAATGCCCCATATCTGAATCTTAGCAGGTATGGGCCTGGTTAGTAATTGGATGGGAGACAACCTGGTAATACCAGTTGCTTTAAGATTTTTGGAAATTTTTCACAAATTATATAATAATCTTGAAAAAAAAAAAAAGTCAATGCCCGATCTCTGAATAATAGCAGGTTTTGCCTGGTTAGTACTTGGATGGAAGACGGCCGGGAAATACCAGTTGCTGTAATATTTTTGGCAATTTTTACTAATTACATAATAATCTTGCAACAACAAAAAAAAAAAGAGTAAATGCCCAATCTTTGAATCTAAGGAGGTATGGACCTGTTTAGTGCTTGGATGGGAGACCGCCTCAGAATACCAGTTGCTGTAATATTTTTGGAAATTTGTACTAATTATATAATTATCTTGAAACAAAAAGAGTCAATGCCCAATCTTTGAATCTTAGCAGCTATGGACCTGTTTAGTGTTTGGATGGGAGACCGCCTCGGAAAACCAGGTGCTCTAATATTATTGGAAATTCATTACTAATTATATAATAATCTTTAAAAAAAAAAAAAAAAAAAAAAAAAAAAGTCAATGCCCGATCTCTTAATCTTAGCAGGTATTGGCCTGGTTAGTGCTTGGATGGGAGACCGCCTGGGAATACCAGGTG
Organism: Carassius gibelio; assembly: GCF_023724105.1. Classification (NCBI taxonomy): domain Eukaryota; kingdom Metazoa; phylum Chordata; class Actinopteri; order Cypriniformes; family Cyprinidae; genus Carassius; species Carassius gibelio. The sequence goes on from NC_068373.1 coordinate 3,804,073, forward strand.
CTTTAAGCTTTAGGGTTTTCTTTCCTACTTATATAATGTACCGGCGATTAGATTGGCTGATCTTTAAATAGCTCTCTCTTTGCAGCAGTCTTCGCTTATGGCCATACCACCCTGGCTATGCCAGATCATGTCTGAGCTCGGAAGCTAAGCAGGTTTGGGCCTGGTTAGTAATTGGATGGGAGACCCCCTGGTAATACCAGTTGCTCTAAGATTTTTGTAAATTTTTCACAAATTATATAATAATCTTGAAAAAAAAAAGAGTCAATGCCCATTCTTTGAATCTTAGCAGTCATGGACCTGTTTAGTGTCTGGATGGGAGACCGCCTCGGAATACCAGGTGCTCTAATATTATTGGAAATTTATTACTAATTATATAATAATCTTAAAAAAAAAAAAAAAAAAAAAAGAGTCAATGCCCGATCTCTTAATCTTAGCAGGTATTGGCCTGGTTAGTGCTTGGATGGGAGACCGTCTGGGAATACCAGGTGCTTTAAGCTTTAGGGTTTTCTTTCCTACTTATATAATGTACCGGCGATTAGATTGACTGATCTTTAAATAGCTCTCTCTTTGCAGCAGTCTTCGCTTATGGCCATACCACCCTGGCTATGCCAGATCATGTCTGAGCTCGGAAGCTAAGCAGGTTTGGGCCTGGTTAGTAATTGGATGGGAGACCCCCTGGTAATACCAGTTGCTTTAAGATTTTTGTAAATTTTTCACAAATTATATAATAATCTTGAAAAAAAAAAGAGTGAATGCCCAATCTTTGAATCTTAGCAGTCATTGACCTGTGTAGTGTTTGGATGGGAGACCCCCTGGTAATACCAGGTGCTCTAATATTATTGGAAATTTATTACTAATTATATAATAATCTTAAAAAAAAGAGCCAATGCCCGATCTCTTAATCTTAGCAGGTATTGGCCTGGTTAGTGCTTGGATGGGAGACCGCCTCGGAATACCAGGTGCTGTAAGCTTTTGGATTTTCATTCCTACTTATATAATGTATGGGCGATTTGATTGGCTGATCTTTAAATAGTCTTCTCTTTGCAGTATCCTTCGCTTGCGACCGTAACAACCTGGCTATGCCTGATCTCGTCTGCTCTCGGAAGCTAAGCAGGTTTGGTCCTGTATAATGTACCGGCGATTAGATTGGCTGATCTTTAAATAGCTCTCTCTTTGCAGCAGTCTTCGCTTATGGCCATTCCACCCTGGCTATGCCAGATCATGTCTGAGCTCGGAAACTAAGCAGGTTTCGGCCTGGTTAGTAATTGGATGGCAGACCCCCTGGTAATACCAGTTGCTTTAAGATTTTTGGAAATTTTTCACAAATTATATAATAATCTTGCAAGAAAAAAAGAAAGGAGTCAATGCCCCATATCTGAATCTTAGCAGGTATGGGCCTGGTTAGTAATTGGATGGGAGACACCCTGGTAATACCAGTTGCTTTAAGATTTTTGGAAATTTTTCACAAATTATATAATAATCTTGAACAAAAAAAAAAAAGTCAATGCCCGATCTCTGAATAATAGCAGGTTTTGCCTGGTTAGTACTTGGATGGAAGACGGCCGGGAAATACCAGTTGCTGTAATATTTTTGGCAATTTTTACTAATTACATAATAATCTTGCAACAAAAAAAAAAAAAGAGTAAATGCCCAATCTTTGAATCTTAGGAGGTATGGACCTGTTTAGTGCTTGGATGGGAGACCGCCTCAGAATACCAGTTGCTGTAATATTTTTGGAAATTTGTACTAATTATATAATTATCTTGAAACAAAAAGAGTCAATGCCCAATCTTTGAATCTTAGCAGCTATGGACCTGTTTAGTGTTTGGATGGGAGACCGCCTCGGAAAACCAGGTGCTCTAATATTATTGGAAATTCATTACTAATTATATAATAATCTTTAAAAAAAAAAAAATAAAAATAAAAAGTCAATGCCCGATCTCTTAATCTTAGCAGGTATTGGCCTGGTTAGTGCTTGGATGGGAGACCGCCTGGGAATACCAGGTGCTTTAAGCTTTAGGGTTTTCTTTCCTACTTATATAATGTACCGGCGATTAGATTGGCTGATCTTTAAATAGCTCTCTCTTTGCAGCAGTCTTCGCTTATGGCCATACCACCCTGGCTATGCCAGATCATGTCTGAGCTCGGAAGCTAAGCAGGTTTGGGCCTGGTTAGTAATTGGATGGGAGACCCCCTGGTAATACCAGTTGCTCTAAGATTTTTGTAAATTTTTCACAAATTATATAATAATCTTGAAAAAAAAAGAGTCAATGCCCATTCTTTGAATCTTAGCAGTCATGGACCTGTTTAGTGTCTGGATGGGAGACCGCCTCGGAATACCAGGTGCTCTAATATTATTGGAAATTTATTACTAATTATATAATAATCTTAAAAAAAAAAAAAAAAAAAAAAGAGTCAATGCCCGATCTCTTAATCTTAGCAGGTATTGGCCTGGTTAGTGCTTGGATGGGAGACCGCCTGGGAATACCAGGTGCTTTAAGCTTTAGGGTTTTCTTTCCTACTTATATAATGTACCGGCGATTAGATTGACTGATCTTTAAATAGCTCTCTCTTTGCAGCAGTCTTCGCTTATGGCCATACCACCCTGGCTATGCCAGATCATGTCTGAGCTCGGAAGCTAAGCAGGTTTGGGCCTGGTTAGTAATTGGATGGGAGACCCCCTGGTAATACCAGTTGCTTTAAGATTTTTGTAAATTTTTCACAAATTATATAATAATCTTGAAAAAAAAAAGAGTGAATGCCCAATCTTTGAATCTTAGCAGTCATTGACCTGTGTAGTGTTTGGATGGGAGACCCAATGGTAATACCAGGTGCTCTAATATTATTGGAAATTTATTACTAATTATATAATAATCTTAAAAAAAGAGCCAATGCCCGATCTCTTAATCTTAGCAGGTATTGGCCTGGTTAGTGCTTGGATGGGAGACCGCCTCGGAATACCAGGTGCTGTAAGCTTTTGGATTTTCATTCCTACTTATATAATGTATTGGCGATTTGATTGGCTGATCTTTAAATAGTCTTCTCTTTGCAGTATCCTTCGCTTGCGACCGTAACAACCTGGCTATGCCTGATCTCGTCTGCTCTCGGAAGCTAAGCAGGTTTGGTCCTGTATAATGTACCGGCGATTAGATTGGCTGATCTTTAAATAGCTCTCTCTTTGCAGCAGTCTTCGCTTATGGCCATTCCACCCTGGCTATGCCAGATCATGTCTGAGCTCGGAAACTAAGCAGGTTTGGGCCTGGTTAGTAATTGGATGGCAGACCCCCTGGTAATACCAGTTGCTTTAAGATTTTTGGAAATTTTTCACAAATTATATAATAATCTTGCAAGAAAAAAAGAAAGGAGTCAATGCCCCATATCTGAATCTTAGCAGGTATGGGCCTGGTTAGTAATTGGATGGGAGACACCCTGGTAATACCAGTTGCTTTAAGATTTTTGGAAATTTTTCACAAATTATATAATAATCTTGAAAAAAAAAAAAAAAGTCAATGCCCGATCTCTGAATAATAGCAGGTTTTGCCTGGTTAGTACTTGGATGGAAGACAGCCGGGAAATACCAGTTGCTGTAATATTTTTGGCAATTTTTACTAATTACATAATAATCTTGCAACAAAAAAAAAAAAAAAAGAGTAAATGCCCAATCTTTGAATCTTAGGAGGTATGGACCTGTTTAGTGCTTGGATGGGAGACCGCCTCGGAATACCAGTTGCTGTAATATTTTTGGAAATTTGTACTAATTATATAATTATCTTGAAACAAAAAGAGTCAATGCCCAATCTTTGAATCTTAGCAGCTATGGACCTGTTTAGTGTTTGGATGGGAGACCGCCTCGGAAAACCAGGTGCTCTAATATTATTGGAAATTTATTACTAATTATATAATAATCTAAAAAAAAAAAAAAAAAAAAAAAAAGAGTCAATGCCCGATCTCTTAATCTTAGCAGGTATTGGCCTGGTTAGTGCTTGGATGGGAGACCGCCTGGGAATACCAGGTGCTTTAAGCTTTAGGGTTTTCTTTCCTACTTATATTAGATTGGCTGATCTTTAAATAGCTCTCTCTTTGCAGCAGTCTTCGCTTATGGCCATACCACCCTGTCTATGCCAGATCATGTCTGAGCTCGGAAGCTAAGCAGGTTTGGGCCTGGTTAGTAATTGGATGGGAGACCCCCTGGTAATACCAGTTGCTTTAAGATTTTTGTAAATTTTTCACAAATTATATAATAATCTTGAAAAAAAAAAGAGTCAATGCCCATTCTTTGAATCTTAGCAGTCATGGACCTGTTTAGTGTCTGGATGGGAGACCGCCTCGGAATACCAGGTGCTCTAATATTATTGGAAATTTATTACTAATTATATAATAATCTTAAAAAAAAAAAAAAAAAAAAAGAGTCAATGCCCGATCTCTTAATCTTAGCAGGTATTGGCCTGGTTAGTGCTTGGATGGGAGACCGCCTGGGAATACCAGGTGCTTTAAGCTTTAGGGTTTTCTTTCCTACTTATATTAGATTGGCTGATCTTTAAATAGCTCTCTCTTTGCAGCAGTCTTCGCTTATGGCCATACCACCCTGTCTATGCCAGATCATGTCTGAGCTCGGAAGCTAAGCAGGTTTGGGCCTGGTTAGTAATTGGATGGGAGACCCCCTGGTAATACCAGTTGCTTTAAGATTTTTGTAAATTTTTCACAAATTATATAATAATCTTGAAAAAAAAAAGAGTCAATGCCCATTCTTTGAATCTTAGCAGTCATGGACCTGTTTAGTGTCTGGATGGGAGACCGCCTCGGAATACCAGGTGCTCTAATATTATTGGAAATTTATTACTAATTATATAATAATCTTAAAAAAAAAAAAAAAAAAAAAGAGTCAATGCCCGATCTCTTAATCTTAGCAGGTATTGGCCTGGTTAGTGCTTGGATGGGAGACCGCCTGGGAATACCAGTTGCTTTAAGCTTTAGGGTTTTCTTTCCTACTTATATTAGATTGGCTGATCTTTAATAGCTCTCTCTTTGCAGCAGTCTTCGCTTATGGCCATACCACCCTGTCTATGCCAGATCATGTCTGAGCTCGGAAGCTAAGCAGGTTTGGGCCTGGTTAGTAATTGGATGGGAGACCCCCTGGTAATACCAGTTGCTTTAAGATTTTTGTAAATTTTTCACAAATTATATAATAATCTTGAAAAAAAAAAGAGTCAATGCCCATTCTTTGAATCTTAGCAGTCATGGACCTGTTTAGTGTCTGGATGGGAGACCGCCTCGGAATACCAGGTGCTCTAATATTATTGGAAATTTATTACTAATTATATAATAATCTTAAAAAAAAAAAAAAAAAAAAAAGAGTCAATGCCCGATCTCTTAATCTTAGCAGGTATTGGCCTGGTTAGTGCTTGGATGGGAGACCGCCTGGGAATACCAGGTGCTTTAAGCTTTAGGGTTTTCTTTCCTACTTATATTAGATTGGCTGATCTTTAAATAGCTCTCTCTTTGCAGCAGTCTTCGCTTATGGCCATACCACCCTGTCTATGCCAGATCATGTCTGAGCTCGGAAGCTAAGCAGGTTTGGGCCTGGTTAGTAATTGGATGGGAGACCCCCTGGTAATACCAGTTGCTTTAAGATTTTTGTAAATTTTTCACAAATTATATAATAATCTTGAAAAAAAAAAGAGTCAATGCCCATTCTTTGAATCTTAGCAGTCATGGACCTGTTTAGTGTCTGGATGGGAGACCGCCTCGGAATACCAGGTGCTTTAAGCTTTAGGGTTTTCTTTCCTACTTATATAATGTACCGGCGATTAGATTGACTGATCTTTAAATAGCTCTCTCTTTGCAGCAGTCTTCGCTTATGGCCATACCACCCTGGCTATGCCAGATCATGTCTGAGCTCGGAAGCTAAGCAGGTTTGGGCCTGGTTAGTAATTGGATGGGAGACCCCCTGGTAATACCAGTTGCTCTAAGATTTTTGTAAATTTTTCACAAATTATATAATAATCTTGAAAAAAAAAGAGTCAATGCCCATTCTTTGAATCTTAGCAGTCATGGACCTGTTTAGTGTCTGGATGGGAGACCGCCTGGTAATACCAGGTGCTCTAATATTATTGGAAATTTATTACTAATTATATAATAATCTTAAAAAAAAAGAGCCAATGCCCGATCTCTTAATCTTAGCAGGTATTGGCCTGGTTAGTGCTTGGATGGGAGACCGCCTCGGAATACCAGGTGCTGTAAGCTTTTGGATTTTCATTCCTACTTATATAATGTATGGGCGATTTGATTGGCTGATCTTTAAATAGTCTTCTCTTTGCAGTATCCTTCGCTTGCGACCGTAACAACCTGGCTATGCCTGATCTCGTCTGCTCTCGGAAGCTAAGCAGGTTTGGTCCTGTATAATGTACCGGCGATTAGATTGGCTGATCTTTAAATAGCTCTCTCTTTGCAGCAGTCTTCGCTTATGGCCATTCCACCCTGGCTATGCCAGATCATGTCTGAGCTCGGAAACTAAGCAGGTTTCGGCCTGGTTAGTAATTGGATGGCAGACCCCCTGGTAATACCAGTTGCTTTAAGATTTTTGGAAATTTTTCACAAATTATATAATAATCTTGCAAGAAAAAAAGAAAGGAGTCAATGCCCCATATCTGAATCTTAGCAGGTATGGGCCTGGTTAGTAATTGGATGGGAGACAACCTGGTAATACCAGTTGCTTTAAGATTTTTGGAAATTTTTCACAAATTATATAATAATCTTGAAAAAAAAAAAAAGTCAATGCCCGATCTCTGAATAATAGCAGGTTTTGCCTGGTTAGTACTTGGATGGAAGACGGCCGGGAAATACCAGTTGCTGTAATATTTTTGGCAATTTTTACTAATTACATAATAATCTTGCAACAACAAAAAAAAAAAGAGTAAATGCCCAATCTTTGAATCTAAGGAGGTATGGACCTGTTTAGTGCTTGGATGGGAGACCGCCTCAGAATACCAGTTGCTGTAATATTTTTGGAAATTTGTACTAATTATATAATTATCTTGAAACAAAAAGAGTCAATGCCCAATCTTTGAATCTTAGCAGCTATGGACCTGTTTAGTGTTTGGATGGGAGACCGCCTCGGAAAACCAGGTGCTCTAATATTATTGGAAATTCATTACTAATTATATAATAATCTTTAAAAAAAAAAAAAAAAAAAAAAAAAAAAGTCAATGCCCGATCTCTTAATCTTAGCAGGTATTGGCCTGGTTAGTGCTTGGATGGGAGACCGCCTGGGAATACCAGGTGCTTTAAGCTTTAGGGTTTTCTTTCCTACTTATATAATGTACCGGCGATTAGATTGGCTGATCTTTAAATAGCTCTCTCTTTGCAGCAGTCTTCGCTTATGGCCATACCACCCTGGCTATGCCAGATCATGTCTGAGCTCGGAAGCTAAGCAGGTTTGGGCCTGGTTAGTAATTGGATGGGAGACCCCCTGGTAATACCAGTTGCTCTAAGATTTTTGTAAATTTTTCACAAATTATATAATAATCTTGAAAAAAAAAAGAGTCAATGCCCATTCTTTGAATCTTAGCAGTCATGGACCTGTTTAGTGTCTGGATGGGAGACCGCCTCGGAATACCAGGTGCTCTAATATTATTGGAAATTTATTACTAATTATATAATAATCTTAAAAAAAAAAAAAAAAAAAAAAGAGTCAATGCCCGATCTCTTAATCTTAGCAGGTATTGGCCTGGTTAGTGCTTGGATGGGAGACCGTCTGGGAATACCAGGTGCTTTAAGCTTTAGGGTTTTCTTTCCTACTTATATAATGTACCGGCGATTAGATTGACTGATCTTTAAATAGCTCTCTCTTTGCAGCAGTCTTCGCTTATGGCCATACCACCCTGGCTATGCCAGATCATGTCTGAGCTCGGAAGCTAAGCAGGTTTGGGCCTGGTTAGTAATTGGATGGGAGACCCCCTGGTAATACCAGTTGCTTTAAGATTTTTGTAAATTTTTCACAAATTATATAATAATCTTGAAAAAAAAAAGAGTGAATGCCCAATCTTTGAATCTTAGCAGTCATTGACCTGTGTAGTGTTTGGATGGGAGACCCCCTGGTAATACCAGGTGCTCTAATATTATTGGAAATTTATTACTAATTATATAATAATCTTAAAAAAAAGAGCCAATGCCCGATCTCTTAATCTTAGCAGGTATTGGCCTGGTTAGTGCTTGGATGGGAGACCGCCTCGGAATACCAGGTGCTGTAAGCTTTTGGATTTTCATTCCTACTTATATAATGTATGGGCGATTTGATTGGCTGATCTTTAAATAGTCTTCTCTTTGCAGTATCCTTCGCTTGCGACCGTAACAACCTGGCTATGCCTGATCTCGTCTGCTCTCGGAAGCTAAGCAGGTTTGGTCCTGTATAATGTACCGGCGATTAGATTGGCTGATCTTTAAATAGCTCTCTCTTTGCAGCAGTCTTCGCTTATGGCCATTCCACCCTGGCTATGCCAGATCATGTCTGAGCTCGGAAACTAAGCAGGTTTCGGCCTGGTTAGTAATTGGATGGCAGACCCCCTGGTAATACCAGTTGCTTTAAGATTTTTGGAAATTTTTCACAAATTATATAATAATCTTGCAAGAAAAAAAGAAAGGAGTCAATGCCCCATATCTGAATCTTAGCAGGTATGGGCCTGGTTAGTAATTGGATGGGAGACACCCTGGTAATACCAGTTGCTTTAAGATTTTTGGAAATTTTTCACAAATTATATAATAATCTTGAACAAAAAAAAAAAAGTCAATGCCCGATCTCTGAATAATAGCAGGTTTTGCCTGGTTAGTACTTGGATGGAAGACGGCCGGGAAATACCAGTTGCTGTAATATTTTTGGCAATTTTTACTAATTACATAATAATCTTGCAACAAAAAAAAAAAAAAGAGTAAATGCCCAATCTTTGAATCTTAGGAGGTATGGACCTGTTTAGTGCTTGGATGGGAGACCGCCTCAGAATACCAGTTGCTGTAATATTTTTGGAAATTTGTACTAATTATATAATTATCTTGAAACAAAAAGAGTCAATGCCCAATCTTTGAATCTTAGCAGCTATGGACCTGTTTAGTGTTTGGATGGGAGACCGCCTCGGAAAACCAGGTGCTCTAATATTATTGGAAATTCATTACTAATTATATAATAATCTTTAAAAAAAAAAAAAAAAAAAAAGTCAATGCCCGATCTCTTAATCTTAGCAGGTATTGGCCTGGTTAGTGCTTGGATGGGAGACCGCCTGGGAATACCAGGTGCTTTAAGCTTTAGGGTTTTCTTTCCTACTTATATAATGTACCGGCGATTAGATTGGCTGATCTTTAAATAGCTCTCTCTTTGCAGCAGTCTTCGCTTATGGCCATACCACCCTGGCTATGCCAGATCATGTCTGAGCTCGGAAGCTAAGCAGGTTTGGGCCTGGTTAGTAATTGGATGGGAGACCCCCTGGTAATACCAGTTGCTCTAAGATTTTTGTAAATTTTTCACAAATTATATAATAATCTTGAAAAAAAAAAGAGTCAATGCCCATTCTTTGAATCTTAGCAGTCATGGACCTGTTTAGTGTCTGGATGGGAGACCGCCTCGGAATACCAGGTGCTCTAATATTATTGGAAATTTATTACTAATTATATAATAATCTTAAAAAAAAAAAAAAAAAAAAAAGAGTCAATGCCCGATCTCTTAATCTTAGCAGGTATTGGCCTGGTTAGTGCTTGGATGGGAGACCGTCTGGGAATACCAGGTGCTTTAAGCTTTAGGGTTTTCTTTCCTACTTATATAATGTACCGGCGATTAGATTGACTGATCTTTAAATAGCTCTCTCTTTGCAGCAGTCTTCGCTTATGGCCATACCACCCTGGCTATGCCAGATCATGTCTGAGCTCGGAAGCTAAGCAGGTTTGGGCCTGGTTAGTAATTGGATGGGAGACCCCCTGGTAATACCAGTTGCTTTAAGATTTTTGTAAATTTTTCACAAATTATATAATAATCTTGAAAAAAAAAAGAGTGAATGCCCAATCTTTGAATCTTAGCAGTCATTGACCTGTGTAGTGTTTGGATGGGAGACCCCCTGGTAATACCAGGTGCTCTAATATTATTGGAAATTTATTACTAATTATATAATAATCTTAAAAAAAAGAGCCAATGCCCGATCTCTGAATAATAGCAGGTTTTGCCTGGTTAGTACTTGGATGGAAGACGGCCGGGAAATACCAGTTGCTGTAATATTTTTGGCAATTTTTACTAATTACATAATAATCTTGCAACAAAAAAAAAAAAAGAGTAAATGCCCAATCTTTGAATCTTAGGAGGTATGGACCTGTTTAGTGCTTGGATGGGAGACCGCCTCAGAATACCAGTTGCTGTAATATTTTTGGAAATTTGTACTAATTATATAATTATCTTGAAACAAAAAGAGTCAATGCCCAATCTTTGAATCTTAGCAGCTATGGACCTGTTTAGTGTTTGGATGGGAGACCGCCTCGGAAAACCAGGTGCTCTAATATTATTGGAAATTCATTACTAATTATATAATAATCTTTAAAAAAAAAAAAAAAAAAAAAAAAAGTCAATGCCCGATCTCTTAATCTTAGCAGGTATTGGCCTGGTTAGTGCTTGGATGGGAGACCGCCTGGGAATACCAGGTGCTTTAAGCTTTAGGGTTTTCTTTCCTACTTATATTAGATTGGCTGATCTTTAAATAGCTCTCTCTTTGCAGCAGTCTTCGCTTATGGCCATACCACCCTGTCTATGCCAGATCATGTCTGAGCTCGGAAGCTAAGCAGGTTTGGGCCTGGTTAGTAATTGGATGGGAGACCCCCTGGTAATACCAGTTGCTTTAAGATTTTTGGAAATTTTTCACAAATTATATAATAATCTTGAAAAAAAAAAGAGTGAATGCCCAATCTTTGAATCTTAGCAGTCATTGACCTGTGTAGTGTTTGGATGGGAGACCCCCTGGTAATACCAGGTGCTCTAATATTATTGGAAATTTATTACTAATTATATAATAATCTTAAAAAAAAGAGCCAATGCCCGATCTCTTAATCTTAGCAGGTATTGGCCTGGTTAGTGCTTGGATGGGAGACCGCCTCGGAATACCAGGTGCTGTAAGCTTTTGGATTTTCATTCCTACTTATATAATGTATTGGCGATTTGATTGGCTGATCTTTAAATAGTCTTCTCTTTGCAGTATCCTTCGCTTGCGACCGTAACAACCTGGCTATGCCTGATCTCGTCTGCTCTCGGAAGCTAAGCAGGTTTGGTCCTGTATAATGTACCGGCGATTAGATTGGCTGATCTTTAAATAGCTCTCTCTTTGCAGCAGTCTTCGCTTATGGCCATTCCACCCTGGCTATGCCAGATCATGTCTGAGCTCGGAAACTAAGCAGGTTTCGGCCTGGTTAGTAATTGGATGGCAGACCCCCTGGTAATACCAGTTGCTTTAAGATTTTTGGAAATTTTTCACAAATTATATAATAATCTTGCAAGAAAAAAAGAAAGGAGTCAATGCCCCATATCTGAATCTTAGCAGGTATGGGCCTGGTTAGTAATTGGATGGGAGACACCCTGGTAATACCAGTTGCTTTAAGATTTTTGGAAATTTTTCACAAATTATATAATAATCTTGAAAAAAAAAAAAAAAAGTCAATGCCCGATCTCTGAATAATAGCAGGTTTTGCCTGGTTAGTACTTGGATGGAAGACGGCCGGGAAATACCAGTTGCTGTAATATTTTTGGCAATTTTTACTAATTACATAATAATCTTGCAACAAAAAAAAAAAAAAAAAAGAGTAAATGCCCAATCTTTGAATCTTAGGAGGTATGGACCTGTTTAGTGCATGGATGGGAGACCGCCTCGGAATACCAGTTGCTGTAATATTTTTGGAAATTTGTACTAATTATATAATTATCTTGAAACAAAAAGAGTCAATGCCCAATCTTTGAATCTTAGCAGCTATGGACCTGTTTAGTGTTTGGATGGGAGACCGCCTCGGAAAACCAGGTGCTCTAATATTATTGGAAATTTATTACTAATTATATAATAATCTTTAAAAAAAAAAAAAAAAGAGTCAATGCCCGATCTCTTAATCTTAGCAGGTATTGGCCTGGTTAGTGCTTGGATGGGAGACCGCCTGGGAATACCAGGTGCTTTAAGCTTTAGGGTTTTCTTTCCTACTTATATTAGATTGGCTGATCTTTAAATAGGTCTCTCTTTGCAGCAGTCTTCGCTTATGGCCATACCACCCTGTCTATGCCAGATCATGTCTGAGCTCGGAAGCTAAGCAGGTTTGGGCCTGGTTAGTAATTGGATGGGAGACCCCCTGGTAATACCAGTTGCTTTAAGATTTTTGTAAATTTTTCACAAATTATATAATAATCTTGAAAAAAAAAAGAGTCAATGCCCATTCTTTGAATCTTAGCAGTCATGGACCTGTTTAGTGTCTGGATGGGAGACCGCCTCGGAATACCAGGTGCTCTAATATTATTGGAAATTTATTACTAATTATATAATAATCTTAAAAAAAAAAAAAAAAAAAAAGAGTCAATGCCCGATCTCTTAATCTTAGCAGGTATTGGCCTGGTTAGTGCTTGGATGGGAGACCGCCTGGGAATACCAGGTGCTTTAAGCTTTAGGGTTTTCTTTCCTACTTATATTAGATTGGCTGATCTTTAAATAGCTCTCTCTTTGCAGCAGTCTTCGCTTATGGCCATACCACCCTGTCTATGCCAGATCATGTCTGAGCTCGGAAGCTAAGCAGGTTTGGGCCTGGTTAGTAATTGGATGGGAGACCCCCTGGTAATACCAGTTGCTTTAAGATTTTTGTAAATTTTTCACAAATTATATAATAATCTTGAAAAAAAAAAGAGTCAATGCCCATTCTTTGAATCTTAGCAGTCATGGACCTGTTTAGTGTCTGGATGGGAGACCGCCTCGGAATACCAGGTGCTCTAATATTATTGGAAATTTATTACTAATTATATAATAATCTTAAAAAAAAAAAAAAAAAAAAGAGTCAATGCCCGATCTCTTAATCTTAGCAGGTATTGGCCTGGTTAGTGCTTGGATGGGAGACCGCCTGGGAATACCAGGTGCTTTAAGCTTTAGGGTTTTCTTTCCTACTTATATTAGATTGGCTGATCTTTAAATAGCTCTCTCTTTGCAGCAGTCTTCGCTTATGGCCATACCACCCTGTCTATGCCAGAGCATGTCTGAGCTCGGAAGCTAAGCAGGTTTGGGCCTGGTTAGTAATTGGATGGGAGACCCCCTGGTAATACCAGTTGCTTTAAGATTTTTGTAAATTTTTCACAAATTATATAATAATCTTGAAAAAAAAAAAAGAGTCAATGCCCATTCTTTGAATCTTAGCAGTCATGGACCTGTTTAGTGTCTGGATGGGAGACCGCCTCGGAATACCAGGTGCTCTAATATTATTGGAAATTTATTACTAATTATATAATAATCTTAAAAAAAAAAAAAAAAAAAAAGAGTCAATGCCCGATCTCTTAATCTTAGCAGGTATTGGCCTGGTTAGTGCTTGGATGGGAGACCGCCTGGGAATACCAGGTGCTTTAAGCTTTAGGGTTTTCTTTCCTACTTATATTAGATTGGCTGATCTTTAAATAGCTCTCTCTTTGCAGCAGTCTTCGCTTATGGCCATACCACCCTGTCTATGCCAGATCATGTCTGAGCTCGGAAGCTAAGCAGGTTTGGGCCTGGTTAGTAATTGGATGGGAGACCCCCTGGTAATACCAGTTGCTTTAAGATTTTTGTAAATTTTTCACAAATTATATAATAATCTTGAAAAAAAAAAGAGTCAATGCCCATTCTTTGAATCTTAGCAGTCATGGACCTGTTTAGTGTCTGGATGGGAGACCGCCTCGGAATACCAGGTGCTCTAATATTATTGGAAATTTATTACTAATTATATAATAATCTTAAAAAAAAAAAAAAAAAAAAAGAGTCAATGCCCGATCTCTTAATCTTAGCAGGTATTGGCCTGGTTAGTGCTTGGATGGGAGACCGCCTGGGAATACCAGGTGCTTTAAGCTTTAGGGTTTTCTTTCCTACTTATATTAGATTGGCTGATCTTTAAATAGCTCTCTCTTTGCAGCAGTCTTCGCTTATGGCCATACCACCCTGTCTATGCCAGATCATGTCTGAGCTCGGAAGCTAAGCAGGTTTGGGCCTGGTTAGTAATTGGATGGGAGACCCCCTGGTAATACCAGTTGCTTTAAGATTTTTGTAAATTTTTCACAAATTATATAATAATCTTGAAAAAAAAAAAGAGTCAATGCCCATTCTTTGAATCTTAGCAGTCATGGACCTGTTTAGTGTCTGGATGGGAGACCGCCTCGGAATACCAGGTGCTCTAATATTATTGGAAATTTATTACTAATTATATAATAATCTTAAAAAAAAAAAAAAAAAAAAAGAGTCAATGCCCGATCTCTTAATCTTAGCAGGTATTGGCCTGGTTAGTGCTTGGATGGGAGACCGCCTGGGAATACCAGGTGCTTTAAGCTTTAGGGTTTTCTTTCCTACTTATATTAGATTGGCTGATCTTTAAATAGCTCTCTCTTTGCAGCAGTCTTCGCTTATGGCCATACCACCCTGTCTATGCCAGATCATGTCTGAGCTCGGAAGCTAAGCAGGTTTGGGCCTGGTTAGTAATTGGATGGGAGACCCCCTGGTAATACCAGTTGCTTTAAGATTTTTGTAAATTTTTCACAAATTATATAATAATCTTGAAAAAAAAAAGAGTCAATGCCCATTCTTTGAATCTTAGCAGTCATGGACCTGTTTAGTGTCTGGATGGGAGACCGCCTCGGAATACCAGGTGCTCTAATATTATTGGAAATTTATTACTAATTATATAATAATCTTAAAAAAAAAAAAAAAAAAAAAGAGTCAATGCCCGATCTCTTAATCTTAGCAGGTATTGGCCTGGTTAGTGCTTGGATGGGAGACCGCCTGGGAATACCAGGTGCTTTAAGCTTTAGGGTTTTCTTTCCTACTTATATTAGATTGGCTGATCTTTAAATAGCTCTCTCTTTGCAGCAGTCTTCGCTTATGGCCATACCACCCTGTCTATGCCAGATCATGTCTGAGCTCGGAAGCTAAGCAGGTTTGGGCCTGGTTAGTAATTGGATGGGAGACCCCCTGGTAATACCAGTTGCTTTAAGATTTTTGTAAATTTTTCACAAATTATATAATAATCTTGAAAAAAAAAAGAGTCAATGCCCATTCTTTGAATCTTAGCAGTCATGGACCTGTTTAGTGTCTGGATGGGAGACCGCCTCGGAATACCAGGTGCTTTAAGCTTTAGGGTTTTCTTTCCTACTTATATAATGTACCGGCGATTAGATTGACTGATCTTTAAATAGCTCTCTCTTTGCAGCAGTCTTCGCTTATGGCCATACCACCCTGGCTATGCCAGATCATGTCTGAGCTCGGAAGCTAAGCAGGTTTGGGCCTGGTTAGTAATTGGATGGGAGACCCCCTGGTAATACCAGTTGCTTTAAGATTTTTGTAAATTTTTCACAAATTATATAATAATCTTGAAAAAAAAAAGAGTGAATGCCCATTCTTTGAATCTTAGCAGTCATTGACCTGTGTAGTGTTTGGATGGGAGACCCCCTGTTAATACCAGGTGCTCTAATATTATTGGAAATTTATTACTAATTATATAATAATCTTAAAAAAAAAGAGCCAATGCCCGATCTCTTAATCTTAGCAGGTATTGGCCTGGTTAGTGCTTGGATGGGAGACCGCCTCGGAATACCAGGTGCTGTAAGCTTTTGGATTTTCATTCCTACTTATATAATGTATGGGCGATTTGATTGGCTGATCTTTAAATAGTCTTCTCTTTGCAGTATCCTTCGCTTGCGACCGTAACAACCTGGCTATGCCTGATCTCGTCTGCTCTCGGAAGCTAAGCAGGTTTGGTCCTGTATAATGTACCGGCGATTAGATTTGCTGATCTTTAAATAGCTCTCTCTTTGCAGCAGTCTTCGCTTATGGCCATTCCACCCTGGCTATGCCAGATCATGTCTGAGCTCGGAAACTAAGCAGGTTTCGGCCTGGTTAGTAATTGGATGGCAGACCCCCTGGTAATACCAGTTGCTTTAAGATTTTGGGAAATTTTTCACAAATTATATAATAATCTTGCAAGAAAAAAAGAAAGGAGTCAATGCCCCATATCTGAATCTTAGCAGGTATGGGCCTGGTTAGTAATTGGATGGGAGACACCCTGGTAATACCAGTTGCTTTAAGATTTTTGGAAATTTTTCACAAATTATATAATAATCTTGAAAAAAAAAAAAAAGTCAATGCCCGATCTCTGAATAATAGCAGGTTTTGCCTGGTTAGTACTTGGATGGAAGACGGCCGGGAAATACCAGTTGCTGTAATATTTTTGGCAATTTTTACTAATTACATAATAATCTTGCAACAAAAAAAAAAAAGAGTAAATGCCCAATCTTTGAATCTTAGGAGGTATGGACCTGTTTAGTGCTTGGATGGGAGACCGCCTCGGAATACCAGTTGCTGTAATATTTTTGGAAATTTGTACTAATTATATAATTATCTTGAAACAAAAAGAGTCAATGCCCAATCTTTGAATCTTAGCAGCTATGGACCTGTTTAGTGTTTGGATGGGAGACCGCCTCGGAAAACCAGGTGCTCTAATATTATTGGAAATTCATTACTAATTATATAATAATCTTTAAAAAAAAAAAAAAAAAAAAAAAAGAGTCAATGCCCGATCTCTTAATCTTAGCAGGTATTGGCCTGGTTAGTGCTTGGATGGGAGACCGCCTGGGAATACCAGGTGCTTTAAGCTTTAGGGTTTTCTTTCCTACTTATATTAGATTGGCTGATCTTTAAATAGCTCTCTCTTTGCAGCAGTCTTCGCTTATGGCCATACCACCCTGTCTATGCCAGATCATGTCTGAGCTCGGAAGCTAAGCAGGTTTGGGCCTGGTTAGTAATTGGATGGGAGACCCCCTGGTAATACCAGTTGCTTTAAGATTTTTGTAAATTTTTCACAAATTATATAATAATCTTGAAAAAAAAAAGAGTCAATGCCCATTCTTTGAATCTTAGCAGTCATGGACCTGTTTAGTGTCTGGATGGGAGACCGCCTCGGAATACCAGGTGCTCTAATATTATTGGAAATTTATTACTAATTATATAATAATCTTAAAAAAAAAAAAAAAAAAAAAGAGTCAATGCCCGATCTCTTAATCTTAGCAGGTATTGGCCTGGTTAGTGCTTGGATGGGAGACCGCCTGGGAATACCAGGTGCTTTAAGCTTTAGGGTTTTCTTTCCTACTTATATTAGATTGGCTGATCTTTAAATAGCTCTCTCTTTGCAGCAGTCTTCGCTTATGGCCATACCACCCTGTCTATGCCAGATCATGTCTGAGCTCGGAAGCTAAGCAGGTTTGGGCCTGGTTAGTAATTGGATGGGAGACCCCCTGGTAATACCAGTTGCTTTAAGATTTTTGTAAATTTTTCACAAATTATATAATAATCTTGAAAAAAAAAAGAGTCAATGCCCATTCTTTGAATCTTAGCAGTCATGGACCTGTTTAGTGTCTGGATGGGAGACCGCCTCGGAATACCAGGTGCTCTAATATTATTGGAAATTTATTACTAATTATATAATAATCTTAAAAAAAAAAAAAAAAAAAAAGAGTCAATGCCCGATCTCTTAATCTTAGCAGGTATTGGCCTGGTTAGTGCTTGGATGGGAGACCGCCTGGGAATACCAGGTGCTTTAAGCTTTAGGGTTTTCTTTCCTACTTATATTAGATTGGCTGATCTTTAAATAGCTCTCTCTTTGCAGCAGTCTTCGCTTATGGCCATACCACCCTGTCTATGCCAGATCATGTCTGAGCTCGGAAGCTAAGCAGGTTTGGGCCTGGTTAGTAATTGGATGGGAGACCCCCTGGTAATACCAGTTGCTTTAAGATTTTTGTAAATTTTTCACAAATTATATAATAATCTTGAAAAAAAAAAGAGTCAATATGCCAGATCATGTCTGAGCTCGGAAGCTAAGCAGGTTTGGGCCTGGTTAGTAATTGGATGGGAGACCCCCTGGTAATACCAGTTGCTTTAAGATTTTTGTAAATTTTTCACAAATTATATAATAATCTTGAAAAAAAAAAGAGTCAATGCCCATTCTTTGAATCTTAGCAGTCATGGACCTGTTTAGTGTCTGGATGGGAGACCGCCTCGGAATACCAGGTGCTCTAATATTATTGGAAATTTATTACTAATTATATAATAATCTTAAAAAAAAAAAAAAAAAAAAGAGTCAATGCCCGATCTCTTAATCTTAGCAGGTATTGGCCTGGTTAGTGCTTGGATGGGAGACCGCCTGGGAATACCAGGTGCTTTAAGCTTTAGGGTTTTCTTTCCTACTTATATTAGATTGGCTGATCTTTAAATAGCTCTCTCTTTGCAGCAGTCTTCGCTTATGGCCATACCACCCTGTCTATGCCAGATCATGTCTGAGCTCGGAAGCTAAGCAGGTTTGGGCCTGGTTAGTAATTGGATGGGAGACCCCCTGGTAATACCAGTTGCTTTAAGATTTTTGTAAATTTTTCACAAATTATATAATAATCTTGAAAAAAAAAAGAGTCAATGCCCATTCTTTGAATCTTAGCAGTCATGGACCTGTTTAGTGTCTGGATGGGAGACCGCCTCGGAATACCAGGTGCTTTAAGCTTTAGGGTTTTCTTTCCTACTTATATAATGTACCGGCGATTAGATTGACTGATCTTTAAATAGCTCTCTCTTTGCAGCAGTCTTCGCTTATGGCCATACCACCCTGGCTATGCCAGATCATGTCTGAGCTCGGAAGCTAAGCAGGTTTGGGCCTGGTTAGTAATTGGATGGGAGACCCCCTGGTAATACCAGTTGCTCTAAGATTTTTGTAAATTTTTCACAAATTATATAATAATCTTGAAAAAAAAAAGAGTCAATGCCCATTCTTTGAATCTTAGCAGTCATGGACCTGTTTAGTGTCTGGATGGGAGACCGCCTGGTAATACCAGGTGCTCTAATATTATTGGAAATTTATTACTAATTATATAATAATCTTAAAAAAAAAGAGCCAATGCCCGATCTCTTAATCTTAGCAGGTATTGGCCTGGTTAGTGCTTGGATGGGAGACCGCCTCGGAATACCAGGTGCTGTAAGCTTTTGGATTTTCATTCCTACTTATATAATGTATGGGCGATTTGATTGGCTGATCTTTAAATAGTCTTCTCTTTGCAGTATCCTTCGCTTGCGACCGTAACAACCTGGCTATGCCTGATCTCGTCTGCTCTCGGAAGCTAAGCAGGTTTGGTCCTGTATAATGTACCGGCGATTAGATTGGCTGATCTTTAAATAGCTCTCTCTTTGCAGCAGTCTTCGCTTATGGCCATTCCACCCTGGCTATGCCAGATCATGTCTGAGCTCGGAAACTAAGCAGGTTTCGGCCTGGTTAGTAATTGGATGGCAGACCCCCTGGTAATACCAGTTGCTTTAAGATTTTTGGAAATTTTTCACAAATTATATAATAATCTTGCAAGAAAAAAAGAAAGGAGTCAATGCCCCATATCTGAATCTTAGCAGGTATGGGCCTGGTTAGTAATTGGATGGGAGACACCCTGGTAATACCAGTTGCTTTAAGATTTTTGGAAATTTTTCACAAATTATATAATAATCTTGAAAAAAAAAAAAAGTCAATGCCCGATCTCTGAATAATAGCAGGTTTTGCCTGGTTAGTACTTGGATGGAAGACGGCCGGGAAATACCAGTTGCTGTAATATTTTTGGCAATTTTTACTAATTACATAATAATCTTGCAACAAAAAAAAAAAAAGAGTAAATGCCCAATCTTTGAATCTAAGGAGGTATGGACCTGTTTAGTGCTTGGATGGGAGACCGCCTCAGAATACCAGTTGCTGTAATATTTTTGGAAATTTGTACTAATTATATAATTATCTTGAAACAAAAAGAGTCAATGCCCAATCTTTGAATCTTAGCAGCTATGGACCTGTTTAGTGTTTGGATGGGAGACCGCCTCGGAAAACCAGGTGCTCTAATATTATTGGAAATTCATTACTAATTATATAATAATCTTTAAAAAAAAAAAAAAAAAAAAAAAAAAGTCAATGCCCGATCTCTTAATCTTAGCAGGTATTGGCCTGGTTAGTGCTTGGATGGGAGACCGCCTGGGAATACCAGGTGCTTTAAGCTTTAGGGTTTTCTTTCCTACTTATATAATGTACCGGCGATTAGATTGGCTGATCTTTAAATAGCTCTCTCTTTGCAGCAGTCTTCGCTTATGGCCATACCACCCTGGCTATGCCAGATCATGTCTGAGCTCGGAAGCTAAGCAGGTTTGGGCCTGGTTAGTAATTGGATGGGAGACCCCCTGGTAATACCAGTTGCTCTAAGATTTTTGTAAATTTTTCACAAATTATATAATAATCTTGAAAAAAAAAAGAGTCAATGCCCATTCTTTGAATCTTAGCAGTCATGGACCTGTTTAGTGTCTGGATGGGAGACCGCCTCGGAATACCAGGTGCTCTAATATTATTGGAAATTTATTACTAATTATATAATAATCTTAAAAAAAGAGCCAATGCCCGATCTCTTAATCTTAGCAGGTATTGGCCTGGTTAGTGCTTGGATGGGAGACCGCCTCGGAATACCAGGTGCTGTAAGCTTTTGGATTTTCATTCCTACTTATATAATGTATTGGCGATTTGATTGGCTGATCTTTAAATAGTCTTCTCTTTGCAGTATCCTTCGCTTGCGACCGTAACAACCTGGCTATGCCTGATCTCGTCTGCTCTCGGAAGCTAAGCAGGTTTGGTCCTGTATAATGTACCGGCGATTAGATTGGCTGATCTTTAAATAGCTCTCTCTTTGCAGCAGTCTTCGCTTATGGCCATTCCATGGCTATTATGGCTATGCCAGATCATGTCTGAGCTCGGAAACTAAGCAGGTTTCGGCCTGGTTAGTAATTGGATGGCAGACCCCCTGGTAATACCAGTTGCTTTAAGATTTTTGGAAATTTTTCACAAATTATATAATAATCTTGCAAGAAAAAAAGAAAGGAGTCAATGCCCCATATCTGAATCTTAGCAGGTATGGGCCTGGTTAGTAATTGGATGGGAGACACCCTGGTAATACCAGTTGCTTTAAGATTTTTGGAAATTTTTCACAAATTATATAATAATCTTGAAAAAAAAAAAAAAAAGTCAATGCCCGATCTCTGAATAATAGCAGGTTTTGCCTGGTTAGTACTTGGATGGAAGACGGCCGGGAAATACCAGTTGCTGTAATATTTTTGGCAATTTTTACTAATTACATAATAATCTTGCAACAAAAAAAAAAAAAAATAAAGAGTAAATGCCCAATCTTTGAATCTTAGGAGGTATGGACCTGTTTAGTGCATGGATGGGAGACCGCCTCGGAATACCAGTTGCTGTAATATTTTTGGAAATTTGTACTAATTATATAATTATCTTGAAACAAAAAGAGTCAATGCCCAATCTTTGAATCTTAGCAGCTATGGACCTGTTTAGTGTTTGGATGGGAGACCGCCTCGGAAAACCAGGTGCTCTAATATTATTGGAAATTTATTACTAATTATATAATAATCTTTAAAAAAAAAAAAAAAAAGAGTCAATGCCCGATCTCTTAATCTTAGCAGGTATTGGCCTGGTTAGTGCTTGGATGGGAGACCGCCTGGGAATACCAGGTGCTTTAAGCTTTAGGGTTTTCTTTCCTACTTATATTAGATTGGCTGATCTTTAAATAGCTCTCTCTTTGCAGCAGTCTTCGCTTATGGCCATACCACCCTGTCTATGCCAGATCATGTCTGAGCTCGGAAGCTAAGCAGGTTTGGGCCTGGTTAGTAATTGGATGGGAGACCCCCTGGTAATACCAGTTGCTTTAAGATTTTTGTAAATTTTTCACAAATTATATAATAATCTTGAAAAAAAAAAGAGTCAATGCCCATTCTTTGAATCTTAGCAGTCATGGACCTGTTTAGTGTCTGGATGGGAGACCGCCTCGGAATACCAGGTGCTCTAATATTATTGGAAATTTATTACTAATTATATAATAATCTTAAAAAAAAAAAAAAAAAAAAAGAGTCAATGCCCGATCTCTTAATCTTAGCAGGTATTGGCCTGGTTAGTGCTTGGATGGGAGACCGCCTGGGAATACCAGGTGCTTTAAGCTTTAGGGTTTTCTTTCCTACTTATATTAGATTGGCTGATCTTTAAATAGCTCTCTCTTTGCAGCAGTCTTCGCTTATGGCCATACCACCCTGTCTATGCCAGATCATGTCTGAGCTCGGAAGCTAAGCAGGTTTGGGCCTGGTTAGTAATTGGATGGGAGACCCCCTGGTAATACCAGTTGCTTTAAGATTTTTGTAAATTTTTCACAAATTATATAATAATCTTGAAAAAAAAGAGTCAATGCCCATTCTTTGAATCTTAGCAGTCATGGACCTGTTTAGTGTCTGGATGGGAGACCGCCTCGGAATACCAGGTGCTCTAATATTATTGGAAATTTATTACTAATTATATAATAATCTTAAAAAAAAAAAAAAAAAAAAGAGTCAATGCCCGATCTCTTAATCTTAGCAGGTATTGGCCTGGTTAGTGCTTGGATGGGAGACCGCCTGGGAATACCAGGTGCTTTAAGCTTTAGGGTTTTCTTTCCTACTTATATTAGATTGGCTGATCTTTAAATAGCTCTCTCTTTGCAGCAGTCTTCGCTTATGGCCATACCACCCTGTCTATGCCAGATCATGTCTGAGCTCGGAAGCTAAGCAGGTTTGGGCCTGGTTAGTAATTGGATGGGAGACCCCCTGGTAATACCAGTTGCTTTAAGATTTTTGTAAATTTTTCACAAATTATATAATAATCTTGAAAAAAAAAAGAGTCAATGCCCATTCTTTGAATCTTAGCAGTCATGGACCTGTTTAGTGTCTGGATGGGAGACCGCCTCGGAATACCAGGTGCTTTAAGCTTTAGGGTTTTCTTTCCTACTTATATAATGTACCGGCGATTAGATTGACTGATCTTTAAATAGCTCTCTCTTTGCAGCAGTCTTCGCTTATGGCCATACCACCCTGGCTATGCCAGATCATGTCTGAGCTCGGAAGCTAAGCAGGTTTGGGCCTGGTTAGTAATTGGATGGGAGACCCCCTGGTAATACCAGTTGCTCTAAGATTTTTGTAAATTTTTCACAAATTATATAATAATCTTGAAAAAAAAAAGAGTCAATGCCCATTCTTTGAATCTTAGCAGTCATGGACCTGTTTAGTGTCTGGATGGGAGACCGCCTGGTAATACCAGGTGCTCTAATATTATTGGAAATTTATTACTAATTATATAATAATCTTAAAAAAAAAAGAGCCAATGCCCGATCTCTTAATCTTAGCAGGTATTGGCCTGGTTAGTGCTTGGATGGGAGACCGCCTCGGAATACCAGGTGCTGTAAGCTTTTGGATTTTCATTCCTACTTATATAATGTATGGGCGATTTGATTGGCTGATCTTTAAATAGTCTTCTCTTTGCAGTATCCTTCGCTTGCGACCGTAACAACCTGGCTATGCCTGATCTCGTCTGCTCTCGGAAGCTAAGCAGGTTTGGTCCTGTATAATGTACCGGCGATTAGATTGGCTGATCTTTAAATAGCTCTCTCTTTGCAGCAGTCTTCGCTTATGGCCATTCCACCCTGGCTATGCCAGATCATGTCTGAGCTCGGAAACTAAGCAGGTTTCGGCCTGGTTAGTAATTGGATGGCAGACCCCCTGGTAATACCAGTTGCTTTAAGATTTTTGGAAATTTTTCACAAATTATATAATAATCTTGCAAGAAAAAAAGAAAGGAGTCAATGCCCCATATCTGAATCTTAGCAGGTATGGGCCTGGTTAGTAATTGGATGGGAGACACCCTGGTAATACCAGTTGCTTTAAGATTTTTGGAAATTTTTCACAAATTATATAATAATCTTGAAAAAAAAAAAAAGTCAATGCCCGATCTCTGAATAATAGCAGGTTTTGCCTGGTTAGTACTTGGATGGAAGACGGCCGGGAAATACCAGTTGCTGTAATATTTTTGGCAATTTTTACTAATTACATAATAATCTTGCAACAAAAAAAAAAAAAAAGAGTAAATGCCCAATCTTTGAATCTAAGGAGGTATGGACCTGTTTAGTGCTTGGATGGGAGACCGCCTCAGAATACCAGTTGCTGTAATATTTTTGGAAATTTGTACTAATTATATAATTATCTTGAAACAAAAAGAGTCAATGCCCAATCTTTGAATCTTAGCAGCTATGGACCTGTTTAGTGTTTGGATGGGAGACCGCCTCGGAAAACCAGGTGCTCTAATATTATTGGAAATTCATTACTAATTATATAATAATCTTTAAAAAAAAAAAAAAAAAGTCAATGCCCGATCTCTTAATCTTAGCAGGTATTGGCCTGGTTAGTGCTTGGATGGGAGACCGCCTGGGAATACCAGGTGCTTTAAGCTTTAGGGTTTTCTTTCCTACTTATATAATGTACCGGCGATTAGATTGGCTGATCTTTAAATAGCTCTCTCTTTGCAGCAGTCTTCGCTTATGGCCATACCACCCTGGCTATGCCAGATCATGTCTGAGCTCGGAAGCTAAGCAGGTTTGGGCCTGGTTAGTAATTGGATGGGAGACCCCCTGGTAATACCAGTTGCTCTAAGATTTTTGTAAATTTTTCACAAATTATATAATAATCTTGAAAAAAAAAAGAGTCAATGCCCATTCTTTGAATCTTAGCAGTCATGGACCTGTTTAGTGTCTGGATGGGAGACCGCCTCGGAATACCAGGTGCTCTAATATTATTGGAAATTTATTACTAATTATATAATAATCTTAAAAAAAAAAAAAAAAAAAAAGAGTCAATGCCCGATCTCTTAATCTTAGCAGGTATTGGCCTGGTTAGTGCTTGGATGGGAGACCGCCTGGGAATACCAGGTGCTTTAAGCTTTAGGGTTTTCTTTCCTACTTATATAATGTACCGGCGATTAGATTGACTGATCTTTAAATAGCTCTCTCTTTGCAGCAGTCTTCGCTTATGGCCATACCACCCTGGCTATGCCAGATCATGTCTGAGCTCGGAAGCTAAGCAGGTTTGGGCCTGGTTAGTAATTGGATGGGAGACCCCCTGGTAATACCAGTTGCTTTAAGATTTTTGTAAATTTTTCACAAATTATATAATAATCTTGAAAAAAAAAAGAGTGAATGCCCAATCTTTGAATCTTAGCAGTCATTGACCTGTGTAGTGTTTGGATGGGAGACCCCCTGGTAATACCAGGTGCTCTAATATTATTGGAAATGTATTACTAATTATATAATAATCTTAAAAAAAAGAGCCAATGCCCGATCTCTTAATCTTAGCAGGTATTGGCCTGGTTAGTGCTTGGATGGGAGACCGCCTCGGAATACCAGGTGCTGTAAGCTTTTGGATTTTCATTCCTACTTATATAATGTATGGGCGATTTGATTGGCTGATCTTTAAATAGTCTTCTCTTTGCAGTATCCTTCGCTTGCGACCGTAACAACCTGGCTATGCCTGATCTCGTCTGCTCTCGGAAGCTAAGCAGGTTTGGTCCTGTATAATGTACCGGCGATTAGATTGGCTGATCTTTAAATAGCTCTCTCTTTGCAGCAGTCTTCGCTTATGGCCATTCCACCCTGGCTATGCCAGATCATGTCTGAGCTCGGAAACTAAGCAGGTTTCGGCCTGGTTAGTAATTGGATGGCAGACCCCATGGTAATACCAGTTGCTTTAAGATTTTTGGAAATTTTTCACAAATTATATAATAATCTTGCAAGAAAAAAAGAAAGGAGTCAATGCCCCATATCTGAATCTTAGCAGGTATGGGCCTGGTTAGTAATTGGATGGGAGACACCCTGGTAATACCAGTTGCTTTAAGATTTTTGGAAATTTTTCACAAATTATATAATAATCTTGAAAAAAAAAAAAAAAGTCAATGCCCGATCTCTGAATAATAGCAGGTTTTGCCTGGTTAGTACTTGGATGGAAGACGGCCGGGAAATACCAGTTGCTGTAATATTTTTGGCAATTTTTACTAATTACATAATAATCTTGCAACAAAAAAAAAAAAAAAGAGTAAATGCCCAATCTTTGAATCTTAGGAGGTATGGACCTGTTTAGTGCTTGGATGGGAGACCGCCTCAGAATACCAGTTGCTGTAATATTTTTGGAAATTTGTACTAATTATATAATTATCTTGAAACAAAAAGAGTCAATGCCCAATCTTTGAATCTTAGCAGCTATGGACCTGTTTAGTGTTTGGATGGGAGACCGCCTCGGAAAACCAGGTGCTCTAATATTATTGGAAATTCATTACTAATTATATAATAATCTTTAAAAAAAAAAAAAAAAAAAAAAAAAAAGTCAATGCCCGATCTCTTAATCTTAGCAGGTATTGGCCTGGTTAGTGCTTGGATGGGAGACCGCCTGGGAATACCAGGTGCTTTAAGCTTTAGGGTTTTCTTTCCTACTTATATAATGTACCGGCGATTAGATTGGCTGATCTTTAAATAGCTCTCTCTTTGCAGCAGTCTTCGCTTATGGCCATACCACCCTGGCTATGCCAGATCATGTCTGAGCTCGGAAGCTAAGCAGGTTTGGGCCTGGTTAGTAATTGGATGGGAGACCCCCTGGTAATACCAGTTGCTTTAAGATTTTTGTAAATTTTTCACAAATTATATAATAATCTTGAAAAAAAAAAGAGTGAATGCCCAATCTTTGAATCTTAGCAGTCATTGACCTGTGTAGTGTTTGGATGGGAGACCCCCTGGTAATACCAGGTGCTCTAATATTATTGGAAATTTATTACTAATTATATAATAATCTTAAAAAAAGAGCCAATGCCCGATCTCTTAATCTTAGCAGGTATTGGCCTGGTTAGTGCTTGGATGGGAGACCGCCTGGGAATACCAGGTGCTTTAAGCTTTAGGGTTTTCTTTCCTACTTATATAATGTACCGGCGATTAGATTGACTGATCTTTAAATAGCTCTCTCTTTGCAGCAGTCTTCGCTTATGGCCATACCACCCTGGCTATGCCAGATCATGTCTGAGCTCGGAAGCTAAGCAGGTTTGGGCCTGGTTAGTAATTGGATGGGAGACCCCCTGGTAATACCAGTTGCTCTAAGATTTTTGTAAATTTTTCACAAATTATATAATAATCTTGAAAAAAAAAAGAGTCAATGCCCATTCTTTGAATCTTAGCAGTCATGGACCTGTTTAGTGTCTGGATGGGAGACCGCCTCGGAATACCAGGTGCTCTAATATTATTGGAAATGTATTACTAATTATATAATAATCTTAAAAAAAAAAAAAAAAAAAAAGAGTCAATGCCCGATCTCTTAATCTTAGCAGGTATTGGCCTGGTTAGTGCTTGGATGGGAGACCGCCTGGGAATACCAGGTGCTTTAAGCTTTAGGGTTTTCTTTCCTACTTATATAATGTACCGGCGATTAGATTGACTGATCTTTAAATAGCTCTCTCTTTGCAGCAGTCTTCGCTTATGGCCATACCACCCTGGCTATGCCAGATCATGTCTGAGCTCGGAAGCTAAGCAGGTTTGGGCCTGATTAGTAATTGGATGGGAGACCCCCTGGTAATACCAGTTGCTTTAAGATTTTTGTAAATTTTTCACAAATTATATAATAATCTTGAAAAAAAAAAGAGTGAATGCCCAATCTTTGAATCTTAGCAGTCATTGACCTGTGTAGTGTTTGGATGGGAGACCCCCTGGTAATACCAGGTGCTCTAATATTATTGGAAATTTATTACTAATTATATAATAATCTTAAAAAAAAGAGCCAATGCCCGATCTCTTAATCTTAGCAGGTATTGGCCTGGTTAGTGCTTGGATGGGAGACCGCCTCGGAATACCAGGTGCTGTAAGCTTTTGGATTTTCATTCCTACTTATATAATGTATTGGCGATTTGATTGGCTGATCTTTAAATAGTCTTCTCTTTGCAGTATCCTTCGCTTGCGACCGTAACAACCTGGCTATGCCTGATCTCGTCTGCTCTCGGAAGCTAAGCAGGTTTGGTCCTGTATAATGTACCGGCGATTAGATTGGCTGATCTTTAAATAGCTCTCTCTTTGCAGCAGTCTTCGCTTATGGCCATTCCACCCTGGCTATGCCAGATCATGTCTGAGCTCGGAAACTAAGCAGGTTTCGGCCTGGTTAGTAATTGGATGGCAGACCCCCTGGTAATACCAGTTGCTTTAAGATTTTTGGAAATTTTTTACAAATTATATAATAATCTTGCAAGAAAAAAAGAAAGGAGTCAATGCCCCATATCTGAATCTTAGCAGGTATGGGCCTGGTTAGTAATTGGATGGGAGACACCCTGGTAATACCAGTTGCTTTAAGATTTTTGGAAATTTTTCACAAATTATATAATAATCTTGAAAAAAAAAAAAAAGTCAATGCCCGATCTCTGAATAATAGCAGGTTTTGCCTGGTTAGTACTTGGATGGAAGACGGCCGGGAAATACCAGTTGCTGTAATATTTTTGGCAATTTTTACTAATTACATAATAATCTTGCAACAAAAAAAAAAAAAAAAAAGAGTAAATGCCCAATCTTTGAATCTTAGGAGGTATGGACCTGTTTAGTGCATGGATGGGAGACCGCCTCGGAATACCAGTTGCTGTAATATTTTTGGAAATTTGTACTAATTATATAATTATCTTGAAACAAAAAGAGTCAATGCCCAATCTTTGAATCTTAGCAGCTATGGACCTGTTTAGTGTTTGGATGGGAGACCGCCTCGGAAAACCAGGTGCTCTAATATTATTGGAAATTCATTACTAATTATATAATAATCTTTAAAAAAAAAAAAAAAAAAAAAAAAAAAGTCAATGCCCGATCTCTTAATCTTAGCAGGTATTGGCCTGGTTAGTGCTTGGATGGGAGACCGCCTGGGAATACCAGGTGCTTTAAGCTTTAGGGTTTTCTTTCCTACTTATATTAGATTGGCTGATCTTTAAATAGCTCTCTCTTTGCAGCAGTCTTCGCTTATGGCCATACCACCCTGTCTATGCCAGATCATGTCTGAGCTCGGAAGCTAAGCAGGTTTGGGCCTGGTTAGTAATTGGATGGGAGACCCCCTGGTAATACCAGTTGCTTTAAGATTTTTGTAAATTTTTCACAAATTATATAATAATCTTGAAAAAAAAAAGAGTCAATGCCCATTCTTTGAATCTTAGCAGTCATGGACCTGTTTAGTGTCTGGATGGGAGACCGCCTCGGAATACCAGGTGCTCTAATATTATTGGAAATTTATTACTAATTATATAATAATCTAAAAAAATAAAATAAAATAAAAAGAGTCAATGCCCGATCTCTTAATCTTACCAGGTATTGGCCTGGTTAGTGCTTGGATGGGAGACCGCCTGGGAATACCAGGTGCTTTAAGCTTTAGGGTTTTCTTTCCTACTTATATAATGTACCGGCGATTAGATTGACTGATCTTTAAATAGCTCTCTCTTTGCAGCAGTCTTCGCTTATGGCCATACCACCCTGGCTATGCCAGATCATGTCTGAGCTCGGAAGCTAAGCAGGTTTGGGCCTGGTTAGTAATTGGATGGGAGACCCCCTGGTAATACCAGTTGCTTTAAGATTTTTGTAAATTTTTCACAAATTATATAATAATCTTGAAAAAAAAAAGAGTGAATGCCCATTCTTTGAATCTTAGCAGTCATTGACCTGTGTAGTGTTTGGATGGGAGACCCCCTGTTAATACCAGGTGCTCTAATATTATTGGAAATTTATTACTAATTATATAATAATCTTAAAAAAAAAGAGCCAATGCCCGATCTCTTAATCTTAGCAGGTATTGGCCTGGTTAGTGCTTGGATGGGAGACCGCCTCGGAATACCAGGTGCTGTAAGCTTTTGGATTTTCATTCCTAGTTATATAATGTATGGGCGATTTGATTGGCTGATCTTTAAATAGTCTTCTCTTTACAGTATCCTTCGCTTGCGACCGTAACAACCTGGCTATGCCTGATCTCGTCTGCTCTCGGAAGCTAAGCAGGTTTGGTCCTGTATAATGTACCGGCGATTAGATTGGCTGATCTTTAAATAGCTCTCTCTTTGCAGCAGTCTTCGCTTATGGCCATTCCACCCTGGCTATGCCAGATCATGTCTGAGCTTGGAAACTAAGCAGGTTTCGGCCTGGTTAGTAATTGGATGGCAGACCCCCTGGTAATACCAGTTGCTTTAAGATTTTGGGAAATTTTTCACAAATTATATAATAATCTTGCAAGAAAAAAAGAAAGGAGTCAATGCCCCATATCTGAATCTTAGCATGTATGGGCCTGGTTAGTAATTGGATGGGAGACACCCTGGTAATACCAGTTGCTTTAAGATTTTTGGAAATTTTTCACAAATTATATAATAATCTTGAAAAAAAAAAAAAAAAGTCAATGCCCGATCTCTGAATAATAGCAGGTTTTGCCTGGTTAGTACTTGGATGGAAGACGGCCGGGAAATACCAGTTGCTGTAATATTTTTGGCAATTTTTACTAATTACATAATAATCTTGCAACAACAAAAAAAAAAAAAGAGTAAATGCCCAATCTTTGAATCTTAGGAGGTATGGACCTGTTTAGTGCTTGGATGGGAGACCGCCTCGGAGTACCAGTTGCTGTAATATTTTTGGAAATTTGTACTAATTATATAATTATCTTGAAACAAAAAGAGTCAATGCCCAATCTTTGAATCTTAGCAGCTATGGACCTGTTTAGTGTTTGGATGGGAGACCGCCTCGGAAAACCAGGTGCTCTAATATTATTGGAAATTTATTACTAATTATATAATAATCTTAAAAAAAAAAAAAAAAAAAAAAGAGTCAATGCCCGATCTCTTAATCTTAGCAGGTATTGGCCTGGTTAGTGCTTGGATGGGAGACCGCCTGGGAATACCAGGTGCTTTAAGCTTTAGGGTTTTCTTTCCTACTTATATTAGATTGGCTGATCTTTAAATAGCTCTCTCTTTGCAGCAGTCTTCGCTTATGGCCATACCACCCTGTCTATGCCAGATCATGTCTGAGCTCGGAAGCTAAGCAGGTTTGGGCCTGGTTAGTAATTGGATGGGAGACCCCCTGGTAATACCAGTTGCTTTAAGATTTTTGTAAATTTTTCACAAATTATATAATAATCTTGAAAAAAAAAAGAGTCAATGCCCATTCTTGGAATCTTAGCAGTCATGGACCTGTTTAGTGTCTGGATGGGAGACCGCCTCGGAATACCAGGTGCTTTAAGCTTTAGGGTTTTCTTTCCTACTTATATAATGTACCGGCGATTAGATTGACTGATCTTTAAATAGCTCTCTCTTTGCAGCAGTCTTCGCTTATGGCCATACCACCCTGGCTATGCCAGATCATGTCTGAGCTCGGAAGCTAAGCAGGTTTGGGCCTGGTTAGTAATTGGATGGGAGACCCCCTGGTAATACCAGTTGCTCTAAGATTTTTGTAAATTTTTCACAAATTATATAATAATCTTGAAAAAAAAAAGAGTCAATGCCCATTCTTTGAATCTTAGCAGTCATGGACCTGTTTAGTGTCTGGATGGGAGACCGCCTGGTAATACCAGGTGCTCTAATATTATTGGAAATTTATTACTAATTATATAATAATCTTAAAAAAAAAGAGCCAATGCCCGATCTCTTAATCTTAGCAGGTATTGGCCTGGTTAGTGCTTGGATGGGAGACCGCCTCGGAATACCAGGTGCTGTAAGCTTTTGGATTTTCATTCCTACTTATATAATGTATGGGCGATTTGATTGGCTGATCTTTAAATAGTCTTCTCTTTGCAGTATCCTTCGCTTGCGACCGTAACAACCTGGCTATGCCTGATCTCGTCTGCTCTCGGAAGCTAAGCAGGTTTGGTCCTGTATAATGTACCGGCGATTAGATTGGCTGATCTTTAAATAGCTCTCTCTTTGCAGCAGTCTTCGCTTATGGCCATTCCACCCTGGCTATGCCAGATCATGTCTGAGCTCGGAAACTAAGCAGGTTTCGGCCTGGTTAGTAATTGGATGGCAGACCCCCTGGTAATACCAGTTGCTTTAAGATTTTTGGAAATTTTTCACAAATTATATAATAATCTTGCAAGAAAAAAAGAAAGGAGTCAATGCCCCATATCTGAATCTTAGCAGGTATGGGCCTGGTTAGTAATTGGATGGGAGACACCCTGGTAATACCAGTTGCTTTAAGATTTTTGGAAATTTTTCACAAATTATATAATAATCTTGAAAAAAAAAAAAAGTCAATGCCCGATCTCTGAATAATAGCAGGTTTTGCCTGGTTAGTACTTGGATGGAAGACGGCCGGGAAATACCAGTTGCTGTAATATTTTTGGCAATTTTTACTAATTACATAATAATCTTGCAACAAAAAAAAAAAAAGAGTAAATGCCCAATCTTTGAATCTTAGGAGGTATGGACCTGTTTAGTGCTTGGATGGGAGACCGCCTCAGAATACCAGTTGCTGTAATATTTTTGGAAATTTGTACTAATTATATAATTATCTTGAAACAAAAAGAGTCAATGCCCAATCTTTGAATCTTAGCAGCTATGGACCTGTTTAGTGTTTGGATGGGAGACCGCCTCGGAAAACCAGGTGCTCTAATATTATTGGAAATTCATTACTAATTATATAATAATCTTTAAAAAAAAAAAAAAAAAAAAAAAAAAAGTCAATGCCCGATCTCTTAATCTTAGCAGGTATTGGCCTGGTTAGTGCTTGGATGGGAGACCGCCTGGGAATACCAGGTGCTTTAAGCTTTAGGGTTTTCTTTCCTACTTATATAATGTACCGGCGATTAGATTGGCTGATCTTTAAATAGCTCTCTCTTTGCAGCAGTCTTCGCTTATGGCCATACCACCCTGGCTATGCCAGATCATGTCTGAGCTCGGAAGCTAAGCAGGTTTGGGCCTGGTTAGTAATTGGATGGGAGACCCCCTGGTAATACCAGTTGCTTTAAGATTTTTGTAAATTTTTCACAAATTATATAATAATCTTGAAAAAAAAAAGAGTGAATGCCCAATCTTTGAATCTTAGCAGTCATTGACCTGTGTAGTGTTTGGATGGGAGACCCCCTGGTAATACCAGGTGCTCTAATATTATTGGAAATTTATTACTAATTATATAATAATCTTAAAAAAAAGAGCCAATGCCCGATCTCTTAATCTTAGCAGGTATTGGCCTGGTTAGTGCTTGGATGGGAGACTGCCTCGGAATACCAGGTGCTGTAAGCTTTTGGATTTTCATTCCTACTTATATAATGTATGGGCGATTTGATTGGCTGATCTTTAAATAGTCTTCTCTTTGCAGTATCCTTCGCTTGCGACCGTAACAACCTGGCTATGACTGATCTCGTCTGCTCTCGGAAGCTAAGCAGGTTTGGTCCTGTATAATGTACCGGCGATTAGATTGGCTGATCTTTAAATAGCTCTCTCTTTGCAGCAGTCTTCGCTTATGGCCATTCCACCCTGGCTATGCCAGATCATGTCTGAGCTCGGAAACTAAGCAGGTTTCGGCCTGGTTAGTAATTGGATGGCAGACCCCCTGGTAATACCAGTTGCTTTAAGATTTTTGGAAATTTTTCACAAATTATATAATAATCTTGCAAGAAAAAAAGAAAGGAGTCAATGCCCCATATCTGAATCTTAGCAGGTATGGGCCTGGTTAGTAATTGGATGGGAGACACCCTGGTAATACCAGTTGCTTTAAGATTTTTGGAAATTTTTCACAAATTATATAATAATCTTGAAAAAAAAAAAAAAGTCAATGCCCGATCTCTGAATAATAGCAGGTTTTGCCTGGTTAGTACTTGGATGGAAGACGGCCGGGAAATACCAGTTGCTGTAATATTTTTGGCAATTTTTACTAATTACATAATAATCTTGCAACAAAAAAAAAAAAGAGTAAATGCCCAATCTTTGAATCTTAGGAGCTATGGACCTGTTTAGTGCTTGGATGGGAGACCGCCTCGGAATACCAGTTGCTGTAATATTTTTGGAAATTTGTACTAATTATATAATTATCTTGAAACAAAAAGAGTCAATGCCCAATCTTTGAATCTTAGCAGCTATGGACCTGTTTAGTGTTTGGATGGGAGACCGCCTCGGAAAACCAGGTGCTCTAATATTATTGGAAATTCATTACTAATTATATAATAATCTTTAAAAAAAAAAAAAAAAAAAAAAAGAGTCAATGCCCGATCTCTTAATCTTAGCAGGTATTGGCCTGGTTAGTTCTTGGATGGGAGACCGCCTGGGAATACCAGGTGCTTTAAGCTTTAGGGTTTTCTTTCCTACTTATATAATGTACCGGCGATTAGATTGGCTGATCTTTAAATAGCTCTCTCTTTGCAGCAGTCTTCGCTTATGGCCATACCACCCTGGCTATGCCAGATCATGTCTGAGCTCGGAAGCTAAGCAGGTTTGGGCCTGGTTAGTAATTGGATGGGAGACCCCCTGGTAATACCAGTTGCTCTAAGATTTTTGTAAATTTTTCACAAATTATATAATAATCTTGAAAAAAAAAAAAGAGTCAATGCCCATTCTTTGAATCTTAGCAGTCATGGACCTGTTTAGTGTCTGGATGGGAGACCGCCTCGGAATACCAGGTGCTCTAATATTATTGGAAATTTATTACTAATTATATAATAATCTTAAAAAAAAAAAAAAAAAAAAAAAGAGTCAATGCCCGATCTCTTAATCTTAGCAGGTATTGGCCTGGTTAGTGCTTGGATGGGAGACCGCCTGGGAATACCAGGTGCTTTAAGCTTTAGGGTTTTCTTTCCTACTTATATTAGATTGGCTGATCTTTAAATAGCTCTCTCTTTGCAGCAGTCTTCGCTTATGGCCATACCACCCTGTCTATGCCAGATCATGTCTGAGCTCGGAAGCTAAGCAGGTTTGGGCCTGGTTAGTAATTGGATGGGAGACCCCCTGGTAATACCAGTTGCTTTAAGATTTTTGTAAATTTTTCACAAATTATATAATAATCTTGAAAAAAAAAGAGTCAATGCCCATTCTTTGAATCTTAGCAGTCATGGACCTGTTTAGTGTCTGGATGGGAGACCGCCTCGGAATACCAGGTGCTTTAAGCTTTAGGGTTTTCTTTCCTACTTATATAATGTACCGGCGATTAGATTGACTGATCTTTAAATAGCTCTCTCTTTGCAGCAGTCTTCGCTTATGGCCATACCACCCTGGCTATGCCAGATCATGTCTGAGCTCGGAAGCTAAGCAGGTTTGGGCCTGGTTAGTAATTGGATGGGAGACCCCCTGGTAATACCAGTTGCTCTAAGATTTTTGTAAATTTTTCACAAATTATATAATAATCTTGAAAAAAAAAAGAGTCAATGCCCATTCTTTGAATCTTAGCAGTCATGGACCTGTTTAGTGTCTGGATGGGAGACCGCCTGGTAATACCAGGTGCTCTAATATTATTGGAAATTTATTACTAATTATATAATAATCTTAAAAAAAAAGAGCCAATGCCCGATCTCTTAATCTTAGCAGGTATTGGCCTGGTTAGTGCTTGGATGGGAGACCGCCTCGGAATACCAGGTGCTGTAAGCTTTTGGATTTTCATTCCTACTTATATAATGTATGGGCGATTTGATTGGCTGATCTTTAAATAGTCTTCTCTTTGCAGTATCCTTCGCTTGCGACCGTAACAACCTGGCTATGCCTGATCTCGTCTGCTCTCGGAAGCTAAGCAGGTTTGGTCCTGTATAATGTACCGGCGATTAGATTGGCTGATCTTTAAATAGCTCTCTCTTTGCAGCAGTCTTCGCTTATGGCCATTCCACCCTGGCTATGCCAGATCATGTCTGAGCTCGGAAACTAAGCAGGTTTCGGCCTGGTTAGTAATTGGATGGCAGACCCCCTGGTAATACCAGTTGCTTTAAGATTTTTGGAAATTTTTCACAAATTATATAATAATCTTGCAAGAAAAAAAGAAAG
Source organism: Carassius gibelio (assembly GCF_023724105.1). Taxonomy (NCBI): domain Eukaryota; kingdom Metazoa; phylum Chordata; class Actinopteri; order Cypriniformes; family Cyprinidae; genus Carassius; species Carassius gibelio. Next base: position 3,840,196 of record NC_068373.1, read on the forward strand.
GAGTCAATGCCCCATATCTGAATCTTAGCAGGTATGGGCCTGGTTAGTAATTGGATGGGAGACACCCTGGTAATACCAGTTGCTTTAAGATTTTTGGAAATTTTTCACAAATTATATAATAATCTTGAAAAAAAAAAAAAGTCAATGCCCGATCTCTGAATAATAGCAGGTTTTGCCTGGTTAGTACTTGGATGGAAGACGGCCGGGAAATACCAGTTGCTGTAATATTTTTGGCAATTTTTACTAATTACATAATAATCTTGCAACAAAAAAAAAAAAAAGAGTAAATGCCCAATCTTTGAATCTTAGGAGGTATGGACCTGTTTAGTGCTTGGATGGGAGACCGCCTCAGAATACCAGTTGCTGTAATATTTTTGGAAATTTGTACTAATTATATAATTATCTTGAAACAAAAAGAGTCAATGCCCAATCTTTGAATCTTAGCAGCTATGGACCTGTTTAGTGTTTGGATGGGAGACCGCCTCGGAAAACCAGGTGCTCTAATATTATTGGAAATTCATTACTAATTATATAATAATCTTTAAAAAAAAAAAAAAAAAAAAAAAAAAAGTCAATGCCCGATCTCTTAATCTTAGCAGGTATTGGCCTGGTTAGTGCTTGGATGGGAGACCGCCTGGGAATACCAGGTGCTTTAAGCTTTAGGGTTTTCTTTCCTACTTATATAATGTACCGGCGATTAGATTGGCTGATCTTTAAATAGCTCTCTCTTTGCAGCAGTCTTCGCTTATGGCCATACCACCCTGGCTATGCCAGATCATGTCTGAGCTCTGAAGCTAAGCAGGTTTGGGCCTGGTTAGTAATTGGATGGGAGACCCCCTGGTAATACCAGTTGCTCTAAGATTTTTGTAAATTTTTCACAAATTATATAATAATCTTGAAAAAAAAAGAGTCAATGCCCATTCTTTGAATCTTAGCAGTCATGGACCTGTTTAGTGTCTGGATGGGAGACCGCCTCGGAATACCAGGTGCTCTAATATTATTGGAAATTTATTACTAATTATATAATAATCTTAAAAAAAAGAGCCAATGCCCGATCTCTTAATCTTAGCAGGTATTGGCCTGGTTAGTTCTTGGATGGGAGACCGCCTGGGAATACCAGGTGCTTTAAGCTTTAGGGTTTTCTTTCCTACTTATATAATGTACCGGCGATTAGATTGGCTGATCTTTAAATAGCTCTCTCTTTGCAGCAGTCTTCGCTTATGGCCATACCACCCTGGCTATGCCAGATCATGTCTGAGCTCGGAAGCTAAGCAGGTTTGGGCCTGGTTAGTAATTGGATGGGAGACCCCCTGGTAATACCAGTTGCTCTAAGATTTTTGTAAATTTTTCACAAATTATATAATAATCTTGAAAAAAAAAAAAGAGTCAATGCCCATTCTTTGAATCTTAGCAGTCATGGACCTGTTTAGTGTCTGGATGGGAGACCGCCTCGGAATACCAGGTGCTCTAATATTATTGGAAATTTATTACTAATTATATAATAATCTTAAAAAAAAAAAAAAAAAAAAAAAGAGTCAATGCCCGATCTCTTAATCTTAGCAGGTATTGGCCTGGTTAGTGCTTGGATGGGAGACCGCCTGGGAATACCAGGTGCTTTAAGCTTTAGGGTTTTCTTTCCTACTTATATTAGATTGGCTGATCTTTAAATAGCTCTCTCTTTGCAGCAGTCTTCGCTTATGGCCATACCACCCTGTCTATGCCAGATCATGTCTGAGCTCGGAAGCTAAGCAGGTTTGGGCCTGGTTAGTAATTGGATGGGAGACCCCCTGGTAATACCAGTTGCTTTAAGATTTTTGTAAATTTTTCACAAATTATATAATAATCTTGAAAAAAAAAAGAGTCAATGCCCATTCTTTGAATCTTAGCAGTCATGGACCTGTTTAGTGTCTGGATGGGAGACCGCCTCGGAATACCAGGTGCTTTAAGCTTTAGGGTTTTCTTTCCTACTTATATAATGTACCGGCGATTAGATTGACTGATCTTTAAATAGCTCTCTCTTTGCAGCAGTCTTCGCTTATGGCCATACCACCCTGGCTATGCCAGATCATGTCTGAGCTCGGAAGCTAAGCAGGTTTGGGCCTGGTTAGTAATTGGATGGGAGACCCCCTGGTAATACCAGTTGCTCTAAGATTTTTGTAAATTTTTCACAAATTATATAATAATCTTGAAAAAAAAAAGAGTCAATGCCCATTCTTTGAATCTTAGCAGTCATGGACCTGTTTAGTGTCTGGATGGGAGACCGCCTGGTAATACCAGGTGCTCTAATATTATTGGAAATTTATTACTAATTATATAATAATCTTAAAAAAAAAGAGCCAATGCCCGATCTCTTAATCTTAGCAGGTATTGGCCTGGTTAGTGCTTGGATGGGAGACCGCCTCGGAATACCAGGTGCTGTAAGCTTTTGGATTTTCATTCCTACTTATATAATGTATGGGCGATTTGATTGGCTGATCTTTAAATAGTCTTCTCTTTGCAGTATCCTTCGCTTGCGACCGTAACAACCTGGCTATGCCTGATCTCGTCTGCTCTCGGAAGCTAAGCAGGTTTGGTCCTGTATAATGTACCGGCGATTAGATTGGCTGATCTTTAAATAGCTCTCTCTTTGCAGCAGTCTTCGCTTATGGCCATTCCACCCTGGCTATGCCAGATCATGTCTGAGCTCGGAAACTAAGCAGGTTTCGGCCTGGTTAGTAATTGGATGGCAGACCCCCTGGTAATACCAGTTGCTTTAAGATTTTTGGAAATTTTTCACAAATTATATAATAATCTTGCAAGAAAAAAAGAAAGGAGTCAATGCCCCATATCTGAATCTTAGCAGGTATGGGCCTGGTTAGTAATTGGATGGGAGACACCCTGGTAATACCAGTTGCTTTAAGATTTTTGGAAATTTTTCACAAATTATATAATAATCTTGAAAAAAAAAAAAAGTCAATGCCCGATCTCTGAATAATAGCAGGTTTTGCCTGGTTAGTACTTGGATGGAAGACGGCCGGGAAATACCAGTTGCTGTAATATTTTTGGCAATTTTTACTAATTACATAATAATCTTGCAAAAAAAAAAAAAAAAGAGTAAATGCCCAATCTTTGAATCTTAGGAGGTATGGACCTGTTTAGTGTTTGGATGGGAGACCGCCTCGGAAAACCAGGTGCTCTAATATTATTGGAAATTCATTACTAATTATATAATAATCTTTAAAAAAAAAAAAAAAAAAAAAAAAAAAGTCAATGCCCGATCTCTTAATCTTAGCAGGTATTGGCCTGGTTAGTGCTTGGATGGGAGACCGCCTGGGAATACCAGGTGCTTTAAGCTTTAGGGTTTTCTTTCCTACTTATATAATGTACCGGCGATTAGATTGGCTGATCTTTAAATAGCTCTCTCTTTGCAGCAGTCTTCGCTTATGGCCATACCACCCTGGCTATGCCAGATCATGTCTGAGCTCTGAAGCTAAGCAGGTTTGGGCCTGGTTAGTAATTGGATGGGAGACCCCCTGGTAATACCAGTTGCTCTAAGATTTTTGTAAATTTTTCACAAATTATATAATAATCTTGAAAAAAAAAGAGTCAATGCCCATTCTTTGAATCTTAGCAGTCATGGACCTGTTTAGTGTCTGGATGGGAGACCGCCTCGGAATACCAGGTGCTCTAATATTATTGGAAATTTATTACTAATTATATAATAATCTTAAAAAAAAAAAAAAAAAAAAAAAGAGTCAATGCCCGATCTCTTAATCTTAGCAGGTATTGGCCTGGTTAGTGCTTGGATGGGAGACCACCTGGGAATACCAGGTGCTTTAAGCTTTAGGGTTTTCTTTCCTACTTATATTAGATTGGCTGATCTTTAAATAGCTCTCTCTTTGCAGCAGTCTTCGCTTATGGCCATACCACCCTGTCTATGCCAGATCATGTCTGAGCTCGGAAGCTAAGCAGGTTTGGGCCTGGTTAGTAATTGGATGGGAGACCCCCTGGTAATACCAGTTGCTTTAAGATTTTTGTAAATTTTTCACAAATTATATAATAATCTTGAAAAAAAAAAGAGTCAATGCCCATTCTTTGAATCTTAGCAGTCATGGACCTGTTTAGTGTCTGGATGGGAGACCGCCTCGGAATACCAGGTGCTTTAAGCTTTAGGGTTTTCTTTCCTACTTATATAATGTACCGGCGATTAGATTGACTGATCTTTAAATAGCTCTCTCTTTGCAGCAGTCTTCGCTTATGGCCATACCACCCTGGCTATGCCAGATCATGTCTGAGCTCGGAAGCTAAGCAGGTTTGGGCCTGGTTAGTAATTGGATGGGAGACCCCCTGGTAATACCAGTTGCTCTAAGATTTTTGTAAATTTTTCACAAATTATATAATAATCTTGAAAAAAAAAAGAGTCAATGCCCATTCTTTGAATCTTAGCAGTCATGGACCTGTTTAGTGTCTGGATGGGAGACCGCCTGGTAATACCAGGTGCTCTAATATTATTGGAAATTTATTACTAATTATATAATAATCTTAAAAAAAAAGAGCCAATGCCCGATCTCTTAATCTTAGCAGGTATTGGCCTGGTTAGTGCTTGGATGGGAGACCGCCTCGGAATACCAGGTGCTGTAAGCTTTTGGATTTTCATTCCTACTTATATAATGTATGGGCGATTTGATTGGCTGATCTTTAAATAGTCTTCTCTTTGCAGTATCCTTCGCTTGCGACCGTAACAACCTGGCTATGCCTGATCTCGTCTGCTCTCGGAAGCTAAGCAGGTTTGGTCCTGTATAATGTACCGGCGATTAGATTGGCTGATCTTTAAATAGCTCTCTCTTTGCAGCAGTCTTCGCTTATGGCCATTCCACCCTGGCTATGCCAGATCATGTCTGAGCTCGGAAACTAAGCAGGTTTCGGCCTGGTTAGTAATTGGATGGCAGACCCCCTGGTAATACCAGTTGCTTTAAGATTTTGGGAAATTTTTCACAAATTATATAATAATCTTGCAAGAAAAAAAGAAAGGAGTCAATGCCCCATATCTGAATCTTAGCAGGTATGGGCCTGGTTAGTAATTGGATGGGAGACACCCTGGTAATACCAGTTGCTTTAAGATTTTTGGAAATTTTTCACAAATTATATAATAATCTTGAAAAAAAAAAAAAGTCAATGCCCGATCTCTGAATAATAGCAGGTTTTGCCTGGTTAGTACTTGGATGGAAGACGGCCGGGAAATACCAGTTGCTGTAATATTTTTGGCAATTTTTACTAATTACATAATAATCTTGCAACAAAAAAAAAAAAAAGAGTAAATGCCCAATCTTTGAATCTTAGGAGGTATGGACCTGTTTAGTGCTTGGATGGGAGACCGCCTCAGAATACCAGTTGCTGTAATATTTTTGGAAATTTGTACTAATTATATAATTATCTTGAAACAAAAAGAGTCAATGCCCAATCTTTGAATCTTAGCAGCTATGGACCTGTTTAGTGTTTGGATGGGAGACCGCCTCGGAAAACCAGGTGCTCTAATATTATTGGAAATTCATTACTAATTATATAATAATCTTTAAAAAAAAAAAAAAAAAAAAAAAAAAAGTCAATGCCCGATCTCTTAATCTTAGCAGGTATTGGCCTGGTTAGTGCTTGGATGGGAGACCGCCTGGGAATACCAGGTGCTTTAAGCTTTAGGGTTTTCTTTCCTACTTATATAATGTACCGGCGATTAGATTGGCTGATCTTTAAATAGCTCTCTCTTTGCAGCAGTCTTCGCTTATGGCCATACCACCCTGGCTATGCCAGATCATGTCTGAGCTCTGAAGCTAAGCAGGTTTGGGCCTGGTTAGTAATTGGATGGGAGACCCCCTGGTAATACCAGTTGCTCTAAGATTTTTGTAAATTTTTCACAAATTATATAATAATCTTGAAAAAAAAAGAGTCAATGCCCATTCTTTGAATCTTAGCAGTCATGGACCTGTTTAGTGTCTGGATGGGAGACCGCCTCGGAATACCAGGTGCTCTAATATTATTGGAAATTTATTACTAATTATATAATAATCTTAAAAAAAAGAGCCAATGCCCGATCTCTTAATCTTAGCAGGTATTGGCCTGGTTAGTGCTTGGATGGGAGACCGCTTCGGAATACCAGGTGCTGTAAGCTTTTGGATTTTCATTCCTACTTATATAATGTATGGGCGATTTGATTGGCTGATCTTTAAATAGTCTTCTCTTTGCAGTATCCTTCGCTTGCGACCGTAACAACCTGGCTATGCCTGATCTCGTCTGCTCTCGGAAGCTAAGCAGGTTTGGTCCTGTATAATGTACCGGCGATTAGATTGGCTGATCTTTAAATAGCTCTCTCTTTGCAGCAGTCTTTGCTTATGGCCATTCCACCCTGGCTATGCCAGATCATGTCTGAGCTCGGAAACTAAGCAGGTTTCGGCCTGGTTAGTAATTGGATGGCAGACCCCCTGGTAATACCAGTTGCTTTAAGATTTTTGGAAATTTTTCACAAATTATATAATAATCTTGCAAGAAAAAAAGAAAGGAGTCAATGCCCCATATCTGAATCTTAGCAGGTATGGGCCTGGTTAGTAATTGGATGGGAGACACCCTGGTAATACCAGTTGCTTTAAGATTTTTGGAAATTTTTCACAAATTATATAATAATCTTGAAAAAAAAAAAAAAGTCAATGCCCGATCTCTGAATAATAGCAGGTTTTGCCTGGTTAGTACTTGGATGGAAGACGGCCGGGAAATACCAGTTGCTGTAATATTTTTGGCAATTTTTACTAATTACATAATAATCTTGCAACAAAAAAAAAAAAAAGAGTAAATGCCCAATCTTTGAATCTTAGGAGGTATGGACCTGTTTAGTGCTTGGATGGGAGACCGCCTCAGAATACCAGTTGCTGTAATATTTTTGGAAATTTGTACTAATTATATAATTATCTTGAAACAAAAAGAGTCAATGCCCAATCTTTGAATCTTAGCAGCTATGGACCTGTTTAGTGTTTGGATGGGAGACCGCCTCGGAAAACCAGGTGCTCTAATATTATTGGAAATTCATTACTAATTATATAATAATCTTTAAAAAAAAAAAAAAAAAAAAAAAAAAGTCAATGCCCGATCTCTTAATCTTAGCAGGTATTGGCCTGGTTAGTGCTTGGATGGGAGACCGCCTGGGAATACCAGGTGCTTTAAGCTTTAGGGTTTTCTTTCCTACTTATATAATGTACCGGCGATTAGATTGGCTGATCTTTAAATAGCTCTCTCTTTGCAGCAGTCTTCGCTTATGGCCATACCACCCTGGCTATGCCAGATCATGTCTGAGCTCGGAAGCTAAGCAGGTTTGGGCCTGGTTAGTAATTGGATGGGAGACCCCCTGGTAATACCAGTTGCTCTAAGATTTTTGTAAATTTTTCACAAATTATATAATAATCTTGAAAAAAAAAAGAGTCAATGCCCATTCTTTGAATCTTAGCAGTCATGGACCTGTTTAGTGTCTGGATGGGAGACCGCCTCGGAATACCAGGTGCTCTAATATTATTGGAAATTTATTACTAATTATATAATAATCTTAAAAAAAAAGAGCCAATGCCCGATCTCTTAATCTTAGCAGGTATTGGCCTGGTTAGTGCTTGGATGGGAGACCGCCTCGGAATACCATGTGCTGTAAGCTTTTGGATTTTCATTCCTACTTATATAATGTATGGGCGATTTGATTGGCTGATCTTTAAATAGTCTTCTCTTTGCAGTATCCTTCGCTTGCGACCGTAACAACCTGGCTATGCCTGATCTCGTCTGCTCTCGGAAGCTAAGCAGGTTTGGTCCTGTATAATGTACCGGCGATTAGATTGGCTGATCTTTAAATAGCTCTCTCTTTGCAGCAGTCTTTGCTTATGGCCATTCCACCCTGGCTATGCCAGATCATGTCTGAGCTCGGAAACTAAGCAGGTTTCGGCCTGGTTAGTAATTGGATGGCAGACCCCCTGGTAATACCAGTTGCTTTAAGATTTTTGGAAATTTTTCACAAATTATATAATAATCTTGCAAGAAAAAAAGAAAGGAGTCAATGCCCCATATCTGAATCTTAGCAGGTATGGGCCTGGTTAGTAATTGGATGGGAGACACCCTGGTAATACCAGTTGCTTTAAGATTTTTGGAAATTTTTCACAAATTATATAATAATCTTGAAAAAAAAAAAAAAAGTCAATGCCCGATCTCTGAATAATAGCAGGTTTTGCCTAGTTAGTACTTGGATGGAAGACGGCCGGGAAATACCAGTTGCTGTAATATTTTTGGCAATTTTTACTAATTACATAATAATCTTGCAACAAAAAAAAAAAAAAAAAAAAGAGTAAATGCCCAATCTTTGAATCTTAGGAGGTATGGACCTGTTTAGTGCTTGGATGGGAGACCGCCTCGGAATACCAGTTGCTGTAATATTTTTGGAAATTTGTACTAATTATATAATTATCTTGAAACAAAAAGAGTCAATGCCCAATCTTTGAATCTTAGCAGCTATCGACCTGTTTAGTGTTTGGATGGGAGACCGCCTCGGAAAACCAGGTGCTCTAATATTATTGGAAATTTATTACTAATTATATAATAATCTTTAAAAAAAAAAAAAAAAAAAAAAAGAGTCAATGCCCGATCTCTTAATCTTAGCAGGTATTGGCCTGGTTAGTGCTTGGATGGGAGACCGCCTGGGAATACCAGGTGCTTTAAGCTTTAGGGTTTTCTTTCCTACTTATATTAGATTGGCTGATCTTTAAATAGCTCTCTCTTTGCAGCAGTCTTCGCTTATGGCCATACCACCCTGTCTATGCCAGATCATGTCTGAGCTCGGAAGCTAAGCAGGTTTGGGCCTGGTTAGTAATTGGATGGGAGACCCCCTGGTAATACCAGTTGCTTTAAGATTTTTGGAAATTTTTCACAAATTATATAATAATCTTGAAAAAAAAAAGAAAGGAGTCAATGCCCCATATCTGAATCTTAGCAGGTATGGGCCTGGTTAGTAATTGGATGGGAGACACCCTGGTAATACCAGTTGCTTTAAGATTTTTGGAAATTTTTCACAAATTATATAATAATCTTGAAAAAAAAAAAAAAAGTCAATGCCCGATCTCTGAATAATAGCAGGTTTTGCCTGGTTAGTACTTGGATGGAAGACGGCCGGGAAATACCAGTTGCTGTAATATTTTTGGCAATTTTTACTAATTACATAATAATCTTGCAACAAAAAAAAAAAAAAAAAAAAAGAGTAAATGCCCAATCTTTGAATCTTAGGAGGTATGGACCTGTTTAGTGCTTGGATGGGAGACCGCCTCGGAATACCAGTTGCTGTAATATTTTTGGAAATTTGTACTAATTATATAATTATCTTGAAACAAAAAGAGTCAATGCCCAATCTTTGAATCTTAGCAGCTATGGACCTGTTTAGTGTTTGGATGGGAGACCGCCTCGGAAAACCAGGTGCTCTAATATTATTGGAAATTTATTACTAATTATATAATAATCTTTAAAAAAAAAAAAAAAAAAAAAAAAGAGTCAATGCCCGATCTCTTAATCTTAGCAGGTATTGGCCTGGTTAGTGCTTGGATGGGAGACCGCCTGGGAATACCAGGTGCTTTAAGCTTTAGGGTTTTCTTTCCTACTTATATAATGTACCGGCGATTAGATTGGCTGATCTTTAAATAGCTCTCTCTTTGCAGCAGTCTTCGCTTATGGCCATACCACCCTGGCTATGCCAGATCATGTCTGAGCTCGGAAGCTAAGCAGGTTTGGGCCTGGTTAGTAATTGGATGGGAGACCCCCTGGTAATACCAGTTGCTCTAAGATTTTTGTAAATTTTTCACAAATTATATAATAATCTTGAAAAAAAAAAGAGTCAATGCCCATTCTTTGAATCTTAGCAGTCATGGACCTGTTTAGTGTCTGGATGGGAGACCGCCTCGGAATACCAGGTGCTCTAATATTATTGGAAATTTATTACTAATTATATAATAATCTTAAAAAAAAAGAGCCAATGCCCGATCTCTTAATCTTAGCAGGTATTGGCCTGGTTAGTGCTTGGATGGGAGACCGCCTCGGAATACCATGTGCTGTAAGCTTTTGGATTTTCATTCCTACTTATATAATGTATGGGCGATTTGATTGGCTGATCTTTAAATAGTCTTCTCTTTGCAGTATCCTTCGCTTGCGACCGTAACAACCTGGCTATGCCTGATCTCGTCTGCTCTCGGAAGCTAAGCAGGTTTGGTCCTGTATAATGTACCGGCGATTAGATTGGCTGATCTTTAAATAGCTCTCTCTTTGCAGCAGTCTTCGCTTATGGCCATTCCACCCTGGCTATGCCAGATCATGTCTGAGCTCGGAAACTAAGCAGGTTTCGGCCTGGTTAGTAATTGGATGGCAGACCCCCTGGTAATACCAGTTGCTTTAAGATTTTTGGAAATTTTTCACAAATTATATAATAATCTTGCAAGAAAAAAAGAAAGGAGTCAATGCCCCATATCTGAATCTTAGCAGGTATGGGCCTGGTTAGTAATTGGATGGGAGACACCCTGGTAATACCAGTTGCTTTAAGATTTTTGGAAATTTTTCACAAATTATATAATAATCTTGAAAAAAAAAAAAAAAAGTCAATGCCCGATCTCTGAATAATAGCAGGTTTTGCCTAGTTAGTACTTGGATGGAAGACGGCCGGGAAATACCAGTTGCTGTAATATTTTTGGCAATTTTTACTAATTACATAATAATCTTGCAACAAAAAAAAAAAAAAAAAAAAGAGTAAATGCCCAATCTTTGAATCTTAGGAGGTATGGACCTGTTTAGTGCTTGGATGGGAGACCGCCTTGGAATACCAGTTGCTGTAATATTTTTGGAAATTTGTACTAATTATATAATTATCTTGAAACAAAAAGAGTCAATGCCCAATCTTTGAATCTTAGCAGCTATCGACCTGTTTAGTGTTTGGATGGGAGACCGCCTCGGAAAACCAGGTGCTCTAATATTATTGGAAATTTATTACTAATTATATAATAATCTTTAAAAAAAAAAAAAAAAAAAAAAAGAGTCAATGCCCGATCTCTTAATCTTAGCAGGTATTGGCCTGGTTAGTGCTTGGATGGGAGACCGCCTGGGAATACCAGGTGCTTTAAGCTTTAGGGTTTTCTTTCCTACTTATATTAGATTGGCTGATCTTTAAATAGCTCTCTCTTTGCAGCAGTCTTCGCTTATGGCCATACCACCCTGTCTATGCCAGATCATGTCTGAGCTCGGAAGCTAAGCAGGTTTGGGCCTGGTTAGTAATTGGATGGGAGACCCCCTGGTAATACCAGTTGCTTTAAGATTTTTGGAAATTTTTCACAAATTATATAATAATTTTGAAAAAAAAAAGAAAGGAGTCAATGCCCCATATCTGAATCTTAGCAGGTATGGGCCTGGTTAGTAATTGGATGGGAGACACCCTGGTAATACCAGTTGCTTTAAGATTTTTGGAAATTTTTCACAAATTATATAATAATCTTGAAAAAAAAAAAAAAAGTCAATGCCCGATCTCTGAATAATAGCAGGTTTTGCCTGGTTAGTACTTGGATGGAAGACGGCCGGGAAATACCAGTTGCTGTAATATTTTTGGCAATTTTTACTAATTACATAATAATCTTGCAACAAAAAAAAAAAAAAAAGAGTAAATGCCCAATCTTTGAATCTTAGGAGGTATGGACCTGTTTAGTGCTTGGATGGGAGACCGCCTCGGAATACCAGTTGCTGTAATATTTTTGGAAATTTGTACTAATTATATAATTATCTTGAAACAAAAAGAGTCAATGCCCAATCTTTGAATCTTAGCAGCTATGGACCTGTTTAGTGTTTGGATGGGAGACCGCCTCGGAAAACCAGGTGCTCTAATATTATTGGAAATTCATTACTAATTATATAATAATCTTTAAAAAAAAAAAAAAAAAAAAAAAAAAGTCAATGCCCAATCTCTTAATCTTAGCAGGTATTGGCCTGGTTAGTGCTTGGATGGGAGACCGCCTGGGAATACCAGGTGCTTTAAGCTTTAGGGTTTTCTTTCCTACTTATATAATGTACCGGCGATTAGATTGGCTGATCTTTAAATAGCTCTCTCTTTGCAGCAGTCTTCGCTTATGGCCATACCACCCTGGCTATGCCAGATCATGTCTGAGCTCGGAAGCTAAGCAGGTTTGGGCCTGGTTAGTAATTGGATGGGAGACCCCCTGGTAATACCAGTTGCTCTAAGATTTTTGTAAATTTTTCACAAATTATATAATAATCTTGAAAAAAAAAGAGTCAATGCCCATTCTTTGAATCTTAGCAGTCATGGACCTGTTTAGTGTCTGGATGGGAGACCGCCTCGGAATACCAGGTGCTCTAATATTATTGGAAATTTATTACTAATTATATAATAATCTTAAAAAAAAAAAAAAAAAAAAAGAGTCAATGCCCGATCTCTTAATCTTAGCAGGTATTGGCCTGGTTAGTGCTTGGATGGGAGACCGCCTGGGAATACCAGGTGCTTTAAGCTTTAGGGTTTTCTTTCCTACTTATATAATGTACCGGCGATTAGATTGACTGATCTTTAAATAGATCTCTCTTTGCAGCAGTCTTCGCTTATGGCCATACCACCCTGGCTATGCCAGATCATGTCTGAGCTCGGAAGCTAAGCAGGTTTGGGCCTGGTTAGTAATTGGATGGGAGACCCCCTGGTAATACCAGTTGCTTTAAGATTTTTGTAAATTTTTCACAAATTATATAATAATCTTGAAAAAAAAAAGAGTGAATGCCCAATCTTTGAATCTTAGCAGTCATTGACCTGTGTAGTGTTTGGATGGGAGACCCCCTGGTAATACCAGGTGCTCTAATATTATTGGAAATTTATTACTAATTATATAATAATCTTAAAAAAAAGAGCCAATGCCCGATCTCTTAATCTTAGCAGGTATTGGCCTGGTTAGTGCTTGGATGGGAGACCGCCTCGGAATACCAGGTGCTGTAAGCTTTTGGATTTTCATTCCTACTTATATAATGTATGGGCGATTTGATTGGCTGATCTTTAAATAGTCTTCTCTTTGCAGTATCCTTCGCTTGCGACCGTAACAACCTGGCTATGCCTGATCTCGTCTGCTCTCGGAAGCTAAGCAGGTTTGGTCCTGTATAATGTACCGGCGATTAGATTGGCTGATCTTTAAATAGCTCTCTCTTTGCAGCAGTCTTCGCTTATGGCCATTCCACCCTGGCTATGCCAGATCATGTCTGAGCTCGGAAACTAAGCAGGTTTCGGCCTGGTTAGTAATTGGATGGCAGACCCCCTGGTAATACCAGTTGCTTTAAGATTTTTGGAAATTTTTCACAAATTATATAATAATCTTGCAAGAAAAAAAGAAAGGAGTCAATGCCCCATATCTGAATCTTAGCAGGTATGGGCCTGGTTAGTAATTGGATGGGAGACACCCTGGTAATACCAGTTGCTTTAAGATTTTTGGAAATTTTTCACAAATTATATAATAATCTTGAAAAAAAAAAAAAAAGTCAATGCCCGATCTCTGAATAATAGCAGGTTTTGCCTGGTTAGTACTTGGATGGAAGACGGCCGGGAAATACCAGTTGCTGTAATATTTTTGGAAATTTTTACTAATTACATAATAATCTTGCAACAAAAAAAAAAAAAAAAGAGTAAATGCCCAATCTTTGAATCTTAGGATTTATGGACCTGTTTAGTGCTTGGATGGGAGACCGCCTCGGAATACCAGTTGCTGTAATATTTTTGGAAATTTGTACTAATTATATAATTATCTTGAAACAAAAAGAGTCAATGCCCAATCTTTGAATCTTAGCAGCTATGGACCTGTTTAGTGTTTGGATGGGAGACCGCCTCGGAAAACCAGGTGCTCTAATATTATTGGAAATTTATTACTAATTATATAATAATCTTTAAAAAAAAAAAAAAAAAAAAAAAAAGAGTCAATGCCCGATCTCTTAATCTTAGCAGGTATTGGCCTGGTTAGTGTTTGGATGGGAGACCCCCTGTTAATACCAGGTGCTCTAATATTATTGGAAATTTATTACTAATTATATAATAATCTTAAAAAAAAAAGAGCCAATGCCCGATCTCTTAATCTTAGCAGGTATTGGCCTGGTTAGTGCTTGGATGGGAGACCGCCTCGGAATACCAGGTGCTGTAAGCTTTTGGATTTTCATTCCTACTTATATAATGTATGGGCGATTTGATTGGCTGATCTTTAAATAGTCTTCTCTTTGCAGTATCCTTCGCTTGCGACCGTAACAACCTGGCTATGCCTGATCTCGTCTGCTCTCGGAAGCTAAGCAGGTTTGGTCCTGTATAATGTACCGGCGATTAGATTGGCTGATCTTTAAATAGCTCTCTCTCTGCAGCAGTCTTCGCTTATGGCCATTCCACCCTGGCTATGCCAGATCATGTCTGAGCTCGGAAACTAAGCAGGTTTCGGCCTGGTTAGTAATTGGATGGCAGACCCCCTGGTAATACCAGTTGCTTTAAGATTTTGGGAAATTTTTCACAAATTATATAATAATCTTGCAAGAAAAAAAGAAAGGAGTCAATGCCCCATATCTGAATCTTAGCAGGTATGGGCCTGGTTAGTAATTGGATGGGAGACACCCTGGTAATACCAGTTGCTTTAAGATTTTTGGAAATTTTTCACAAATTATATAATAATCTTGAAAAAAAAAAAAAAGTCAATGCCCGATCTCTGAATAATAGCAGGTTTTGCCTGGTTAGTACTTGGATGGAAGACGGCCGGGAAATACCAGTTGCTGTAATATTTTTGGCAATTTTTACTAATTACATAATAATCTTGCAACAAAAAAAAAAAAAGAGTAAATGCCCAATCTTTGAATCTTAGGAGGTATGGACCTGTTTAGTGCTTGGATGGGAGACCGCCTCGGAATACCAGTTGCTGTAATATTTTTGGAAATTTGTACTAATTATATAATTATCTTAAAACAAAAAGAGTCAATGCCCAATCTTTGAATCTTAGCAGCTATGGACCTGTTTAGTGTTTGGATGGGAGACCGCCTCGGAAAACCAGGTGCTCTAATATTATTGGAAATTCATTACTAATTATATAATAATCTTTAAAAAAAAAAAAAAAAGAGTCAATGCCCGATCTCTTAATCTTAGCAGGTATTGGCCTGGTTAGTGCTTGGATGGGAGACCGCCTGGGAATACCAGGTGCTTTAAGCTTTAGGGTTTTCTTTCCTACTTATATAATGTACCGGCGATTAGATTGGCTGATCTTTAAATAGCTCTCTCTTTGCAGCAGTCTTCGCTTATGGCCATACCACCCTGGCTATGCCAGATCATGTCTGAGCTCGGAAGCTAAGCAGGTTTGGGCCTGGTTAGTAATTGGATGGGAGACCCCCTGGTAATACCAGTTGCTCTAAGATTTTTGTAAATTTTTCACAAATTATATAATAATCTTGAAAAAAAAAAAAAAAAAAAAAAAGAGTCAATGCCCGATCTCTTAATCTTAGCAGGTATTGGCCTGGTTAGTGCTTGGATGGGAGACCGCCTGGGAATACCAGGTGCTCTAATATTATTGGAAATTTATTACTAATTATATAATAATCTTAAAAAAAAAAAAAAAAAAAAAAAAGAGTCAATGCCCGATCTCTTAATCTTAGCAGGTATTGGCCTGGTTAGTGCTTGGATGGGAGACCGCCTGGGAATACCAGGTGCTTTAAGCTTTAGGGTTTTCTTTCCTACTTATATTAGATTGGCTGATCTTTAAATAGCTCTCTCTTTGCAGCAGTCTTCGCTTATGGCCATACCACCCTGGCTATGCCAGATCATGTCTGAGCTCGGAAGCTAAGCAGGTTTGGGCCTGGTTAGTAATTGGATGGGAGACCCCCTGGTAATACCAGTTGCTTTAAGATTTTTGTAAATTTTTCACAAATTATATAATAATCTTGAAAAAAAAAAGAGTGAATGCCCATTCTTTGAATCTTAGCAGTCATTGACCTGTGTAGTGTTTGGATGGGAGACCCCCTGGTAATACCAGGTGCTCTAATATTATTGGAAATTTATTACTAATTATATAATAATCTTAAAAAAAAAGAGCCAATGCCCGATCTCTTAATCTTAGCAGGTATTGGCCTGGTTAGTGCTTGGATGGGAGACCGCCTCGGAATACCAGGTGCTGTAAGCTTTTGGATTTTCATTCCTACTTATATAATGTATGGGCGATTTGATTGGCTGATCTTTAAATAGTCTTCTCTTTGCAGTATCCTTCGCTTGCGACCGTAACAACCTGGCTATGCCTGATCTCGTCTGCTCTCGGAAGCTAAGCAGGTTTGGTCCTGTATAATGTACCGGCGATTAGATTGGCTGATCTTTAAATAGCTCTCTCTTTGCAGCAGTCTTCGCTTATGGCCATTCCACCCTGGCTATGCCAGATCATGTCTGAGCTCGGAAACTAAGCAGGTTTCGGCCTGGTTAGTAATTGGATGGCAGACCCCCTGGTAATACCAGTTGCTTTAAGATTTTTGGAAATTTTTCACAAATTATATAATAATCTTGCAAGAAAAAAAGAAAGGAGTCAATGCCCCATATCTGAATCTTAGCAGGTATGGGCCTGGTTAGTAATTGGATGGGAGACACCCTGGTAATACCAGTTGCTTTAAGATTTTTGGAAATTTTTCACAAATTATATAATAATCTTGAAAAAAAAAAAAAGTCAATGCCCGATCTCTGAATAATAGCAGGTTTTGCCTGGTTAGTACTTGGATGGAAGACGGCCGGGAAATACCAGTTGCTGTAATATTTTTGGCAATTTTTACTAATTACATAATAATCTTGCAACAAAAAAAAAAAAAAGAGTAAATGCCCAATCTTTGAATCTTAGGAGGTATGGACCTGTTTAGTGCTTGGATGGGAGACCGCCTCGGAATACCAGTTGCTGTAATATTTTTGGAAATTTGTACTAATTATATAATTATCTTGAAACAAAAAGAGTCAATGCCCAATCTTTAAATCTTAGCAGCTATGGACCTGTTTAGTGTTTGGATGGGAGACCGCCTCGGAAAACCAGGTGCTCTAATATTATTGGAAATTCATTACTAATTATATAATAATCTTAAAAAAAAAAAAAAAAAAAAAAAAAAGTCAATGCCCGATCTCTTAATCTTAGCAGGTATTGGCCTGGTTAGTGCTTGGATGGGAGACCGCCTGGGAATACCAGGTGCTTTAAGCTTTAGGGTTTTCTTTCCTACTTATATAATGTACCGGCGATTAGATTGACTGATCTTTAAATAGCTCTCTCTTTGCAGCAGTCTTCGCTTATGGCCATACCACCCTGGCTATGCCAGATCATGTCTGAGCTCGGAAGCTAAGCACGTTTGGGCCTGGTTAGTAATTGGATGGGAGACCCCCTGGTAATACCAGTTGATTTAAGATTTTTGTAAATTTTTCACAAATTATATAATAATCTTGAAAAAAAAAAGAGTGAATGCCCATTCTTTGAATCTTAGCAGTCATTGACCTGTGTAGTGTTTGGATGGGAGACCCCCTGGTAATACCAGGTGCTCTAATATTATTGGAAACTTATTACTAATTATATAATAATCTTAAAAAAAAAGAGCCAATGCCCGATCTCTTAATCTTAGCAGGTATTGGCCTGGTTAGTGCTTGGATGGGAGACCGCCTGGGAATACCAGGTGCTTTAAGCTTTAGGGTTTTCTTTCCTACTTATATAATGTACCGGCGATTAGATTGGCTGATCTTTAAATAGCTCTCTCTTTGCAGCAGTCTTCGCTTATGGCCATACCACCCTGGCTATGCCAGATCATGTCTGAGCTCGGAAGCTAAGCAGGTTTGGGCCTGGTTAGTAATTGGATGGGAGACCCCCTGGTAATACCAGTTGCTCTAAGATTTTTGTAAATTTTTCACAAATTATATAATAATCTTGAAAAAAAAAAGAGTCAATGCCCATTCTTTGAATCTTAGCAGTCATGGACCTGTTTAGTGTCTGGATGGGAGACCGCCTCGGAATACCAGGTGCTCTAATATTATTGGAAATTTATTACTAATTATATAATAATCTTAAAAAAAAAAAAAAAAAAAAAGAGTCAATGCCCGATCTCTTAATCTTAGCAGGTATTGGCCTGGTTAGTGCTTGGATGGGAGACCGCCTGGGAATACCAGGTGCTTTAAGCTTTAGGGTTTTCTTTCCTACTTATATAATGTACCGGCGATTAGATTGACTGATCTTTAAATAGATCTCTCTTTGCAGCAGTCTTCGCTTATGGCCATACCACCCTGGCTATGCCAGATCATGTCTGAGCTCGGAAGCTAAGCAGGTTTGGGCCTGGTTAGTAATTGGATGGGAGACCCCCTGGTAATACCAGTTGCTTTAAGATTTTTGTAAATTTTTCACAAATTATATAATAATCTTGAAAAAAAAAAGAGTGAATGCCCAATCTTTGAATCTTAGCAGTCATTGACCTGTGTAGTGTTTGGATGGGAGACCCCCTGGTAATACCAGGTGCTCTAATATTATTGGAAATTTATTACTAATTATATAATAATCTTAAAAAAAAGAGCCAATGCCCGATCTCTTAATCTTAGCAGGTATTGGCCTGGTTAGTGCTTGGATGGGAGACCGCCTCGGAATACCAGGTGCTGTAAGCTTTTGGATTTTCATTCCTACTTATATAATGTATGGGCGATTTGATTGGCTGATCTTTAAATAGTCTTCTCTTTGCAGTATCCTTCGCTTGCGACCGTAACAACCTGGCTATGCCTGATCTCGTCTGCTCTCGGAAGCTAAGCAGGTTTGGTCCTGTATAATGTACCGGCGATTAGATTGGCTGATCTTTAAATAGCTCTCTCTTTGCAGCAGTCTTCGCTTATGGCCATTCCACCCTGGCTATGCCAGATCATGTCTGAGCTCGGAAACTAAGCAGGTTTCGGCCTGGTTAGTAATTGGATGGCAGACCCCCTGGTAATACCAGTTGCTTTAAGATTTTTGGAAATTTTTCACAAATTATATAATAATCTTGCAAGAAAAAAAGAAAGGAGTCAATGCCCCATATCTGAATCTTAGCAGGTATGGGCCTGGTTAGTAATTGGATGGGAGACACCCTGGTAATACCAGTTGCTTTAAGATTTTTGGAAATTTTTCACAAATTATATAATAATCTTGAAAAAAAAAAAAAAAGTCAATGCCCGATCTCTGAATAATAGCAGGTTTTGCCTGGTTAGTACTTGGATGGAAGACGGCCGGGAAATACCAGTTGCTGTAATATTTTTGGCAATTTTTACTAATTACATAATAATCTTGCAAAAAAAAAAAAAAAAAAAAGAGTAAATGCCCAATCTTTGAATCTTAGGAAGTATGGACCTGTTTAGTGCTTGGATGGGAGACCGCCTCGGAATACCAGTTGCTGTAATATTTTTGGAAATTTGTACTAATTATATAATTATCTTGAAACAAAAAGAGTCAATGCCCAATCTTTGAATCTTAGCAGCTATGGACCTGTTTAGTGTTTGGATGGGAGACCGCCTCGGAAAACCAGGTGCTCTAATATTATTGGAAATTCATTACTAATTATATAATAATCTTTAAAAAAAAAAAAAAAAAAAAAAAAAAGTCAATGCCCGATCTCTTAATCTTAGCAGGTATTGGCCTGGTTAGTGCTTGGATGGGAGACCGCCTGGGAATACCAGGTGCTTTAAGCTTTAGGGTTTTCTTTCCTACTTATATAATGTACCGGCGATTAGATTGGCTGATCTTTAAATAGCTCTCTCTTTGCAGCAGTCTTCGCTTATGGCCATACCACCCTGGCTATGCCAGATCATGTCTGAGCTCGGAAGCTAAGCAGGTTTGGGCCTGGTTAGTAATTGGATGGGAGACCCCCTGGTAATACCAGTTGCTCTAAGATTTTTGTAAATTTTTCACAAATTATATAATAATCTTGAAAAAAAAAAGAGTCAATGCCCATTCTTTGAATCTTAGCAGTCATGGACCTGTTTAGTGTCTGGATGGGAGACCGCCTCGGAATACCAGGTGCTCTAATATTATTGGAAATGTATTACTAATTATATAATAATCTTAAAAAAAAGAGCCAATGCCCGATCTCTTAATCTTAGCAGGTATTGGCCTGGTTAGTGCTTGGATGGGAGACCGCCTCGGAATACCAGGTGCTGTAAGCTTTTGGATTTTCATTCCTACTTATATAATGTATGGGCGATTTGATTGGCTGATCTTTAAATAGTCTTCTCTTTGCAGTATCCTTCGCTTGCGACCGTAACAACCTGGCTATGCCTGATCTCGTCTGCTCTCGGAAGCTAAGCAGGTTTGGTCCTGTATAATGTACCGGCGATTAGATTGGCTGATCTTTAAATAGCTCTCTCTTTGCAGCAGTCTTCGCTTATGGCCATTCCACCCTGGCTATGCCAGATCATGTCTGAGCTCGGAAACTAAGCAGGTTTCGGCCTGGTTAGTAATTGGATGGCAGACCCCCTGGTAATACCAGTTGCTTTAAGATTTTTGGAAATTTTTCACAAATTATATAATAATCTTGCAAGAAAAAAAGAAAGGAGTCAGTGCCCCATATCTGAATCTTAGCAGGTATGGGCCTGGTTAGTAATTGGATGGGAGACACCCTGGTAATACCAGTTGCTTTAAGATTTTTGGAAATTTTTCACAAATTATATAATAATCTTGAAAAAAAAAAAAAAAGTCAATGCCCGATCTCTGAATAATAGCAGGTTTTGCCTGGTTAGTACTTGGATGGAAGACGGCCGGGAAATACCAGTTGCTGTAATATTTTTGGCAATTTTTACTAATTACATAATAATCTTGCAACAACAAAAAAAAAAAGAGTAAATGCCCAATCTTTGAATCTTAGGAGGTATGGACCTGTTTAGTGCTTGGATGGGAGACCGCCTCAGAATACCAGTTGCTGTAATATTTTTGGAAATTTGTACTAATTATATAATTATCTTGAAACAAAAAGAGTCAATGCCCAATCTTTGAATCTTAGCAGCTATGGACCTGTTTAGTGTTTGGATGGGAGACCGCCTCGGAAAACCAGGTGCTCTAATATTATTGGAAATTCATTACTAATTATATAATAATCTTTAAAAAAAAAAAAAAAAAAAAAAAAAAAGTCAATGCCCAATCTCTTAATCTTAGCAGGTATTGGCCTGGTTAGTGCTTGGATGGGAGACCGCCTGGGAATACCAGGTGCTTTAAGCTTTAGGGTTTTCTTTCCTACTTATATAATGTACCGGCGATTAGATTGGCTGATCTTTAAATAGCTCTCTCTTTGCAGCAGTCTTCGCTTATGGCCATACCACCCTGGCTATGCCAGATCATGTCTGAGCTCGGAAGCTAAGCAGGTTTGGGCCTGGTTAGTAATTGGATGGGAGACCCCCTGGTAATACCAGTTGCTCTAAGATTTTTGTAAATTTTTCACAAATTATATAATAATCTTGAAAAAAAAAAGAGGCAATGCCCATTCTTTGAATCTTAGCAGTCATGGACCTGTTTAGTGTCTGGATGGGAGACCGCCTCGGAATACCAGGTGCTCTAATATTATTGGAAATTTATTACTAATTATATAATAATCTTAAAAAAAAAAAAAAAAAAAAAGAGTCAATGCCCGATCTCTTAATCTTAGCAGGTATTGGCCTGGTTAGTGCTTGGATGGGAGACCGCCTGGGAATACCAGGTGCTTTAAGCTTTAGGGTTTTCTTTCCTACTTATATAATGTACCGGCGATTAGATTGACTGATCTTTAAATAGATCTCTCTTTGCAGCAGTCTTCGCTTATGGCCATACCACCCTGGCTATGCCAGATCATGTCTGAGCTCGGAAGCTAAGCAGGTTTGGGCCTGGTTAGTAATTGGATGGGAGACCCCCTGGTAATACCAGTTGCTTTAAGATTTTTGTAAATTTTTCACAAATTATATAATAATCTTGAAAAAAAAAAGAGTGAATGCCCAATCTTTGAATCTTAGCAGTCATTGACCTGTGTAGTGTTTGGATGGGAGACCCCCTGGTAATACCAGGTGCTCTAATATTATTGGAAATTTATTACTAATTATATAATAATCTTAAAAAAAGAGCCAATGCCCGATCTCTTAATCTTAGCAGGTATTGGCCTGGTTAGTGCTTGGATGGGAGACCGCCTCGGAATACCAGGTGCTGTAAGCTTTTGGATTTTCATTCCTACTTATATAATGTATGGGCGATTTGATTGGCTGATCTTTAAATAGTCTTCTCTTTGCAGTATCCTTCGCTTGCGACCGTAACAACCTGGCTATGCCTGATCTCGTCTGCTCTCGGAAGCTAAGCAGGTTTGGTCCTGTATAATGTACCGGCGATTAGATTGGCTGATCTTTAAATAGCTCTCTCTTTGCAGCAGTCTTCGCTTATGGCCATTCCACCCTGGCTATGCCAGATCATGTCTGAGCTCGGAAACTAAGCAGGTTTCGGCCTGGTTAGTAATTGGATGGCAGACCCCCTGGTAATACCAGTTGCTTTAAGATTTTTGGAAATTTTTCACAAATTATATAATAATCTTGCAAGAAAAAAAGAAAGGAGTCAATGCCCCATATCTGAATCTTAGCAGGTATGGGCCTGGTTAGTAATTGGATGGGAGACACCCTGGTAATACCAGTTGCTTTAAGATTTTTGGAAATTTTTCACAAATTATATAATAATCTTGAAAAAAAAAAAAAAAGTCAATGCCCGATCTCTGAATAATAGCAGGTTTTGCCTGGTTAGTACTTGGATGGAAGACGGCCGGGAAATACCAGTTGCTGTAATATTTTTGGCAATTTTTACTAATTACATAATAATCTTGCAACAAAAAAAAAAAAAAAAAAGAGTAAATGCCCAATCTTTGAATCTTAGGAGGTATGGACCTGTTTAGTGCTTGGATGGGAGACCGCCTCGGAATACCAGTTGCTGTAATATTTTTGGAAATTTGTACTAATTATATAATTATCTTGAAACAAAAAGAGTCAATGCCCAATCTTTGAATCTTAGCAGCTATGGACCTGTTTAGTGTTTGGATGGGAGACCGCCTCGGAAAACCAGGTGCTCTAATATTATTGGAAATTCATTACTAATTATATAATAATCTTTAAAAAAAAAAAAAAAAAAAAAAAAAAAGTCAATGCCCGATCTCTTAATCTTAGCAGGTATTGGCCTGGTTAGTGCTTGGATGGGAGACCGCCTGGGAATACCAGGTGCTTTAAGCTTTAGGGTTTTCTTTCCTACTTATATAATGTACCGGCGATTAGATTGGCTTATCTTTAAATAGCTCTCTCTTTGCAGCAGTCTTCGCTTATGGCCATACCACCCTGGCTATGCCAGATCATGTCTGAGCTCGGAAGCTAAGCAGGTTTGGGCCTGGTTAGTAATTGGATGGGAGACCCCCTGGTAATACCAGTTGCTCTAAGATTTTTGTAAATTTTTCACAAATTATATAATAATCTTGAAAAAAAAAAGAGTCAATGCCCATTCTTTGAATCTTAGCAGTCATGGACCTGTTTAGTGTCTGGATGGGAGACCGCCTCGGAATACCAGGTGCTCTAATATTATTGGAAATTTATTACTAATTATATAATAATCTTAAAAAAAAAAAAAAAAAAAAAGAGTCAATGCCCGATCTCTTAATCTTAGCAGGTATTGGCCTGGTTAGTGCTTGGATGGGAGACCGCCTGGGAATACCAGGTGCTTTAAGCTTTAGGGTTTTCTTTCCTACTTATATAATGTACCGGCGATTAGATTGACTGATCTTTAAATAGATCTCTCTTTGCAGCAGTCTTCGCTTATGGCCATACCACCCTGGCTATGCCAGATCATGTCTGAGCTCGGAAGCTAAGCAGGTTTGGGCCTGGTTAGTAATTGGATGGGAGACCCCCTGGTAATACCAGTTGCTTTAAGATTTTTGTAAATTTTTCACAAATTATATAATAATCTTGAAAAAAAAAAGAGTGAATGCCCAATCTTTGAATCTTAGCAGTCATTGACCTGTGTAGTGTTTGGATGGGAGACCCCCTGGTAATACCAGGTGCTCTAATATTATTGGAAATTTATTACTAATTATATAATAATCTTAAAAAAAAGAGCCAATGCCCGATCTCTTAATCTTAGCAGGTATTGGCCTGGTTAGTGCTTGGATGGGAGACCGCCTCGGAATACCAGGTGCTGTAAGCTTTTGGATTTTCATTCCTACTTATATAATGTATGGGCGATTTGATTGGCTGATCTTTAAATAGTCTTCTCTTTGCAGTATCCTTCGCTTGCGACCGTAACAACCTGGCTATGCCTGATCTCGTCTGCTCTCGGAAGCTAAGCAGGTTTGGTCCTGTATAATGTACCGGCGATTAGATTGGCTGATCTTTAAATAGCTCTCTCTTTGCAGCAGTCTTCGCTTATGGCCATTCCACCCTGGCTATGCCAGATCATGTCTGAGCTCGGAAACTAAGCAGGTTTCGGCCTGGTTAGTAATTGGATGGCAGACCCCCTGGTAATACCAGTTGCTTTAAGATTTTTGGAAATTTTTCACAAATTATATAATAATCTTGCAAGAAAAAAAGAAAGGAGTCAATGCCCCATATCTGAATCTTAGCAGGTATGGGCCTGGTTAGTAATTGGATGGGAGACACCCTGGTAATACCAGTTGCTTTAAGATTTTTGGAAATTTTTCACAAATTATATAATAATCTTGAAAAAAAAAAAAAAAGTCAATGCCCGATCTCTGAATAATAGCAGGTTTTGCCTGGTTAGTACTTGGATGGAAGACGGCCGGGAAATACCAGTTGCTGTAATATTTTTGGCAATTTTTACTAATTACATAATAATCTTGCAACAAAAAAAAAAAAAAAAAGAGTAAATGCCCAATCTTTGAATCTTAGGAGGTATGGACCTGTTTAGTTCTTGGATGGGAGACCGCCTCGGAATACCAGTTGCTGTAATATTTTTGGAAATTTGTACTAATTATATAATTATCTTGAAACAAAAAGAGTCAATGCCCAATCTTTGAATCTTAGCAGCTATGGACCTGTTTAGTGTTTGGATGGGAGACCGCCTCGGAAAACCAGGTGCTCTAATATTATTGGAAATTTATTACTAATTATATAATAATCTTTAAAAAAAAAAAAAAAAAAAAAAAAGAGTCAATGCCCGATCTCTTAATCTTAGCAGGTATTGGCCTGGTTAGTGCTTGGATGGGAGACCGCCTGGGAATACCAGGTGCTTTAAGCTTTAGGGTTTTCTTTCCTACTTATATTAGATTGGCTGATCTTTAAATAGCTCTCTCTTTGCAGCAGTCTTCGCTTATGGCCATACCACCCTGTCTATGCCAGATCATGTCTGAGCTCGGAAGCTAAGCAGGTTTGGGCCTGGTTAGTAATTGGATGGGAGACCCCCTGGTAATACCAGTTGCTTTAAGATTTTTGTAAATTTTTCACAAATTATATAATAATCTTGAAAAAAAAAAGAGGCAATGCCCATTCTTTGAATCTTAGCAGTCATGGACCTGTTTAGTGTCTGGATGGGAGACCGCCTCGTAATACCAGGTGCTCTAATATTATTGGAAATTTATTACTAATTATATAATAATCTAAAAAAATAAAATAAAAAAAAAAGAGTCAATGCCCGATCTCTTAATCTTAGCAGGTATTGGCCTGGTTAGTGCTTGGATGGGAGACCGCCTGGGAATACCAGGTGCTTTAAGCTTTAGGGTTTTCTTTCCTACTTATATAATGTACCGGCGATTAGATTGACTGATCTTTAAATAGCTCTCTCTTTGCAGCAGTCTTCGCTTATGGCCATACCACCCTGGCTATGCCAGATCATGTCTGAGCTCGGAAACTAAGCAGGTTTCGGCCTGGTTAGTAATTGGATGGCAGACCCCCTGGTAATACCAGTTGCTTTAAGATTTTGGGAAATTTTTCACAAATTATATAATAATCTTGCAAGAAAAAAAGAAAGGAGTCAAAGCCCCATATCTGAATCTTAGCAGGTATGGGCCTGGTTAGTAATTGGATGGGAGACACCCTGGTAATACCAGTTGCTTTAAGATTTTTGGAAATTTTTCACAAATTATATAATAATCTTGAAAAAAAAAAAAAAGTCAATGCCCGATCTCTGAATAATAGCAGGTTTTGCCTGGTTAGTACTTGGATGGAAGACGGCCGGGAAATACCAGTTGCTGTAATATTTTTGGCAATTTTTACTAATTACATAATAATCTTGCAACAAAAAAAAAAAAAGAGTAAATGCCCAATCTTTGAATCTTAGGAGGTATGGACCTGTTTAGTGCTTGGATGGGAGACCGCCTCGGAATACCAGTTGCTGTAATATTTTTGGAAATTTGTACTAATTATATAATTATCTTAAAACAAAAAGAGTCAATGCCCAATCTTTGAATCTTAGCAGCTATGGACCTGTTTAGTGTTTGGATGGGAGACCGCCTCGGAAAACCAGGTGCTCTAATATTATTGGAAATTCATTACTAATTATATAATAATCTTTAAAAAAAAAAAAAAAAGAGTCAATGCCCGATCTCTTAATCTTAGCAGGTATTGGCCTGGTTAGTGCTTGGATGGGAGACCGCCTGGGAATACCAGGTGCTTTAAGCTTTAGGGTTTTCTTTCCTACTTATATAATGTACCGGCGATTAGATTGGCTGATCTTTAAATAGCTCTCTCTTTGCAGCAGTCTTCGCTTATGGCCATACCACCCTGGCTATGCCAGATCATGTCTGAGCTCGGAAGCTAAGCAGGTTTGGGCCTGGTTAGTAATTGGATGGGAGACCCCCTGGTAATACCAGTTGCTCTAAGATTTTTGTAAATTTTTCACAAATTATATAATAATCTTGAAAAAAAAAAGAGTCAATGCCCATTCTTTGAATCTTAGCAGTCATGGACCTGTTTAGTGTCTGGATGGGAGACCGCCTCGGAATACCAGGTGCTCTAATATTATTGGAAATTTATTACTAATTATATAATAATCTTAAAAAAAAAAAAAAAAAAAAAAAAGAGTCAATGCCCGATCTCTTAATCTTAGCAGGTATTGGCCTGGTTAGTGCTTGGATGGGAGACCGCCTCGGAATACCAGGTGCTGTAAGCTTTTGGATTTTCATTCCTACTTATATAATGTATGGGCGATTTGATTGGCTGATCTTTAAATAGTCTTCTCTTTGCAGTATCCTTCGCTTGCGACCGTAACAACCTGGCTATGCCTGATCTCGTCTGCTCTCGGAAGCTAAGCAGGTTTGGTCCTGTATAATGTACCGGCGATTAGATTGGCTGATCTTTAAATAGCTCTCTCTTTGCAGCAGTCTTCGCTTATGGCCATTCCACCCTGGCTATGCCAGATCATGTCTGAGCTCGGAAACTAAGCAGGTTTCGGCCTGGTTAGTAATTGGATGGCAGACCCCCTGGTAATACCAGTTGCTTTAAGATTTTTGGAAATTTTTCACAAATTATATAATAATCTTGCAAGAAAAAAAGAAAGGAGTCAATGCCCCATATCTGAATCTTAGCAGGTATGGGCCTGGTTAGTAATTGGATGGGAGACACCCTGGTAATACCAGTTGCTTTAAGATTTTTGGAAATTTTTCACAAATTATATAATAATCTTGAAAAAAAAAAAAAAAGTCAATGCCCGATCTCTGAATAATAGCAGGTTTTGCCTGGTTAGTACTTGGATGGAAGACGGCCGGGAAATACCAGTTGCTGTAATATTTTTGGCAATTTTTACTAATTACATAATAATCTTGCAACAAAAAAAAAAAAAAAAAGAGTAAATGCCCAATCTTTGAATCTTAGGAGGTATGGACCTGTTTAGTGCTTGGATGGGAGACCGCCTCGGAATACCAGTTGCTGTAATATTTTTGGAAATTTGTACTAATTATATAATTATCTTGAAACAAAAAGAGTCAATGCCCAATCTTTGAATCTTAGCAGCTATGGACCTGTTTAGTGTTTGGATGGGAGACCGCCTCGGAAAACCAGGTGCTCTAATATTATTGGAAATTTATTACTAATTATATAATAATCTTTAAAAAAAAAAAAAAAAAAAAAAAAGAGTCAATGCCCGATCTCTTAATCTTAGCAGGTATTGGCCTGGTTAGTGCTTGGATGGGAGACCGCCTGGGAATACCAGGTGCTTTAAGCTTTAGGGTTTTCTTTCCTACTTATATTAGATTGGCTGATCTTTAAATAGCTCTCTCTTTGCAGCAGTCTTCGCTTATGGCCATACCACCCTGTCTATGCCAGATCATGTCTGAGCTCGGAAGCTAAGCAGGTTTGGGCCTGGTTAGTAATTGGATGGGAGACCCCCTGGTAATACCAGTTGCTTTAAGATTTTTGTAAATTTTTCACAAATTATATAATAATCTTGAAAAAAAAAAGAGGCAATGCCCATTCTTTGAATCTTAGCAGTCATGGACCTGTTTAGTGTCTGGATGGGAGACCGCCTCGGAATACCAGGTGCTCTAATATTATTGGAAATTTATTACTAATTATATAATAATCTAAAAAAATAAAATAAAAAAAAAAGAGTCAATGCCCGATCTCTTAATCTTAGCAGGTATTGGCCTGGTTAGTGCTTGGATGGGAGACCGCCTGGGAATACCAGGTGCTTTAAGCTTTAGGGTTTTCTTTCCTACTTATATAATGTACCGGCGATTAGATTGACTGATCTTTAAATAGCTCTCTCTTTGCAGCAGTCTTCGCTTATGGCCATACCACCCTGGCTATGCCAGATCATGTCTGAGCTCGGAAACTAAGCAGGTTTCGGCCTGGTTAGTAATTGGATGGCAGACCCCCTGGTAATACCAGTTGCTTTAAGATTTTGGGAAATTTTTCACAAATTATATAATAATCTTGCAAGAAAAAAAGAAAGGAGTCAATGCCCCATATCTGAATCTTAGCAGGTATGGGCCTGGTTAGTAATTGGATGGGAGACACCCTGGTAATACCAGTTGCTTTAAGATTTTTGGAAATTTTTCACAAATTATATAATAATCTTGAAAAAAAAAAAAAAGTCAATGCCCGATCTCTGAATAATAGCAGGTTTTGCCTGGTTAGTACTTGGATGGAAGACGGCCGGGAAATACCAGTTGCTGTAATATTTTTGGCAATTTTTACTAATTACATAATAATCTTGCAACAAAAAAAAAAAAAGAGTAAATGCCCAATCTTTGAATCTTAGGAGGTATGGACCTGTTTAGTGCTTGGATGGGAGACCGCCTCGGAATACCAGTTGCTGTAATATTTTTGGAAATTTGTACTAATTATATAATTATCTTAAAACAAAAAGAGTCAATGCCCAATCTTTGAATCTTAGCAGCTATGGACCTGTTTAGTGTTTGGATGGGAGACCGCCTCGGAAAACCAGGTGCTCTAATATTATTGGAAATTCATTACTAATTATATAATAATCTTTAAAAAAAAAAAAAAAAGAGTCAATGCCCGATCTCTTAATCTTAGCAGGTATTGGCCTGGTTAGTGCTTGGATGGGAGACCGCCTGGGAATACCAGGTGCTTTAAGCTTTAGGGTTTTCTTTCCTACTTATATAATGTACCGGCGATTAGATTGGCTGATCTTTAAATAGCTCTCTCTTTGCAGCAGTCTTCGCTTATGGCCATACCACCCTGGCTATGCCAGATCATGTCTGAGCTCGGAAGCTAAGCAGGTTTGGGCCTGGTTAGTAATTGGATGGGAGACCCCCTGGTAATACCAGTTGCTCTAAGATTTTTGTAAATTTTTCACAAATTATATAATAATCTTGAAAAAAAAAAGAGTCAATGCCCATTCTTTGAATCTTAGCAGTCATGGACCTGTTTAGTGTCTGGATGGGAGACCGCCTCGGAATACCAGGTGCTCTAATATTATTGGAAATTTATTACTAATTATATAATAATCTTAAAAAAAAAAAAAAAAAAAAAGAGTCAATGCCCGATCTCTTAATCTTAGCAGGTATTGGCCTGGTTAGTGCTTGGATGGGAGACCGCCTGGGAATACCAGGTGCTTTAAGCTTTAGGGTTTTCTTTCCTACTTATATAATGTACCGGCGATTAGATTGACTGATCTTTAAATAGATCTCTCTTTGCAGCAGTCTTCGCTTATGGCCATACCACCCTGGCTATGCCAGATCATGTCTGAGCTCGGAAGCTAAGCAGGTTTGGGCCTGGTTAGTAATTGGATGGGAGACCCCCTGGTAATACCAGTTGCTTTAAGATTTTTGTAAATTTTTCACAAATTATATAATAATCTTGAAAAAAAAAAGAGTGAATGCCCAATCTTTGAATCTTAGCAGTCATTGACCTGTGTAGTGTTTGGATGGGAGACCCCCTGGTAATACCAGGTGCTCTAATATTATTGGAAATTTATTACTAATTATATAATAATCTTAAAAAAAAGAGCCAATGCCCGATCTCTTAATCTTAGCAGGTATTGGCCTGGTTAGTGCTTGGATGGGAGACCGCCTCGGAATACCAGGTGCTGTAAGCTTTTGGATTTTCATTCCTACTTATATAATGTATGGGCGATTTGATTGGCTGATCTTTAAATAGTCTTCTCTTTGCAGTATCCTTCGCTTGCGACCGTAACAACCTGGCTATGCCTGATCTCGTCTGCTCTCGGAAGCTAAGCAGGTTTGGTCCTGTATAATGTACCGGCGATTAGATTGGCTGATCTTTAAATAGCTCTCTCTTTGCAGCAGTCTTCGCTTATGGCCATTCCACCCTGGCTATGCCAGATCATGTCTGAGCTCGGAAACTAAGCAGGTTTCGGCCTGGTTAGTAATTGGATGGCAGACCCCCTGGTAATACCAGTTGCTTTAAGATTTTTGGAAATTTTTCACAAATTATATAATAATCTTGCAAGAAAAAAAGAAAGGAGTCAATGCCCCATATCTGAATCTTAGCAGGTATGGGCCTGGTTAGTAATTGGATGGGAGACACCCTGGTAATACCAGTTGCTTTAAGATTTTTGGAAATTTTTCACAAATTATATAATAATCTTGAAAAAAAAAAAAAAAGTCAATGCCCGATCTCTGAATAATAGCAGGTTTTGCCTGGTTAGTACTTGGATGGAAGACGGCCGGGAAATACCAGTTGCTGTAATATTTTTGGCAATTTTTACTAATTACATAATAATCTTGCAACAAAAAAAAAAAAAAAAAGAGTAAATGCCCAATCTTTGAATCTTAGGAGGTATGGACCTGTTTAGTGCTTGGATGGGAGACCGCCTCGGAATACCAGTTGCTGTAATATTTTTGGAAATTTGTACTAATTATATAATTATCTTGAAACAAAAAGAGTCAATGCCCAATCTTTGAATCTTAGCAGCTATGGACCTGTTTAGTGTTTGGATGGGAGACCGCCTCGGAAAACCAGGTGCTCTAATATTATTGGAAATTCATTACTAATTATATAATAATCTTTAAAAAAAAAAAAAAAAAAAAAAAAAAGTCAATGCCCGATCTCTTAATCTTAGCAGGTATTGGCCTGGTTAGTGCTTGGATGGGAGACCGCCTGGGAATACCAGGTGCTTTAAGCTTTAGGGTTTTCTTTCCTACTTATATAATGTACCGGCGATTAGATTGGCTGGTCTTTAAATAGCTCTCTCTTTGCAGCAGTCTTCGCTTATGGCCATACCACCCTGGCTATGCCAGATCATGTCTGAGCTCGGAAGCTAAGCAGGTTTGGGCCTGGTTAGTAATTGGATGGGAGACCCCCTGGTAATACCAGTTGCTCTAAGATTTTTGTAAATTTTTCACAAATTATATAATAATCTTGAAAAAAAAAAGAGTCAATGCCCATTCTTTGAATCTTAGCAGTCATGGACCTGTTTAGTGTCTGGATGGGAGACCGCCTCGGAATACCAGGTGCTCTAATATTATTGGAAATGTATTACTAATTATATAATAATCTTAAAAAAAAGAGCCAATGCCCGATCTCTTAATCTTAGCAGGTATTGGCCTGGTTAGTGCTTGGATGGGAGACCGCCTCGGAATACCAGGTGCTGTAAGCTTTTGGATTTTCATTCCTACTTATATAATGTATGGGCGATTTGATTGGCTGATCTTTAAATAGTCTTCTCTTTGCAGTATCCTTCGCTTGCGACCGTAACAACCTGGCTATGCCTGATCTCGTCTGCTCTCGGAAGCTAAGCAGGTTTGGTCCTGTATAATGTACCGGCGATTAGATTGGCTGATCTTTAAATAGCTCTCTCTTTGCAGCAGTCTTCGCTTATGGCCATTCCACCCTGGCTATGCCAGATCATGTCTGAGCTCGGAAACTAAGCAGGTTTCGGCCTGGTTAGTAATTGGATGGCAGACCCCCTGGTAATACCAGTTGCTTTAAGATTTTTGGAAATTTTTCACAAATTATATAATAATCTTGCAAGAAAAAAAGAAAGGAGTCAGTGCCCCATATCTGAATCTTAGCAGGTATGGGCCTGGTTAGTAATTGGATGGGAGACACCCTGGTAATACCAGTTGCTTTAAGATTTTTGGAAATTTTTCACAAATTATATAATAATCTTGAAAAAAAAAAAAAAAGTCAATGCCCGATCTCTGAATAATAGCAGGTTTTGCCTGGTTAGTACTTGGATGGAAGACGGCCGGGAAATACCAGTTGCTGTAATATTTTTGGCAATTTTTACTAATTACATAATAATCTTGCAACAACAACAAAAAAAAAGAGTAAATGCCCAATCTTTGAATCTTAGGAGGTATGGACCTGTTTAGTGCTTGGATGGGAGACCGCCTCAGAATACCAGTTGCTGTAATATTTTTGGAAATTTGTACTAATTATATAATTATCTTGAAACAAAAAGAGTCAATGCCCAATCTTTGAATCTTAGCAGCTATGGACCTGTTTAGTGTTTGGATGGGAGACCGCCTCGGAAAACCAGGTGCTCTAATATTATTGGAAATTTATTACTAATTATATAATAATCTTTAAAAAAAAAAAAAAAAAAAAAAAAGAGTCAATGCCCGATCTCTTAATCTTAGCAGGTATTGGCCTGGTTAGTGCTTGGATGGGAGACCGCCTGGGAATACCAGGTGCTTTAAGCTTTAGGGTTTTCTTTCCTACTTATATTAGATTGGCTGATCTTTAAATAGCTCTCTCTTTGCAGCAGTCTTCGCTTATGGCCATACCACCCTGTCTATGCCAGATCATGTCTGAGCTCGGAAGCTAAGCAGGTTTGGGCCTGGTTAGTAATTGGATGGGAGACCCCCTGGTAATACCAGTTGCTTTAAGATTTTTGTAAATTTTTCACAAATTATATAATAATCTTGAAAAAAAAAAGAGGCAATGCCCATTCTTTGAATCTTAGCAGTCATGGACCTGTTTAGTGTCTGGATGGGAGACCGCCTCGGAATACCAGGTGCTCTAATATTATTGGAAATTTATTACTAATTATATAATAATCTAAAAAAATAAAATAAAAAAAAAAGAGTCAATGCCCGATCTCTTAATCTTAGCAGGTATTGGCCTGGTTAGTGCTTGGATGGGAGACCGCCTGGGAATACCAGGTGCTTTAAGCTTTAGGGTTTTCTTTCCTACTTATATAATGTACCGGCGATTAGATTGACTGATCTTTAAATAGCTCTCTCTTTGCAGCAGTCTTCGCTTATGGCCATACCACCCTGGCTATGCCAGATCATGTCTGAGCTCGGAAACTAAGCAGGTTTCGGCCTGGTTAGTAATTGGATGGCAGACCCCCTGGTAATACCAGTTGCTTTAAGATTTTGGGAAATTTTTCACAAATTATATAATAATCTTGCAAGAAAAAAAGAAAGGAGTCAATGCCCCATATCTGAATCTTAGCAGGTATGGGCCTGGTTAGTAATTGGATGGGAGACACCCTGGTAATACCAGTTGCTTTAAGATTTTTGGAAATTTTTCACAAATTATATAATAATCTTGAAAAAAAAAAAAAAGTCAATGCCCGATCTCTGAATAATAGCAGGTTTTGCCTGGTTAGTACTTGGATGGAAGACGGCCGGGAAATACCAGTTGCTGTAATATTTTTGGCAATTTTTACTAATTACATAATAATCTTGCAACAAAAAAAAAAAAAGAGTAAATGCCCAATCTTTGAATCTTAGGAGGTATGGACCTGTTTAGTGCTTGGATGGGAGACCGCCTCGGAATACCAGTTGCTGTAATATTTTTGGAAATTTGTACTAATTATATAATTATCTTAAAACAAAAAGAGTCAATGCCCAATCTTTGAATCTTAGCAGCTATGGACCTGTTTAGTGTTTGGATGGGAGACCGCCTCGGAAAACCAGGTGCTCTAATATTATTGGAAATTCATTACTAATTATATAATAATCTTTAAAAAAAAAAAAAAAAGAGTCAATGCCCGATCTCTTAATCTTAGCAGGTATTGGCCTGGTTAGTGCTTGGATGGGAGACCGCCTGGGAATACCAGGTGCTTTAAGCTTTAGGGTTTTCTTTCCTACTTATATAATGTACCGGCGATTAGATTGGCTGATCTTTAAATAGCTCTCTCTTTGCAGCAGTCTTCGCTTATGGCCATACCACCCTGGCTATGCCAGATCATGTCTGAGCTCGGAAGCTAAGCAGGTTTGGGCCTGGTTAGTAATTGGATGGGAGACCCCCTGGTAATACCAGTTGCTCTAAGATTTTTGTAAATTTTTCACAAATTATATAATAATCTTGAAAAAAAAAAGAGTCAATGCCCATTCTTTGAATCTTAGCAGTCATGGACCTGTTTAGTGTCTGGATGGGAGACCGCCTCGGAATACCAGGTGCTCTAATATTATTGGAAATTTATTACTAATTATATAATAATCTTAAAAAAAAAAAAAAAAAAAAAGAGTCAATGCCCGATCTCTTAATCTTAGCAGGTATTGGCCTGGTTAGTGCTTGGATGGGAGACCGCCTGGGAATACCAGGTGCTTTAAGCTTTAGGGTTTTCTTTCCTACTTATATAATGTACCGGCGATTAGATTGACTGATCTTTAAATAGATCTCTCTTTGCAGCAGTCTTCGCTTATGGCCATACCACCCTGGCTATGCCAGATCATGTCTGAGCTCGGAAGCTAAGCAGGTTTGGGCCTGGTTAGTAATTGGATGGGAGACCCCCTGGTAATACCAGTTGCTTTAAGATTTTTGTAAATTTTTCACAAATTATATAATAATCTTGAAAAAAAAAAGAGTGAATGCCCAATCTTTGAATCTTAGCAGTCATTGACCTGTGTAGTGTTTGGATGGGAGACCCCCTGGTAATACCAGGTGCTCTAATATTATTGGAAATTTATTACTAATTATATAATAATCTTAAAAAAAAGAGCCAATGCCCGATCTCTTAATCTTAGCAGGTATTGGCCTGGTTAGTGCTTGGATGGGAGACCGCCTCGGAATACCAGGTGCTGTAAGCTTTTGGATTTTCATTCCTACTTATATAATGTATGGGCGATTTGATTGGCTGATCTTTAAATAGTCTTCTCTTTGCAGTATCCTTCGCTTGCGACCGTAACAACCTGGCTATGCCTGATCTCGTCTGCTCTCGGAAGCTAAGCAGGTTTGGTCCTGTATAATGTACCGGCGATTAGATTGGCTGATCTTTAAATAGCTCTCTCTTTGCAGCAGTCTTCGCTTATGGCCATTCCACCCTGGCTATGCCAGATCATGTCTGAGCTCGGAAACTAAGCAGGTTTCGGCCTGGTTAGTAATTGGATGGCAGACCCCCTGGTAATACCAGTTGCTTTAAGATTTTTGGAAATTTTTCACAAATTATATAATAATCTTGCAAGAAAAAAAGAAAGGAGTCAATGCCCCATATCTGAATCTTAGCAGGTATGGGCCTGGTTAGTAATTGGATGGGAGACACCCTGGTAATACCAGTTGCTTTAAGATTTTTGGAAATTTTTCACAAATTATATAATAATCTTGAAAAAAAAAAAAAAAGTCAATGCCCGATCTCTGAATAATAGCAGGTTTTGCCTGGTTAGTACTTGGATGGAAGACGGCCGGGAAATACCAGTTGCTGTAATATTTTTGGCAATTTTTACTAATTACATAATAATCTTGCAACAAAAAAAAAAAAAAAAAGAGTAAATGCCCAATCTTTGAATCTTAGGAGGTATGGACCTGTTTAGTGCTTGGATGGGAGACCGCCTCGGAATACCAGTTGCTGTAATATTTTTGGAAATTTGTACTAATTATATAATTATCTTGAAACAAAAAGAGTCAATGCCCAATCTTTGAATCTTAGCAGCTATGGACCTGTTTAGTGTTTGGATGGGAGACCGCCTCGGAAAACCAGGTGCTCTAATATTATTGGAAATTCATTACTAATTATATAATAATCTTTAAAAAAAAAAAAAAAAAAAAAAAAAAGTCAATGCCCGATCTCTTAATCTTAGCAGGTATTGGCCTGGTTAGTGCTTGGATGGGAGACCGCCTGGGAATACCAGGTGCTTTAAGCTTTAGGGTTTTCTTTCCTACTTATATAATGTACCGGCGATTAGATTGGCTGGTCTTTAAATAGCTCTCTCTTTGCAGCAGTCTTCGCTTATGGCCATACCACCCTGGCTATGCCAGATCATGTCTGAGCTCGGAAGCTAAGCAGGTTTGGGCCTGGTTAGTAATTGGATGGGAGACCCCCTGGTAATACCAGTTGCTCTAAGATTTTTGTAAATTTTTCACAAATTATATAATAATCTTGAAAAAAAAAAGAGTCAATGCCCATTCTTTGAATCTTAGCAGTCATGGACCTGTTTAGTGTCTGGATGGGAGACCGCCTCGGAATACCAGGTGCTCTAATATTATTGGAAATGTATTACTAATTATATAATAATCTTAAAAAAAAGAGCCAATGCCCGATCTCTTAATCTTAGCAGGTATTGGCCTGGTTAGTGCTTGGATGGGAGACCGCCTCGGAATACCAGGTGCTGTAAGCTTTTGGATTTTCATTCCTACTTATATAATGTATGGGCGATTTGATTGGCTGATCTTTAAATAGTCTTCTCTTTGCAGTATCCTTCGCTTGCGACCGTAACAACCTGGCTATGCCTGATCTCGTCTGCTCTCGGAAGCTAAGCAGGTTTGGTCCTGTATAATGTACCGGCGATTAGATTGGCTGATCTTTAAATAGCTCTCTCTTTGCAGCAGTCTTCGCTTATGGCCATTCCACCCTGGCTATGCCAGATCATGTCTGAGCTCGGAAACTAAGCAGGTTTCGGCCTGGTTAGTAATTGGATGGCAGACCCCCTGGTAATACCAGTTGCTTTAAGATTTTTGGAAATTTTTCACAAATTATATAATAATCTTGCAAGAAAAAAAGAAAGGAGTCAGTGCCCCATATCTGAATCTTAGCAGGTATGGGCCTGGTTAGTAATTGGATGGGAGACACCCTGGTAATACCAGTTGCTTTAAGATTTTTGGAAATTTTTCACAAATTATATAATAATCTTGAAAAAAAAAAAAAAAGTCAATGCCCGATCTCTGAATAATAGCAGGTTTTGCCTGGTTAGTACTTGGATGGAAGACGGCCGGGAAATACCAGTTGCTGTAATATTTTTGGCAATTTTTACTAATTACATAATAATCTTGCAACAACAACAAAAAAAAAGAGTAAATGCCCAATCTTTGAATCTTAGGAGGTATGGACCTGTTTAGTGCTTGGATGGGAGACCGCCTCAGAATACCAGTTGCTGTAATATTTTTGGAAATTTGTACTAATTATATAATTATCTTGAAACAAAAAGAGTCAATGCCCAATCTTTGAATCTTAGCAGCTATGGACCTGTTTAGTGTTTGGATGGGAGACCGCCTCGGAAAACCAGGTGCTCTAATATTATTGGAAATTCATTACTAATTATATAATAATCTTTAAAAAAAAAAAAAAAAAAAAAAAAAAAGTCAATGCCCGATCTCTTAATCTTAGCAGGTATTGGCCTGGTTAGTGCTTGGATGGGAGACCGCCTGGGAATACCAGGTGCTTTAAGCTTTAGGGTTTTCTTTCCTACCTATATAATGTACCGGCGATTAGATTGGCTGATCTTTAAATAGCTCTCTCTTTGCAGCAGTCTTCGCTTATGGCCATACCACCCTGGCTATGCCAGATCATGTCTGAGCTCGGAAGCTAAGCAGGTTTGGGCCTGGTTAGTAATTGGATGGGAGACCCCCTGGTAATACCAGTTGCTCTAAGATTTTTGTAAATTTTTCACAAATTATATAATAATCTTGAAAAAAAAAAGAGGCAATGCCCATTCTTTGAATCTTAGCAGTCATGGACCTGTTTAGTGTCTGGATGGGAGACCGCCTCGGAATACCAGGTGCTCTAATATTATTGGAAATTTATTACTAATTATATAATAATCTTAAAAAAAAAAAAAAAAAAAAGAGTCAATGCCCGATCTCTTAATCTTAGCAGGTATTGGCCTGGTTAGTGCTTGGATGGGAGACCGCCTGGGAATACCAGGTGCTTTAAGCTTTAGGGTTTTCTTTCCTACTTATATAATGTACCGGCGATTAGATTGACTGATCTTTAAATAGATCTCTCTTTGCAGCAGTCTTCGCTTATGGCCATACCACCCTGGCTATGCCAGATCATGTCTGAGCTCGGAAGCTAAGCAGGTTTGGGCCTGGTTAGTAATTGGATGGGAGACCCCCTGGTAATACCAGTTGCTTTAAGATTTTTGTAAATTTTTCACAAATTATATAATAATCTTGAAAAAAAAAAGAGTGAATGCCCAATCTTTGAATCTTAGCAGTCATTGACCTGTGTAGTGTTTGGATGGGAGACCCCCTGGTAATACCAGGTGCTCTAATATTATTGGAAATTTATTACTAATTATATAATAATCTTAAAAAAAAGAGCCAATGCCCGATCTCTTAATCTTAGCAGGTATTGGCCTGGTTAGTGCTTGGATGGGAGACCGCCTCGGAATACCAGGTGCTGTAAGCTTTTGGATTTTCATTCCTACTTATATAATGTATGGGCGATTTGATTGGCTGATCTTTAAATAGTCTTCTCTTTGCAGTATCCTTCGCTTGCGACCGTAACAACCTGGCTATGCCTGATCTCGTCTGCTCTCGGAAGCTAAGCAGGTTTGGTCCTGTATAATGTACCGGCGATTAGATTGGCTGATCTTTAAATAGCTCTCTCTTTGCAGCAGTCTTCGCTTATGGCCATTCCACCCTGGCTATGCCAGATCATGTCTGAGCTCGGAAACTAAGCAGGTTTCGGCCTGGTTAGTAATTGGATGGCAGACCCCCTGGTAATACCAGTTGCTTTAAGATTTTTGGAAATTTTTCACAAATTATATAATAATCTTGCAAGAAAAAAAGAAAGGAGTCAATGCCCCATATCTGAATCTTAGCAGGTATGGGCCTGGTTAGTAATTGGATGGGAGACACCCTGGTAATACCAGTTGCTTTAAGATTTTTGGAAATTTTTCACAAATTATATAATAATCTTGAAAAAAAAAAAAAAAGTCAATGCCCGATCTCTGAATAATAGCAGGTTTTGCCTGGTTAGTACTTGGATGGAAGACGGCCGGGAAATACCAGTTGCTGTAATATTTTTGGCAATTTTTACTAATTACATAATAATCTTGCAACAAAAAAAAAAAAAAAAAGAGTAAATGCCCAATCTTTGAATCTTAGGAGGTATGGACCTGTTTAGTGCTTGGATGGGAGACCGCCTCGGAATACCAGTTGCTGTAATATTTTTGGAAATTTGTACTAATTATATAATTATCTTGAAACAAAAAGAGTCAATGCCCAATCTTTGAATCTTAGCAGCTATGGACCTGTTTAGTGTTTGGATGGGAGACCGCCTCGGAAAACCAGGTGCTCTAATATTATTGGAAATTTATTACTAATTATATAATAATCTTTAAAAAAAAAAAAAAAAAAAAAAAAAGAGTCAATGCCCGATCTCTTAATCTTAGCAGGTATTGGCCTGGTTAGTGCTTGGATGGGAGACCGCCTGGGAATACCAGGTGCTTTAAGCTTTAGGGTTTTCTTTCCTACTTATATTAGATTGGCTGATCTTTAAATAGCTCTCTCTTTGCAGCAGTCTTCGCTTATGGCCATACCACCCTGTCTATGCCAGATCATGTCTGAGCTCGGAAGCTAAGCAGGTTTGGGCCTGGTTAGTAATTGGATGGGAGACCCCCTGGTAATACCAGTTGCTTTAAGATTTTTGTAAATTTTTCACAAATTATATAATAATCTTGAAAAAAAAAAAGAGGCAATGCCCATTCTTTGAATCTTAGCAGTCATGGACCTGTTTAGTGTCTGGATGGGAGACCGCCTCGGAATACCAGGTGCTCTAATATTATTGGAAATTTATTACTAATTATATAATAATCTAAAAAAATAAAATAAAAAAAAAAGAGTCAATGCCCGATCTCTTAATCTTAGCAGGTATTGGCCTGGTTAGTGCTTGGATGGGAGACCGCCTGGGAATACCAGGTGCTTTAAGCTTTAGGGTTTTCTTTCCTACTTATATAATGTACCGGCGATTAGATTGACTGATCTTTAAATAGCTCTCTCTTTGCAGCAGTCTTCGCTTATGGCCATACCACCCTGGCTATGCCAGATCATGTCTGAGCTCGGAAACTAAGCAGGTTTCGGCCTGGTTAGTAATTGGATGGCAGACCCCCTGGTAATACCAGTTGCTTTAAGATTTTGGGAAATTTTTCACAAATTATATAATAATCTTGCAAGAAAAAAAGAAAGGAGTCAATGCCCCATATCTGAATCTTAGCAGGTATGGGCCTGGTTAGTAATTGGATGGGAGACACCCTGGTAATACCAGTTGCTTTAAGATTTTTGGAAATTTTTCACAAATTATATAATAATCTTGAAAAAAAAAAAAAAGTCAATGCCCGATCTCTGAATAATAGCAGGTTTTGCCTGGTTAGTACTTGGATGGAAGACGGCCGGGAAATACCAGTTGCTGTAATATTTTTGGCAATTTTTACTAATTACATAATAATCTTGCAACAAAAAAAAAAAAAGAGTAAATGCCCAATCTTTGAATCTTAGGAGGTATGGACCTGTTTAGTGCTTGGATGGGAGACCGCCTCGGAATACCAGTTGCTGTAATATTTTTGGAAATTTGTACTAATTATATAATTATCTTAAAACAAAAAGAGTCAATGCCCAATCTTTGAATCTTAGCAGCTATGGACCTGTTTAGTGTTTGGATGGGAGACCGCCTCGGAAAACCAGGTGCTCTAATATTATTGGAAATTCATTACTAATTATATAATAATCTTTAAAAAAAAAAAAAAAAGAGTCAATGCCCGATCTCTTAATCTTAGCAGGTATTGGCCTGGTTAGTGCTTGGATGGGAGACCGCCTGGGAATACCAGGTGCTTTAAGCTTTAGGGTTTTCTTTCCTACTTATATAATGTACCGGCGATTAGATTGGCTGATCTTTAAATAGCTCTCTCTTTGCAGCAGTCTTCGCTTATGGCCATACCACCCTGGCTATGCCAGATCATGTCTGAGCTCGGAAGCTAAGCAGGTTTGGGCCTGGTTAGTAATTGGATGGGAGACCCCCTGGTAATACCAGTTGCTCTAAGATTTTTGTAAATTTTTCACAAATTATATAATAATCTTGAAAAAAAAAAGAGTCAATGCCCATTCTTTGAATCTTAGCAGTCATGGACCTGTTTAGTGTCTGGATGGGAGACCGCCTCGGAATACCAGGTGCTCTAATATTATTGGAAATTTATTACTAATTATATAATAATCTTAAAAAAAAAAAAAAAAAAAAAAGAGTCAATGCCCGATCTCTTAATCTTAGCAGGTATTGGCCTGGTTAGTGCTTGGATGGGAGACCGCCTGGGAATACCAGGTGCTTTAAGCTTTAGGGTTTTCTTTCCTACTTATATAATGTACCGGCGATTAGATTGACTGATCTTTAAATAGCTCTCTCTTTGCAGCAGTCTTCGCTTATGGCCATACCACCCTGGCTATGCCAGATCATGTCTGAGCTCGGAAGCTAAGCAGGTTTGGGCCTGGTTAGTAATTGGATGGGAGACCCCCTGGTAATACCAGTTTCTTTAAGATTTTTGTAAATTTTTCACAAATTATATAATAATCTTGAAAAAAAAAAGAGTGAATGCCCAATCTTTGAATCTTAGCAGTCATTGACCTGTGTAGTGTTTGGATGGGAGACCCCCTGGTAATACCAGGTGCTCTAATATTATTGGAAATTTATTACTAATTATATAATAATCTTAAAAAAAAGAGCCAATGCCCGATCTCTTAATCTTAGCAGGTATTGGCCTGGTTAGTGCTTGGATGGGAGACCGCCTCGGAATACCAGGTGCTGTAAGCTTTTGGATTTTCATTCCTACTTATATAATGTATGGGCGATTTGATTGGCTGATCTTTAAATAGTCTTCTCTTTGCAGTATCCTTCGCTTGCGACCGTAACAACCTGGCTATGCCTGATCTCGTCTGCTCTCGGAAGCTA
Organism: Carassius gibelio; assembly: GCF_023724105.1. Taxonomy (NCBI): domain Eukaryota; kingdom Metazoa; phylum Chordata; class Actinopteri; order Cypriniformes; family Cyprinidae; genus Carassius; species Carassius gibelio. The sequence continues at coordinate 3,882,705 of NC_068373.1, forward strand.
AGCAGGTTTGGTCCTGTATAATGTACCGGCGATTAGATTGGCTGATCTTTAAATAGCTCTCTCTTTGCAGCAGTCTTCGCTTATGGCCATTCCACCCTGGCTATGCCAGATCATGTCTGAGCTCGGAAACTAAGCAGGTTTCGGCCTGGTTAGTAATTGGATGGCAGACCCCCTGGTAATACCAGTTGCTTTAAGATTTTTGGAAATTTTTCACAAATTATATAATAATCTTGCAAGAAAAAAAGAAAGGAGTCAATGCCCCATATCTGAATCTTAGCAGGTATGGGCCTGGTTAGTAATTGGATGGGAGACACCCTGGTAATACCAGTTGCTTTAAGATTTTTGGAAATTTTTCACAAATTATATAATAATCTTGAAAAAAAAAAAAAAAGTCAATGCCCGATCTCTGAATAATAGCAGGTTTTGCCTGGTTAGTACTTGGATGGAAGACGGCCGGGAAATACCAGTTGCTGTAATATTTTTGGCAATTTTTACTAATTACATAATAATCTTGCAACAAAAAAAAAAAAAAAAAAAAGAGTAAATGCCCAATCTTTGAATCTTAGGAGGTATGGACCTGTTTAGTGCTTGGATGGGAGACCGCCTCGGAATACCAGTTGCTGTAATATTTTTGGAAATTTGTACTAATTATATAATTATCTTGAAACAAAAAGAGTCAATGCCCAATCTTTGAATCTTAGCAGCTATCGACCTGTTTAGTGTTTGGATGGGAGACCGCCTCGGAAAACCAGGTGCTCTAATATTATTGGAAATTTATTACTAATTATATAATAATCTTTAAAAAAAAAAAAAAAAAAAAAAAAGAGTCAATGCCCGATCTCTTAATCTTAGCAGGTATTGGCCTGGTTAGTGCTTGGATGGGAGACCGCCTGGGAATACCAGGTGCTTTAAGCTTTAGGGTTTTCTTTCCTACTTATATTAGATTGGCTGATCTTTAAATAGCTCTCTCTTTGCAGCAGTCTTCGCTTATGGCCATACCACCCTGTCTATGCCAGATCATGTCTGAGCTCGGAAGCTAAGCAGGTTTGGGCCTGGTTAGTAATTGGATGGGAGACCCCCTGGTAATACCAGTTGCTTTAAGATTTTTGTAAATTTTTCACAAATTATATAATAATCTTGAAAAAAAAAAGAGTGAATGCCCATTCTTTGAATCTTAGCAGTCATTGACCTGTGTAGTGTTTGGATGGGAGACCCCCTGGTAATACCAGGTGCTCTAATATTATTGGAAATTTATTACTAATTATATAATAATCTTAAAAAAAAAGAGCCAATGCCCGATCTCTTAATCTTAGCAGGTATTGGCCTGGTTAGTGCTTGGATGGGAGACCGCCTCGGAATACCAGGTGCTGTAAGCTTTTGGATTTTCATTCCTACTTATATAATGTATGGGCGATTTGATTGGCTGATCTTTAAATAGTCTTCTCTTTGCAGTATCCTTCGCTTGCGACCGTAACAACCTGGCTATGCCTGATCTCGTCTGCTCTCGGAAGCTAAGCAGGTTTGGTCCTGTATAATGTACCGGCGATTAGATTGGCTGATCTTTAAATAGCTCTCTCTTTGCAGCAGTCTTCGCTTATGGCCATTCCACCCTGGCTATGCCAGATCATGTCTGAGCTCGGAAACTAAGCAGGTTTCGGCCTGGTTAGTAATTGGATGGCAGACCCCCTGGTAATACCAGTTGCTTTAAGATTTTGGGAAATTTTTCACAAATTATATAATAATCTTGCAAGAAAAAAAGAAAGGAGTCAATGCCCCATATCTGAATCTTAGCATGTATGGGCCTGGTTAGTAATTGGATGGGAGACACCCTGGTAATACCAGTTGCTTTAAGATTTTTGGAAATTTTTCACAAATTATATAATAATCTTGAAAAAAAAAAAAAAAAGTCAATGCCCGATCTCTGAATAATAGCAGGTTTTGCCTGGTTAGTACTTGGATGGAAGACGGCCGGGAAATACCAGTTGCTGTAATATTTTTGGTAATTTTTACTAATTACATAATAATCTTGCAACAACAAAAAAAAAAAAAAGAGTAAATGCCCAATCTTTGAATCTTAGGAGGTATGGACCTGTTTAGTGCTTGGATGGGAGACCGCCTCGGAATACCAGTTGCTGTAATATTTTTGGAAATTTGTACTAATTATATAATTATCTTGAAACAAAAAGAGTCAATGCCCAATCTTTGAATCTTAGCAGCTATGGACCTGTTTAGTGTTTGGATGGGAGACCGCCTCGGAAAACCAGGTGCTCTAATATTATTGGAAATTTATTACTAATTATATAATAATCTTTAAAAAAAAAAAGAAAAAAAAAAAGAGTCAATGCCCGATCTCTTAATCTTAGCAGGTATTGGCCTGGTTAGTGCTTGGATGGGAGACCGCCTGGGAATACCAGGTGCTTTAAGCTTTAGGGTTTTCTTTCCTACTTATATAATGTACCGGCGATTAGATTGACTGATCTTTAAATAGCTCTCTCTTTGCAGCAGTCTTCGCTTATGGCCATACCACCCTGGCTATGCCAGATCATGTCTGAGCTCGGAAACTAAGCAGGTTTCGGCCTGGTTAGTAATTGGATGGCAGACCCCCTGGTAATACCAGTTGCTTTAAGATTTTGGGAAATTTTTCACAAATTATATAATAATCTTGCAAGAAAAAAAGAAAGGAGTCAATGCCCCATATCTGAATCTTAGCAGGTATGGGCCTGGTTAGTAATTGGATGGGAGACACCCTGGTAATACCAGTTGCTTTAAGATTTTTGGAAATTTTTCACAAATTATATAATAATCTTGAAAAAAAAAAAAAAGTCAATGCCCGATCTCTGAATAATAGCAGGTTTTGCCTGGTTAGTACTTGGATGGAAGACGGCCGGGAAATACCAGTTGCTGTAATATTTTTGGCAATTTTTACTAATTACATAATAATCTTGCAACAAAAAAAAAAAAAGAGTAAATGCCCAATCTTTGAATCTTAGGAGGTATGGACCTGTTTAGTGCTTGGATGGGAGACCGCCTCGGAATACCAGTTGCTGTAATATTTTTGGAAATTTGTACTAATTATATAATTATCTTAAAACAAAAAGAGTCAATGCCCAATCTTTGAATCTTAGCAGCTATGGACCTGTTTAGTGTTTGGATGGGAGACCGCCTCGGAAAACCAGGTGCTCTAATATTATTGGAAATTCATTACTAATTATATAATAATCTTTAAAAAAAAAAAAAAAAGAGTCAATGCCCGATCTCTTAATCTTAGCAGGTATTGGCCTGGTTAGTGCTTGGATGGGAGACCGCCTGGGAATACCAGGTGCTTTAAGCTTTAGGGTTTTCTTTCCTACTTATATAATGTACCGGCGATTAGATTGGCTGATCTTTAAATAGCTCTCTCTTTGCAGCAGTCTTCGCTTATGGCCATACCACCCTGGCTATGCCAGATCATGTCTGAGCTCGGAAGCTAAGCAGGTTTGGGCCTGGTTAGTAATTGGATGGGAGACCCCCTGGTAATACCAGTTGCTCTAAGATTTTTGTAAATTTTTCACAAATTATATAATAATCTTGAAAAAAAAAAGAGTCAATGCCCATTCTTTGAATCTTAGCAGTCATGGACCTGTTTAGTGTCTGGATGGGAGACCGCCTCGGAATACCAGGTGCTCTAATATTATTGGAAATTTATTACTAATTATATAATAATCTTAAAAAAAAAAAAAAAAAAAAAGAGTCAATGCCCGATCTCTTAATCTTAGCAGGTATTGGCCTGGTTAGTGCTTGGATGGGAGACCGCCTGGGAATACCAGGTGCTTTAAGCTTTAGGGTTTTCTTTCCTACTTATATAATGTACCGGCGATTAGATTGACTGATCTTTAAATAGATCTCTCTTTGCAGCAGTCTTCGCTTATGGCCATACCACCCTGGCTATGCCAGATCATGTCTGAGCTCGGAAGCTAAGCAGGTTTGGGCCTGGTTAGTAATTGGATGGGAGACCCCCTGGTAATACCAGTTGCTTTAAGATTTTTGTAAATTTTTCACAAATTATATAATAATCTTGAAAAAAAAAAGAGTGAATGCCCAATCTTTGAATCTTAGCAGTCATTGACCTGTGTAGTGTTTGGATGGGAGACCCCCTGGTAATACCAGGTGCTCTAATATTATTGGAAATTTATTACTAATTATATAATAATCTTAAAAAAAAGAGCCAATGCCCGATCTCTTAATCTTAGCAGGTATTGGCCTGGTTAGTGCTTGGATGGGAGACCGCCTCGGAATACCAGGTGCTGTAAGCTTTTGGATTTTCATTCCTACTTATATAATGTATGGGCGATTTGATTGGCTGATCTTTAAATAGTCTTCTCTTTGCAGTATCCTTCGCTTGCGACCGTAACAACCTGGCTATGCCTGATCTCGTCTGCTCTCGGAAGCTAAGCAGGTTTGGTCCTGTATAATGTACCGGCGATTAGATTGGCTGATCTTTAAATAGCTCTCTCTTTGCAGCAGTCTTCGCTTATGGCCATTCCACCCTGGCTATGCCAGATCATGTCTGAGCTCGGAAACTAAGCAGGTTTCGGCCTGGTTAGTAATTGGATGGCAGACCCCCTGGTAATACCAGTTGCTTTAAGATTTTTGGAAATTTTTCACAAATTATATAATAATCTTGCAAGAAAAAAAGAAAGGAGTCAATGCCCCATATCTGAATCTTAGCAGGTATGGGCCTGGTTAGTAATTGGATGGGAGACACCCTGGTAATACCAGTTGCTTTAAGATTTTTGGAAATTTTTCACAAATTATATAATAATCTTGAAAAAAAAAAAAAAAGTCAATGCCCGATCTCTGAATAATAGCAGGTTTTGCCTGGTTAGTACTTGGATGGAAGACGGCCGGGAAATACCAGTTGCTGTAATATTTTTGGCAATTTTTACTAATTACATAATAATCTTGCAACAAAAAAAAAAAAAAAAAGAGTAAATGCCCAATCTTTGAATCTTAGGAGGTATGGACCTGTTTAGTGCTTGGATGGGAGACCGCCTCGGAATACCAGTTGCTGTAATATTTTTGGAAATTTGTACTAATTATATAATTATCTTGAAACAAAAAGAGTCAATGCCCAATCTTTGAATCTTAGCAGCTATGGACCTGTTTAGTGTTTGGATGGGAGACCGCCTCGGAAAACCAGGTGCTCTAATATTATTGGAAATTCATTACTAATTATATAATAATCTTTAAAAAAAAAAAAAAAAAAAAAAAAAAGTCAATGCCCGATCTCTTAATCTTAGCAGGTATTGGCCTGGTTAGTGCTTGGATGGGAGACCGCCTGGGAATACCAGGTGCTTTAAGCTTTAGGGTTTTCTTTCCTACTTATATAATGTACCGGCGATTAGATTGGCTGGTCTTTAAATAGCTCTCTCTTTGCAGCAGTCTTCGCTTATGGCCATACCACCCTGGCTATGCCAGATCATGTCTGAGCTCGGAAGCTAAGCAGGTTTGGGCCTGGTTAGTAATTGGATGGGAGACCCCCTGGTAATACCAGTTGCTCTAAGATTTTTGTAAATTTTTCACAAATTATATAATAATCTTGAAAAAAAAAAGAGTCAATGCCCATTCTTTGAATCTTAGCAGTCATGGACCTGTTTAGTGTCTGGATGGGAGACCGCCTCGGAATACCAGGTGCTCTAATATTATTGGAAATGTATTACTAATTATATAATAATCTTAAAAAAAAGAGCCAATGCCCGATCTCTTAATCTTAGCAGGTATTGGCCTGGTTAGTGCTTGGATGGGAGACCGCCTCGGAATACCAGGTGCTGTAAGCTTTTGGATTTTCATTCCTACTTATATAATGTATGGGCGATTTGATTGGCTGATCTTTAAATAGTCTTCTCTTTGCAGTATCCTTCGCTTGCGACCGTAACAACCTGGCTATGCCTGATCTCGTCTGCTCTCGGAAGCTAAGCAGGTTTGGTCCTGTATAATGTACCGGCGATTAGATTGGCTGATCTTTAAATAGCTCTCTCTTTGCAGCAGTCTTCGCTTATGGCCATTCCACCCTGGCTATGCCAGATCATGTCTGAGCTCGGAAACTAAGCAGGTTTCGGCCTGGTTAGTAATTGGATGGCAGACCCCCTGGTAATACCAGTTGCTTTAAGATTTTTGGAAATTTTTCACAAATTATATAATAATCTTGCAAGAAAAAAAGAAAGGAGTCAGTGCCCCATATCTGAATCTTAGCAGGTATGGGCCTGGTTAGTAATTGGATGGGAGACACCCTGGTAATACCAGTTGCTTTAAGATTTTTGGAAATTTTTCACAAATTATATAATAATCTTGAAAAAAAAAAAAAAAGTCAATGCCCGATCTCTGAATAATAGCAGGTTTTGCCTGGTTAGTACTTGGATGGAAGACGGCCGGGAAATACCAGTTGCTGTAATATTTTTGGCAATTTTTACTAATTACATAATAATCTTGCAACAACAACAAAAAAAAAGAGTAAATGCCCAATCTTTGAATCTTAGGAGGTATGGACCTGTTTAGTGCTTGGATGGGAGACCGCCTCAGAATACCAGTTGCTGTAATATTTTTGGAAATTTGTACTAATTATATAATTATCTTGAAACAAAAAGAGTCAATGCCCAATCTTTGAATCTTAGCAGCTATGGACCTGTTTAGTGTTTGGATGGGAGACCGCCTCGGAAAACCAGGTGCTCTAATATTATTGGAAATTCATTACTAATTATATAATAATCTTTAAAAAAAAAAAAAAAAAAAAAAAAAAAGTCAATGCCCGATCTCTTAATCTTAGCAGGTATTGGCCTGGTTAGTGCTTGGATGGGAGACCGCCTGGGAATACCAGGTGCTTTAAGCTTTAGGGTTTTCTTTCCTACCTATATAATGTACCGGCGATTAGATTGGCTGATCTTTAAATAGCTCTCTCTTTGCAGCAGTCTTCGCTTATGGCCATACCACCCTGGCTATGCCAGATCATGTCTGAGCTCGGAAGCTAAGCAGGTTTGGGCCTGGTTAGTAATTGGATGGGAGACCCCCTGGTAATACCAGTTGCTCTAAGATTTTTGTAAATTTTTCACAAATTATATAATAATCTTGAAAAAAAAAAGAGGCAATGCCCATTCTTTGAATCTTAGCAGTCATGGACCTGTTTAGTGTCTGGATGGGAGACCGCCTCGGAATACCAGGTGCTCTAATATTATTGGAAATTTATTACTAATTATATAATAATCTTAAAAAAAAAAAAAAAAAAAAGAGTCAATGCCCGATCTCTTAATCTTAGCAGGTATTGGCCTGGTTAGTGCTTGGATGGGAGACCGCCTGGGAATACCAGGTGCTTTAAGCTTTAGGGTTTTCTTTCCTACTTATATAATGTACCGGCGATTAGATTGACTGATCTTTAAATAGATCTCTCTTTGCAGCAGTCTTCGCTTATGGCCATACCACCCTGGCTATGCCAGATCATGTCTGAGCTCGGAAGCTAAGCAGGTTTGGGCCTGGTTAGTAATTGGATGGGAGACCCCCTGGTAATACCAGTTGCTTTAAGATTTTTGTAAATTTTTCACAAATTATATAATAATCTTGAAAAAAAAAAGAGTGAATGCCCAATCTTTGAATCTTAGCAGTCATTGACCTGTGTAGTGTTTGGATGGGAGACCCCCTGGTAATACCAGGTGCTCTAATATTATTGGAAATTTATTACTAATTATATAATAATCTTAAAAAAAAGAGCCAATGCCCGATCTCTTAATCTTAGCAGGTATTGGCCTGGTTAGTGCTTGGATGGGAGACCGCCTCGGAATACCAGGTGCTGTAAGCTTTTGGATTTTCATTCCTACTTATATAATGTATGGGCGATTTGATTGGCTGATCTTTAAATAGTCTTCTCTTTGCAGTATCCTTCGCTTGCGACCGTAACAACCTGGCTATGCCTGATCTCGTCTGCTCTCGGAAGCTAAGCAGGTTTGGTCCTGTATAATGTACCGGCGATTAGATTGGCTGATCTTTAAATAGCTCTCTCTTTGCAGCAGTCTTCGCTTATGGCCATTCCACCCTGGCTATGCCAGATCATGTCTGAGCTCGGAAACTAAGCAGGTTTCGGCCTGGTTAGTAATTGGATGGCAGACCCCCTGGTAATACCAGTTGCTTTAAGATTTTTGGAAATTTTTCACAAATTATATAATAATCTTGCAAGAAAAAAAGAAAGGAGTCAATGCCCCATATCTGAATCTTAGCAGGTATGGGCCTGGTTAGTAATTGGATGGGAGACACCCTGGTAATACCAGTTGCTTTAAGATTTTTGGAAATTTTTCACAAATTATATAATAATCTTGAAAAAAAAAAAAAAAGTCAATGCCCGATCTCTGAATAATAGCAGGTTTTGCCTGGTTAGTACTTGGATGGAAGACGGCCGGGAAATACCAGTTGCTGTAATATTTTTGGCAATTTTTACTAATTACATAATAATCTTGCAACAAAAAAAAAAAAAAAAAGAGTAAATGCCCAATCTTTGAATCTTAGGAGGTATGGACCTGTTTAGTGCTTGGATGGGAGACCGCCTCGGAATACCAGTTGCTGTAATATTTTTGGAAATTTGTACTAATTATATAATTATCTTGAAACAAAAAGAGTCAATGCCCAATCTTTGAATCTTAGCAGCTATGGACCTGTTTAGTGTTTGGATGGGAGACCGCCTCGGAAAACCAGGTGCTCTAATATTATTGGAAATTTATTACTAATTATATAATAATCTTTAAAAAAAAAAAAAAAAAAAAAAAAAGAGTCAATGCCCGATCTCTTAATCTTAGCAGGTATTGGCCTGGTTAGTGCTTGGATGGGAGACCGCCTGGGAATACCAGGTGCTTTAAGCTTTAGGGTTTTCTTTCCTACTTATATTAGATTGGCTGATCTTTAAATAGCTCTCTCTTTGCAGCAGTCTTCGCTTATGGCCATACCACCCTGTCTATGCCAGATCATGTCTGAGCTCGGAAGCTAAGCAGGTTTGGGCCTGGTTAGTAATTGGATGGGAGACCCCCTGGTAATACCAGTTGCTTTAAGATTTTTGTAAATTTTTCACAAATTATATAATAATCTTGAAAAAAAAAAAGAGGCAATGCCCATTCTTTGAATCTTAGCAGTCATGGACCTGTTTAGTGTCTGGATGGGAGACCGCCTCGGAATACCAGGTGCTCTAATATTATTGGAAATTTATTACTAATTATATAATAATCTAAAAAAATAAAATAAAAAAAAAAGAGTCAATGCCCGATCTCTTAATCTTAGCAGGTATTGGCCTGGTTAGTGCTTGGATGGGAGACCGCCTGGGAATACCAGGTGCTTTAAGCTTTAGGGTTTTCTTTCCTACTTATATAATGTACCGGCGATTAGATTGACTGATCTTTAAATAGCTCTCTCTTTGCAGCAGTCTTCGCTTATGGCCATACCACCCTGGCTATGCCAGATCATGTCTGAGCTCGGAAACTAAGCAGGTTTCGGCCTGGTTAGTAATTGGATGGCAGACCCCCTGGTAATACCAGTTGCTTTAAGATTTTGGGAAATTTTTCACAAATTATATAATAATCTTGCAAGAAAAAAAGAAAGGAGTCAATGCCCCATATCTGAATCTTAGCAGGTATGGGCCTGGTTAGTAATTGGATGGGAGACACCCTGGTAATACCAGTTGCTTTAAGATTTTTGGAAATTTTTCACAAATTATATAATAATCTTGAAAAAAAAAAAAAAGTCAATGCCCGATCTCTGAATAATAGCAGGTTTTGCCTGGTTAGTACTTGGATGGAAGACGGCCGGGAAATACCAGTTGCTGTAATATTTTTGGCAATTTTTACTAATTACATAATAATCTTGCAACAAAAAAAAAAAAAGAGTAAATGCCCAATCTTTGAATCTTAGGAGGTATGGACCTGTTTAGTGCTTGGATGGGAGACCGCCTCGGAATACCAGTTGCTGTAATATTTTTGGAAATTTGTACTAATTATATAATTATCTTAAAACAAAAAGAGTCAATGCCCAATCTTTGAATCTTAGCAGCTATGGACCTGTTTAGTGTTTGGATGGGAGACCGCCTCGGAAAACCAGGTGCTCTAATATTATTGGAAATTCATTACTAATTATATAATAATCTTTAAAAAAAAAAAAAAAAGAGTCAATGCCCGATCTCTTAATCTTAGCAGGTATTGGCCTGGTTAGTGCTTGGATGGGAGACCGCCTGGGAATACCAGGTGCTTTAAGCTTTAGGGTTTTCTTTCCTACTTATATAATGTACCGGCGATTAGATTGGCTGATCTTTAAATAGCTCTCTCTTTGCAGCAGTCTTCGCTTATGGCCATACCACCCTGGCTATGCCAGATCATGTCTGAGCTCGGAAGCTAAGCAGGTTTGGGCCTGGTTAGTAATTGGATGGGAGACCCCCTGGTAATACCAGTTGCTCTAAGATTTTTGTAAATTTTTCACAAATTATATAATAATCTTGAAAAAAAAAAGAGTCAATGCCCATTCTTTGAATCTTAGCAGTCATGGACCTGTTTAGTGTCTGGATGGGAGACCGCCTCGGAATACCAGGTGCTCTAATATTATTGGAAATTTATTACTAATTATATAATAATCTTAAAAAAAAAAAAAAAAAAAAAAGAGTCAATGCCCGATCTCTTAATCTTAGCAGGTATTGGCCTGGTTAGTGCTTGGATGGGAGACCGCCTGGGAATACCAGGTGCTTTAAGCTTTAGGGTTTTCTTTCCTACTTATATAATGTACCGGCGATTAGATTGACTGATCTTTAAATAGCTCTCTCTTTGCAGCAGTCTTCGCTTATGGCCATACCACCCTGGCTATGCCAGATCATGTCTGAGCTCGGAAGCTAAGCAGGTTTGGGCCTGGTTAGTAATTGGATGGGAGACCCCCTGGTAATACCAGTTTCTTTAAGATTTTTGTAAATTTTTCACAAATTATATAATAATCTTGAAAAAAAAAAGAGTGAATGCCCAATCTTTGAATCTTAGCAGTCATTGACCTGTGTAGTGTTTGGATGGGAGACCCCCTGGTAATACCAGGTGCTCTAATATTATTGGAAATTTATTACTAATTATATAATAATCTTAAAAAAAAGAGCCAATGCCCGATCTCTTAATCTTAGCAGGTATTGGCCTGGTTAGTGCTTGGATGGGAGACCGCCTCGGAATACCAGGTGCTGTAAGCTTTTGGATTTTCATTCCTACTTATATAATGTATGGGCGATTTGATTGGCTGATCTTTAAATAGTCTTCTCTTTGCAGTATCCTTCGCTTGCGACCGTAACAACCTGGCTATGCCTGATCTCGTCTGCTCTCGGAAGCTAAGCAGGTTTGGTCCTGTATAATGTACCGGCGATTAGATTGGCTGATCTTTAAATAGCTCTCTCTTTGCAGCAGTCTTCGCTTATGGCCATTCCACCCTGGCTATGCCAGATCATGTCTGAGCTCGGAAACTAAGCAGGTTTCGGCCTGGTTAGTAATTGGATGGCAGACCCCCTGGTAATACCAGTTGCTTTAAGATTTTTGGAAATTTTTCACAAATTATATAATAATCTTGCAAGAAAAAAAGAAAGGAGTCAATGCCCCATATCTGAATCTTAGCAGGTATGGGCCTGGTTAGTAATTGGATGGGAGACACCCTGGTAATACCAGTTGCTTTAAGATTTTTGGAAATTTTTCACAAATTATATAATAATCTTGAAAAAAAAAAAAAAAGTCAATGCCCGATCTCTGAATAATAGCAGGTTTTGCCTGGTTAGTACTTGGATGGAAGACGGCCGGGAAATACCAGTTGCTGTAATATTTTTGGCAATTTTTACTAATTACATAATAATCTTGCAACAAAAAAAAAAAAAAAAAAAAGAGTAAATGCCCAATCTTTGAATCTTAGGAGGTATGGACCTGTTTAGTGCTTGGATGGGAGACCGCCTCGGAATACCAGTTGCTGTAATATTTTTGGAAATTTGTACTAATTATATAATTATCTTGAAACAAAAAGAGTCAATGCCCAATCTTTGAATCTTAGCAGCTATCGACCTGTTTAGTGTTTGGATGGGAGACCGCCTCGGAAAACCAGGTGCTCTAATATTATTGGAAATTTATTACTAATTATATAATAATCTTTAAAAAAAAAAAAAAAAAAAAAAAAGAGTCAATGCCCGATCTCTTAATCTTAGCAGGTATTGGCCTGGTTAGTGCTTGGATGGGAGACCGCCTGGGAATACCAGGTGCTTTAAGCTTTAGGGTTTTCTTTCCTACTTATATTAGATTGGCTGATCTTTAAATAGCTCTCTCTTTGCAGCAGTCTTCGCTTATGGCCATACCACCCTGTCTATGCCAGATCATGTCTGAGCTCGGAAGCTAAGCAGGTTTGGGCCTGGTTAGTAATTGGATGGGAGACCCCCTGGTAATACCAGTTGCTTTAAGATTTTTGTAAATTTTTCACAAATTATATAATAATCTTGAAAAAAAAAAGAGTGAATGCCCATTCTTTGAATCTTAGCAGTCATTGACCTGTGTAGTGTTTGGATGGGAGACCCCCTGGTAATACCAGGTGCTCTAATATTATTGGAAATTTATTACTAATTATATAATAATCTTAAAAAAAAAGAGCCAATGCCCGATCTCTTAATCTTAGCAGGTATTGGCCTGGTTAGTGCTTGGATGGGAGACCGCCTCGGAATACCAGGTGCTGTAAGCTTTTGGATTTTCATTCCTACTTATATAATGTATGGGCGATTTGATTGGCTGATCTTTAAATAGTCTTCTCTTTGCAGTATCCTTCGCTTGCGACCGTAACAACCTGGCTATGCCTGATCTCGTCTGCTCTCGGAAGCTAAGCAGGTTTGGTCCTGTATAATGTACCGGCGATTAGATTGGCTGATCTTTAAATAGCTCTCTCTTTGCAGCAGTCTTCGCTTATGGCCATTCCACCCTGGCTATGCCAGATCATGTCTGAGCTCGGAAACTAAGCAGGTTTCGGCCTGGTTAGTAATTGGATGGCAGACCCCCTGGTAATACCAGTTGCTTTAAGATTTTGGGAAATTTTTCACAAATTATATAATAATCTTGCAAGAAAAAAAGAAAGGAGTCAATGCCCCATATCTGAATCTTAGCATGTATGGGCCTGGTTAGTAATTGGATGGGAGACACCCTGGTAATACCAGTTGCTTTAAGATTTTTGGAAATTTTTCACAAATTATATAATAATCTTGAAAAAAAAAAAAAAAAGTCAATGCCCGATCTCTGAATAATAGCAGGTTTTGCCTGGTTAGTACTTGGATGGAAGACGGCCGGGAAATACCAGTTGCTGTAATATTTTTGGTAATTTTTACTAATTACATAATAATCTTGCAACAACAAAAAAAAAAAAAAGAGTAAATGCCCAATCTTTGAATCTTAGGAGGTATGGACCTGTTTAGTGCTTGGATGGGAGACCGCCTCGGAATACCAGTTGCTGTAATATTTTTGGAAATTTGTACTAATTATATAATTATCTTGAAACAAAAAGAGTCAATGCCCAATCTTTGAATCTTAGCAGCTATGGACCTGTTTAGTGTTTGGATGGGAGACCGCCTCGGAAAACCAGGTGCTCTAATATTATTGGAAATTTATTACTAATTATATAATAATCTTTAAAAAAAAAAAGAAAAAAAAAAAGAGTCAATGCCCGATCTCTTAATCTTAGCAGGTATTGGCCTGGTTAGTGCTTGGATGGGAGACCGCCTGGGAATACCAGGTGCTTTAAGCTTTAGGGTTTTCTTTCCTACTTATATTAGATTGGCTGATCTTTAAATAGCTCTCTCTTTGCAGCAGTCTTCGCTTATGGCCATACCACCCTGTCTATGCCAGATCATGTCTGAGCTCGGAAGCTAAGCAGGTTTGGGCCTGGTTAGTAATTGGATGGGAGAACCCCTGGTAATACCAGTTGCTTTAAGATTTTTGTAAATTTTTTACAAATTATATAATAATCTTGAAAAAAAAAAGAGTCAATGCCCATTCTTTGAATCTTAGCAGTCATGGACCTGTTTAGTGTCTGGATGGGAGACCGCCTCGGAATACCAGGTGCTCTAATATTATTGGAAATTTATTACTAATTATATAATAATCTTAAAAAAAAAAAAAAAAAAAAAAAGAGTCAATGCCCGATCTCTTAATCTTAGCAGGTATTGGCCTGGTTAGTGCTTGGATGGAAGACCGCCTGGGAATACCAGGTGCTTTAAGCTTTAGGGTTTTCTTTCCTACTTATATAATGTACCGACGATTAGATTGGCTGATCTTTAAATAGCTCTCTCTTTGCAGCAGTCTTTGCTTATGGCCATACCACCCTGGCTATGCCAGATCATGTCTGAGCTCGGAAACTAAGCAGGTTTCGGCCTGGTTAGTAATTGGATGGCAGACCCCCTGGTAATACCAGTTGCTTTAAGATTTTTGGAAATTTTTCACAAATTATATAATAATCTTGCAAGAAAAAAAGAAAGGAGTCAATGCCCCATATCTGAATCTTAGCAGGTATGGGCCTGGTTAGTAATTGGATGGGAGACACCCTGGTAATACCAGTTGCTTTAAGATTTTTGGAAATTTTTCACAAATTATATAATAATCTTGAAAAAAAAAAAAAGTCAATGCCCGATCTCTGAATAATAGCAGGTTTTGCCTGGTTAGTACTTGGATGGAAGACGGCCGGGAAATACCAGTTGCTGTAATATTTTTGGCAATTTTTACTAATTACATAATAATCTTGCAACAAAAAAAAAAAAAGAGTAAATGCCCAATCTTTGAATCTTAGGAGGTATGGACCTGTTTAGTGCTTGGATGGGAGACCGCCTCGGAATACCAGTTGCTGTAATATTTTTGGAAATTTGTACTAATTATATAATTATCTTGAAACAAAAAGAGTCAATGCCCAATCTTTAAATCTTAGCAGCTATGGACCTGTTTAGTGTTTGGATGGGAGACCGCCTCGGAAAACCAGGTGCTCTAATATTATTGGAAATTCATTACTAATTATATAATAATCTTTAAAAAAAAAAAAAAAAAAAAAAAGAGTCAATGCCCGATCTCTTAATCTTAGCAGGTATTGGCCTGGTTAGTGCTTGGATGGGAGACCGCCTGGGAATACCAGGTGCTTTAAGCTTTAGGGTTTTCTTTCCTACTTATATAATGTACCGGCGATTAGATTGACTGATCTTTAAATAGCTCTCTCTTTGCAGCAGTCTTCGCTTATGGCCATACCACCCTGGCTATGCCAGATCATGTCTGAGCTCGGAAGCTAAGCACGTTTGGGCCTGGTTAGTAATTGGATGGGAGACCCCCTGGTAATACCAGTTGATTTAAGATTTTTGTAAATTTTTCACAAATTATATAATAATCTTGAAAAAAAAAAGAGTGAATGCCCATTCTTTGAATCTTAGCAGTCATTGACCTGTGTAGTGTTTGGATGGGAGACCCCCTGGTAATACCAGGTGCTCTAATATTATTGGAAATTTATTACTAATTATATAATAATCTTAAAAAAAAAGAGCCAATGCCCGATCTCTTAATCTTAGCAGGTATTGGCCTGGTTAGTGCTTGGATGGGAGACCGCCTCGGAATACCAGGTGCTGTAAGCTTTTGGATTTTCATTCCTACTTATATAATGTATGGGCGATTTGATTGGCTGATCTTTAAATAGTCTTCTCTTTGCAGTATCCTTCGCTTGCGACCGTAACAACCTGGCTATGCCTGATCTCGTCTGCTCTCGGAAGCTAAGCAGGTTTGGTCCTGTATAATGTACCGGCGATTAGATTGGCTGATCTTTAAATAGCTCTCTCTTTGCAGCAGTCTTCGCTTATGGCCATTCCACCCTGGCTATGCCAGATCATGTCTGAGCTCGGAAACTAAGCAGGTTTCGGCCTGGTTAGTAATTGGATGGCAGACCCCCTGGTAATACCAGTTGCTTTAAGATTTTTGGAAATTTTTCACAAATTATATAATAATCTTGCAAGAAAAAAAGAAAGGAGTAAATGCCCCATATCTGAATCTTAGCAGGTATGGGCCTGGTTAGTAATTGGATGGGAGACACCCTGGTAATACCAGTTGCTTTAAGATTTTTGGAAATTTTTCACAAATTATATAATAATCTTGCAAAAAAAAAAAAAAAAGAGTAAATGCCCAATCTTTGAATCTTAGAAGGTATGGACCTGTTTAGTGCTTGGATGGGAGACCGCCTCGGAATACCAGTTGCTGTAATATTTTTGGAAATTTGTACTAATTATATAATTATCTTGAAACAAAAAGAGTCAATGCCCAATCTTTGAATCTTAGCAGCTATGGACCTGTTTAGTGTTTGGATGGGAGACCGCCTCGGAAAACCAGGTGCTCTAATATTATTGGAAATTCATTACTAATTATATAATAATCTTTAAAAAAAAAAAAAAAAAAAAAAAAAAAAGAGTCAATGCCCGATCTCTTAATCTTAGCAGGTATTGGCCTGGTTAGTGCTTGGATGGGAGACCGCCTGGGAATACCAGGTGCTTTAAGCTTTAGGGTTTTCTTTCCTACTTATATAATGTACCGGCGATTAGATTGGCTGATCTTTAAATAGCTCTCTCTTTGCAGCAGTCTTTGCTTATGGCCATACCACCCTGGCTATGCCAGATCATGTCTGAGCTCGGAAGCTAAGCAGGTTTGGGCCTGGTTAGTAATTGGATGGGAGACCCCCTGGTAATACCAGTTGCTCTAAGATTTTTGTAAATTTTTCACAAATTATATAATAATCTTGAAAAAAAAAAGAGTGAATGCCCATTCTTTGAATCTTAGCAGTCATGGACCTGTTTAGTGTCTGGATGGGAGACCGCCTCGGAATACCAGGTGCTCTAATATTATTGGAAATTTATTACTAATTATATAATAATCTTAAAAAAAAGAGCCAATGCCCGATCTCTTAATCTTAGCAGGTATTGGCCTGGTTAGTGCTTGGATGGGAGACCGCCTCGGAATACCAGGTGCTGTAAGCTTTTGGATTTTCATTCCTACTTATATAATGTATGGGCGATTTGATTGGCTGATCTTTAAATAGTCTTCTCTTTGCAGTATCCTTCGCTTGCGACCGTAACAACCTGGCTATGCCTGATCTCGTCTGCTCTCGGAAGCTAAGCAGGTTTGGTCCTGTATAATGTACCGGCGATTAGATTGGCTGATCTTTAAATAGCTCTCTCTTTGCAGCAGTCTTCGCTTATGGCCATTCCACCCTGGCTATGCCAGATCATGTCTGAGCTCGGAAACTAAGCAGGTTTCGGCCTGGTTAGTAATTGGATGGCAGACCCCCTGGTAATACCAGTTGCTTTAAGATTTTTGGAAATTTTTCACAAATTATATAATAATCTTGCAAGAAAAAAAGAAAGGAGTCAATGCCCCATATCTGAATCTTAGCAGGTATGGGCCTGGTTAGTAATTGGATGGGAGACACCCTGGTAATACCAGTTGCTTTAAGATTTTTGGAAATTTTTCACAAATTATATAATAATCTTGCAAAAAAAAAAGAGTAAATGCCCAATCTTTGAATCTTAGAAGGTATGGACCTGTTTAGTGCTTGGATGGGAGACCGCCTCGGAATACCAGTTGCTGTAATATTTTTGGAAATTTGTACTAATTATATAATTATCTTGAAACAAAAAGAGTCAATGCCCAATCTTTGAATCTTAGCAGCTATGGACCTGTTTAGTGTTTGGATGGGAGACCGCCTCGGAAAACCAGGTGCTCTAATATTATTGGAAATTCATTACTAATTATATAATAATCTTTTAAAAAAAAAAAAAAAAAAAAAAAAAAAAAGAGTCAATGCCCGATCTCTTAATCTTAGCAGGTATTGGCCTGGTTAGTGCTTGGATGGGAGACCGCCTGGGAATACCAGGTGCTTTAAGCTTTAGGGTTTTCTTTCCTACTTATATAATGTACCGGCGATTAGATTGGCTGATCTTTAAATAGCTCTCTCTTTGCAGCAGTCTTTGCTTATGGCCATACCACCCTGGCTATGCCAGATCATGTCTGAGCTCGGAAGCTAAGCAGGTTTGGGCCTGGTTAGTAATTGGATGGGAGACCTCCTGGTAATACCAGTTGCTCTAAGATTTTTGTAAATTTTTCACAAATTATATAATAATCTTGAAAAAAAAAAGAGTCAATGCCCATTCTTTGAATCTTAGCAGTCATGGACCTGTTTAGTGTCTGGATGGGAGACCGCCTCGGAATACCAGGTGCTCTAATATTATTGGAAATTTATTACTAATTATATAATAATCTTAAAAAAAAAAAAAAAAAAAAAAAAAGAGTCAATGCCCGATCTCTTAATCTTAGCAGGTATTGGCCTGGTTAGTGCTTGGATGGGAGACCGCCTGGGAATAACAGGTGCTTTAAGCTTTAGGGTTTTCTTTCCTACTTATATAATGTACCGGCGATTAGATTGACTGATCTTTAAATAGCTCTCTCTTTGCAGCAGTCTTCGCTTATGGCCATACCACCCTGGCTATGCCAGATCATGTCTGAGCTCGGAAGCTAAGCAGGTTTGGGCCTGGTTAGTAATTGGATGGGAGACCCCCTGGTAATACCAGTTGCTTTAAGATTTTTGTAAATTTTTCACAAATTATATAATAATCTTGAAAAAAAAAAGAGTGAATGCCCATTCTTTGAATCTTAGCAGTCATTGACCTGTGTAGTGTTTGGATGGGAGACCCCCTGGTAATACCAGGTGCTCTAATATTATTGGAAATGTATTACTAATTATATAATAATCTTTAAAAAAAAGAGCCAATGCCCGATCTCTTAATCTTAGCAGGTATTGGCCTGGTTAGTGCTTGGATGGGAGACCGCCTCGGAATACCAGGTGCTGTAAGCTTTTGGATTTTCATTCCTACTTATATAATGTATGGGCGATTTGATTGGCTGATCTTTAAATAGTCTTCTCTTTGCAGTATCCTTCGCTTGCGACCGTAACAACCTGGCTATGCCTGATCTCGTCTGCTCTCGGAAGCTAAGCAGGTTTGGTCCTGTATAATGTACCGGCGATTAGATTGGCTGATCTTTAAATAGCTCTCTCTTTGCAGCAGTCTTCGCTTATGGCCATTCCACCCTGGCTATGCCAGATCATGTCTGAGCTCGGAAACTAAGCAGGTTTCGGCCTGGTTAGTAATTGGATGGCAGACCCCCTGGTAATACCAGTTGCTTTAAGATTTTTGGAAATTTTTCACAAATTATATAATAATCTTGCAAGAAAAAAAAGAAAGGAGTCAATGCCCCATATCTGAATCTTAGCAGGTATGGGCCTGGTTAGTAATTGGATGGGAGACACCCTGGTAATACCAGTTGCTTTAAGATTTTTGGAAATTTTTCACAAATTATATAATAATCTTGCAAAAAAAAAAAAAAAAAGAGTAAATGCCCAATCTTTGAATCTTAGAAGGTATGGACCTGTTTAGTGCTTGGATGGGAGACCGCCTCGGAATACCAGTTGCTGTAATATTTTTGGAAATTTGTACTAATTATATAATTATCTTGAAACAAAAAGAGTCAATGCCCAATCTTTGAATCTTAGCAGCTATGGACCTGTTTAGTGTTTGGATGGGAGACCGCCTCGGAAAACCAGGTGCTCTAATATTATTGGAAATTCATTACTAATTATATAATAATCTTTAAAAAAAAAAAAAAAAAAAAAAAAAAAAAGAGTCAATGCCCGATCTCTTAATCTTAGCAGGTATTGGCCTGGTTAGTGCTTGGATGGAAGACCGCCTGGGAATACCAGGTGCTTTAAGCTTTAGGGTTTTCTTTCCTACTTATATAATGTACCGACGATTAGATTGGCTGATCTTTAAATAGCTCTCTCTTTGCAGCAGTCTTTGCTTATGGCCATACCACCCTGGCTATGCCAGATCATGTCTGAGCTCGGAAGCTAAGCAGGTTTGGGCCTGGTTAGTAATTGGATGGGAGACCCCCTGGTAATACCAGTTGCTCTAAGATTTTTGTAAATTTTTCACAAATTATATAATAATCTTGAAAAAAAAAGAGTGAATGCCCATTCTTTGAATCTTAGCAGTCATGGACCTGTTTAGTGTTTGGATGGGAGACCCCCTGGTAATACCAGGTGCTCTAATATTATTGGAAATGTATTACTAATTATATAATAATCTTTAAAAAAAAGAGCCAATGCCCGATCTCTTAATCTTAGCAGGTATTGGCCTGGTTAGTGCTTGGATGGGAGACCGCCTCGGAATACCAGGTGCTGTAAGCTTTTGGATTTTCATTCCTACTTATATAATGTATGGGCGATTTGATTGGCTGATCTTTAAATAGTCTTCTCTTTGCAGTATCCTTCGCTTGCGACCGTAACAACCTGGCTATGCCTGATCTCGTCTGCTCTCGGAAGCTAAGCAGGTTTGGTCCTGTATAATGTACCGGCGATTAGATTGGCTGATCTTTAAATAGCTCTCTCTTTGCAGCAGTCTTCGCTTATGGCCATTCCACCCTGGCTATGCCAGATCATGTCTGAGCTCGGAAACTAAGCAGGTTTCGGCCTGGTTAGTAATTGGATGGCAGACCCCCTGGTAATACCAGTTGCTTTAAGATTTTTGGAAATTTTTCACAAATTATATAATAATCTTGCAAGAAAAAAAAGAAAGGAGTCAATGCCCCATATCTGAATCTTAGCAGGTATGGGCCTGGTTAGTAATTGGATGGGAGACACCCTGGTAATACCAGTTGCTTTAAGATTTTTGGAAATTTTTCACAAATTATATAATAATCTTGCAAAAAAAAAAAAAAAAAGAGTAAATGCCCAATCTTTGAATCTTAGAAGGTATGGACCTGTTTAGTGCTTGGATGGGAGACCGCCTCGGAATACCAGTTGCTGTAATATTTTTGGAAATTTGTACTAATTATATAATTATCTTGAAACAAAAAGAGTCAATGCCCAATCTTTGAATCTTAGCAGCTATGGACCTGTTTAGTGTTTGGATGGGAGACCGCCTCGGAAAACCAGGTGCTCTAATATTATTGGAAATTCATTACTAATTATATAATAATCTTTAAAAAAAAAAAAAAAAAAAAAAAAAAAAAGAGTCAATGCCCGATCTCTTAATCTTAGCAGGTATTGGCCTGGTTAGTGCTTGGATGGAAGACCGCCTGGGAATACCAGGTGCTTTAAGCTTTAGGGTTTTCTTTCCTACTTATATAATGTACCGACGATTAGATTGGCTGATCTTTAAATAGCTCTCTCTTTGCAGCAGTCTTTGCTTATGGCCATACCACCCTGGCTATGCCAGATCATGTCTGAGCTCGGAAGCTAAGCAGGTTTGGGCCTGGTTAGTAATTGGATGGGAGACCCCCTGGTAATACCAGTTGCTCTAAGATTTTTGTAAATTTTTCACAAATTATATAATAATCTTGAAAAAAAAAGAGTGAATGCCCATTCTTTGAATCTTAGCAGTCATGGACCTGTTTAGTGTCTGGATGGGAGACCGCCTCGGAATACCAGGTGCTCTAATATTATTGGAAATTTATTACTAATTATATAATAATCTTAAAAAAAAGAGCCAATGCCCGATCTCTTAATCTTAGCAGGTATTGGCCTGGTTAGTGCTTGGATGGGAGACCGCCTCGGAATACCAGGTGCTGTAAGCTTTTGGATTTTCATTCCTACTTATATAATGTATGGGCGATTTGATTGGCTGATCTTTAAATAGTCTTCTCTTTGCAGTATCCTTCGCTTGCGACCGTAACAACCTGGCTATGCCTGATCTCGTCTGCTCTCGGAAGCTAAGCAGGTTTGGTCCTGTATAATGTACCGGCGATTAGATTGGCTGATCTTTAAATAGCTCTCTCTTTGCAGCAGTCTTCGCTTATGGCCATTCCACCCTGGCTATGCCAGATCATGTCTGAGCTCGGAAACTAAGCAGGTTTCGGCCTGGTTAGTAATTGGATGGCAGACCCCCTGGTAATACCAGTTGCTTTAAGATTTTTGGAAAATTTTCACAAATTATATAATAATCTTGCAAGAAAAAAAGAAAGGAGTCAATGCCCCATATCTGAATCTTAGCAGGTATGGGCCTGGTTAGTAATTGGATGGGAGACACCCTGGTAATACCAGTTGCTTTAAGATTTTTGGAAATTTTTCACAAATTATATAATAATCTTGCAAAAAAAAGAGTAAATGCCCAATCTTTGAATCTTAGAAGGTATGGACCTGTTTAGTGCTTGGATGGGAGACCGCCTCGGAATACCAGTTGCTGTAATATTTTTGGAAATTTGTACTAATTATATAATTATCTTGAAACAAAAAGAGTCAATGCCCAATCTTTGAATCTTAGCAGCTATGGACCTGTTTAGTGTTTGGATGGGAGACCGCCTCGGAAAACCAGGTGCTCTAATATTATTGGAAATTCATTACTAATTATATAATAATCTTTAAAAAAAAAAAAAAAAAAAAAAAAAAAAAGAGTCAATGCCCGATCTCTTAATCTTAGCAGGTATTGGCCTGGTTAGTGCTTGGATGGGAGACCGCCTGGGAATACCAGGTGCTTTAAGCTTTAGGGTTTTCTTTCCTACTTATATAATGTACCGGCGATTAGATTGGCTGATCTTTAAATAGCTCTCTCTTTGCAGCAGTCTTTGCTTATGGCCATACCACCCTGGCTATGCCAGATCATGTCTGAGCTCGGAAGCTAAGCAGGTTTGGGCCTGGTTAGTAATTGGATGGGAGACCCCCTGGTAATACCAGTTGCTCTAAGATTTTTGTAAATTTTTCACAAATTATATAATAATCTTGAAAAAAAAAAGAGTCAATGCTCATTCTTTGAATCTTAGCAGTCATGGACCTGTTTAGTGTCTGGATGGGAGACCGCCTCGGAATACCAGGTGCTCTAATATTATTGGAAATTTATTACTAATTATATAATAATCTTAAAAAAAAAAAAAAAAAAAAAAAAGAGTCAATGCCCGATCTCTTAATCTTAGCAGGTATTGGCCTGGTTAGTGCTTGGATGGGAGACCGCCTGGGAATAACAGGTGCTTTAAGCTTTAGGGTTTTCTTTCCTACTTATATAATGTACCGGCGATTAGATTGACTGATCTTTAAATAGCTCTCTCTTTGCAGCAGTCTTCGCTTATGGCCATACCACCCTGGCTATGCCAGATCATGTCTGAGCTCGGAAGCTAAGCAGGTTTGGGCCTGGTTAGTAATTGGATGGGAGACCCCCTGGTAATACCAGTTGCTTTAAGATTTTTGTAAATTTTTCACAAATTATATAATAATCTTGAAAAAAAAAAGAGTGAATGCCCATTCTTTGAATCTTAGCAGTCATTGACCTGTGTAGTGTTTGGATGGGAGACCCCCTGGTAATACCAGGTGCTCTAATATTATTGGAAATGTATTACTAATTATATAATAATCTTAAAAAAAAAGAGCCAATGCCCGATCTCTTAATCTTAGCAGGTATTGGCCTGGTTAGTGCTTGGATGGGAGACCGCCTCGGAATACCAGGTGCTGTAAGCTTTTGGATTTTCATTCCTACTTATATAATGTATGGGCGATTTGATTGGCTGATCTTTAAATAGTCTTCTCTTTGCAGTATCCTTCGCTTGCGACCGTAACAACCTGGCTATGCCTGATCTCGTCTGCTCTCGGAAGCTAAGCAGGTTTGGTCCTGTATAATGTACCGGCGATTAGATTGGCTGATCTTTAAATAGCTCTCTCTTTGCAGCAGTCTTCGCTTATGGCCATTCCACCCTGGCTATGCCAGATCATGTCTGAGCTCGGAAACTAAGCAAGTTTCGGCCTGGTTAGTAATTGGATGGCAGACCCCCTGGTAATACCAGTTGCTTTAAGATTTTTGGAAATTTTTCACAAATTATATAATAATCTTGCAAGAAAAAAAGAAAGGAGTCAATGCCCCATATCTGAATCTTAGCAGGTATGGGCCTGGTTAGTAATTGGATGGGAGACACCCTGGTAATACCAGTTGCTTTAAGATTTTTGGAAATTTTTCACAAATTATATAATAATCTTGAAAAAAAAAAAAAAAGTCAATGCCCGATCTCTGAATAATAGCAGGTTTTGCCTGGTTAGTACTTGGATGGAAGACGGCCGGGAAATACCAGTTGCTGTAATATTTTTGGCAATTTTTACTAATTACATAATAATCTTGCAACAAAAAAAAAAAAAAAAAAAAGAGTAAATGCCCAATCTTTGAATCTTAGGAGGTATGGACCTGTTTAGTGCTTGGATGGGAGACCGCCTCGGAATACCAGTTGCTGTAATATTTTTGGAAATTTGTACTAATTATATAATTATCTTGAAACAAAAAGAGTCAATGCCCAATCTTTGAATCTTAGCAGCTATCGACCTGTTTAGTGTTTGGATGGGAGACCGCCTCGGAAAACCAGGTGCTCTAATATTATTGGAAATTCATTACTAATTATATAATAATCTTTAAAAAAAAAAAAAAAAAAAAAAAAAAGTCAATGCCCGATCTCTTAATCTTAGCAGGTATTGGCCTGGTTAGTGCTTGGATGGGAGACCGCCTGGGAATACCAGGTGCTTTAAGCTTTAGGGTTTTCTTTCCTACTTATATAATGTACCGGCGATTAGATTGGCTGATCTTTAAATAGCTCTCTCTTTGCAGCAGTCTTCGCTTATGGCCATACCACCCTGGCTATGCCAGATCATGTCTGAGCTCGGAAGCTAAGCAGGTTTGGGCCTGGTTAGTAATTGGATGGGAGACCCCCTGGTAATACCAGTTGCTCTAAGATTTTTGTAAATTTTTCACAAATTATATAATAATCTTGAAAAAAAAAAGAGTCAATGCCCGATCTCTTAATCTTAGCAGGTATTGGCCTGGTTAGTGCTTGGATGGGAGACCGCCTGGGAATACCAGGTGCTTTAAGCTTTAGGGTTTTCTTTCCTACTTATATTAGATTGGCTGATCTTTAAATAGCTCTCTCTTTGCAGCAGTCTTCGCTTATGGCCATACCACCCTGTCTATGCCAGATCATGTCTGAGCTCGGAAGCTAAGCAGGTTTGGGCCTGGTTAGTAATTGGATGGGAGACCCCCTGGTAATACCAGTTGCTTTAAGATTTTTGTAAATTTTTCACAAATTATATAATAATCTTGAAAAAAAAAAGAGTGAATGCCCATTCTTTGAATCTTAGCAGTCATTGACCTGTGTAGTGTTTGGATGGGAGACCCCCTGGTAATACCAGGTGCTCTAATATTATTGGAAATTTATTACTAATTATATAATAATCTTAAAAAAAAAGAGCCAATGCCCGATCTCTTAATCTTAGCAGGTATTGGCCTGGTTAGTGCTTGGATGGGAGACCGCCTCGGAATACCAGGTGCTGTAAGCTTTTGGATTTTCATTCCTACTTATATAATGTATGGGCGATTTGATTGGCTGATCTTTAAATAGTCTTCTCTTTGCAGTATCCTTCGCTTGCGACCGTAACAACCTGGCTATGCCTGATCTCGTCTGCTCTCGGAAGCTAAGCAGGTTTGGTCCTGTATAATGTACCGGCGATTAGATTGGCTGATCTTTAAATAGCTCTCTCTTTGCAGCAGTCTTCGCTTATGGCCATTCCACCCTGGCTATGCCAGATCATGTCTGAGCTCGGAAACTAAGCAGGTTTCGGCCTGGTTAGTAATTGGATGGCAGACCCCCTGGTAATACCAGTTGCTTTAAGATTTTGGGAAATTTTTCACAAATTATATAATAATCTTGCAAGAAAAAAAGAAAGGAGTCAATGCCCCATATCTGAATCTTAGCATGTATGGGCCTGGTTAGTAATTGGATGGGAGACACCCTGGTAATACCAGTTGCTTTAAGATTTTTGGAAATTTTTCACAAATTATATAATAATCTTGAAAAAAAAAAAAAAAAGTCAATGCCCGATCTCTGAATAATAGCAGGTTTTGCCTGGTTAGTACTTGGATGGAAGACGGCCGGGAAATACCAGTTGCTGTAATATTTTTGGTAATTTTTACTAATTACATAATAATCTTGCAACAACAAAAAAAAAAAAAAGAGTAAATGCCCAATCTTTGAATCTTAGGAGGTATGGACCTGTTTAGTGCTTGGATGGGAGACCGCCTCGGAAAACCAGGTGCTCTAATATTATTGGAAATTTATTACTAATTATATAATAATCTTTAAAAAAAAAAAGAAAAAAAAAAAGAGTCAATGCCCGATCTCTTAATCTTAGCAGGTATTGGCCTGGTTAGTGCTTGGATGGGAGACCGCCTGGGAATACCAGGTGCTTTAAGCTTTAGGGTTTTCTTTCCTACTTATATTAGATTGGCTGATCTTTAAATAGCTCTCTCTTTGCAGCAGTCTTCGCTTATGGCCATACCACCCTGTCTATGCCAGATCATGTCTGAGCTCGGAAGCTAAGCAGGTTTGGGCCTGGTTAGTAATTGGATGGGAGAACCCCTGGTAATACCAGTTGCTTTAAGATTTTTGTAAATTTTTTACAAATTATATAATAATCTTGAAAAAAAAAAGAGTCAATGCCCATTCTTTGAATCTTAGCAGTCATGGACCTGTTTAGTGTCTGGATGGGAGACCGCCTCGGAATACCAGGTGCTCTAATATTATTGGAAATTTATTACTAATTATATAATAATCTTAAAAAAAAAAAAAAAAAAAAAAGAGTCAATGCCCGATCTCTTAATCTTAGCAGGTATTGGCCTGGTTAGTGCTTGGATGGAAGACCGCCTGGGAATACCAGGTGCTTTAAGCTTTAGGGTTTTCTTTCCTACTTATATAATGTACCGACGATTAGATTGGCTGATCTTTAAATAGCTCTCTCTTTGCAGCAGTCTTTGCTTATGGCCATACCACCCTGGCTATGCCAGATCATGTCTGAGCTCGGAAACTAAGCGTCAATGCCCCATATCTGAATCTTAGCAGGTATGGGCCTGGTTAGTAATTGGATGGGAGACACCCTGGTAATACCAGTTGCTTTAAGATTTTTGGAAATTTTTCACAAATTATATAATAATCTTGAAAAAAAAAAAAAGTCAATGCCCGATCTCTGAATAATAG
Organism: Carassius gibelio; assembly: GCF_023724105.1. Lineage (NCBI taxonomy): Eukaryota > Metazoa > Chordata > Actinopteri > Cypriniformes > Cyprinidae > Carassius > Carassius gibelio. Next base: position 3,909,803 of record NC_068373.1, read on the forward strand.
CAGGTTTTGCCTGGTTAGTACTTGGATGGAAGACGGCCGGGAAATACCAGTTGCTGTAATATTTTTGGCAATTTTTACTAATTACATAATAATCTTGCAACAAAAAAAAAAAAAGAGTAAATGCCCAATCTTTGAATCTTAGGAGGTATGGACCTGTTTAGTGCTTGGATGGGAGACCGCCTCGGAATACCAGTTGCTGTAATATTTTTGGAAATTTGTACTAATTATATAATTATCTTGAAACAAAAAGAGTCAATGCCCAATCTTTAAATCTTAGCAGCTATGGACCTGTTTAGTGTTTGGATGGGAGACCGCCTCGGAAAACCAGGTGCTCTAATATTATTGGAAATTCATTACTAATTATATAATAATCTTTAAAAAAAAAAAAAAAAAAAAAAGAGTCAATGCCCGATCTCTTAATCTTAGCAGGTATTGGCCTGGTTAGTGCTTGGATGGGAGACCGCCTGGGAATACCAGGTGCTTTAAGCTTTAGGGTTTTCTTTCCTACTTATATAATGTACCGGCGATTAGATTGACTGATCTTTAAATAGCTCTCTCTTTGCAGCAGTCTTCGCTTATGGCCATACCACCCTGGCTATGCCAGATCATGTCTGAGCTCGGAAGCTAAGCACGTTTGGGCCTGGTTAGTAATTGGATGGGAGACCCCCTGGTAATACCAGTTGATTTAAGATTTTTGTAAATTTTTCACAAATTATATAATAATCTTGAAAAAAAAAAGAGTGAATGCCCATTCTTTGAATCTTAGCAGTCATTGACCTGTGTAGTGTTTGGATGGGAGACCCCCTGGTAATACCAGGTGCTCTAATATTATTGGAAATTTATTACTAATTATATAATAATCTTAAAAAAAAAGAGCCAATGCCCGATCTCTTAATCTTAGCAGGTATTGGCCTGGTTAGTGCTTGGATGGGAGACCGCCTCGGAATACCAGGTGCTGTAAGCTTTTGGATTTTCATTCCTACTTATATAATGTATGGGCGATTTGATTGGCTGATCTTTAAATAGTCTTCTCTTTGCAGTATCCTTCGCTTGCGACCGTAACAACCTGGCTATGCCTGATCTCGTCTGCTCTCGGAAGCTAAGCAGGTTTGGTCCTGTATAATGTACCGGCGATTAGATTGGCTGATCTTTAAATAGCTCTCTCTTTGCAGCAGTCTTCGCTTATGGCCATTCCACCCTGGCTATGCCAGATCATGTCTGAGCTCGGAAACTAAGCAGGTTTCGGCCTGGTTAGTAATTGGATGGCACACCCCCTGGTAATACCAGTTGCTTTAAGATTTTTGGAAATTTTTCACAAATTATATAATAATCTTGCAAGAAAAAAAGAAAGGAGTAAATGCCCCATATCTGAATCTTAGCAGGTATGGGCCTGGTTAGTAATTGGATGGGAGACACCCTGGTAATACCAGTTGCTTTAAGATTTTTGGAAATTTTTCACAAATTATATAATAATCTTGCAAAAAAAAAAAAAAAAGAGTAAATGCCCAATCTTTGAATCTTAGAAGGTATGGACCTGTTTAGTGCTTGGATGGGAGACCGCCTCGGAATACCAGTTGCTGTAATATTTTTGGAAATTTGTACTAATTATATAATTATCTTGAAACAAAAAGAGTCAATGCCCAATCTTTGAATCTTAGCAGCTATGGACCTGTTTAGTGTTTGGATGGGAGACCGCCTCGGAAAACCAGGTGCTCTAATATTATTGGAAATTCATTACTAATTATATAATAATCTTTAAAAAAAAAAAAAAAAAAAAAAAAAAAAGAGTCAATGCCCGATCTCTTAATCTTAGCAGGTATTGGCCTGGTTAGTGCTTGGATGGGAGACCGCCTGGGAATACCAGGTGCTTTAAGCTTTAGGGTTTTCTTTCCTACTTATATAATGTACCGGCGATTAGATTGGCTGATCTTTAAATAGCTCTCTCTTTGCAGCAGTCTTTGCTTATGGCCATACCACCCTGGCTATGCCAGATCATGTCTGAGCTCGGAAGCTAAGCAGGTTTGGGCCTGGTTAGTAATTGGATGGGAGACCCCCTGGTAATACCAGTTGCTCTAAGATTTTTGTAAATTTTTCACAAATTATATAATAATCTTGAAAAAAAAAAGAGTGAATGCCCATTCTTTGAATCTTAGCAGTCATGGACCTGTTTAGTGTCTGGATGGGAGACCGCCTCGGAATACCAGGTGCTCTAATATTATTGGAAATTTATTACTAATTATATAATAATCTTAAAAAAAAGAGCCAATGCCCGATCTCTTAATCTTAGCAGGTATTGGCCTGGTTAGTGCTTGGATGGGAGACCGCCTCGGAATACCAGGTGCTGTAAGCTTTTGGATTTTCATTCCTACTTATATAATGTATGGGCGATTTGATTGGCTGATCTTTAAATAGTCTTCTCTTTGCAGTATCCTTCGCTTGCGACCGTAACAACCTGGCTATGCCTGATCTCGTCTGCTCTCGGAAGCTAAGCAGGTTTGGTCCTGTATAATGTACCGGCGATTAGATTGGCTGATCTTTAAATAGCTCTCTCTTTGCAGCAGTCTTCGCTTATGGCCATTCCACCCTGGCTATGCCAGATCATGTCTGAGCTCGGAAACTAAGCAGGTTTCGGCCTGGTTAGTAATTGGATGGCAGACCCCCTGGTAATACCAGTTGCTTTAAGATTTTTGGAAATTTTTCACAAATTATATAATAATCTTGCAAGAAAAAAAGAAAGGAGTCAATGCCCCATATCTGAATCTTAGCAGGTATGGGCCTGGTTAGTAATTGGATGGGAGACACCCTGGTAATACCAGTTGCTTTAAGATTTTTGGAAATTTTTCACAAATTATATAATAATCTTGCAAAAAAAAAAGAGTAAATGCCCAATCTTTGAATCTTAGAAGGTATGGACCTGTTTAGTGCTTGGATGGGAGACCGCCTCGGAATACCAGTTGCTGTAATATTTTTGGAAATTTGTACTAATTATATAATTATCTTGAAACAAAAAGAGTCAATGCCCAATCTTTGAATCTTAGCAGCTATGGACCTGTTTAGTGTTTGGATGGGAGACCGCCTCGGAAAACCAGGTGCTCTAATATTATTGGAAATTCATTACTAATTATATAATAATCTTTAAAAAAAAAAAAAAAAAAAAAAAAAAAGAGTCAATGCCCGATCTCTTAATCTTAGCAGGTATTGGCCTGGTTAGTGCTTGGATGGGAGACCGCCTGGGAATACCAGGTGCTTTAAGCTTTAGGGTTTTCTTTCCTACTTATATAATGTACCGGCGATTAGATTGGCTGATCTTTAAATAGCTCTCTCTTTGCAGCAGTCTTTGCTTATGGCCATACCACCCTGGCTATGCCAGATCATGTCTGAGCTCGGAAGCTAAGCAGGTTTGGGCCTGGTTAATAATTGGATGGGAGACCCCCTGGTAATACCAGTTGCTCTAAGATTTTTGTAAATTTTTCACAAATTATATAATAATCTTGAAAAAAAAAAGAGTGAATGCCCATTCTTTGAATCTTAGCAGTCATGGACCTGTTTAGTGTCTGGATGGGAGACCGCCTCGGAATACCAGGTGCTCTAATATTATTGGAAATTTATTACTAATTATATAATAATCTTAAAAAAAAGAGCCAATGCCCGATCTCTTAATCTTAGCAGGTATTGGCCTGGTTAGTGCTTGGATGGGAGACCGCCTCGGAATACCAGGTGCTGTAAGCTTTTGGATTTTCATTCCTACTTATATAATGTATGGGCGATTTGATTGGCTGATCTTTAAATAGTCTTCTCTTTGCAGTATCCTTCGCTTGCGACCGTAACAACCTGGCTATGCCTGATCTCGTCTGCTCTCGGAAGCTAAGCAGGTTTGGTCCTGTATAATGTACCGGCGATTAGATTGGCTGATCTTTAAATAGCTCTCTCTTTGCAGCAGTCTTCGCTTATGGCCATTCCACCCTGGCTATGCCAGATCATGTCTGAGCTCGGAAACTAAGCAGGTTTCGGCCTGGTTAGTAATTGGATGGCAGACCCCCTGGTAATACCAGTTGCTTTAAGATTTTTGGAAATTTTTCACAAATTATATAATAATCTTGCAAGAAAAAAAGAAAGGAGTCAATGCCCCATATCTGAATCTTAGCAGGTATGGGCCTGGTTAGTAATTGGATGGGAGACACCCTGGTAATACCAGTTGCTTTAAGATTTTTGGAAATTTTTCACAAATTATATAATAATCTTGCAAAAAAAAAAGAGTAAATGCCCAATCTTTGAATCTTAGAAGGTATGGACCTGTTTAGTGCTTGGATGGGAGACCGCCTCGGAATACCAGTTGCTGTAATATTTTTGGAAATTTGTACTAATTATATAATTATCTTGAAACAAAAAGAGTCAATGCCCAATCTTTGAATCTTAGCAGCTATGGACCTGTTTAGTGTTTGGATGGGAGACCGCCTCGGAAAACCAGGTGCTCTAATATTATTGGAAATTCATTACTAATTATATAATAATCTTTTAAAAAAAAAAAAAAAAAAAAAGAGTCAATGCCCGATCTCTTAATCTTAGCAGGTATTGGCCTGGTTAGTGCTTGGATGGGAGACCGCCTGGGAATACCAGGTGCTTTAAGCTTTAGGGTTTTCTTTCCTACTTATATAATGTACCGGCGATTAGATTGGCTGATCTTTAAATAGCTCTCTCTTTGCAGCAGTCTTTGCTTATGGCCATACCACCCTGGCTATGCCAGATCATGTCTGAGCTCGGAAGCTAAGCAGGTTTGGGCCTGGTTAGTAATTGGATGGGAGACCTCCTGGTAATACCAGTTGCTCTAAGATTTTTGTAAATTTTTCACAAATTATATAATAATCTTGAAAAAAAAAAGAGTGAATGCCCATTCTTTGAATCTTAGCAGTCATGGACCTGTTTAGTGTCTGGATGGGAGACCGCCTCGGAATACCAGGTGCTCTAATATTATTGGAAATTTATTACTAATTATATAATAATCTTAAAAAAAAGAGCCAATGCCCGATCTCTTAATCTTAGCAGGTATTGGCCTGGTTAGTGCTTGGATGGGAGACCGCCTCGGAATACCAGGTGCTGTAAGCTTTTGGATTTTCATTCCTACTTATATAATGTATGGGCGATTTGATTGGCTGATCTTTAAATAGTCTTCTCTTTGCAGTATCCTTCGCTTGCGACCGTAACAACCTGGCTATGCCTGATCTCGTCTGCTCTCGGAAGCTAAGCAGGTTTGGTCCTGTATAATGTACCGGCGATTAGATTGGCTGATCTTTAAATAGCTCTCTCTTTGCAGCAGTCTTCGCTTATGGCCATTCCACCCTGGCTATGCCAGATCATGTCTGAGCTCGGAAACTAAGCAGGTTTCGGCCTGGTTAGTAATTGGATGGCAGACCCCCTGGTAATACCAGTTGCTTTAAGATTTTTGGAAATTTTTCACAAATTATATAATAATCTTGCAAGAAAAAAAGAAAGGAGTCAATGCCCCATATCTGAATCTTAGCAGGTATGGGCCTGGTTAGTAATTGGATGGGAGACACCCTGGTAATACCAGTTGCTTTAAGATTTTTGGAAATTTTTCACAAATTATATAATAATCTTGCAAAAAAAAAAGAGTAAATGCCCAATCTTTGAATCTTAGAAGGTATGGACCTGTTTAGTGCTTGGATGGGAGACCGCCTCGGAATACCAGTTGCTGTAATATTTTTGGAAATTTGTACTAATTATATAATTATCTTGAAACAAAAAGAGTCAATGCCCAATCTTTGAATCTTAGCAGCTATGGACCTGTTTAGTGTTTGGATGGGAGACCGCCTCGGAAAACCAGGTGCTCTAATATTATTGGAAATTCATTACTAATTATATAATAATCTTTTAAAAAAAAAAAAAAAAAAAAAAAAAAAAAGAGTCAATGCCCGATCTCTTAATCTTAGCAGGTATTGGCCTGGTTAGTGCTTGGATGGGAGACCGCCTGGGAATACCAGGTGCTTTAAGCTTTAGGGTTTTCTTTCCTACTTATATAATGTACCGGCGATTAGATTGGCTGATCTTTAAATAGCTCTCTCTTTGCAGCAGTCTTTGCTTATGGCCATACCACCCTGGCTATGCCAGATCATGTCTGAGCTCGGAAGCTAAGCAGGTTTGGGCCTGGTTAGTAATTGGATGGGAGACCTCCTGGTAATACCAGTTGCTCTAAGATTTTTGTAAATTTTTCACAAATTATATAATAATCTTGAAAAAAAAAAGAGTCAATGCCCATTCTTTGAATCTTAGCAGTCATGGACCTGTTTAGTGTCTGGATGGGAGACCGCCTCGGAATACCAGGTGCTCTAATATTATTGGAAATTTATTACTAATTATATAATAATCTTAAAAAAAAAAAAAAAAAAAAAAAAAGAGTCAATGCCCGATCTCTTAATCTTAGCAGGTATTGGCCTGGTTAGTGCTTGGATGGGAGACCGCCTGGGAATAACAGGTGCTTTAAGCTTTAGGGTTTTCTTTCCTACTTATATAATGTACCGGCGATTAGATTGACTGATCTTTAAATAGCTCTCTCTTTGCAGCAGTCTTCGCTTATGGCCATACCACCCTGGCTATGCCAGATCATGTCTGAGCTCGGAAGCTAAGCAGGTTTGGGCCTGGTTAGTAATTGGATGGGAGACCCCCTGGTAATACCAGTTGCTTTAAGATTTTTGTAAATTTTTCACAAATTATATAATAATCTTGAAAAAAAAAAGAGTGAATGCCCATTCTTTGAATCTTAGCAGTCATTGACCTGTGTAGTGTTTGGATGGGAGACCCCCTGGTAATACCAGGTGCTCTAATATTATTGGAAATGTATTACTAATTATATAATAATCTTTAAAAAAAAGAGCCAATGCCCGATCTCTTAATCTTAGCAGGTATTGGCCTGGTTAGTGCTTGGATGGGAGACCGCCTCGGAATACCAGGTGCTGTAAGCTTTTGGATTTTCATTCCTACTTATATAATGTATGGGCGATTTGATTGGCTGATCTTTAAATAGTCTTCTCTTTGCAGTATCCTTCGCTTGCGACCGTAACAACCTGGCTATGCCTGATCTCGTCTGCTCTCGGAAGCTAAGCAGGTTTGGTCCTGTATAATGTACCGGCGATTAGATTGGCTGATCTTTAAATAGCTCTCTCTTTGCAGCAGTCTTCGCTTATGGCCATTCCACCCTGGCTATGCCAGATCATGTCTGAGCTCGGAAACTAAGCAGGTTTCGGCCTGGTTAGTAATTGGATGGCAGACCCCCTGGTAATACCAGTTGCTTTAAGATTTTTGGAAATTTTTCACAAATTATATAATAATCTTGCAAGAAAAAAAAGAAAGGAGTCAATGCCCCATATCTGAATCTTAGCAGGTATGGGCCTGGTTAGTAATTGGATGGGAGACACCCTGGTAATACCAGTTGCTTTAAGATTTTTGGAAATTTTTCACAAATTATATAATAATCTTGCAAAAAAAAAAAAAAAAAGAGTAAATGCCCAATCTTTGAATCTTAGAAGGTATGGACCTGTTTAGTGCTTGGATGGGAGACCGCCTCGGAATACCAGTTGCTGTAATATTTTTGGAAATTTGTACTAATTATATAATTATCTTGAAACAAAAAGAGTCAATGCCCAATCTTTGAATCTTAGCAGCTATGGACCTGTTTAGTGTTTGGATGGGAGACCGCCTCGGAAAACCAGGTGCTCTAATATTATTGGAAATTCATTACTAATTATATAATAATCTTTAAAAAAAAAAAAAAAAAAAAAAAAAAAAGAGTCAATGCCCGATCTCTTAATCTTAGCAGGTATTGGCCTGGTTAGTGCTTGGATGGAAGACCGCCTGGGAATACCAGGTGCTTTAAGCTTTAGGGTTTTCTTTCCTACTTATATAATGTACCGACGATTAGATTGGCTGATCTTTAAATAGCTCTCTCTTTGCAGCAGTCTTTGCTTATGGCCATACCACCCTGGCTATGCCAGATCATGTCTGAGCTCGGAAGCTAAGCAGGTTTGGGCCTGGTTAGTAATTGGATGGGAGACCCCCTGGTAATACCAGTTGCTCTAAGATTTTTGTAAATTTTTCACAAATTATATAATAATCTTGAAAAAAAAAGAGTGAATGCCCATTCTTTGAATCTTAGCAGTCATGGACCTGTTTAGTGTCTGGATGGGAGACCGCCTCGGAATACCAGGTGCTCTAATATTATTGGAAATTTATTACTAATTATATAATAATCTTAAAAAAAAGAGCCAATGCCCGATCTCTTAATCTTAGCAGGTATTGGCCTGGTTAGTGCTTGGATGGGAGACCGCCTCGGAATACCAGGTGCTGTAAGCTTTTGGATTTTCATTCCTACTTATATAATGTATGGGCGATTTGATTGGCTGATCTTTAAATAGTCTTCTCTTTGCAGTATCCTTCGCTTGCGACCGTAACAACCTGGCTATGCCTGATCTCGTCTGCTCTCGGAAGCTAAGCAGGTTTGGTCCTGTATAATGTACCGGCGATTAGATTGGCTGATCTTTAAATAGCTCTCTCTTTGCAGCAGTCTTCGCTTATGGCCATTCCACCCTGGCTATGCCAGATCATGTCTGAGCTCGGAAACTAAGCAGGTTTCGGCCTGGTTAGTAATTGGATGGCAGACCCCCTGGTAATACCAGTTGCTTTAAGATTTTTGGAAAATTTTCACAAATTATATAATAATCTTGCAAGAAAAAAAGAAAGGAGTCAATGCCCCATATCTGAATCTTAGCAGGTATGGGCCTGGTTAGTAATTGGATGGGAGACACCCTGGTAATACCAGTTGCTTTAAGATTTTTGGAAATTTTTCACAAATTATATAATAATCTTGCAAAAAAAAGAGTAAATGCCCAATCTTTGAATCTTAGAAGGTATGGACCTGTTTAGTGCTTGGATGGGAGACCGCCTCGGAATACCAGTTGCTGTAATATTTTTGGAAATTTGTACTAATTATATAATTATCTTGAAACAAAAAGAGTCAATGCCCAATCTTTGAATCTTAGCAGCTATGGACCTGTTTAGTGTTTGGATGGGAGACCGCCTCGGAAAACCAGGTGCTCTAATATTATTGGAAATTCATTACTAATTATATAATAATCTTTAAAAAAAAAAAAAAAAAAAAAAAAAAAAAAGAGTCAATGCCCGATCTCTTAATCTTAGCAGGTATTGGCCTGGTTAGTGCTTGGATGGGAGACCGCCTGGGAATACCAGGTGCTTTAAGCTTTAGGGTTTTCTTTCCTACTTATATAATGTACCGGCGATTAGATTGGCTGATCTTTAAATAGCTCTCTCTTTGCAGCAGTCTTTGCTTATGGCCATACCACCCTGGCTATGCCAGATCATGTCTGAGCTCGGAAGCTAAGCAGGTTTGGGCCTGGTTAGTAATTGGATGGGAGACCCCCTGGTAATACCAGTTGCTCTAAGATTTTTGTAAATTTTTCACAAATTATATAATAATCTTGAAAAAAAAAAGAGTCAATGCTCATTCTTTGAATCTTAGCAGTCATGGACCTGTTTAGTGTCTGGATGGGAGACCGCCTCGGAATACCAGGTGCTCTAATATTATTGGAAATTTATTACTAATTATATAATAATCTTAAAAAAAAAAAAAAAAAAAAAAAAGAGTCAATGCCCGATCTCTTAATCTTAGCAGGTATTGGCCTGGTTAGTGCTTGGATGGGAGACCGCATGGGAATAACAGGTGCTTTAAGCTTTAGGGTTTTCTTTCCTACTTATATAATGTACCGGCGATTAGATTGACTGATCTTTAAATAGCTCTCTCTTTGCAGCAGTCTTCGCTTATGGCCATACCACCCTGGCTATGCCAGATCATGTCTGAGCTCGGAAGCTAAGCAGGTTTGGGCCTGGTTAGTAATTGGATGGGAGACCCCCTGGTAATACCAGTTGCTTTAAGATTTTTGTAAATTTTTCACAAATTATATAATAATCTTGAAAAAAAAAAGAGTGAATGCCCATTCTTTGAATCTTAGCAGTCATTGACCTGTGTAGTGTTTGGATGGGAGACCCCCTGGTAATACCAGGTGCTCTAATATTATTGGAAATGTATTACTAATTATATAATAATCTTAAAAAAAAAGAGCCAATGCCCGATCTCTTAATCTTAGCAGGTATTGGCCTGGTTAGTGCTTGGATGGGAGACCGCCTCGGAATACCAGGTGCTGTAAGCTTTTGGATTTTCATTCCTACTTATATAATGTATGGGCGATTTGATTGGCTGATCTTTAAATAGTCTTCTCTTTGCAGTATCCTTCGCTTGCGACCGTAACAACCTGGCTATGCCTGATCTCGTCTGCTCTCGGAAGCTAAGCAGGTTTGGTCCTGTATAATGTACCGGCGATTAGATTGGCTGATCTTTAAATAGCTCTCTCTTTGCAGCAGTCTTCGCTTATGGCCATTCCACCCTGGCTATGCCAGATCATGTCTGAGCTCGGAAACTAAGCAAGTTTCGGCCTGGTTAGTAATTGGATGGCAGACCCCCTGGTAATACCAGTTGCTTTAAGATTTTTGGAAATTTTTCACAAATTATATAATAATCTTGCAAGAAAAAAAGAAAGGAGTCAATGCCCCATATCTGAATCTTAGCAGGTATGGGCCTGGTTAGTAATTGGATGGGAGACACCCTGGTAATACCAGTTGCTTTAAGATTTTTGGAAATTTTTCACAAATTATATAATAATCTTGAAAAAAAAAAAAAAAGTCAATGCCCGATCTCTGAATAATAGCAGGTTTTGCCTGGTTAGTACTTGGATGGAAGACGGCCGGGAAATACCAGTTGCTGTAATATTTTTGGCAATTTTTACTAATTACATAATAATCTTGCAACAAAAAAAAAAAAAAAAAAAAGAGTAAATGCCCAATCTTTGAATCTTAGGAGGTATGGACCTGTTTAGTGCTTGGATGGGAGACCGCCTCGGAATACCAGTTGCTGTAATATTTTTGGAAATTTGTACTAATTATATAATTATCTTGAAACAAAAAGAGTCAATGCCCAATCTTTGAATCTTAGCAGCTATCGACCTGTTTAGTGTTTGGATGGGAGACCGCCTCGGAAAACCAGGTGCTCTAATATTATTGGAAATTTATTACTAATTATATAATAATCTTTAAAAAAAAAAAAAAAAAAAAAAAAGAGTCAATGCCCGATCTCTTAATCTTAGCAGGTATTGGCCTGGTTAGTGCTTGGATGGGAGACCGCCTGGGAATACCAGGTGCTTTAAGCTTTAGGGTTTTCTTTCCTACTTATATTAGATTGGCTGATCTTTAAATAGCTCTCTCTTTGCAGCAGTCTTCGCTTATGGCCATACCACCCTGTCTATGCCAGATCATGTCTGAGCTCGGAAGCTAAGCAGGTTTGGGCCTGGTTAGTAATTGGATGGGAGACCCCCTGGTAATACCAGTTGCTTTAAGATTTTTGTAAATTTTTCACAAATTATATAATAATCTTGAAAAAAAAAAGAGTGAATGCCCATTCTTTGAATCTTAGCAGTCATTGACCTGTGTAGTGTTTGGATGGGAGACCCCCTGGTAATACCAGGTGCTCTAATATTATTGGAAATTTATTACTAATTATATAATAATCTTAAAAAAAAAGAGCCAATGCCCGATCTCTTAATCTTAGCAGGTATTGGCCTGGTTAGTGCTTGGATGGGAGACCGCCTCGGAATACCAGGTGCTGTAAGCTTTTGGATTTTCATTCCTACTTATATAATGTATGGGCGATTTGATTGGCTGATCTTTAAATAGTCTTCTCTTTGCAGTATCCTTCGCTTGCGACCGTAACAACCTGGCTATGCCTGATCTCGTCTGCTCTCGGAAGCTAAGCAGGTTTGGTCCTGTATAATGTACCGGCGATTAGATTGGCTGATCTTTAAATAGCTCTCTCTTTGCAGCAGTCTTCGCTTATGGCCATTCCACCCTGGCTATGCCAGATCATGTCTGAGCTCGGAAACTAAGCAGGTTTCGGCCTGGTTAGTAATTGGATGGCAGACCCCCTGGTAATACCAGTTGCTTTAAGATTTTGGGAAATTTTTCACAAATTATATAATAATCTTGCAAGAAAAAAAGAAAGGAGTCAATGCCCCATATCTGAATCTTAGCATGTATGGGCCTGGTTAGTAATTGGATGGGAGACACCCTGGTAATACCAGTTGCTTTAAGATTTTTGGAAATTTTTCACAAATTATATAATAATCTTGAAAAAAAAAAAAAAAAGTCAATGCCCGATCTCTGAATAATAGCAGGTTTTGCCTGGTTAGTACTTGGATGGAAGACGGCCGGGAAATACCAGTTGCTGTAATATTTTTGGTAATTTTTACTAATTACATAATAATCTTGCAACAACAAAAAAAAAAAAAAGAGTAAATGCCCAATCTTTGAATCTTAGGAGGTATGGACCTGTTTAGTGCTTGGATGGGAGACCGCCTCGGAAAACCAGGTGCTCTAATATTATTGGAAATTTATTACTAATTATATAATAATCTTTAAAAAAAAAAAGAAAAAAAAAAAGAGTCAATGCCCGATCTCTTAATCTTAGCAGGTATTGGCCTGGTTAGTGCTTGGATGGGAGACCGCCTGGGAATACCAGGTGCTTTAAGCTTTAGGGTTTTCTTTCCTACTTATATTAGATTGGCTGATCTTTAAATAGCTCTCTCTTTGCAGCAGTCTTCGCTTATGGCCATACCACCCTGTCTATGCCAGATCATGTCTGAGCTCGGAAGCTAAGCAGGTTTGGGCCTGGTTAGTAATTGGATGGGAGAACCCCTGGTAATACCAGTTGCTTTAAGATTTTTGTAAATTTTTTACAAATTATATAATAATCTTGAAAAAAAAAAGAGTCAATGCCCATTCTTTGAATCTTAGCAGTCATGGACCTGTTTAGTGTCTGGATGGGAGACCGCCTCGGAATACCAGGTGCTCTAATATTATTGGAAATTTATTACTAATTATATAATAATCTTAAAAAAAAAAAAAAAAAAAAAAGAGTCAATGCCCGATCTCTTAATCTTAGCAGGTATTGGCCTGGTTAGTGCTTGGATGGAAGACCGCCTGGGAATACCAGGTGCTTTAAGCTTTAGGGTTTTCTTTCCTACTTATATAATGTACCGACGATTAGATTGGCTGATCTTTAAATAGCTCTCTCTTTGCAGCAGTCTTTGCTTATGGCCATACCACCCTGGCTATGCCAGATCATGTCTGAGCTCGGAAACTAAGCGTCAATGCCCCATATCTGAATCTTAGCAGGTATGGGCCTGGTTAGTAATTGGATGGGAGACACCCTGGTAATACCAGTTGCTTTAAGATTTTTGGAAATTTTTCACAAATTATATAATAATCTTGAAAAAAAAAAAAAGTCAATGCCCGATCTCTGAATAATAGCAGGTTTTGCCTGGTTAGTACTTGGATGGAAGACGGCCGGGAAATACCAGTTGCTGTAATATTTTTGGCAATTTTTACTAATTACATAATAATCTTGCAACAAAAAAAAAAAAAGAGTAAATGCCCAATCTTTGAATCTTAGGAGGTATGGACCTGTTTAGTGCTTGGATGGGAGACCGCCTCGGAATACCAGTTGCTGTAATATTTTTGGAAATTTGTACTAATTATATAATTATCTTGAAACAAAAAGAGTCAATGCCCAATCTTTAAATCTTAGCAGCTATGGACCTGTTTAGTGTTTGGATGGGAGACCGCCTCGGAAAACCAGGTGCTCTAATATTATTGGAAATTCATTACTAATTATATAATAATCTTTAAAAAAAAAAAAAAAAAAAAAAGAGTCAATGCCCGATCTCTTAATCTTAGCAGGTATTGGCCTGGTTAGTGCTTGGATGGGAGACCGCCTGGGAATACCAGGTGCTTTAAGCTTTAGGGTTTTCTTTCCTACTTATATAATGTACCGGCGATTAGATTGACTGATCTTTAAATAGCTCTCTCTTTGCAGCAGTCTTCGCTTATGGCCATACCACCCTGGCTATGCCAGATCATGTCTGAGCTCGGAAGCTAAGCACGTTTGGGCCTGGTTAGTAATTGGATGGGAGACCCCCTGGTAATACCAGTTGATTTAAGATTTTTGTAAATTTTTCACAAATTATATAATAATCTTGAAAAAAAAAAGAGTGAATGCCCATTCTTTGAATCTTAGCAGTCATTGACCTGTGTAGTGTTTGGATGGGAGACCCCCTGGTAATACCAGGTGCTCTAATATTATTGGAAATTTATTACTAATTATATAATAATCTTAAAAAAAAAGAGCCAATGCCCGATCTCTTAATCTTAGCAGGTATTGGCCTGGTTAGTGCTTGGATGGGAGACCGCCTCGGAATACCAGGTGCTGTAAGCTTTTGGATTTTCATTCCTACTTATATAATGTATGGGCGATTTGATTGGCTGATCTTTAAATAGTCTTCTCTTTGCAGTATCCTTCGCTTGCGACCGTAACAACCTGGCTATGCCTGATCTCGTCTGCTCTCGGAAGCTAAGCAGGTTTGGTCCTGTATAATGTACCGGCGATTAGATTGGCTGATCTTTAAATAGCTCTCTCTTTGCAGCAGTCTTCGCTTATGGCCATTCCACCCTGGCTATGCCAGATCATGTCTGAGCTCGGAAACTAAGCAGGTTTCGGCCTGGTTAGTAATTGGATGGCACACCCCCTGGTAATACCAGTTGCTTTAAGATTTTTGGAAATTTTTCACAAATTATATAATAATCTTGCAAGAAAAAAAGAAAGGAGTAAATGCCCCATATCTGAATCTTAGCAGGTATGGGCCTGGTTAGTAATTGGATGGGAGACACCCTGGTAATACCAGTTGCTTTAAGATTTTTGGAAATTTTTCACAAATTATATAATAATCTTGCAAAAAAAAAAAAAAAAGAGTAAATGCCCAATCTTTGAATCTTAGAAGGTATGGACCTGTTTAGTGCTTGGATGGGAGACCGCCTCGGAATACCAGTTGCTGTAATATTTTTGGAAATTTGTACTAATTATATAATTATCTTGAAACAAAAAGAGTCAATGCCCAATCTTTGAATCTTAGCAGCTATGGACCTGTTTAGTGTTTGGATGGGAGACCGCCTCGGAAAACCAGGTGCTCTAATATTATTGGAAATTCATTACTAATTATATAATAATCTTTAAAAAAAAAAAAAAAAAAAAAAAAAAAAGAGTCAATGCCCGATCTCTTAATCTTAGCAGGTATTGGCCTGGTTAGTGCTTGGATGGGAGACCGCCTGGGAATACCAGGTGCTTTAAGCTTTAGGGTTTTCTTTCCTACTTATATAATGTACCGGCGATTAGATTGGCTGATCTTTAAATAGCTCTCTCTTTGCAGCAGTCTTTGCTTATGGCCATACCACCCTGGCTATGCCAGATCATGTCTGAGCTCGGAAGCTAAGCAGGTTTGGGCCTGGTTAGTAATTGGATGGGAGACCCCCTGGTAATACCAGTTGCTCTAAGATTTTTGTAAATTTTTCACAAATTATATAATAATCTTGAAAAAAAAAAGAGTGAATGCCCATTCTTTGAATCTTAGCAGTCATGGACCTGTTTAGTGTCTGGATGGGAGACCGCCTCGGAATACCAGGTGCTCTAATATTATTGGAAATTTATTACTAATTATATAATAATCTTAAAAAAAAGAGCCAATGCCCGATCTCTTAATCTTAGCAGGTATTGGCCTGGTTAGTGCTTGGATGGGAGACCGCCTCGGAATACCAGGTGCTGTAAGCTTTTGGATTTTCATTCCTACTTATATAATGTATGGGCGATTTGATTGGCTGATCTTTAAATAGTCTTCTCTTTGCAGTATCCTTCGCTTGCGACCGTAACAACCTGGCTATGCCTGATCTCGTCTGCTCTCGGAAGCTAAGCAGGTTTGGTCCTGTATAATGTACCGGCGATTAGATTGGCTGATCTTTAAATAGCTCTCTCTTTGCAGCAGTCTTCGCTTATGGCCATTCCACCCTGGCTATGCCAGATCATGTCTGAGCTCGGAAACTAAGCAGGTTTCGGCCTGGTTAGTAATTGGATGGCAGACCCCCTGGTAATACCAGTTGCTTTAAGATTTTTGGAAATTTTTCACAAATTATATAATAATCTTGCAAGAAAAAAAGAAAGGAGTCAATGCCCCATATCTGAATCTTAGCAGGTATGGGCCTGGTTAGTAATTGGATGGGAGACACCCTGGTAATACCAGTTGCTTTAAGATTTTTGGAAATTTTTCACAAATTATATAATAATCTTGCAAAAAAAAAAGAGTAAATGCCCAATCTTTGAATCTTAGAAGGTATGGACCTGTTTAGTGCTTGGATGGGAGACCGCCTCGGAATACCAGTTGCTGTAATATTTTTGGAAATTTGTACTAATTATATAATTATCTTGAAACAAAAAGAGTCAATGCCCAATCTTTGAATCTTAGCAGCTATGGACCTGTTTAGTGTTTGGATGGGAGACCGCCTCGGAAAACCAGGTGCTCTAATATTATTGGAAATTCATTACTAATTATATAATAATCTTTAAAAAAAAAAAAAAAAAAAAAAAAAAAGAGTCAATGCCCGATCTCTTAATCTTAGCAGGTATTGGCCTGGTTAGTGCTTGGATGGGAGACCGCCTGGGAATACCAGGTGCTTTAAGCTTTAGGGTTTTCTTTCCTACTTATATAATGTACCGGCGATTAGATTGGCTGATCTTTAAATAGCTCTCTCTTTGCAGCAGTCTTTGCTTATGGCCATACCACCCTGGCTATGTCAGATCATGTCTGAGCTCGGAAGCTAAGCAGGTTTGGGCCTGGTTAATAATTGGATGGGAGACCCCCTGGTAATACCAGTTGCTCTAAGATTTTTGTAAATTTTTCACAAATTATATAATAATCTTGAAAAAAAAAAGAGTGAATGCCCATTCTTTGAATCTTAGCAGTCATGGACCTGTTTAGTGTCTGGATGGGAGACCGCCTCGGAATACCAGGTGCTCTAATATTATTGGAAATTTATTACTAATTATATAATAATCTTAAAAAAAAGAGCCAATGCCCGATCTCTTAATCTTAGCAGGTATTGGCCTGGTTAGTGCTTGGATGGGAGACCGCCTCGGAATACCAGGTGCTGTAAGCTTTTGGATTTTCATTCCTACTTATATAATGTATGGGCGATTTGATTGGCTGATCTTTAAATAGTCTTCTCTTTGCAGTATCCTTCGCTTGCGACCGTAACAACCTGGCTATGCCTGATCTCGTCTGCTCTCGGAAGCTAAGCAGGTTTGGTCCTGTATAATGTACCGGCGATTAGATTGGCTGATCTTTAAATAGCTCTCTCTTTGCAGCAGTCTTCGCTTATGGCCATTCCACCCTGGCTATGCCAGATCATGTCTGAGCTCGGAAACTAAGCAGGTTTCGGCCTGGTTAGTAATTGGATGGCAGACCCCCTGGTAATACCAGTTGCTTTAAGATTTTTGGAAATTTTTCACAAATTATATAATAATCTTGCAAGAAAAAAAGAAAGGAGTCAATGCCCCATATCTGAATCTTAGCAGGTATGGGCCTGGTTAGTAATTGGATGGGAGACACCCTGGTAATACCAGTTGCTTTAAGATTTTTGGAAATTTTTCACAAATTATATAATAATCTTGCAAAAAAAAAAGAGTAAATGCCCAATCTTTGAATCTTAGAAGGTATGGACCTGTTTAGTGCTTGGATGGGAGACCGCCTCGGAATACCAGTTGCTGTAATATTTTTGGAAATTTGTACTAATTATATAATTATCTTGAAACAAAAAGAGTCAATGCCCAATCTTTGAATCTTAGCAGCTATGGACCTGTTTAGTGTTTGGATGGGAGACCGCCTCGGAAAACCAGGTGCTCTAATATTATTGGAAATTCATTACTAATTATATAATAATCTTTTAAAAAAAAAAAAAAAAAAAAAAAAAAAAAGAGTCAATGCCCGATCTCTTAATCTTAGCAGGTATTGGCCTGGTTAGTGCTTGGATGGGAGACCGCCTGGGAATACCAGGTGCTTTAAGCTTTAGGGTTTTCTTTCCTACTTATATAATGTACCGGCGATTAGATTGGCTGATCTTTAAATAGCTCTCTCTTTGCAGCAGTCTTTGCTTATGGCCATACCACCCTGGCTATGCCAGATCATGTCTGAGCTCGGAAGCTAAGCAGGTTTGGGCCTGGTTAGTAATTGGATGGGAGACCTCCTGGTAATACCAGTTGCTCTAAGATTTTTGTAAATTTTTCACAAATTATATAATAATCTTGAAAAAAAAAAGAGTGAATGCCCATTCTTTGAATCTTAGCAGTCATGGACCTGTTTAGTGTCTGGATGGGAGACCGCCTCGGAATACCAGGTGCTCTAATATTATTGGAAATTTATTACTAATTATATAATAATCTTAAAAAAAAGAGCCAATGCCCGATCTCTTAATCTTAGCAGGTATTGGCCTGGTTAGTGCTTGGATGGGAGACCGCCTCGGAATACCAGGTGCTGTAAGCTTTTGGATTTTCATTCCTACTTATATAATGTATGGGCGATTTGATTGGCTGATCTTTAAATAGTCTTCTCTTTGCAGTATCCTTCGCTTGCGACCGTAACAACCTGGCTATGCCTGATCTCGTCTGCTCTCGGAAGCTAAGCAGGTTTGGTCCTGTATAATGTACCGGCGATTAGATTGGCTGATCTTTAAATAGCTCTCTCTTTGCAGCAGTCTTCGCTTATGGCCATTCCACCCTGGCTATGCCAGATCATGTCTGAGCTCGGAAACTAAGCAGGTTTCGGCCTGGTTAGTAATTGGATGGCAGACCCCCTGGTAATACCAGTTGCTTTAAGATTTTTGGAAATTTTTCACAAATTATATAATAATCTTGCAAGAAAAAAAGAAAGGAGTCAATGCCCCATATCTGAATCTTAGCAGGTATGGGCCTGGTTAGTAATTGGATGGGAGACACCCTGGTAATACCAGTTGCTTTAAGATTTTTGGAAATTTTTCACAAATTATATAATAATCTTGCAAAAAAAAAAGAGTAAATGCCCAATCTTTGAATCTTAGAAGGTATGGACCTGTTTAGTGCTTGGATGGGAGACCGCCTCGGAATACCAGTTGCTGTAATATTTTTGGAAATTTGTACTAATTATATAATTATCTTGAAACAAAAAGAGTCAATGCCCAATCTTTGAATCTTAGCAGCTATGGACCTGTTTAGTGTTTGGATGGGAGACCGCCTCGGAAAACCAGGTGCTCTAATATTATTGGAAATTCATTACTAATTATATAATAATCTTTAAAAAAAAAAAAAAAAAAAAAAAAAAAAGAGTCAATGCCCGATCTCTTAATCTTAGCAGGTATTGGCCTGGTTAGTGCTTGGATGGAAGACCGCCTGGGAATACCAGGTGCTTTAAGCTTTAGGGTTTTCTTTCCTACTTATATAATGTACCGACGATTAGATTGGCTGATCTTTAAATAGCTCTCTCTTTGCAGCAGTCTTTGCTTATGGCCATACCACCCTGGCTATGCCAGATCATGTCTGAGCTCGGAAGCTAAGCAGGTTTGGGCCTGGTTAGTAATTGGATGGGAGACCCCCTGGTAATACCAGTTGCTCTAAGATTTTTGTAAATTTTTCACAAATTATATAATAATCTTGAAAAAAAAAGAGTGAATGCCCATTCTTTGAATCTTAGCAGTCATGGACCTGTTTAGTGTCTGGATGGGAGACCGCCTCGGAATACCAGGTGCTCTAATATTATTGGAAATTTATTACTAATTATATAATAATCTTAAAAAAAAGAGCCAATGCCCGATCTCTTAATCTTAGCAGGTATTGGCCTGGTTAGTGCTTGGATGGGAGACCGCCTCGGAATACCAGGTGCTGTAAGCTTTTGGATTTTCATTCCTACTTATATAATGTATGGGCGATTTGATTGGCTGATCTTTAAATAGTCTTCTCTTTGCAGTATCCTTCGCTTGCGACCGTAACAACCTGGCTATGCCTGATCTCGTCTGCTCTCGGAAGCTAAGCAGGTTTGGTCCTGTATAATGTACCGGCGATTAGATTGGCTGATCTTTAAATAGCTCTCTCTTTGCAGCAGTCTTCGCTTATGGCCATTCCACCCTGGCTATGCCAGATCATGTCTGAGCTCGGAAACTAAGCAGGTTTCGGCCTGGTTAGTAATTGGATGGCAGACCCCCTGGTAATACCAGTTGCTTTAAGATTTTTGGAAAATTTTCACAAATTATATAATAATCTTGCAAGAAAAAAAGAAAGGAGTCAATGCCCCATATCTGAATCTTAGCAGGTATGGGCCTGGTTAGTAATTGGATGGGAGACACCCTGGTAATACCAGTTGCTTTAAGATTTTTGGAAATTTTTCACAAATTATATAATAATCTTGCAAAAAAAAGAGTAAATGCCCAATCTTTGAATCTTAGAAGGTATGGACCTGTTTAGTGCTTGGATGGGAGACCGCCTCGGAATACCAGTTGCTGTAATATTTTTGGAAATTTGTACTAATTATATAATTATCTTGAAACAAAAAGAGTCAATGCCCAATCTTTGAATCTTAGCAGCTATGGACCTGTTTAGTGTTTGGATGGGAGACCGCCTCGGAAAACCAGGTGCTCTAATATTATTGGAAATTCATTACTAATTATATAATAATCTTTAAAAAAAAAAAAAAAAAAAAAAAAAAAAAAGAGTCAATGCCCGATCTCTTAATCTTAGCAGGTATTGGCCTGGTTAGTGCTTGGATGGGAGACCGCCTGGGAATACCAGGTGCTTTAAGCTTTAGGGTTTTCTTTCCTACTTATATAATGTACCGGCGATTAGATTGGCTGATCTTTAAATAGCTCTCTCTTTGCAGCAGTCTTTGCTTATGGCCATACCACCCTGGCTATGCCAGATCATGTCTGAGCTCGGAAGCTAAGCAGGTTTGGGCCTGGTTAGTAATTGGATGGGAGACCCCCTGGTAATACCAGTTGCTCTAAGATTTTTGTAAATTTTTCACAAATTATATAATAATCTTGAAAAAAAAAAGAGTCAATGCTCATTCTTTGAATCTTAGCAGTCATGGACCTGTTTAGTGTCTGGATGGGAGACCGCCTCGGAATACCAGGTGCTCTAATATTATTGGAAATTTATTACTAATTATATAATAATCTTAAAAAAAAAAAAAAAAAAAAAAAAGAGTCAATGCCCGATCTCTTAATCTTAGCAGGTATTGGCCTGGTTAGTGCTTGGATGGGAGACCGCATGGGAATAACAGGTGCTTTAAGCTTTAGGGTTTTCTTTCCTACTTATATAATGTACCGGCGATTAGATTGACTGATCTTTAAATAGCTCTCTCTTTGCAGCAGTCTTCGCTTATGGCCATACCACCCTGGCTATGCCAGATCATGTCTGAGCTCGGAAGCTAAGCAGGTTTGGGCCTGGTTAGTAATTGGATGGGAGACCCCCTGGTAATACCAGTTGCTTTAAGATTTTTGTAAATTTTTCACAAATTATATAATAATCTTGAAAAAAAAAAGAGTGAATGCCCATTCTTTGAATCTTAGCAGTCATTGACCTGTGTAGTGTTTGGATGGGAGACCCCCTGGTAATACCAGGTGCTCTAATATTATTGGAAATGTATTACTAATTATATAATAATCTTAAAAAAAAAGAGCCAATGCCCGATCTCTTAATCTTAGCAGGTATTGGCCTGGTTAGTGCTTGGATGGGAGACCGCCTCGGAATACCAGGTGCTGTAAGCTTTTGGATTTTCATTCCTACTTATATAATGTATGGGCGATTTGATTGGCTGATCTTTAAATAGTCTTCTCTTTGCAGTATCCTTCGCTTGCGACCGTAACAACCTGGCTATGCCTGATCTCGTCTGCTCTCGGAAGCTAAGCAGGTTTGGTCCTGTATAATGTACCGGCGATTAGATTGGCTGATCTTTAAATAGCTCTCTCTTTGCAGCAGTCTTCGCTTATGGCCATTCCACCCTGGCTATGCCAGATCATGTCTGAGCTCGGAAACTAAGCAAGTTTCGGCCTGGTTAGTAATTGGATGGCAGACCCCCTGGTAATACCAGTTGCTTTAAGATTTTTGGAAATTTTTCACAAATTATATAATAATCTTGCAAGAAAAAAAGAAAGGAGTCAATGCCCCATATCTGAATCTTAGCAGGTATGGGCCTGGTTAGTAATTGGATGGGAGACACCCTGGTAATACCAGTTGCTTTAAGATTTTTGGAAATTTTTCACAAATTATATAATAATCTTGAAAAAAAAAAAAAAAGTCAATGCCCGATCTCTGAATAATAGCAGGTTTTGCCTGGTTAGTACTTGGATGGAAGACGGCCGGGAAATACCAGTTGCTGTAATATTTTTGGCAATTTTTACTAATTACATAATAATCTTGCAACAAAAAAAAAAAAAAAAAAAAGAGTAAATGCCCAATCTTTGAATCTTAGGAGGTATGGACCTGTTTAGTGCTTGGATGGGAGACCGCCTCGGAATACCAGTTGCTGTAATATTTTTGGAAATTTGTACTAATTATATAATTATCTTGAAACAAAAAGAGTCAATGCCCAATCTTTGAATCTTAGCAGCTATCGACCTGTTTAGTGTTTGGATGGGAGACCGCCTCGGAAAACCAGGTGCTCTAATATTATTGGAAATTTATTACTAATTATATAATAATCTTTAAAAAAAAAAAAAAAAAAAAAAAGAGTCAATGCCCGATCTCTTAATCTTAGCAGGTATTGGCCTGGTTAGTGCTTGGATGGGAGACCGCATGGGAATAACAGGTGCTTTAAGCTTTAGGGTTTTCTTTCCTACTTATATAATGTACCGGCGATTAGATTGACTGATCTTTAAATAGCTCTCTCTTTGCAGCAGTCTTCGCTTATGGCCATACCACCCTGGCTATGCCAGATCATGTCTGAGCTCGGAAGCTAAGCAGGTTTGGGCCTGGTTAGTAATTGGATGGGAGACCCCCTGGTAATACCAGTTGCTTTAAGATTTTTGTAAATTTTTCACAAATTATATAATAATCTTGAAAAAAAAAAGAGTGAATGCCCATTCTTTGAATCTTAGCAGTCATTGACCTGTGTAGTGTTTGGATGGGAGACCCCCTGGTAATACCAGGTGCTCTAATATTATTGGAAATGTATTACTAATTATATAATAATCTTAAAAAAAAAGAGCCAATGCCCGATCTCTTAATCTTAGCAGGTATTGGCCTGGTTAGTGCTTGGATGGGAGACCGCCTCGGAATACCAGGTGCTGTAAGCTTTTGGATTTTCATTCCTACTTATATAATGTATGGGCGATTTGATTGGCTGATCTTTAAATAGTCTTCTCTTTGCAGTATCCTTCGCTTGCGACCGTAACAACCTGGCTATGCCTGATCTCGTCTGCTCTCGGAAGCTAAGCAGGTTTGGTCCTGTATAATGTACCGGCGATTAGATTGGCTGATCTTTAAATAGCTCTCTCTTTGCAGCAGTCTTCGCTTATGGCCATTCCACCCTGGCTATGCCAGATCATGTCTGAGCTCGGAAACTAAGCAAGTTTCGGCCTGGTTAGTAATTGGATGGCAGACCCCCTGGTAATACCAGTTGCTTTAAGATTTTTGGAAATTTTTCACAAATTATATAATAATCTTGCAAGAAAAAAAGAAAGGAGTCAATGCCCCATATCTGAATCTTAGCAGGTATGGGCCTGGTTAGTAATTGGATGGGAGACACCCTGGTAATACCAGTTGCTTTAAGATTTTTGGAAATTTTTCACAAATTATATAATAATCTTGAAAAAAAAAAAAAAAGTCAATGCCCGATCTCTGAATAATAGCAGGTTTTGCCTGGTTAGTACTTGGATGGAAGACGGCCGGGAAATACCAGTTGCTGTAATATTTTTGGCAATTTTTACTAATTACATAATAATCTTGCAACAAAAAAAAAAAAAAAAAAAAGAGTAAATGCCCAATCTTTGAATCTTAGGAGGTATGGACCTGTTTAGTGCTTGGATGGGAGACCGCCTCGGAATACCAGTTGCTGTAATATTTTTGGAAATTTGTACTAATTATATAATTATCTTGAAACAAAAAGAGTCAATGCCCAATCTTTGAATCTTAGCAGCTATCGACCTGTTTAGTGTTTGGATGGGAGACCGCCTCGGAAAACCAGGTGCTCTAATATTATTGGAAATTTATTACTAATTATATAATAATCTTTAAAAAAAAAAAAAAAAAAAAAAAAGAGTCAATGCCCGATCTCTTAATCTTAGCAGGTATTGGCCTGGTTAGTGCTTGGATGGGAGACCGCCTGGGAATACCAGGTGCTTTAAGCTTTAGGGTTTTCTTTCCTACTTATATTAGATTGGCTGATCTTTAAATAGCTCTCTCTTTGCAGCAGTCTTCGCTTATGGCCATACCACCCTGTCTATGCCAGATCATGTCTGAGCTCGGAAGCTAAGCAGGTTTGGGCCTGGTTAGTAATTGGATGGGAGACCCCCTGGTAATACCAGTTGCTTTAAGATTTTTGTAAATTTTTCACAAATTATATAATAATCTTGAAAAAAAAAAGAGTGAATGCCCATTCTTTGAATCTTAGCAGTCATTGACCTGTGTAGTGTTTGGATGGGAGACCCCCTGGTAATACCAGGTGCTCTAATATTATTGGAAATTTATTACTAATTATATAATAATCTTAAAAAAAAAGAGCCAATGCCCGATCTCTTAATCTTAGCAGGTATTGGCCTGGTTAGTGCTTGGATGGGAGACCGCCTCGGAATACCAGGTGCTGTAAGCTTTTGGATTTTCATTCCTACTTATATAATGTATGGGCGATTTGATTGGCTGATCTTTAAATAGTCTTCTCTTTGCAGTATCCTTCGCTTGCGACCGTAACAACCTGGCTATGCCTGATCTCGTCTGCTCTCGGAAGCTAAGCAGGTTTGGTCCTGTATAATGTACCGGCGATTAGATTGGCTGATCTTTAAATAGCTCTCTCTTTGCAGCAGTCTTCGCTTATGGCCATTCCACCCTGGCTATGCCAGATCATGTCTGAGCTCGGAAACTAAGCAGGTTTCGGCCTGGTTAGTAATTGGATGGCAGACCCCCTGGTAATACCAGTTGCTTTAAGATTTTGGGAAATTTTTCACAAATTATATAATAATCTTGCAAGAAAAAAAGAAAGGAGTCAATGCCCCATATCTGAATCTTAGCATGTATGGGCCTGGTTAGTAATTGGATGGGAGACACCCTGGTAATACCAGTTGCTTTAAGATTTTTGGAAATTTTTCACAAATTATATAATAATCTTGAAAAAAAAAAAAAAAAGTCAATGCCCGATCTCTGAATAATAGCAGGTTTTGCCTGGTTAGTACTTGGATGGAAGACGGCCGGGAAATACCAGTTGCTGTAATATTTTTGGTAATTTTTACTAATTACATAATAATCTTGCAACAACAAAAAAAAAAAAAAGAGTAAATGCCCAATCTTTGAATCTTAGGAGGTATGGACCTGTTTAGTGCTTGGATGGGAGACCGCCTCGGAAAACCAGGTGCTCTAATATTATTGGAAATTTATTACTAATTATATAATAATCTTTAAAAAAAAAAAGAAAAAAAAAAAGAGTCAATGCCCGATCTCTTAATCTTAGCAGGTATTGGCCTGGTTAGTGCTTGGATGGGAGACCGCCTGGGAATACCAGGTGCTTTAAGCTTTAGGGTTTTCTTTCCTACTTATATTAGATTGGCTGATCTTTAAATAGCTCTCTCTTTGCAGCAGTCTTCGCTTATGGCCATACCACCCTGTCTATGCCAGATCATGTCTGAGCTCGGAAGCTAAGCAGGTTTGGGCCTGGTTAGTAATTGGATGGGAGAACCCCTGGTAATACCAGTTGCTTTAAGATTTTTGTAAATTTTTTACAAATTATATAATAATCTTGAAAAAAAAAAGAGTCAATGCCCATTCTTTGAATCTTAGCAGTCATGGACCTGTTTAGTGTCTGGATGGGAGACCGCCTCGGAATACCAGGTGCTCTAATATTATTGGAAATTTATTACTAATTATATAATAATCTTAAAAAAAAAAAAAAAAAAAAAAGAGTCAATGCCCGATCTCTTAATCTTAGCAGGTATTGGCCTGGTTAGTGCTTGGATGGAAGACCGCCTGGGAATACCAGGTGCTTTAAGCTTTAGGGTTTTCTTTCCTACTTATATAATGTACCGACGATTAGATTGGCTGATCTTTAAATAGCTCTCTCTTTGCAGCAGTCTTTGCTTATGGCCATACCACCCTGGCTATGCCAGATCATGTCTGAGCTCGGAAACTAAGCGTCAATGCCCCATATCTGAATCTTAGCAGGTATGGGCCTGGTTAGTAATTGGATGGGAGACACCCTGGTAATACCAGTTGCTTTAAGATTTTTGGAAATTTTTCACAAATTATATAATAATCTTGAAAAAAAAAAAAAGTCAATGCCCGATCTCTGAATAATAGCAGGTTTTGCCTGGTTAGTACTTGGATGGAAGACGGCCGGGAAATACCAGTTGCTGTAATATTTTTGGCAATTTTTACTAATTACATAATAATCTTGCAACAAAAAAAAAAAAAGAGTAAATGCCCAATCTTTGAATCTTAGGAGGTATGGACCTGTTTAGTGCTTGGATGGGAGACCGCCTCGGAATACCAGTTGCTGTAATATTTTTGGAAATTTGTACTAATTATATAATTATCTTGAAACAAAAAGAGTCAATGCCCAATCTTTAAATCTTAGCAGCTATGGACCTGTTTAGTGTTTGGATGGGAGACCGCCTCGGAAAACCAGGTGCTCTAATATTATTGGAAATTCATTACTAATTATATAATAATCTTTAAAAAAAAAAAAAAAAAAAAAAGAGTCAATGCCCGATCTCTTAATCTTAGCAGGTATTGGCCTGGTTAGTGCTTGGATGGGAGACCGCCTGGGAATACCAGGTGCTTTAAGCTTTAGGGTTTTCTTTCCTACTTATATAATGTACCGGCGATTAGATTGACTGATCTTTAAATAGCTCTCTCTTTGCAGCAGTCTTCGCTTATGGCCATACCACCCTGGCTATGCCAGATCATGTCTGAGCTCGGAAGCTAAGCACGTTTGGGCCTGGTTAGTAATTGGATGGGAGACCCCCTGGTAATACCAGTTGATTTAAGATTTTTGTAAATTTTTCACAAATTATATAATAATCTTGAAAAAAAAAAGAGTGAATGCCCATTCTTTGAATCTTAGCAGTCATTGACCTGTGTAGTGTTTGGATGGGAGACCCCCTGGTAATACCAGGTGCTCTAATATTATTGGAAATTTATTACTAATTATATAATAATCTTAAAAAAAAAGAGCCAATGCCCGATCTCTTAATCTTAGCAGGTATTGGCCTGGTTAGTGCTTGGATGGGAGACCGCCTCGGAATACCAGGTGCTGTAAGCTTTTGGATTTTCATTCCTACTTATATAATGTATGGGCGATTTGATTGGCTGATCTTTAAATAGTCTTCTCTTTGCAGTATCCTTCGCTTGCGACCGTAACAACCTGGCTATGCCTGATCTCGTCTGCTCTCGGAAGCTAAGCAGGTTTGGTCCTGTATAATGTACCGGCGATTAGATTGGCTGATCTTTAAATAGCTCTCTCTTTGCAGCAGTCTTCGCTTATGGCCATTCCACCCTGGCTATGCCAGATCATGTCTGAGCTCGGAAACTAAGCAGGTTTCGGCCTGGTTAGTAATTGGATGGCACACCCCCTGGTAATACCAGTTGCTTTAAGATTTTTGGAAATTTTTCACAAATTATATAATAATCTTGCAAGAAAAAAAGAAAGGAGTAAATGCCCCATATCTGAATCTTAGCAGGTATGGGCCTGGTTAGTAATTGGATGGGAGACACCCTGGTAATACCAGTTGCTTTAAGATTTTTGGAAATTTTTCACAAATTATATAATAATCTTGCAAAAAAAAAAAAAAAAGAGTAAATGCCCAATCTTTGAATCTTAGAAGGTATGGACCTGTTTAGTGCTTGGATGGGAGACCGCCTCGGAATACCAGTTGCTGTAATATTTTTGGAAATTTGTACTAATTATATAATTATCTTGAAACAAAAAGAGTCAATGCCCAATCTTTGAATCTTAGCAGCTATGGACCTGTTTAGTGTTTGGATGGGAGACCGCCTCGGAAAACCAGGTGCTCTAATATTATTGGAAATTCATTACTAATTATATAATAATCTTTAAAAAAAAAAAAAAAAAAAAAAAAAAAAGAGTCAATGCCCGATCTCTTAATCTTAGCAGGTATTGGCCTGGTTAGTGCTTGGATGGGAGACCGCCTGGGAATACCAGGTGCTTTAAGCTTTAGGGTTTTCTTTCCTACTTATATAATGTACCGGCGATTAGATTGGCTGATCTTTAAATAGCTCTCTCTTTGCAGCAGTCTTTGCTTATGGCCATACCACCCTGGCTATGCCAGATCATGTCTGAGCTCGGAAGCTAAGCAGGTTTGGGCCTGTTTAGTAATTGGATGGGAGACCCCCTGGTAATACCAGTTGCTCTAAGATTTTTGTAAATTTTTCACAAATTATATAATAATCTTGAAAAAAAAAAGAGTGAATGCCCATTCTTTGAATCTTAGCAGTCATGGACCTGTTTAGTGTCTGGATGGGAGACCGCCTCGGAATACCAGGTGCTCTAATATTATTGGAAATTTATTACTAATTATATAATAATCTTAAAAAAAAGAGCCAATGCCCGATCTCTTAATCTTAGCAGGTATTGGCCTGGTTAGTGCTTGGATGGGAGACCGCCTCGGAATACCAGGTGCTGTAAGCTTTTGGATTTTCATTCCTACTTATATAATGTATGGGCGATTTGATTGGCTGATCTTTAAATAGTCTTCTCTTTGCAGTATCCTTCGCTTGCGACCGTAACAACCTGGCTATGCCTGATCTCGTCTGCTCTCGGAAGCTAAGCAGGTTTGGTCCTGTATAATGTACCGGCGATTAGATTGGCTGATCTTTAAATAGCTCTCTCTTTGCAGCAGTCTTCGCTTATGGCCATTCCACCCTGGCTATGCCAGATCATGTCTGAGCTCGGAAACTAAGCAGGTTTCGGCCTGGTTAGTAATTGGATGGCAGACCCCCTGGTAATACCAGTTGCTTTAAGATTTTTGGAAATTTTTCACAAATTATATAATAATCTTGCAAGAAAAAAAGAAAGGAGTCAATGCCCCATATCTGAATCTTAGCAGGTATGGGCCTGGTTAGTAATTGGATGGGAGACACCCTGGTAATACCAGTTGCTTTAAGATTTTTGGAAATTTTTCACAAATTATATAATAATCTTGCAAAAAAAAAAGAGTAAATGCCCAATCTTTGAATCTTAGAAGGTATGGACCTGTTTAGTGCTTGGATGGGAGACCGCCTCGGAATACCAGTTGCTGTAATATTTTTGGAAATTTGTACTAATTATATAATTATCTTGAAACAAAAAGAGTCAATGCCCAATCTTTGAATCTTAGCAGCTATGGACCTGTTTAGTGTTTGGATGGGAGACCGCCTCGGAAAACCAGGTGCTCTAATATTATTGGAAATTCATTACTAATTATATAATAATCTTTAAAAAAAAAAAAAAAAAAAAAAAAAAAGAGTCAATGCCCGATCTCTTAATCTTAGCAGGTATTGGCCTGGTTAGTGCTTGGATGGGAGACCGCCTGGGAATACCAGGTGCTTTAAGCTTTAGGGTTTTCTTTCCTACTTATATAATGTACCGGCGATTAGATTGGCTGATCTTTAAATAGCTCTCTCTTTGCAGCAGTCTTTGCTTATGGCCATACCACCCTGGCTATGCCAGATCATGTCTGAGCTCGGAAGCTAAGCAGGTTTGGGCCTGGTTAATAATTGGATGGGAGACCCCCTGGTAATACCAGTTGCTCTAAGATTTTTGTAAATTTTTCACAAATTATATAATAATCTTGAAAAAAAAAAGAGTGAATGCCCATTCTTTGAATCTTAGCAGTCATGGACCTGTTTAGTGTCTGGATGGGAGACCGCCTCGGAATACCAGGTGCTCTAATATTATTGGAAATTTATTACTAATTATATAATAATCTTAAAAAAAAGAGCCAATGCCCGATCTCTTAATCTTAGCAGGTATTGGCCTGGTTAGTGCTTGGATGGGAGACCGCCTCGGAATACCAGGTGCTGTAAGCTTTTGGATTTTCATTCCTACTTATATAATGTATGGGCGATTTGATTGGCTGATCTTTAAATAGTCTTCTCTTTGCAGTATCCTTCGCTTGCGACCGTAACAACCTGGCTATGCCTGATCTCGTCTGCTCTCGGAAGCTAAGCAGGTTTGGTCCTGTATAATGTACCGGCGATTAGATTGGCTGATCTTTAAATAGCTCTCTCTTTGCAGCAGTCTTCGCTTATGGCCATTCCACCCTGGCTATGCCAGATCATGTCTGAGCTCGGAAACTAAGCAGGTTTCGGCCTGGTTAGTAATTGGATGGCAGACCCCCTGGTAATACCAGTTGCTTTAAGATTTTTGGAAATTTTTCACAAATTATATAATAATCTTGCAAGAAAAAAAGAAAGGAGTCAATGCCCCATATCTGAATCTTAGCAGGTATGGGCCTGGTTAGTAATTGGATGGGAGACACCCTGGTAATACCAGTTGCTTTAAGATTTTTGGAAATTTTTCACAAATTATATAATAATCTTGCAAAAAAAAAAGAGTAAATGCCCAATCTTTGAATCTTAGAAGGTATGGACCTGTTTAGTGCTTGGATGGGAGACCGCCTCGGAATACCAGTTGCTGTAATATTTTTGGAAATTTGTACTAATTATATAATTATCTTGAAACAAAAAGAGTCAATGCCCAATCTTTGAATCTTAGCAGCTATGGACCTGTTTAGTGTTTGGATGGGAGACCGCCTCGGAAAACCAGGTGCTCTAATATTATTGGAAATTCATTACTAATTATATAATAATCTTTTAAAAAAAAAAAAAAAAAAAAAAAAAAAAAGAGTCAATGCCCGATCTCTTAATCTTAGCAGGTATTGGCCTGGTTAGTGCTTGGATGGGAGACCGCCTGGGAATACCAGGTGCTTTAAGCTTTAGGGTTTTCTTTCCTACTTATATAATGTACCGGCGATTAGATTGGCTGATCTTTAAATAGCTCTCTCTTTGCAGCAGTCTTTGCTTATGGCCATACCACCCTGGCTATGCCAGATCATGTCTGAGCTCGGAAGCTAAGCAGGTTTGGGCCTGGTTAGTAATTGGATGGGAGACCTCCTGGTAATACCAGTTGCTCTAAGATTTTTGTAAATTTTTCACAAATTATATAATAATCTTGAAAAAAAAAAGAGTGAATGCCCATTCTTTGAATCTTAGCAGTCATGGACCTGTTTAGTGTCTGGATGGGAGACCGCCTCGGAATACCAGGTGCTCTAATATTATTGGAAATTTATTACTAATTATATAATAATCTTAAAAAAAAGAGCCAATGCCCGATCTCTTAATCTTAGCAGGTATTGGCCTGGTTAGTGCTTGGATGGGAGACCGCCTCGGAATACCAGGTGCTGTAAGCTTTTGGATTTTCATTCCTACTTATATAATGTATGGGCGATTTGATTGGCTGATCTTTAAATAGTCTTCTCTTTGCAGTATCCTTCGCTTGCGACCGTAACAACCTGGCTATGCCTGATCTCGTCTGCTCTCGGAAGCTAAGCAGGTTTGGTCCTGTATAATGTACCGGCGATTAGATTGGCTGATCTTTAAATAGCTCTCTCTTTGCAGCAGTCTTCGCTTATGGCCATTCCACCCTGGCTATGCCAGATCATGTCTGAGCTCGGAAACTAAGCAGGTTTCGGCCTGGTTAGTAATTGGATGGCAGACCCCCTGGTAATACCAGTTGCTTTAAGATTTTTGGAAATTTTTCACAAATTATATAATAATCTTGCAAGAAAAAAAGAAAGGAGTCAATGCCCCATATCTGAATCTTAGCAGGTATGGGCCTGGTTAGTAATTGGATGGGAGACACCCTGGTAATACCAGTTGCTTTAAGATTTTTGGAAATTTTTCACAAATTATATAATAATCTTGCAAAAAAAAAAGAGTAAATGCCCAATCTTTGAATCTTAGAAGGTATGGACCTGTTTAGTGCTTGGATGGGAGACCGCCTCGGAATACCAGTTGCTGTAATATTTTTGGAAATTTGTACTAATTATATAATTATCTTGAAACAAAAAGAGTCAATGCCCAATCTTTGAATCTTAGCAGCTATGGACCTGTTTAGTGTTTGGATGGGAGACCGCCTCGGAAAACCAGGTGCTCTAATATTATTGGAAATTCATTACTAATTATATAATAATCTTTTAAAAAAAAAAAAAAAAAAAAAAAAAAAAAGAGTCAATGCCCGATCTCTTAATCTTAGCAGGTATTGGCCTGGTTAGTGCTTGGATGGGAGACCGCCTGGGAATACCAGGTGCTTTAAGCTTTAGGGTTTTCTTTCCTACTTATATAATGTACCGGCGATTAGATTGGCTGATCTTTAAATAGCTCTCTCTTTGCAGCAGTCTTTGCTTATGGCCATACCACCCTGGCTATGCCAGATCATGTCTGAGCTCGGAAGCTAAGCAGGTTTGGGCCTGGTTAGTAATTGGATGGGAGACCTCCTGGTAATACCAGTTGCTCTAAGATTTTTGTAAATTTTTCACAAATTATATAATAATCTTGAAAAAAAAAAGAGTCAATGCCCATTCTTTGAATCTTAGCAGTCATGGACCTGTTTAGTGTCTGGATGGGAGACCGCCTCGGAATACCAGGTGCTCTAATATTATTGGAAATTTATTACTAATTATATAATAATCTTAAAAAAAAAAAAAAAAAAAAAAAAAGAGTCAATGCCCGATCTCTTAATCTTAGCAGGTATTGGCCTGGTTAGTGCTTGGATGGGAGACCGCCTGGGAATAACAGGTGCTTTAAGCTTTAGGGTTTTCTTTCCTACTTATATAATGTACCGGCGATTAGATTGACTGATCTTTAAATAGCTCTCTCTTTGCAGCAGTCTTCGCTTATGGCCATACCACCCTGGCTATGCCAGATCATGTCTGAGCTCGGAAGCTAAGCAGGTTTGGGCCTGGTTAGTAATTGGATGGGAGACCCCCTGGTAATACCAGTTGCTTTAAGATTTTTGTAAATTTTTCACAAATTATATAATAATCTTGAAAAAAAAAAGAGTGAATGCCCATTCTTTGAATCTTAGCAGTCATTGACCTGTGTAGTGTTTGGATGGGAGACCCCCTGGTAATACCAGGTGCTCTAATATTATTGGAAATGTATTACTAATTATATAATAATCTTTAAAAAAAAGAGCCAATGCCCGATCTCTTAATCTTAGCAGGTATTGGCCTGGTTAGTGCTTGGATGGGAGACCGCCTCGGAATACCAGGTGCTGTAAGCTTTTGGATTTTCATTCCTACTTATATAATGTATGGGCGATTTGATTGGCTGATCTTTAAATAGTCTTCTCTTTGCAGTATCCTTCGCTTGCGACCGTAACAACCTGGCTATGCCTGATCTCGTCTGCTCTCGGAAGCTAAGCAGGTTTGGTCCTGTATAATGTACCGGCGATTAGATTGGCTGATCTTTAAATAGCTCTCTCTTTGCAGCAGTCTTCGCTTATGGCCATTCCACCCTGGCTATGCCAGATCATGTCTGAGCTCGGAAACTAAGCAGGTTTCGGCCTGGTTAGTAATTGGATGGCAGACCCCCTGGTAATACCAGTTGCTTTAAGATTTTTGGAAATTTTTCACAAATTATATAATAATCTTGCAAGAAAAAAAAGAAAGGAGTCAATGCCCCATATCTGAATCTTAGCAGGTATGGGCCTGGTTAGTAATTGGATGGGAGACACCCTGGTAATACCAGTTGCTTTAAGATTTTTGGAAATTTTTCACAAATTATATAATAATCTTGCAAAAAAAAAAAAAAAAAGAGTAAATGCCCAATCTTTGAATCTTAGAAGGTATGGACCTGTTTAGTGCTTGGATGGGAGACCGCCTCGGAATACCAGTTGCTGTAATATTTTTGGAAATTTGTACTAATTATATAATTATCTTGAAACAAAAAGAGTCAATGCCCAATCTTTGAATCTTAGCAGCTATGGACCTGTTTAGTGTTTGGATGGGAGACCGCCTCGGAAAACCAGGTGCTCTAATATTATTGGAAATTCATTACTAATTATATAATAATCTTTAAAAAAAAAAAAAAAAAAAAAAAAAAAAGAGTCAATGCCCGATCTCTTAATCTTAGCAGGTATTGGCCTGGTTAGTGCTTGGATGGAAGACCGCCTGGGAATACCAGGTGCTTTAAGCTTTAGGGTTTTCTTTCCTACTTATATAATGTACCGACGATTAGATTGGCTGATCTTTAAATAGCTCTCTCTTTGCAGCAGTCTTTGCTTATGGCCATACCACCCTGGCTATGCCAGATCATGTCTGAGCTCGGAAGCTAAGCAGGTTTGGGCCTGGTTAGTAATTGGATGGGAGACCCCCTGGTAATACCAGTTGCTCTAAGATTTTTGTAAATTTTTCACAAATTATATAATAATCTTGAAAAAAAAAGAGTGAATGCCCATTCTTTGAATCTTAGCAGTCATGGACCTGTTTAGTGTCTGGATGGGAGACCGCCTCGGAATACCAGGTGCTCTAATATTATTGGAAATTTATTACTAATTATATAATAATCTTAAAAAAAAGAGCCAATGCCCGATCTCTTAATCTTAGCAGGTATTGGCCTGGTTAGTGCTTGGATGGGAGACCGCCTCGGAATACCAGGTGCTGTAAGCTTTTGGATTTTCATTCCTACTTATATAATGTATGGGCGATTTGATTGGCTGATCTTTAAATAGTCTTCTCTTTGCAGTATCCTTCGCTTGCGACCGTAACAACCTGGCTATGCCTGATCTCGTCTGCTCTCGGAAGCTAAGCAGGTTTGGTCCTGTATAATGTACCGGCGATTAGATTGGCTGATCTTTAAATAGCTCTCTCTTTGCAGCAGTCTTCGCTTATGGCCATTCCACCCTGGCTATGCCAGATCATGTCTGAGCTCGGAAACTAAGCAGGTTTCGGCCTGGTTAGTAATTGGATGGCAGACCCCCTGGTAATACCAGTTGCTTTAAGATTTTTGGAAAATTTTCACAAATTATATAATAATCTTGCAAGAAAAAAAGAAAGGAGTCAATGCCCCATATCTGAATCTTAGCAGGTATGGGCCTGGTTAGTAATTGGATGGGAGACACCCTGGTAATACCAGTTGCTTTAAGATTTTTGGAAATTTTTCACAAATTATATAATAATCTTGCAAAAAAAAGAGTAAATGCCCAATCTTTGAATCTTAGAAGGTATGGACCTGTTTAGTGCTTGGATGGGAGACCGCCTCGGAATACCAGTTGCTGTAATATTTTTGGAAATTTGTACTAATTATATAATTATCTTGAAACAAAAAGAGTCAATGCCCAATCTTTGAATCTTAGCAGCTATGGACCTGTTTAGTGTTTGGATGGGAGACCGCCTCGGAAAACCAGGTGCTCTAATATTATTGGAAATTCATTACTAATTATATAATAATCTTTAAAAAAAAAAAAAAAAAAAAAAAAAAAAAAAGAGTCAATGCCCGATCTCTTAATCTTAGCAGGTATTGGCCTGGTTAGTGCTTGGATGGGAGACCGCCTGGGAATACCAGGTGCTTTAAGCTTTAGGGTTTTCTTTCCTACTTATATAATGTACCGGCGATTAGATTGGCTGATCTTTAAATAGCTCTCTCTTTGCAGCAGTCTTTGCTTATGGCCATACCACCCTGGCTATGCCAGATCATGTCTGAGCTCGGAAGCTAAGCAGGTTTGGGCCTGGTTAGTAATTGGATGGGAGACCCCCTGGTAATACCAGTTGCTCTAAGATTTTTGTAAATTTTTCACAAATTATATAATAATCTTGAAAAAAAAAAGAGTCAATGCTCATTCTTTGAATCTTAGCAGTCATGGACCTGTTTAGTGTCTGGATGGGAGACCGCCTCGGAATACCAGGTGCTCTAATATTATTGGAAATTTATTACTAATTATATAATAATCTTAAAAAAAAAAAAAAAAAAAAAAAAGAGTCAATGCCCGATCTCTTAATCTTAGCAGGTATTGGCCTGGTTAGTGCTTGGATGGGAGACCGCCTGGGAATAACAGGTGCTTTAAGCTTTAGGGTTTTCTTTCCTACTTATATAATGTACCGGCGATTAGATTGACTGATCTTTAAATAGCTCTCTCTTTGCAGCAGTCTTCGCTTATGGCCATACCACCCTGGCTATGCCAGATCATGTCTGAGCTCGGAAGCTAAGCAGGTTTGGGCCTGGTTAGTAATTGGATGGGAGACCCCCTGGTAATACCAGTTGCTTTAAGATTTTTGTAAATTTTTCACAAATTATATAATAATCTTGAAAAAAAAAAGAGTGAATGCCCATTCTTTGAATCTTAGCAGTCATTGACCTGTGTAGTGTTTGGATGGGAGACCCCCTGGTAATACCAGGTGCTCTAATATTATTGGAAATGTATTACTAATTATATAATAATCTTAAAAAAAAAGAGCCAATGCCCGATCTCTTAATCTTAGCAGGTATTGGCCTGGTTAGTGCTTGGATGGGAGACCGCCTCGGAATACCAGGTGCTGTAAGCTTTTGGATTTTCATTCCTACTTATATAATGTATGGGCGATTTGATTGGCTGATCTTTAAATAGTCTTCTCTTTGCAGTATCCTTCGCTTGCGACCGTAACAACCTGGCTATGCCTGATCTCGTCTGCTCTCGGAAGCTAAGCAGGTTTGGTCCTGTATAATGTACCGGCGATTAGATTGGCTGATCTTTAAATAGCTCTCTCTTTGCAGCAGTCTTCGCTTATGGCCATTCCACCCTGGCTATGCCAGATCATGTCTGAGCTCGGAAACTAAGCAGGTTTCGGCCTGGTTAGTAATTGGATGGCAGACCCCCTGGTAATACCAGTTGCTTTAAGATTTTTGGAAATTTTTCACAAATTATATAATAATCTTGCAAGAAAAAAAGAAAGGAGTCAATGCCCCATATCTGAATCTTAGCAGGTATGGGCCTGGTTAGTAATTGGATGGGAGACACCCTGGTAATACCAGTTGCTTTAAGATTTTTGGAAATTTTTCACAAATTATATAATAATCTTGCAAAAAAAAGAGTAAATGCCCAATCTTTGAATCTTAGAAGGTATGGACCTGTTTAGTGCTTGGATGGGAGACCGCCTCGGAATACCAGTTGCTGTAATATTTTTGGAAATTTGTACTAATTATATAATTATCTTGAAACAAAAAGAGTCAATGCCCAATCTTTGAATCTTAGCAGCTATGGACCTGTTTAGTGTTTGGATGGGAGACCGCCTCGGAAAACCAGGTGCTCTAATATTATTGGAAATTCATTACTAATTATATAATAATCTTTAAAAAAAAAAAAAAAAAAAAAAAAAAAAAAGAGTCAATGCCCGATCTCTTAATCTTAGCAGGTATTGGCCTGGTTAGTGCTTGGATGGGAGACCGCCTGGGAATACCAGGTGCTTTAAGCTTTAGGGTTTTCTTTCCTACTTATATAATGTACCGGCGATTAGATTGGCTGATCTTTAAATAGCTCTCTCTTTGCAGCAGTCTTTGCTTATGGCCATACCACCCTGGCTATGCCAGATCATGTCTGAGCTCGGAAGCTAAGCAGGTTTGGGCCTGGTTAGTAATTGGATGGGAGACCCCCTGGTAATACCAGTTGCTCTAAGATTTTTGTAAATTTTTCACAAATTATATAATAATCTTGAAAAAAAAAAGAGTCAATGCTCATTCTTTGAATCTTAGCAGTCATGGACCTGTTTAGTGTCTGGATGGGAGACCGCCTCGGAATACCAGGTGCTCTAATATTATTGGAAATTTATTACTAATTATATAATAATCTTAAAAAAAAAAAAAAAAAAAAAAAAGAGTCAATGCCCGATCTCTTAATCTTAGCAGGTATTGGCCTGGTTAGTGCTTGGATGGGAGACCGCCTGGGAATAACAGGTGCTTTAAGCTTTAGGGTTTTCTTTCCTACTTATATAATGTACCGGCGATTAGATTGACTGATCTTTAAATAGCTCTCTCTTTGCAGCAGTCTTCGCTTATGGCCATACCACCCTGGCTATGCCAGATCATGTCTGAGCTCGGAAGCTAAGCAGGTTTGGGCCTGGTTAGTAATTGGATGGGAGACCCCCTGGTAATACCAGTTGCTTTAAGATTTTTGTAAATTTTTCACAAATTATATAATAATCTTGAAAAAAAAAAGAGTGAATGCCCATTCTTTGAATCTTAGCAGTCATTGACCTGTGTAGTGTTTGGATGGGAGACCCCCTGGTAATACCAGGTGCTCTAATATTATTGGAAATGTATTACTAATTATATAATAATCTTAAAAAAAAAGAGCCAATGCCCGATCTCTTAATCTTAGCAGGTATTGGCCTGGTTAGTGCTTGGATGGGAGACCGCCTCGGAATACCAGGTGCTGTAAGCTTTTGGATTTTCATTCCTACTTATATAATGTATGGGCGATTTGATTGGCTGATCTTTAAATAGTCTTCTCTTTGCAGTATCCTTCGCTTGCGACCGTAACAACCTGGCTATGCCTGATCTCGTCTGCTCTCGGAAGCTAAGCAGGTTTGGTCCTGTATAATGTACCGGCGATTAGATTGGCTGATCTTTAAATAGCTCTCTCTTTGCAGCAGTCTTCGCTTATGGCCATTCCACCCTGGCTATGCCAGATCATGTCTGAGCTCGGAAACTAAGCAGGTT
This sequence comes from Carassius gibelio, assembly GCF_023724105.1. Classification (NCBI taxonomy): domain Eukaryota; kingdom Metazoa; phylum Chordata; class Actinopteri; order Cypriniformes; family Cyprinidae; genus Carassius; species Carassius gibelio. The sequence goes on from NC_068373.1 coordinate 3,948,735, forward strand.
TCGGCCTGGTTAGTAATTGGATGGCAGACCCCCTGGTAATACCAGTTGCTTTAAGATTTTTGGAAATTTTTCACAAATTATATAATAATCTTGCAAGAAAAAAAGAAAGGAGTCAATGCCCCATATCTGAATCTTAGCAGGTATGGGCCTGGTTAGTAATTGGATGGGAGACACCCTGGTAATACCAGTTGCTTTAAGATTTTTGGAAATTTTTCACAAATTATATAATAATCTTGCAAAAAAAAGAGTAAATGCCCAATCTTTGAATCTTAGAAGGTATGGACCTGTTTAGTGCTTGGATGGGAGACCGCCTCGGAATACCAGTTGCTGTAATATTTTTGGAAATTTGTACTAATTATATAATTATCTTGAAACAAAAAGAGTCAATGCCCAATCTTTGAATCTTAGCAGCTATGGACCTGTTTAGTGTTTGGATGGGAGACCGCCTCGGAAAACCAGGTGCTCTAATATTATTGGAAATTCATTACTAATTATATAATAATCTTTAAAAAAAAAAAAAAAAAAAAAAAAAAAAGAGTCAATGCCCGATCTCTTAATCTTAGCAGGTATTGGCCTGGTTAGTGCTTGGATGGGAGACCGCCTGGGAATACCAGGTGCTTTAAGCTTTAGGGTTTTCTTTCCTACTTATATAATGTACCGGCGATTAGATTGGCTGATCTTTAAATAGCTCTCTCTTTGCAGCAGTCTTTGCTTATGGCCATACCACCCTGGCTATGCCAGATCATGTCTGAGCTCGGAAGCTAAGCAGGTTTGGGCCTGGTTAGTAATTGGATGGGAGACCCCCTGGTAATACCAGTTGCTCTAAGATTTTTGTAAATTTTTCACAAATTATATAATAATCTTGAAAAAAAAAAGAGTCAATGCTCATTCTTTGAATCTTAGCAGTCATGGACCTGTTTAGTGTCTGGATGGGAGACCGCCTCGGAATACCAGGTGCTCTAATATTATTGGAAATTTATTACTAATTATATAATAATCTTAAAAAAAAAAAAAAAAAAAAAAAGAGTCAATGCCCGATCTCTTAATCTTAGCAGGTATTGGCCTGGTTAGTGCTTGGATGGGAGACCGCCTGGGAATAACAGGTGCTTTAAGCTTTAGGGTTTTCTTTCCTACTTATATAATGTACCGGCGATTAGATTGACTGATCTTTAAATAGCTCTCTCTTTGCAGCAGTCTTCGCTTATGGCCATACCACCCTGGCTATGCCAGATCATGTCTGAGCTCGGAAGCTAAGCAGGTTTGGGCCTGGTTAGTAATTGGATGGGAGACCCCCTGGTAATACCAGTTGCTTTAAGATTTTTGTAAATTTTTCACAAATTATATAATAATCTTGAAAAAAAAAAGAGTGAATGCCCATTCTTTGAATCTTAGCAGTCATTGACCTGTGTAGTGTTTGGATGGGAGACCCCCTGGTAATACCAGGTGCTCTAATATTATTGGAAATGTATTACTAATTATATAATAATCTTAAAAAAAAAGAGCCAATGCCCGATCTCTTAATCTTAGCAGGTATTGGCCTGGTTAGTGCTTGGATGGGAGACCGCCTCGGAATACCAGGTGCTGTAAGCTTTTGGATTTTCATTCCTACTTATATAATGTATGGGCGATTTGATTGGCTGATCTTTAAATAGTCTTCTCTTTGCAGTATCCTTCGCTTGCGACCGTAACAACCTGGCTATGCCTGATCTCGTCTGCTCTCGGAAGCTAAGCAGGTTTGGTCCTGTATAATGTACCGGCGATTAGATTGGCTGATCTTTAAATAGCTCTCTCTTTGCAGCAGTCTTCGCTTATGGCCATTCCACCCTGGCTATGCCAGATCATGTCTGAGCTCGGAAACTAAGCAGGTTTCGGCCTGGTTAGTAATTGGATGGCAGACCCCCTGGTAATACCAGTTGCTTTAAGATTTTTGGAATTTTTTCACAAATTATATAATAATCTTGCAAGAAAAAAAGAAAGGAGTCAATGCCCCATATCTGAATCTTAGCAGGTATGGGCCTGGTTAGTAATTGGATGGGAGACACCCTGGTAATACCAGTTGCTTTAATATTTTTGGAAATTTTTCACAAATTATATAATAATCTTGCAAAAAAAAAAAAAAAAAAGAGTAAATGCCCAATCTTTGAATCTTAGAAGGTATGGACCTGTTTAGTGCTTGGATGGGAGACCGCCTCGGAATACCAGTTGCTGTAATATTTTTGGAAATTTGTACTAATTATATAATTATCTTGAAACAAAAAGAGTCAATGCCCAATCTTTGAATCTTAGCAGCTATGGACCTGTTTAGTGTTTGGATGGGAGACCGCCTCGGAAAACCAGGTGCTCTAATATTATTGGAAATTCATTACTAATTATATAATAATCTTAAAAAAAAAAAAAAAAAAAAAAAAAAAAAAGAGTCAATGCCCGATCTCTTAATCTTAGCAGGTATTGGCCTGGTTAGTGCTTGGATGGGAGACCGCCTGGGAATACCAGGTGCTTTAAGCTTTAGGGTTTTCTTTCCTACTTATATAATGTACCGGCGATTAGATTGGCTGATCTTTAAATAGCTCTCTCTTTGCAGCAGTCTTTGCTTATGGCCATACCACCCTGGCTATGCCAGATCATGTCTGAGCTCGGAAGCTAAGCAGGTTTGGGCCTGGTTAGTAATTGGATGGGAGACCCCCTGGTAATACCAGTTGCTCTAAGATTTTTGTAAATTTTTCACAAATTATATAATAATCTTGAAAAAAAAAAGAGTCAATGCCCATTCTTTGAATCTTAGCAGTCATGGACCTGTTTAGTGTCTGGATGGGAGACCGCCTCGGAATACCAGGTGCTCTAATATTATTGGAAATTTATTACTAATTATATAATAATCTTAAAAAAAAGAGCCAATGCCCGATCTCTTAATCTTAGCAGGTATTGGCCTGGTTAGTGCTTGGATGGGAGACCGCCTCGGAATACCAGGTGCTGTAAGCTTTTGGATTTTCATTCCTACTTATATAATGTATGGGCGATTTGATTGGCTGATCTTTAAATAGTCTTCTCTTTGCAGTATCCTTCGCTTGCGACCGTAACAACCTGGCTATGCCTGATCTCGTCTGCTCTCGGAAGCTAAGCAGGTTTGGTCCTGTATAATGTACCGGCGATTAGATTGGCTGATCTTTAAATAGCTCTCTCTTTGCAGCAGTCTTCGCTTATGGCCATTCCACCCTGGCTATGCCAGATCATGTCTGAGCTCGGAAACTAAGCAGGTTTCGGCCTGGTTAGTAATTGGATGGCAGACCCCCTGGTAATACCAGTTGCTTTAAGATTTTTGGAAATTTTTCACAAATTATATAATAATCTTGCAAGAAAAAAAGAAAGGAGTCAATGCCCCATATCTGAATCTTAGCAGGTATGGGCCTGGTTAGTAATTGGATGGGAGACACCCTGGTAATACCAGTTGCTTTAAGATTTTTGGAAATTTTTCACAAATTATATAATAATCTTGCAAAAAAAAAAAAAAAAAGAGTAAATGCCCAATCTTTGAATCTTAGAAGGTATGGACCTGTTTAGTGCTTGGATGGGAGACCGCCTCGGAATACCAGTTGCTGTAATATTTTTGGAAATTTGTACTAATTATATAATTATCTTGAAACAAAAAGAGTCAATGCCCAATCTTTGAATCTTAGCAGCTATGGACCTGTTTAGTGTTTGGATGGGAGACCGCCTCGGAAAACCAGGTGCTCTAATATTATTGGAAATTCATTACTAATTATATAATAATCTTTAAAAAAAAAAAAAAAAAAAAAAAAAAAAAGAGTCAATGCCCGATCTCTTAATCTTAGCAGGTATTGGCCTGGTTAGTGCTTGGATGGGAGACCGCCTGGGAATACCAGGTGCTTTAAGCTTTAGGGTTTTCTTTCCTACTTATATAATGTACCGGCGATTAGATTGGCTGATCTTTAAATAGCTCTCTCTTTGCAGCAGTCTTTGCTTATGGCCATACCACCCTGGCTATGCCAGATCATGTCTGAGCTCGGAAGCTAAGCAGGTTTGGGCCTGGTTAGTAATTGGATGGGAGACCCCCTGGTAATACCAGTTGCTCTAAGATTTTTGTAAATTTTTCACAAATTATATAATAATCTTGAAAAAAAAAAGAGTCAATGCTCATTCTTTGAATCTTAGCAGTCATGGACCTGTTTAGTGTCTGGATGGGAGACCGCCTCGGAATACCAGGTGCTCTAATATTATTGGAAATTTATTACTAATTATATAATAATCTTAAAAAAAAGAGCCAATGCCCGATCTCTTAATCTTAGCAGGTATTGGCCTGGTTAGTGCTTGGATGGGAGACCGCCTCGGAATACCAGGTGCTGTAAGCTTTTGGATTTTCATTCCTACTTATATAATGTATGGGCGATTTGATTGGCTGATCTTTAAATAGTCTTCTCTTTGCAGTATCCTTCGCTTGCGACCGTAACAACCTGGCTATGCCTGATCTCGTCTGCTCTCGGAAGCTAAGCAGGTTTGGTCCTGTATAATGTACCGGCGATTAGATTGGCTGATCTTTAAATAGCTCTCTCTTTGCAGCAGTCTTCGCTTATGGCCATTCCACCCTGGCTATGCCAGATCATGTCTGAGCTCGGAAACTAAGCAGGTTTCGGCCTGGTTAGTAATTGGATGGCAGACCCCCTGGTAATACCAGTTGCTTTAAGATTTTTGGAAATTTTTCACAAATTATATAATAATCTTGCAAGAAAAAAAGAAAGGAGTCAATGCCCCATATCTGAATCTTAGCAGGTATGGGCCTGGTTAGTAATTGGATGGGAGACACCCTGGTAATACCAGTTGCTTTAAGATTTTTGGAAATTTTTCACAAATTATATAATAATCTTGCAAAAAAAAAAAAAAAAAGAGTAAATGCCCAATCTTTGAATCTTAGAAGGTATGGACCTGTTTAGTGCTTGGATGGGAGACCGCCTCGGAATACCAGTTGCTGTAATATTTTTGGAAATTTGTACTAATTATATAATTATCTTGAAACAAAAAGAGTCAATGCCCAATCTTTGAATCTTAGCAGCTATGGACCTGTTTAGTGTTTGGATGGGAGACCGCCTCGGAAAACCAGGTGCTCTAATATTATTGGAAATTCATTACTAATTATATAATAATCTTTAAAAAAAAAAAAAAAAAAAAAAAAAAAAGAGTCAATGCCCGATCTCTTAATCTTAGCAGGTATTGGCCTGGTTAGTGCTTGGATGGGAGACCGCCTGGGAATACCAGGTGCTTTAAGCTTTAGGGTTTTCTTTCCTACTTATATAATGTACCGGCGATTAGATTGGCTGATCTTTAAATAGCTCTCTCTTTGCAGCAGTCTTTGCTTATGGCCATACCACCCTGGCTATGCCAGATCATGTCTGAGCTCGGAAGCTAAGCAGGTTTGGGCCTGGTTAGTAATTGGATGGGAGACCCCCTGGTAATACCAGTTGCTCTAAGATTTTTGTAAATTTTTCACAAATTATATAATAATCTTGAAAAAAAAAAGAGTCAATGCTCATTCTTTGAATCTTAGCAGTCATGGACCTGTTTAGTGTCTGGATGGGAGACCGCCTCGGAATACCAGGTGCTCTAATATTATTGGAAATTTATTACTAATTATATAATAATCTAAAAAAAAAAAAAAAAAAAAAAAAGAGTCAATGCCCGATCTCTTAATCTTAGCAGGTATTGGCCTGGTTAGTGCTTGGATGGGAGACCGCCTGGGAATAACAGGTGCTTTAAGCTTTAGGGTTTTCTTTCCTACTTATATAATGTACCGGCGATTAGATTGACTGATCTTTAAATAGCTCTCTCTTTGCAGCAGTCTTCGCTTATGGCCATACCACCCTGGCTATGCCAGATCATGTCTGAGCTCGGAAGCTAAGCAGGTTTGGGCCTGGTTAGTAATTGGATGGGAGACCCCCTGGTAATACCAGTTGCTTTAAGATTTTTGTAAATTTTTCACAAATTATATAATAATCTTGAAAAAAAAAAGAGTGAATGCCCATTCTTTGAATCTTAGCAGTCATTGACCTGTGTAGTGTTTGGATGGGAGACCCCCTGGTAAAACCAGGTGCTCTAATATTATTGGAAATGTATTACTAATTATATAATAATCTTAAAAAAAAAGAGCCAATGCCCGATCTCTTAATCTTAGCAGGTATTGGCCTGGTTAGTGCTTGGATGGGAGACCGCCTCGGAATACCAGGTGCTGTAAGCTTTTGGATTTTCATTCCTACTTATATAATGTATGGGCGATTTGATTGGCTGATCTTTAAATAGTCTTCTCTTTGCAGTATCCTTCGCTTGCGACCGTAACAACCTGGCTATGCCTGATCTCGTCTGCTCTCGGAAGCTAAGCAGGTTTGGTCCTGTATAATGTACCGGCGATTAGATTGGCTGATCTTTAAATAGCTCTCTCTTTGCAGCAGTCTTCGCTTATGGCCATTCCACCCTGGCTATGCCAGATCATGTCTGAGCTCGGAAACTAAGCAGGTTTCGGCCTGGTTAGTAATTGGATGGCAGACCCCCTGGTAATACCAGTTGCTTTAAGATTTTTGGAATTTTTTCACAAATTATATAATAATCTTGCAAGAAAAAAAGAAAGGAGTCAATGCCCCATATCTGAATCTTAGCAGGTATGGGCCTGGTTAGTAATTGGATGGGAGACACCCTGGTAATACCAGTTGCTTTAAGATTTTTGGAAATTTTTCACAAATTATATAATAATCTTGCAAAAAAAAAAAAAAAAAGAGTAAATGCCCAATCTTTGAATCTTAGAAGGTATGGACCTGTTTAGTGCTTGGATGGGAGACCGCCTCGGAATACCAGTTGCTGTAATATTTTTGGAAATTTGTACTAATTATATAATTATCTTGAAACAAAAAGAGTCAATGCCCAATCTTTGAATCTTAGCAGCTATGGACCTGTTTAGTGTTTGGATGGGAGACCGCCTCGGAAAACCAGGTGCTCTAATATTATTGGAAATTCATTACTAATTATATAATAATCTTAAAAAAAAAAAAAAAAAAAAAAAAAAAAAAGAGTCAATGCCCGATCTCTTAATCTTAGCAGGTATTGGCCTGGTTAGTGCTTGGATGGGAGACCGCCTGGGAATACCAGGTGCTTTAAGCTTTAGGGTTTTCTTTCCTACTTATATAATGTACCGGCGATTAGATTGGCTGATCTTTAAATAGCTCTCTCTTTGCAGCAGTCTTCGCTTATGGCCATTCCACCCTGGCTATGCCAGATCATGTCTGAGCTCGGAAGCTAAGCAGGTTTGGGCCTGGTTAGTAATTGGATGGGAGACCCCCTGGTAATACCAGTTGCTCTAAGATTTTTGTAAATTTTTCACAAATTATATAATAATCTTGAAAAAAAAAAGAGTCAATGCCCATTCTTTGAATCTTAGCAGTCATGGACCTGTTTAGTGTCTGGATGGGAGACCGCCTCGGAATACCAGGTGCTCTAATATTATTGGAAATTTATTACTAATTATATAATAATCTTAAAAAAAAGAGCCAATGCCCGATCTCTTAATCTTAGCAGGTATTGGCCTGGTTAGTGCTTGGATGGGAGACCGCCTCGGAATACCAGGTGCTGTAAGCTTTTGGATTTTCATTCCTACTTATATAATGTATGGGCGATTTGATTGGCTGATCTTTAAATAGTCTTCTCTTTGCAGTATCCTTCGCTTGCGACCGTAACAACCTGGCTATGCCTGATCTCGTCTGCTCTCGGAAGCTAAGCAGGTTTGGTCCTGTATAATGTACCGGCGATTAGATTGGCTGATCTTTAAATAGCTCTCTCTTTGCAGCAGTCTTCGCTTATGGCCATTCCACCCTGGCTATGCCAGATCATGTCTGAGCTCGGAAACTAAGCAGGTTTCGGCCTGGTTAGTAATTGGATGGCAGACCCCCTGGTAATACCAGTTGCTTTAAGATTTTTGGAAATTTTTCACAAATTATATAATAATCTTGCAAGAAAAAAAGAAAGGAGTCAATGCCCCATATCTGAATCTTAGCAGGTATGGGCCTGGTTAGTAATTGGATGGGAGACACCCTGGTAATACCAGTTGCTTTAAGATTTTTGGAAATTTTTCACAAATTATATAATAATCTTGCAAAAAAAAAAAAAAAAAGAGTAAATGCCCAATCTTTGAATCTTAGAAGGTATGGACCTGTTTAGTGCTTGGATGGGAGACCGCCTCGGAATACCAGTTGCTGTAATATTTTTGGAAATTTGTACTAATTATATAATTATCTTGAAACAAAAAGAGTCAATGCCCAATCTTTGAATCTTAGCAGCTATGGACCTGTTTAGTGTTTGGATGGGAGACCGCCTCGGAAAACCAGGTGCTCTAATATTATTGGAAATTCATTACTAATTATATAATAATCTTAAAAAAAAAAAAAAAAAAAAAAAAAAAAAGAGTCAATGCCCGATCTCTTAATCTTAGCAGGTATTGGCCTGGTTAGTGCTTGGATGGGAGACCGCCTGGGAATACCAGGTGCTTTAAGCTTTAGGGTTTTCTTTCCTACTTATATAATGTACCGGCGATTAGATTGGCTGATCTTTAAATAGCTCTCTCTTTGCAGCAGTCTTTGCTTATGGCCATACCACCCTGGCTATGCCAGATCATGTCTGAGCTCGGAAGCTAAGCAGGTTTGGGCCTGGTTAGTAATTGGATGGGAGACCCCCTGGTAATACCAGTTGCTCTAAGATTTTTGTAAATTTTTCACAAATTATATAATAATCTTGAAAAAAAAAAGAGTCAATGCCCATTCTTTGAATCTTAGCAGTCATGGACCTGTTTAGTGTCTGGATGGGAGACCGCCTCGGAATACCAGGTGCTCTAATATTATTGGAAATTTATTACTAATTATATAATAATCTTAAAAAAAAGAGCCAATGCCCGATCTCTTAATCTTAGCAGGTATTGGCCTGGTTAGTGCTTGGATGGGAGACCGCCTCGGAATACCAGGTGCTGTAAGCTTTTGGATTTTCATTCCTACTTATATAATGTATGGGCGATTTGATTGGCTGATCTTTAAATAGTCTTCTCTTTGCAGTATCCTTCGCTTGCGACCGTAACAACCTGGCTATGCCTGATCTCGTCTGCTCTCGGAAGCTAAGCAGGTTTGGTCCTGTATAATGTACCGGCGATTAGATTGGCTGATCTTTAAATAGCTCTCTCTTTGCAGCAGTCTTCGCTTATGGCCATTCCACCCTGGCTATGCCAGATCATGTCTGAGCTCGGAAACTAAGCAGGTTTCGGCCTGGTTAGTAATTGGATGGCAGACCCCCTGGTAATACCAGTTGCTTTAAGATTTTTGGAAATTTTTCACAAATTATATAATAATCTTGCAAGAAAAAAAGAAAGGAGTCAATGCCCCATATCTGAATCTTAGCAGGTAAGGGCCTGGTTAGTAATTGGATGGGAGACACCCTGGTAATACCAGTTGCTTTAAGATTTTTGGAAATTTTTCACAAATTATATAATAATCTTGCAAAAAAAAAAAAAAAAGAGTAAATGCCCAATCTTTGAATCTTAGAAGGTATGGACCTGTTTAGTGCTTGGATGGGAGACCGCCTCGGAATACCAGTTGCTGTAATATTTTTGGAAATTTGTACTAATTATATAATTATCTTGAAACAAAAAGAGTCAATGCCCAATCTTTGAATCTTAGCAGCTATGGTCCTGTTTAGTGTTTGGATGGGAGACCGCCTCGGAAAACCAGGTGCTCTAATATTATTGGAAATTCATTACTAATTATATAATAATCTTTAAAAAAAAAAAAAAAAAAAAAAAAAAAAGAGTCAATGCCCGATCTCTTAATCTTAGCAGGTATTGGCCTGGTTAGTGCTTGGATGGGAGACCGCCTGGGAATACCAGGTGCTTTAAGCTTTAGGGTTTTCTTTCCTACTTATATAATGTACCGGCGATTAGATTGGCTGATCTTTAAATAGCTCTCTCTTTGCAGCAGTCTTTGCTTATGGCCATACCACCCTGGCTATGCCAGATCATGTCTGAGCTCGGAAGCTAAGCAGGTTTGGGCCTGGTTAGTAATTGGATGGGAGACCCCCTGGTAATACCAGTTGCTCTAAGATTTTTGTAAATTTTTCACAAATTATATAATAATCTTGAAAAAAAAAAGAGTCAATGCTCATTCTTTGAATCTTAGCAGTCATGGACCTGTTTAGTGTCTGGATGGGAGACCGCCTCGGAATACCAGGTGCTCTAATATTATTGGAAATTTATTACTAATTATATAATAATCTTAAAAAAAAGAGCCAATGCCCGATCTCTTAATCTTAGCAGGTATTGGCCTGGTTAGTGCTTGGATGGGAGACCGCCTCGGAATACCAGGTGCTGTAAGCTTTTGGATTTTCATTCCTACTTATATAATGTATGGGCGATTTGATTGGCTGATCTTTAAATAGTCTTCTCTTTGCAGTATCCTTCGCTTGCGACCGTAACAACCTGGCTATGCCTGATCTCGTCTGCTCTCGGAAGCTAAGCAGGTTTGGTCCTGTATAATGTACCGGCGATTAGATTGCTGCAAAGAGAGAGCTATTTAAAGATCAGCCAATCTAATCGCCGGTACATTATACAGGACCAAACCTGCTTAGTTTCCGAGCTCAGACATGATCTGGCATAGCCAGGGTGAAATGGCCATAAGCGAAGACTGCTGCAAAGAGAGAGCTATTTAAAGATCAGCCAGTCTTCACTTATGGCCATTCCACCCTGGCTATGCCAGATCATGTCTGAGCTCGGAAACTAAGCAGGTTTCGGCCTGGTTAGTAATTGGATGGCAGACCCCCTGGTAATACCAGTTGCTTTAAGATTTTTGGAAATTTTTCACAAATTATATAATAATCTTGCAAGAAAAAAAGAAAGGAGTCAATGCCCCATATCTGAATTTTAGCAGGTATGGGCCTGGTTAGTAATTGGATGGGAGACACCCTGGTAATACCAGTCGCTTTAAGATTTTTGGAAATTTTTCACAAATTATATAATAATCTTGCAAAAAACAAAAAAAAAAAGAGTAAATGCCCAATCTTTGAATCTTAGAAGGTATGGACCTGTTTAGTGCTTGGATGGGAGACCGCCTCGGAATACCAGTTGCTGTAATATTTTTGGAAATTTGTACTAATTATATAATTATCTTGAAACAAAAAGAGTCAATGCCCAATCTTTGAATCTTAGCAGCTATGGTCCTGTTTAGTGTTTGGATGGGAGACCGCCTCGGAAAACCAGGTGCTCTAATATTATTGGAAATTCATTACTAATTATATAATAATCTTTAAAAAAAAAAAAAAAAAAAAAAAAAAAAGAGTCAATGCCCGATCTCTTAATCTTAGCAGGTATTGGCCTGGTTAGTGCTTGGATGGGAGACCGCCTGGGAATACCAGGTGCTTTAAGCTTTAGGGTTTTCTTTCCTACTTATATAATGTACCGGCGATTAGATTGGCTGATCTTTAAATAGCTCTCTCTTTGCAGCAGTCTTTGCTTATGGCCATACCACCCTGGCTATGCCAGATCATGTCTGAGCTCGGAAGCTAAGCAGGTTTGGGCCTGGTTAGTAATTGGATGGGAGACCCCATGGTAATACCAGTTGCTCTAAGATTTTTGTAAATTTTTCACAAATTATATAATAATCTTGAAAAAAAAAAGAGTCAATGCTCATTCTTTGAATCTTAGCAGTCATGGACCTGTTTAGTGTCTGGATGGGAGACCGCCTCGGAATACCAGGTGCTCTAATATTATTGGAAATTTATTACTAATTATATAATAATCTTAAAAAAAAAAAAAAAAAAAAAAAGAGTCAATGCCCGATCTCTTAATCTTAGCAGGTATTGGCCTGGTTAGTGCTTGGATGGGAGACCGCCTGGGAATAACAGGTGCTTTAAGCTTTAGGGTTTTCTTTCCTACTTATATAATGTACCGGCGATTAGATTGACTGATCTTTAAATAGCTCTCTCTTTGCAGCAGTCTTCGCTTATGGCCATACCACCCTGGCTATGCCAGATCATGTCTGAGCTCGGAAGCTAAGCAGGTTTGGGCCTGGTTAGTAATTGGATGGGAGACCCCTTGGTAATACCAGTTGCTTTAAGATTTTTGTAAATTTTTCACAAATTATATAATAATCTTGAAAAAAAAAAAGAGTGAATGCCCATTCTTTGAATCTTAGCAGTCATTGACCTGTGTAGTGTTTGGATGGGAGACCCCCTGGTAATACCAGGTGCTCTAATATTATTGGAAATGTATTACTAATTATATAATAATCTTAAAAAAAAAGAGCCAATGCCCGATCTCTTAATCTTAGCAGGTATTGGCCTGGTTAGTGCTTGGATGGGAGACCGCCTCGGAATACCAGGTGCTGTAAGCTTTTGGATTTTCATTCCTACTTATATAATGTATGGGCGATTTGATTGGCTGATCTTTAAATAGTCTTCTCTTTGCAGTATCCTTCGCTTGCGACCGTAACAACCTGGCTATGCCTGATCTCGTCTGCTCTCGGAAGCTAAGCAGGTTTGGTCCTGTATAATGTACCGGCGATTAGATTGGCTGATCTTTAAATAGCTCTCTCTTTGCAGCAGTCTTCGCTTATGGCCATTCCACCCTGGCTATGCCAGATCATGTCTGAGCTCGGAAACTAAGCAGGTTTCGGCCTGGTTAGTAATTGGATGGCAGACCCCCTGGTAATACCAGTTGCTTTAAGATTTTTGGAATTTTTTCACAAATTATATAATAATCTTGCAAGAAAAAAAGAAAGGAGTCAATGCCCCATATCTGAATCTTAGCAGGTATGGGCCTGGTTAGTAATTGGATGGGAGACACCCTGGTAATACCAGTTGCTTTAAGATTTTTGGAAATTTTTCACAAATTATATAATAATCTTGCAAAAAAAAAAAAAAAAAGAGTAAATGCCCAATCTTTGAATCTTAGAAGGTATGGAGCTGTTTAGTGCTTGGATGGGAGACCGCCTCGGAATACCAGTTGCTGTAATATTTTTGGAAATTTGTACTAATTATATAATTATCTTGAAACAAAAAGAGTCAATGCCCAATCTTTGAATCTTAGCAGCTATGGACCTGTTTAGTGTTTGGATGGGAGACCGCCTCGGAAAACCAGGTGCTCTAATATTATTGGAAATTCATTACTAATTATATAATAATCTTAAAAAAAAAAAAAAAAAAAAAAAAAAAAGAGTCAATGCCCGATCTCTTAATCTTAGCAGGTATTGGCCTGGTTAGTGCTTGGATGGGAGACCGCCTGGGAATACCAGGTGCTTTAAGCTTTAGGGTTTTCTTTCCTACTTATATAATGTACCGGCGATTAGATTGGCTGATCTTTAAATAGCTCTCTCTTTGCAGCAGTCTTTGCTTATGGCCATACCACCCTGGCTATGCCAGATCATGTCTGAGCTCGGAAGCTAAGCAGGTTTGGGCCTGGTTAGTAATTGGATGGGAGACCCCCTGGTAATACCAGTTGCTCTAAGATTTTTGTAAATTTTTCACAAATTATATAATAATCTTGAAAAAAAAAAGAGTCAATGCCCATTCTTTGAATCTTAGCAGTCATGGACCTGTTTAGTGTCTGGATGGGAGACCGCCTCGGAATACCAGGTGCTCTAATATTATTGGAAATTTATTACTAATTATATAATAATCTTAAAAAAAAGAGCCAATGCCCGATCTCTTAATCTTAGCAGGTATTGGCCTGGTTAGTGCTTGGATGGGAGACCGCCTCGGAATACCAGGTGCTGTAAGCTTTTGGATTTTCATTCCTACTTATATAATGTATGGGCGATTTGATTGGCTGATCTTTAAATAGTCTTCTCTTTGCAGTATCCTTCGCTTGCGACCGTAACAACCTGGCTATGCCTGATCTCGTCTGCTCTCGGAAGCTAAGCAGGTTTGGTCCTGTATAATGTACCGGCGATTAGATTGCTGCAAAGAGAGAGCTATTTAAAGATCAGCCAATCTAATCGCCGGTACATTATACAGGACCAAACCTGCTTAGTTTCCGAGCTCAGACATGATCTGGCATAGCCAGGGTGAAATGGCCATAAGCGAAGACTGCTGCAAAGAGAGAGCTATTTAAAGATCAGCCAGTCTTCACTTATGGCCATTCCACCCTGGCTATGCCAGATCATGTCTGAGCTCGGAAACTAAGCAGGTTTCGGCCTGGTTAGTAATTGGATGGCAGACCCCCTGGTAATACCAGTTGCTTTAAGATTTTTGGAAATTTTTCACAAATTATATAATAATCTTGCAAGAAAAAAAGAAAGGAGTCAATGCCCCATATCTGAATTTTAGCAGGTATGGGCCTGGTTAGTAATTGGATGGGAGACACCCTGGTAATACCAGTCGCTTTAAGATTTTTGGAAATTTTTCACAAATTATATAATAATCTTGCAAAAAACAAAAAAAAAAAGAGTAAATGCCCAATCTTTGAATCTTAGAAGGTATGGACCTGTTTAGTGCTTGGATGGGAGACCGCCTCGGAATACCAGTTGCTGTAATATTTTTGGAAATTTGTACTAATTATATAATTATCTTGAAACAAAAAGAGTCAATGCCCAATCTTTGAATCTTAGCAGCTATGGTCCTGTTTAGTGTTTGGATGGGAGACCGCCTCGGAAAACCAGGTGCTCTAATATTATTGGAAATTCATTACTAATTATATAATAATCTTTAAAAAAAAAAAAAAAAAAAAAAAAAAAAGAGTCAATGCCCGATCTCTTAATCTTAGCAGGTATTGGCCTGGTTAGTGCTTGGATGGGAGACCGCCTGGGAATACCAGGTGCTTTAAGCTTTAGGGTTTTCTTTCCTACTTATATAATGTACCGGCGATTAGATTGGCTGATCTTTAAATAGCTCTCTCTTTGCAGCAGTCTTTGCTTATGGCCATACCACCCTGGCTATGCCAGATCATGTCTGAGCTCGGAAGCTAAGCAGGTTTGGGCCTGGTTAGTAATTGGATGGGAGACCCCATGGTAATACCAGTTGCTCTAAGATTTTTGTAAATTTTTCACAAATTATATAATAATCTTGAAAAAAAAAAGAGTCAATGCTCATTCTTTGAATCTTAGCAGTCATGGACCTGTTTAGTGTCTGGATGGGAGACCGCCTCGGAATACCAGGTGCTCTAATATTATTGGAAATTTATTACTAATTATATAATAATCTTAAAAAAAAAAAAAAAAAAAAAAAGAGTCAATGCCCGATCTCTTAATCTTAGCAGGTATTGGCCTGGTTAGTGCTTGGATGGGAGACCGCCTGGGAATAACAGGTGCTTTAAGCTTTAGGGTTTTCTTTCCTACTTATATAATGTACCGGCGATTAGATTGACTGATCTTTAAATAGCTCTCTCTTTGCAGCAGTCTTCGCTTATGGCCATACCACCCTGGCTATGCCAGATCATGTCTGAGCTCGGAAGCTAAGCAGGTTTGGGCCTGGTTAGTAATTGGATGGGAGACCCCTTGGTAATACCAGTTGCTTTAAGATTTTTGTAAATTTTTCACAAATTATATAATAATCTTGAAAAAAAAAAAGAGTGAATGCCCATTCTTTGAATCTTAGCAGTCATTGACCTGTGTAGTGTTTGGATGGGAGACCCCCTGGTAATACCAGGTGCTCTAATATTATTGGAAATGTATTACTAATTATATAATAATCTTAAAAAAAAAGAGCCAATGCCCGATCTCTTAATCTTAGCAGGTATTGGCCTGGTTAGTGCTTGGATGGGAGACCGCCTCGGAATACCAGGTGCTGTAAGCTTTTGGATTTTCATTCCTACTTATATAATGTATGGGCGATTTGATTGGCTGATCTTTAAATAGTCTTCTCTTTGCAGTATCCTTCGCTTGCGACCGTAACAACCTGGCTATGCCTGATCTCGTCTGCTCTCGGAAGCTAAGCAGGTTTGGTCCTGTATAATGTACCGGCGATTAGATTGGCTGATCTTTAAATAGCTCTCTCTTTGCAGCAGTCTTCGCTTATGGCCATTCCACCCTGGCTATGCCAGATCATGTCTGAGCTCGGAAACTAAGCAGGTTTCGGCCTGGTTAGTAATTGGATGGCAGACCCCCTGGTAATACCAGTTGCTTTAAGATTTTTGGAATTTTTTCACAAATTATATAATAATCTTGCAAGAAAAAAAGAAAGGAGTCAATGCCCCATATCTGAATCTTAGCAGGTATGGGCCTGGTTAGTAATTGGATGGGAGACACCCTGGTAATACCAGTTGCTTTAAGATTTTTGGAAATTTTTCACAAATTATATAATAATCTTGCAAAAAAAAAAAAAAAAAGAGTAAATGCCCAATCTTTGAATCTTAGAAGGTATGGAGCTGTTTAGTGCTTGGATGGGAGACCGCCTCGGAATACCAGTTGCTGTAATATTTTTGGAAATTTGTACTAATTATATAATTATCTTGAAACAAAAAGAGTCAATGCCCAATCTTTGAATCTTAGCAGCTATGGACCTGTTTAGTGTTTGGATGGGAGACCGCCTCGGAAAACCAGGTGCTCTAATATTATTGGAAATTCATTACTAATTATATAATAATCTTAAAAAAAAAAAAAAAAAAAAAAAAAAAAGAGTCAATGCCCGATCTCTTAATCTTAGCAGGTATTGGCCTGGTTAGTGCTTGGATGGGAGACCGCCTGGGAATACCAGGTGCTTTAAGCTTTAGGGTTTTCTTTCCTACTTATATAATGTACCGGCGATTAGATTGGCTGATCTTTAAATAGCTCTCTCTTTGCAGCAGTCTTTGCTTATGGCCATACCACCCTGGCTATGCCAGATCATGTCTGAGCTCGGAAGCTAAGCAGGTTTGGGCCTGGTTAGTAATTGGATGGGAGACCCCCTGGTAATACCAGTTGCTCTAAGATTTTTGTAAATTTTTCACAAATTATATAATAATCTTGAAAAAAAAAAGAGTCAATGCCCATTCTTTGAATCTTAGCAGTCATGGACCTGTTTAGTGTCTGGATGGGAGACCGCCTCGGAATACCAGGTGCTCTAATATTATTGGAAATTTATTACTAATTATATAATAATCTTAAAAAAAAGAGCCAATGCCCGATCTCTTAATCTTAGCAGGTATTGGCCTGGTTAGTGCTTGGATGGGAGACCGCCTCGGAATACCAGGTGCTGTAAGCTTTTGGATTTTCATTCCTACTTATATAATGTATGGGCGATTTGATTGGCTGATCTTTAAATAGTCTTCTCTTTGCAGTATCCTTCGCTTGCGACCGTAACAACCTGGCTATGCCTGATCTCGTCTGCTCTCGGAAGCTAAGCAGGTTTGGTCCTGTATAATGTACCGGCGATTAGATTGCTGCAAAGAGAGAGCTATTTAAAGATCAGCCAATCTAATCGCCGGTACATTATACAGGACCAAACCTGCTTAGTTTCCGAGCTCAGACATGATCTGGCATAGCCAGGGTGAAATGGCCATAAGCGAAGACTGCTGCAAAGAGAGAGCTATTTAAAGATCAGCCAGTCTTCACTTATGGCCATTCCACCCTGGCTATGCCAGATCATGTCTGAGCTCGGAAACTAAGCAGGTTTCGGCCTGGTTAGTAATTGGATGGCAGACCCCCTGGTAATACCAGTTGCTTTAAGATTTTTGGAAATTTTTCACAAATTATATAATAATCTTGCAAGAAAAAAAGAAAGGAGTCAATGCCCCATATCTGAATTTTAGCAGGTATGGGCCTGGTTAGTAATTGGATGGGAGACACCCTGGTAATACCAGTCGCTTTAAGATTTTTGGAAATTTTTCACAAATTATATAATAATCTTGCAAAAAACAAAAAAAAAAAGAGTAAATGCCCAATCTTTGAATCTTAGAAGGTATGGACCTGTTTAGTGCTTGGATGGGAGACCGCCTCGGAATACCAGTTGCTGTAATATTTTTGGAAATTTGTACTAATTATATAATTATCTTGAAACAAAAAGAGTCAATGCCCAATCTTTGAATCTTAGCAGCTATGGTCCTGTTTAGTGTTTGGATGGGAGACCGCCTCGGAAAACCAGGTGCTCTAATATTATTGGAAATTCATTACTAATTATATAATAATCTTTAAAAAAAAAAAAAAAAAAAAAAAAAAAAGAGTCAATGCCCGATCTCTTAATCTTAGCAGGTATTGGCCTGGTTAGTGCTTGGATGGGAGACCGCCTGGGAATACCAGGTGCTTTAAGCTTTAGGGTTTTCTTTCCTACTTATATAATGTACCGGCGATTAGATTGGCTGATCTTTAAATAGCTCTCTCTTTGCAGCAGTCTTTGCTTATGGCCATACCACCCTGGCTATGCCAGATCATGTCTGAGCTCGGAAGCTAAGCAGGTTTGGGCCTGGTTAGTAATTGGATGGGAGACCCCATGGTAATACCAGTTGCTCTAAGATTTTTGTAAATTTTTCACAAATTATATAATAATCTTGAAAAAAAAAAGAGTCAATGCTCATTCTTTGAATCTTAGCAGTCATGGACCTGTTTAGTGTCTGGATGGGAGACCGCCTCGGAATACCAGGTGCTCTAATATTATTGGAAATTTATTACTAATTATATAATAATCTTAAAAAAAAAAAAAAAAAAAAAAAGAGTCAATGCCCGATCTCTTAATCTTAGCAGGTATTGGCCTGGTTAGTGCTTGGATGGGAGACCGCCTGGGAATAACAGGTGCTTTAAGCTTTAGGGTTTTCTTTCCTACTTATATAATGTACCGGCGATTAGATTGACTGATCTTTAAATAGCTCTCTCTTTGCAGCAGTCTTCGCTTATGGCCATACCACCCTGGCTATGCCAGATCATGTCTGAGCTCGGAAGCTAAGCAGGTTTGGGCCTGGTTAGTAATTGGATGGGAGACCCCTTGGTAATACCAGTTGCTTTAAGATTTTTGTAAATTTTTCACAAATTATATAATAATCTTGAAAAAAAAAAAGAGTGAATGCCCATTCTTTGAATCTTAGCAGTCATTGACCTGTGTAGTGTTTGGATGGGAGACCCCCTGGTAATACCAGGTGCTCTAATATTATTGGAAATGTATTACTAATTATATAATAATCTTAAAAAAAAAGAGCCAATGCCCGATCTCTTAATCTTAGCAGGTATTGGCCTGGTTAGTGCTTGGATGGGAGACCGCCTCGGAATACCAGGTGCTGTAAGCTTTTGGATTTTCATTCCTACTTATATAATGTATGGGCGATTTGATTGGCTGATCTTTAAATAGTCTTCTCTTTGCAGTATCCTTCGCTTGCGACCGTAACAACCTGGCTATGCCTGATCTCGTCTGCTCTCGGAAGCTAAGCAGGTTTGGTCCTGTATAATGTACCGGCGATTAGATTGGCTGATCTTTAAATAGCTCTCTCTTTGCAGCAGTCTTCGCTTATGGCCATTCCACCCTGGCTATGCCAGATCATGTCTGAGCTCGGAAACTAAGCAGGTTTCGGCCTGGTTAGTAATTGGATGGCAGACCCCCTGGTAATACCAGTTGCTTTAAGATTTTTGGAATTTTTTCACAAATTATATAATAATCTTGCAAGAAAAAAAGAAAGGAGTCAATGCCCCATATCTGAATCTTAGCAGGTATGGGCCTGGTTAGTAATTGGATGGGAGACACCCTGGTAATACCAGTTGCTTTAAGATTTTTGGAAATTTTTCACAAATTATATAATAATCTTGCAAAAAAAAAAAAAAAAAGAGTAAATGCCCAATCTTTGAATCTTAGAAGGTATGGAGCTGTTTAGTGCTTGGATGGGAGACCGCCTCGGAATACCAGTTGCTGTAATATTTTTGGAAATTTGTACTAATTATATAATTATCTTGAAACAAAAAGAGTCAATGCCCAATCTTTGAATCTTAGCAGCTATGGACCTGTTTAGTGTTTGGATGGGAGACCGCCTCGGAAAACCAGGTGCTCTAATATTATTGGAAATTCATTACTAATTATATAATAATCTTAAAAAAAAAAAAAAAAAAAAAAAAAAAAGAGTCAATGCCCGATCTCTTAATCTTAGCAGGTATTGGCCTGGTTAGTGCTTGGATGGGAGACCGCCTGGGAATACCAGGTGCTTTAAGCTTTAGGGTTTTCTTTCCTACTTATATAATGTACCGGCGATTAGATTGGCTGATCTTTAAATAGCTCTCTCTTTGCAGCAGTCTTTGCTTATGGCCATACCACCCTGGCTATGCCAGATCATGTCTGAGCTCGGAAGCTAAGCAGGTTTGGGCCTGGTTAGTAATTGGATGGGAGACCCCCTGGTAATACCAGTTGCTCTAAGATTTTTGTAAATTTTTCACAAATTATATAATAATCTTGAAAAAAAAAAGAGTCAATGCCCATTCTTTGAATCTTAGCAGTCATGGACCTGTTTAGTGTCTGGATGGGAGACCGCCTCGGAATACCAGGTGCTCTAATATTATTGGAAATTTATTACTAATTATATAATAATCTTAAAAAAAAGAGCCAATGCCCGATCTCTTAATCTTAGCAGGTATTGGCCTGGTTAGTGCTTGGATGGGAGACCGCCTCGGAATACCAGGTGCTGTAAGCTTTTGGATTTTCATTCCTACTTATATAATGTATGGGCGATTTGATTGGCTGATCTTTAAATAGTCTTCTCTTTGCAGTATCCTTCGCTTGCGACCGTAACAACCTGGCTATGCCTGATCTCGTCTGCTCTCGGAAGCTAAGCAGGTTTGGTCCTGTATAATGTACCGGCGATTAGATTGCTGCAAAGAGAGAGCTATTTAAAGATCAGCCAATCTAATCGCCGGTACATTATACAGGACCAAACCTGCTTAGTTTCCGAGCTCAGACATGATCTGGCATAGCCAGGGTGAAATGGCCATAAGCGAAGACTGCTGCAAAGAGAGAGCTATTTAAAGATCAGCCAGTCTTCACTTATGGCCATTCCACCCTGGCTATGCCAGATCATGTCTGAGCTCGGAAACTAAGCAGGTTTCGGCCTGGTTAGTAATTGGATGGCAGACCCCCTGGTAATACCAGTTGCTTTAAGATTTTTGGAAATTTTTCACAAATTATATAATAATCTTGCAAGAAAAAAAGAAAGGAGTCAATGCCCCATATCTGAATTTTAGCAGGTATGGGCCTGGTTAGTAATTGGATGGGAGACACCCTGGTAATACCAGTCGCTTTAAGATTTTTGGAAATTTTTCACAAATTATATAATAATCTTGCAAAAAACAAAAAAAAAAAGAGTAAATGCCCAATCTTTGAATCTTAGAAGGTATGGACCTGTTTAGTGCTTGGATGGGAGACCGCCTCGGAATACCAGTTGCTGTAATATTTTTGGAAATTTGTACTAATTATATAATTATCTTGAAACAAAAAGAGTCAATGCCCAATCTTTGAATCTTAGCAGCTATGGTCCTGTTTAGTGTTTGGATGGGAGACCGCCTCGGAAAACCAGGTGCTCTAATATTATTGGAAATTCATTACTAATTATATAATAATCTTTAAAAAAAAAAAAAAAAAAAAAAAAAAAAGAGTCAATGCCCGATCTCTTAATCTTAGCAGGTATTGGCCTGGTTAGTGCTTGGATGGGAGACCGCCTGGGAATACCAGGTGCTTTAAGCTTTAGGGTTTTCTTTCCTACTTATATAATGTACCGGCGATTAGATTGGCTGATCTTTAAATAGCTCTCTCTTTGCAGCAGTCTTTGCTTATGGCCATACCACCCTGGCTATGCCAGATCATGTCTGAGCTCGGAAGCTAAGCAGGTTTGGGCCTGGTTAGTAATTGGATGGGAGACCCCATGGTAATACCAGTTGCTCTAAGATTTTTGTAAATTTTTCACAAATTATATAATAATCTTGAAAAAAAAAAGAGTCAATGCTCATTCTTTGAATCTTAGCAGTCATGGACCTGTTTAGTGTCTGGATGGGAGACCGCCTCGGAATACCAGGTGCTCTAATATTATTGGAAATTTATTACTAATTATATAATAATCTTAAAAAAAAAAAAAAAAAAAAAAGAGTCAATGCCCGATCTCTTAATCTTAGCAGGTATTGGCCTGGTTAGTGCTTGGATGGGAGACCGCCTGGGAATAACAGGTGCTTTAAGCTTTAGGGTTTTCTTTCCTACTTATATAATGTACCGGCGATTAGATTGACTGATCTTTAAATAGCTCTCTCTTTGCAGCAGTCTTCGCTTATGGCCATACCACCCTGGCTATGCCAGATCATGTCTGAGCTCGGAAGCTAAGCAGGTTTGGGCCTGGTTAGTAATTGGATGGGAGACCCCTTGGTAATACCAGTTGCTTTAAGATTTTTGTAAATTTTTCACAAATTATATAATAATCTTGAAAAAAAAAAAGAGTGAATGCCCATTCTTTGAATCTTAGCAGTCATTGACCTGTGTAGTGTTTGGATGGGAGACCCCCTGGTAATACCAGGTGCTCTAATATTATTGGAAATGTATTACTAATTATATAATAATCTTAAAAAAAAAGAGCCAATGCCCGATCTCTTAATCTTAGCAGGTATTGGCCTGGTTAGTGCTTGGATGGGAGACCGCCTCGGAATACCAGGTGCTGTAAGCTTTTGGATTTTCATTCCTACTTATATAATGTATGGGCGATTTGATTGGCTGATCTTTAAATAGTCTTCTCTTTGCAGTATCCTTCGCTTGCGACCGTAACAACCTGGCTATGCCTGATCTCGTCTGCTCTCGGAAGCTAAGCAGGTTTGGTCCTGTATAATGTACCGGCGATTAGATTGGCTGATCTTTAAATAGCTCTCTCTTTGCAGCAGTCTTCGCTTATGGCCATTCCACCCTGGCTATGCCAGATCATGTCTGAGCTCGGAAACTAAGCAGGTTTCGGCCTGGTTAGTAATTGGATGGCAGACCCCCTGGTAATACCAGTTGCTTTAAGATTTTTGGAATTTTTTCACAAATTATATAATAATCTTGCAAGAAAAAAAGAAAGGAGTCAATGCCCCATATCTGAATCTTAGCAGGTATGGGCCTGGTTAGTAATTGGATGGGAGACACCCTGGTAATACCAGTTGCTTTAAGATTTTTGGAAATTTTTCACAAATTATATAATAATCTTGCAAAAAAAAAAAAAAAAAGAGTAAATGCCCAATCTTTGAATCTTAGAAGGTATGGAGCTGTTTAGTGCTTGGATGGGAGACCGCCTCGGAATACCAGTTGCTGTAATATTTTTGGAAATTTGTACTAATTATATAATTATCTTGAAACAAAAAGAGTCAATGCCCAATCTTTGAATCTTAGCAGCTATGGACCTGTTTAGTGTTTGGATGGGAGACCGCCTCGGAAAACCAGGTGCTCTAATATTATTGGAAATTCATTACTAATTATATAATAATCTTAAAAAAAAAAAAAAAAAAAAAAAAAAAAGAGTCAATGCCCGATCTCTTAATCTTAGCAGGTATTGGCCTGGTTAGTGCTTGGATGGGAGACCGCCTGGGAATACCAGGTGCTTTAAGCTTTAGGGTTTTCTTTCCTACTTATATAATGTACCGGCGATTAGATTGGCTGATCTTTAAATAGCTCTCTCTTTGCAGCAGTCTTTGCTTATGGCCATACCACCCTGGCTATGCCAGATCATGTCTGAGCTCGGAAGCTAAGCAGGTTTGGGCCTGGTTAGTAATTGGATGGGAGACCCCCTGGTAATACCAGTTGCTCTAAGATTTTTGTAAATTTTTCACAAATTATATAATAATCTTGAAAAAAAAAAGAGTCAATGCCCATTCTTTGAATCTTAGCAGTCATGGACCTGTTTAGTGTCTGGATGGGAGACCGCCTCGGAATACCAGGTGCTCTAATATTATTGGAAATTTATTACTAATTATATAATAATCTTAAAAAAAAGAGCCAATGCCCGATCTCTTAATCTTAGCAGGTATTGGCCTGGTTAGTGCTTGGATGGGAGACCGCCTCGGAATACCAGGTGCTGTAAGCTTTTGGATTTTCATTCCTACTTATATAATGTATGGGCGATTTGATTGGCTGATCTTTAAATAGTCTTCTCTTTGCAGTATCCTTCGCTTGCGACCGTAACAACCTGGCTATGCCTGATCTCGTCTGCTCTCGGAAGCTAAGCAGGTTTGGTCCTGTATAATGTACCGGCGATTAGATTGGCTGATCTTTAAATAGCTCTCTCTTTGCAGCAGTCTTCGCTTATGGCCATTCCACCCTGGCTATGCCAGATCATGTCTGAGCTCGGAAACTAAGCAGGTTTCGGCCTGGTTAGTAATTGGATGGCAGACCCCCTGGTAATACCAGTTGCTTTAAGATTTTTGGAAATTTTTCACAAATTATATAATAATCTTGCAAGAAAAAAAGAAAGGAGTCAATGCCCCATATCTGAATCTTAGCAGGTATGGGCCTGGTTAGTAATTGGATGGGAGACACCCTGGTAATACCAGTTGCTTTAAGATTTTTGGAAATTTTTCACAAATTATATAATAATCTTGCAAAAAAAAAAAAAAAAAAAAGAGTAAATGCCCAATCTTTGAATCTTAGAAGGTATGGACCTGTTTAGTGCTTGGATGGGAGACCGCCTCGGAATACCAGTTGCTGTAATATTTTTGGAAATTTGTACTAATTATATAATTATCTTGAAACAAAAAGAGTCAATGCCCAATCTTTGAATCTTAGCAGCTATGGACCTGTTTAGTGTTTGGATGGGAGACCGCCTCGGAAAACCAGGTGCTCTAATATTATTGGAAATTCATTACTAATTATATAATAATCTTTAAAAAAAAAAAAAAAAAAAAAAAAAAAAAAAGAGTCAATGCCCGATCTCTTAATCTTAGCAGGTATTGGCCTGGTTAGTGCTTGGATGGGAGACCGCCTGGGAATACCAGGTGCTTTAAGCTTTAGGGTTTTCTTTCCTACTTATATAATGTACCGGCGATTAGATTGGCTGATCTTTAAATAGCTCTCTCTTTGCAGCAGTCTTTGCTTATGGCCATACCACCCTGGCTATGCCAGATCATGTCTGAGCTCGGAAGCTAAGCAGGTTTGGGCCTGGTTAGTAATTGGATGGGAGACCCCCTGGTAATACCAGTTGCTCTAAGATTTTTGTAAATTTTTCACAAATTATATAATAATCTTGAAAAAAAAAGAGTCAATGCCCATTCTTTGAATCTTAGCAGTCATGGACCTGTTTAGTGTCTGGATGGGAGACCGCCTCGGAATACCAGGTGCTCTAATATTATTGGAAATTTATTACTAATTATATAATAATCTTAAAAAAAAAAAAAAAAAAAAGAGTCAATGCCCGATCTCTTAATCTTAGCAGGTATTGGCCTGGTTAGTGCTTGGATGGGAGACCGCCTGGGAATAACAGGTGCTTTAAGCTTTAGGGTTTTCTTTCCTACTTATATAATGTACCGGCGATTAGATTGACTGATCTTTAAATAGCTCTCTCTTTGCAGCAGTCTTCGCTTATGGCCATACCACCCTGGCTATGCCAGATCATGTCTGAGCTCGGAAGCTAAGCAGGTTTGGGCCTGGTTAGTAATTGGATGGGAGACCCCCTGGTAATACCTGTTGCTTTAAGATTTTTGTAAATTTTTCACAAATTATATAATAATCTTGAAAAAAAAAAGAGTGAATGCCCATTCTTTGAATCTTAGCAGTCATTGACCTGTGTAGTGTTTGGATGGGAGACCCCCTGGTAATACCAGGTGCTCTAATATTATTGGAAATGTATTACTAATTATATAATAATCTTAAAAAAAAAGAGCCAATGCCCGATCTCTTAATCTTAGCAGGTATTGGCCTGGTTAGTGCTTGGATGGGAGACCGCCTCGGAATACCAGGTGCTGTAAGCTTTTGGATTTTCATTCCTACTTATATAATGTATGGGCGATTTGATTGGCTGATCTTTAAATAGTCTTCTCTTTGCAGTATCCTTCGCTTGCGACCGTAACAACCTGGCTATGCCTGATCTCGTCTGCTCTCGGAAGCTAAGCAGGTTTGGTCCTGTATAATGTACCGGCGATTAGATTGGCTGATCTTTAAATAGCTCTCTCTTTGCAACAGTCTTCGCTTATGGCCATTCCACCCTGGCTATGCCAGATCATGTCTGAGCTCGGAAACTAAGCAGGTTTCGGCCTGGTTAGTAATTGGATGGCAGACCCCCTGGTAATACCAGTTGCTTTAAGATTTTTGGAATTTTTTTACAAATTATATAATAATCTTGCAAGAAAAAAAGAAAGGAGTCAATGCCCCATATCTGAATCTTAGCAGGTATGGGCCTGGTTAGTAATTGGATGGGAGACCCCCTGGTAATACCTGTTGCTTTAAGATTTTTGTAAATTTTTCACAAATTATATAATAATCTTGAAAAAAAAAAGAGTGAATGCCCATTCTTTGAATCTTAGCAGTCATTGACCTGTGTAGTGTTTGGATGGGAGACCCCCTGGTAATACCAGGTGCTCTAATATTATTGGAAATGTATTACTAATTATATAATAATCTTAAAAAAAAAGAGCCAATGCCCGATCTCTTAATCTTAGCAGGTATTGGCCTGGTAAGTGCTTGGATGGGAGACCGCCTCGGAATACCAGGTGCTGTAAGCTTTTGGATTTTCATTCCTACTTATATAATGTATGGGCGATTTGATTGGCTGATCTTTAAATAGTCTTCTCTTTGCAGTATCCTTCGCTTGCGACCGTAACAACCTGGCTATGCCTGATCTCGTCTGCTCTCGGAAGCTAAGCAGGTTTGGTCCTGTATAATGTACCGGCGATTAGATTGGCTGATCTTTAAATAGCTCTCTCTTTGAAACAGTCTTCGCTTATGGCCATTCCACCCTGGCTATGCCAGATCATGTCTGAGCTCGGAAACTAAGCAGGTTTCGGCCTGGTTAGTAATTGGATGGCAGACCCCCTGGTAATACCAGTTGCTTTAAGATTTTTGGAATTTTTTTACAAATTATATAATAATCTTGCAAGAAAAAAACAAAGGAGTCAATGCCCCATATCTGAATCTTAGCAGGTAGGGGCCTGGTTAGTAATTGGATGGGAGACACCCTGGTAATACCAGTTGCTTTAAGATTTTTGGAAATTTTTCACAAATTATATAATAATCTTGCAAAAAAAAAAAAAAAAGAGTAAATGCCCAATCTTTGAATCTTAGAAGGTATGGACCTGTTTAGTGCTTGGATGGGAGACCGCCTCGGAATACCAGTTGCTGTAATATTTTTGGAAATTTGTACTAATTATATAATTATCTTGAAACAAAAAGAGTCAATGCCCAATCTTTGAATCTTAGCAGCTATGGACCTGTTTAGTGTTTGGATGGGAGACCGCCTCGGAAAACCAGGTGCTCTAATATTATTGGAAATTCATTACTAATTATATAATAATCTTTAAAAAAAAAAAAAAAAAAAAAAAAAAAAAAGAGTCAATGCCCGATCTCTTAATCTTAGCAGGTATTGGCCTGGTTAGTGCTTGGATGGGAGACCGCCTGGGAATACCAGGTGCTTTAAGCTTTAGGGTTTTCTTTCCTACTTATATAATGTACCGGCGATTAGATTGGCTGATCTTTAAATAGCTCTCTCTTTGCAGCAGTCTTCGCTTATGGCCATACCACCCTGGCTATGCCAGATCATGTCTGAGCTCGGAAGCTAAGCAGGTTTGGGCCTGGTTAGTAATTGGATGGGAGACCCCCTGGTAATACCTGTTGCTTTAAGATTTTTGTAAATTTTTCACAAATTATATAATAATCTTGAAAAAAAAAAGAGTGAATGCCCATTCTTTGAATCTTAGCAGTCATTGACCTGTGTAGTGTTTGGATGGGAGACCCCCTGGTAATACCAGGTGCTCTAATATTATTGGAAATGTATTACTAATTATATAATAATCTTAAAAAAAAAGAGCCAATGCCCGATCTCTTAATCTTAGCAGGTATTGGCCTGGTTAGTGCTTGGATGGGAGACCTCCTCGGAATACCAGGTGCTGTAAGCTTTTGGATTTTCATTCCTACTTATATAATGTATGGGCGATTTGATTGGCTGATCTTTAAATAGTCTTCTCTTTGCAGTATCCTTCGCTTGCGACCGTAACAACCTGGCTATGCCTGATCTCGTCTGCTCTCGGAAGCTAAGCAGGTTTGGTCCTGTATAATGTACCGGCGATTAGATTGGCTGATCTTTAAATAGCTCTCTCTTTGCAGCAGTCTTCGCTTATGGCCATTCCACCCTGGCTATGCCAGATCATGTCTGAGCTCGGAAACTAAGCAGGTTTCGGCCTGGTTAGTAATTGGATGGCAGACCCCCTGGTAATACCAGTTGCTTTAAGATTTTTGGAATTTTTTCACAAATTATATAATAATCTTGCAAGAAAAAAAGAAAGGAGTCAATGCCCCATATCTGAATCTTAGCAGGTATGGGCCTGGTTAGTAATTGG
Organism: Carassius gibelio; assembly: GCF_023724105.1. Taxonomy (NCBI): domain Eukaryota; kingdom Metazoa; phylum Chordata; class Actinopteri; order Cypriniformes; family Cyprinidae; genus Carassius; species Carassius gibelio. The sequence continues at coordinate 3,977,186 of NC_068373.1, forward strand.
ATGGGAGACACCCTGGTAATACCAGTTGCTTTAAGATTTTTGGAAATTTTTCACAAATTATATAATAATCTTGAAAAAAAAAAAAAGTCAATGCCCGATCTCTGAATAATAGCAGGTTTTGCCTGGTTAGTACTTGGATGGAAGACGGCCGGGAAATACCAGTTGCTGTAATATTTTTGGCAATTTTTACTAATTACATAATAATCTTGCAAAAAAAAAAAAAAAAAGAGTAAATGCCCAATCTTTGAATCTTAGGAGGTATGGACCTGTTTAGTGCTTGGATGGGAGACCGCCTCGGAATACCAGTTGCTGTAATATTTTTGGAAATTTGTACTAATTATATAATTATCTTGAAACAAAAAGAGTCAATGCCCAATCTTTGAATCTTAGCAGCTATGGACCTGTTTAGTGTTTGGATGGGAGACCGCCTCGGAAAACCAGGTGCTCTAATATTATTGGAAATTCATTACTAATTATATAATAATCTTTAAAAAAAAAAAAAAAAAAAAAAAAAAAAAGAGTCAATGCCCGATCTCTTAATCTTAGCAGGTATTGGCCTGGTTAGTGCTTGGATGGGAGACCGCCTGGGAATACCAGGTGCTTTAAGCTTTAGGGTTTTCTTTCCTACTTATATAATGTACCGGCGATTAGATTGGCTGATCTTTAAATAGCTCTCTCTTTGCAGCAGTCTTTGCTTATGGCCATACCACCCTGGCTATGCAAGATCATGTCTGAGCTCGGAAGCTAAGCAGGTTTGGGCCTGGTTAGTAATTGGATGGGAGACCCCCTGGTAATACCAGTTGCTCTAAGATTTTTGTAAATTTTTCACAAATTATATAATAATCTTGAAAAAAAAAAGAGTCAATGCCCATTCTTTGAATCTTAGCAGTCATGGACCTGTTTAGTGTCTGGATGGGAGACCGCCTCGGAATACCAGGTGCTCTAATATTATTGGAAATTTATTACTAATTATATAATAATCTTAAAAAAAAGAGCCAATGCCCGATCTCTTAATCTTAGCAGGTATTGGCCTGGTTAGTGCTTGGATGGGAGACCGCCTCGGAATACCAGGTGCTGTAAGCTTTTGGATTTTCATTCCTACTTATATAATGTATGGGCGATTTGATTGGCTGATCTTTAAATAGTCTTCTCTTTGCAGTATCCTTCGCTTGCGACCGTAACAACCTGGCTATGCCTGATCTCGTCTGCTCTCGGAAGCTAAGCAGGTTTGGTCCTGTATAATGTACCGGCGATTAGATTGGCTGATCTTTAAATAGCTCTCTCTTTGCAGCAGTCTTCGCTTATGGCCATTCCACCCTGGCTATGCCAGATCATGTCTGAGCTCGGAAACTAAGCAGGTTTCGGCCTGGTTAGTAATTGGATGGCAGACCCCCTGGTAATACCAGTTGCTTTAAGATTTTTGGAAATTTTTCACAAATTATATAATAATCTTGCAAGAAAAAAAGAAAGGAGTCAATGCCCCATATCTGAATCTTAGCAGGTATGGGCCTGGTTAGTAATTGGATGGGAGACACCCTGGTAATACCAGTTGCTTTAAGATTTTTGGAAATTTTTCACAAATTATATAATAATCTTGCAAAAAAAAAAAAAAAAGAGTAAATGCCCAATCTTTGAATCTTAGAAGGTATGGACCTGTTTAGTGCTTGGATGGGAGACCGCCTCGGAATACCAGTTGCTGTAATATTTTTGGAAATTTGTACTAATTATATAATTATCTTGAAACAAAAAGAGTCAATGCCCAATCTTTGAATCTTAGCAGCTATGGACCTGTTTAGTGTTTGGATGGGAGACCGCCTCGGAAAACCAGGTGCTCTAATATTATTGGAAATTCATTACTAATTATATAATAATCTTTAAAAAAAAAAAAAAAAAAAAAAAAAAAAGAGTCAATGCCCGATCTCTTAATCTTAGCAGGTATTGGCCTGGTTAGTGCTTGGATGGGAGACCGCCTGGGAATACCAGGTGCTTTAAGCTTTAGGGTTTTCTTTCCTACTTATATAATGTACCGGCGATTAGATTGGCTGATCTTTAAATAGCTCTCTCTTTGCAGCAGTCTTTGCTTATGGCCATACCACCCTGGCTATGCCAGATCATGTCTGAGCTCGGAAGCTAAGCAGGTTTGGGCCTGGTTAGTAATTGGATGGGAGACCCCCTGGTAATACCAGTTGCTCTAAGATTTTTGTAAATTTTTCACAAATTATATAATAATCTTGAAAAAAAAAAGAGTCAATGCTCATTCTTTGAATCTTAGCAGTCATGGACCTGTTTAGTGTCTGGATGGGAGACCGCCTCGGAATACCAGGTGCTCTAATATTATTGGAAATTTATTACTAATTATATAATAATCTAAAAAAAAAAAAAAAAAAAAAAAAAGAGTCAATGCCCGATCTCTTAATCTTAGCAGGTATTGGCCTGGTTAGTGCTTGGATGGGAGACCGCCTGGGAATAACAGGTGCTTTAAGCTTTAGGGTTTTCTTTCCTACTTATATAATGTACCGGCGATTAGATTGACTGATCTTTAAATAGCTCTCTCTTTGCAGCAGTCTTCGCTTATGGCCATACCACCCTGGCTATGCCAGATCATGTCTGAGCTCGGAAGCTAAGCAGGTTTGGGCCTGGTTAGTAATTGGATGGGAGACCCCCTGGTAATACCAGTTGCTTTAAGATTTTTGTAAATTTTTCACAAATTATATAATAATCTTGAAAAAAAAAAGAGTGAATGCCCATTCTTTGAATCTTAGCAGTCATTGACCTGTGTAGTGTTTGGATGGGAGACCCCCTGGTAAAACCAGGTGCTCTAATATTATTGGAAATGTATTACTAATTATATAATAATCTTAAAAAAAAAGAGCCAATGCCCGATCTCTTAATCTTAGCAGGTATTGGCCTGGTTAGTGCTTGGATGGGAGACCGCCTCGGAATACCAGGTGCTGTAAGCTTTTGGATTTTCATTCCTACTTATATAATGTATGGGCGATTTGATTGGCTGATCTTTAAATAGTCTTCTCTTTGCAGTATCCTTCGCTTGCGACCGTAACAACCTGGCTATGCCTGATCTCGTCTGCTCTCGGACGCTAAGCAGGTTTGGTCCTGTATAATGTACCGGCGATTAGATTGGCTGATCTTTAAATAGCTCTCTCTTTGCAGCAGTCTTCGCTTATGGCCATTCCACCCTGGCTATGCCAGATCATGTCTGAGCTCGGAAACTAAGCAGGTTTCGGCCTGGTTAGTAATTGGATGGCAGACCCCCTGGTAATACCAGTTGCTTTAAGATTTTTGGAATTTTTTCACAAATTATATAATAATCTTGCAAGAAAAAAAGAAAGGAGTCAATGCCCCATATCTGAATCTTAGCAGGTATGGGCCTGGTTAGTAATTGGATGGGAGACACCCTGGTAATACCAGTTGCTTTAAGATTTTTGGAAATTTTTCACAAATTATATAATAATCTTGCAAAAAAAAAAAAAAAAAGAGTAAATGCCCAATCTTTGAATCTTAGAAGGTATGGACCTGTTTAGTGCTTGGATGGGAGACCGCCTCGGAATACCAGTTGCTGTAATATTTTTGGAAATTTGTACTAATTATATAATTATCTTGAAACAAAAAGAGTCAATGCCCAATCTTTGAATCTTAGCAGCTATGGACCTGTTTAGTGTTTGGATGGGAGACCGCCTCGGAAAACCAGGTGCTCTAATATTATTGGAAATTCATTACTAATTATATAATAATCTTTAAAAAAAAAAAAAAAAAAAAAAAAAAAAAAAGAGTCAATGCCCGATCTCTTAATCTTAGCAGGTATTGGCCTGGTTAGTGCTTGGATGGGAGACCGCCTGGGAATACCAGGTGCTTTAAGCTTTAGGGTTTTCTTTCCTACTTATATAATGTACCGGCGATTAGATTGGCTGATCTTTAAATAGCTCTCTCTTTGCAGCAGTCTTTGCTTATGGCCATACCACCCTGGCTATGCCAGATCATGTCTGAGCTCGGAAGCTAAGCAGGTTTGGGCCTGGTTAGTAATTGGATGGGAGACCCCCTGGTAATACCAGTTGCTCTAAGATTTTTGTAAATTTTTCACAAATTATATAATAATCTTGAAAAAAAAAGAGTCAATGCCCATTCTTTGAATCTTAGCAGTCATGGACCTGTTTAGTGTCTGGATGGGAGACCGCCTCGGAATACCAGGTGCTCTAATATTATTGGAAATTTATTACTAATTATATAATAATCTTAAAAAAAAGAGCCAATGCCCGATCTCTTAATCTTAGCAGGTATTGGCCTGGTTAGTGCTTGGATGGGAGACCGCCTCGGAATACCAGGTGCTGTAAGCTTTTGGATTTTCATTCCTACTTATATAATGTATGGGCGATTTGATTGGCTGATCTTTAAATAGTCTTCTCTTTGCAGTATCCTTCGCTTGCGACCGTAACAACCTGGCTATGCCTGATCTCGTCTGCTCTCGGAAGCTAAGCAGGTTTGGTCCTGTATAATGTACCGGCGATTAGATTGGCTGATCTTTAAATAGCTCTCTCTTTGCAGCAGTCTTCGCTTATGGCCATTCCACCCTGGCTATGCCAGATCATGTCTGAGCTCGGAAACTAAGCAGGTTTCGGCCTGGTTAGTAATTGGATGGCAGACCCCCTGGTAATACCAGTTGCTTTAAGATTTTTGGAAAATTTTCACAAATTATATAATAATCTTGCAAGAAAAAAAGAAAGGAGTCAATGCCCCATATCTGAATCTTAGCAGGTATGGGCCTGGTTAGTAATTGGATGGGAGACACCCTGGTAATACCAGTTGCTTTAAGATTTTTGGAAATTTTTCACAAATTATATAATAATCTTGCAAAAAAAAGAGTAAATGCCCAATCTTTGAATCTTAGAAGGTATGGACCTGTTTAGTGCTTGGATGGGAGACCGCCTCGGAATACCAGTTGCTGTAATATTTTTGGAAATTTGTACTAATTATATAATTATCTTGAAACAAAAAGAGTCAATGCCCAATCTTTGAATCTTAGCAGCTATGGACCTGTTTAGTGTTTGGATGGGAGACCGCCTCGGAAAACCAGGTGCTCTAATATTATTGGAAATTCATTACTAATTATATAATAATCTTTAAAAAAAAAAAAAAAAAAAAAAAAAAAAAAAGAGTCAATGCCCGATCTCTTAATCTTAGCAGGTATTGGCCTGGTTAGTGCTTGGATGGGAGACCGCCTGGGAATACCAGGTGCTTTAAGCTTTAGGGTTTTCTTTCCTACTTATATAATGTACCGGCGATTAGATTGGCTGATCTTTAAATAGCTCTCTCTTTGCAGCAGTCTTTGCTTATGGCCATACCACCCTGGCTATGCCAGATCATGTCTGAGCTCGGAAGCTAAGCAGGTTTGGGCCTGGTTAGTAATTGGATGGGAGACCCCCTGGTAATACCAGTTGCTCTAAGATTTTTGTAAATTTTTCACAAATTATATAATAATCTTGAAAAAAAAAAGAGTCAATGCTCATTCTTTGAATCTTAGCAGTCATGGACCTGTTTAGTGTCTGGATGGGAGACCGCCTCGGAATACCAGGTGCTCTAATATTATTGGAAATTTATTACTAATTATATAATAATCTTAAAAAAAAAAAAAAAAAAAAAAAAGAGTCAATGCCCGATCTCTTAATCTTAGCAGGTATTGGCCTGGTTAGTGCTTGGATGGGAGACCGCCTGGGAATAACAGGTGCTTTAAGCTTTAGGGTTTTCTTTCCTACTTATATAATGTACCGGCGATTAGATTGACTGATCTTTAAATAGCTCTCTCTTTGCAGCAGTCTTCGCTTATGGCCATACCACCCTGGCTATGCCAGATCATGTCTGAGCTCGGAAGCTAAGCAGGTTTGGGCCTGGTTAGTAATTGGATGGGAGACCCCCTGGTAATACCAGTTGCTTTAAGATTTTTGTAAATTTTTCACAAATTATATAATAATCTTGAAAAAAAAAAGAGTGAATGCCCATTCTTTGAATCTTAGCAGTCATTGACCTGTGTAGTGTTTGGATGGGAGACCCCCTGGTAATACCAGGTGCTCTAATATTATTGGAAATGTATTACTAATTATATAATAATCTTAAAAAAAAAGAGCCAATGCCCGATCTCTTAATCTTAGCAGGTATTGGCCTGGTTAGTGCTTGGATGGGAGACCGCCTCGGAATACCAGGTGCTGTAAGCTTTTGGATTTTCATTCCTACTTATATAATGTATGGGCGATTTGATTGGCTGATCTTTAAATAGTCTTCTCTTTGCAGTATCCTTCGCTTGCGACCGTAACAACCTGGCTATGCCTGATCTCGTCTGCTCTCGGAAGCTAAGCAGGTTTGGTCCTGTATAATGTACCGGCGATTAGATTGGCTGATCTTTAAATAGCTCTCTCTTTGCAGCAGTCTTCGCTTATGGCCATTCCACCCTGGCTATGCCAGATCATGTCTGAGCTCGGAAACTAAGCAGGTTTCGGCCTGGTTAGTAATTGGATGGCAGACCCCCTGGTAATACCAGTTGCTTTAAGATTTTTGGAAATTTTTCACAAATTATATAATAATCTTGCAAGAAAAAAAGAAAGGAGTCAATGCCCCATATCTGAATCTTAGCAGGTATGGGCCTGGTTAGTAATTGGATGGGAGACACCCTGGTAATACCAGTTGCTTTAAGATTTTTGGAAATTTTTCACAAATTATATAATAATCTTGCAAAAAAAAGAGTAAATGCCCAATCTTTGAATCTTAGAAGGTATGGACCTGTTTAGTGCTTGGATGGGAGACCGCCTCGGAATACCAGTTGCTGTAATATTTTTGGAAATTTGTACTAATTATATAATTATCTTGAAACAAAAAGAGTCAATGCCCAATCTTTGAATCTTAGCAGCTATGGACCTGTTTAGTGTTTGGATGGGAGACCGCCTCGGAAAACCAGGTGCTCTAATATTATTGGAAATTCATTACTAATTATATAATAATCTTTAAAAAAAAAAAAAAAAAAAAAAAAAAAGAGTCAATGCCCGATCTCTTAATCTTAGCAGGTATTGGCCTGGTTAGTGCTTGGATGGGAGACCGCCTGGGAATACCAGGTGCTTTAAGCTTTAGGGTTTTCTTTCCTACTTATATAATGTACCGGCGATTAGATTGGCTGATCTTTAAATAGCTCTCTCTTTGCAGCAGTCTTTGCTTATGGCCATACCACCCTGGCTATGCCAGATCATGTCTGAGCTCGGAAGCTAAGCAGGTTTGGGCCTGGTTAGTAATTGGATGGGAGACCCCCTGGTAATACCAGTTGCTCTAAGATTTTTGTAAATTTTTCACAAATTATATAATAATCTTGAAAAAAAAAAGAGTCAATGCTCATTCTTTGAATCTTAGCAGTCATGGACCTGTTTAGTGTCTGGATGGGAGACCGCCTCGGAATACCAGGTGCTCTAATATTATTGGAAATTTATTACTAATTATATAATAATCTTAAAAAAAAAAAAAAAAAAAAAAAGAGTCAATGCCCGATCTCTTAATCTTAGCAGGTATTGGCCTGGTTAGTGCTTGGATGGGAGACCGCCTGGGAATAACAGGTGCTTTAAGCTTTAGGGTTTTCTTTCCTACTTATATAATGTACCGGCGATTAGATTGACTGATCTTTAAATAGCTCTCTCTTTGCAGCAGTCTTCGCTTATGGCCATACCACCCTGGCTATGCCAGATCATGTCTGAGCTCGGAAGCTAAGCAGGTTTGGGCCTGGTTAGTAATTGGATGGGAGACCCCCTGGTAATACCAGTTGCTTTAAGATTTTTGTAAATTTTTCACAAATTATATAATAATCTTGAAAAAAAAAAGAGTGAATGCCCATTCTTTGAATCTTAGCAGTCATTGACCTGTGTAGTGTTTGGATGGGAGACCCCCTGGTAATACCAGGTGCTCTAATATTATTGGAAATGTATTACTAATTATATAATAATCTTAAAAAAAAAGAGCCAATGCCCGATCTCTTAATCTTAGCAGGTATTGGCCTGGTTAGTGCTTGGATGGGAGACCGCCTCGGAATACCAGGTGCTGTAAGCTTTTGGATTTTCATTCCTACTTATATAATGTATGGGCGATTTGATTGGCTGATCTTTAAATAGTCTTCTCTTTGCAGTATCCTTCGCTTGCGACCGTAACAACCTGGCTATGCCTGATCTCGTCTGCTCTCGGAAGCTAAGCAGGTTTGGTCCTGTATAATGTACCGGCGATTAGATTGGCTGATCTTTAAATAGCTCTCTCTTTGCAGCAGTCTTCGCTTATGGCCATTCCACCCTGGCTATGCCAGATCATGTCTGAGCTCGGAAACTAAGCAGGTTTCGGCCTGGTTAGTAATTGGATGGCAGACCCCCTGGTAATACCAGTTGCTTTAAGATTTTTGGAATTTTTTCACAAATTATATAATAATCTTGCAAGAAAAAAAGAAAGGAGTCAATGCCCCATATCTGAATCTTAGCAGGTATGGGCCTGGTTAGTAATTGGATGGGAGACACCCTGGTAATACCAGTTGCTTTAATATTTTTGGAAATTTTTCACAAATTATATAATAATCTTGCAAAAAAAAAAAAAAAAAAGAGTAAATGCCCAATCTTTGAATCTTAGAAGGTATGGACCTGTTTAGTGCTTGGATGGGAGACCGCCTCGGAATACCAGTTGCTGTAATATTTTTGGAAATTTGTACTAATTATATAATTATCTTGAAACAAAAAGAGTCAATGCCCAATCTTTGAATCTTAGCAGCTATGGACCTGTTTAGTGTTTGGATGGGAGACCGCCTCGGAAAACCAGGTGCTCTAATATTATTGGAAATTCATTACTAATTATATAATAATCTTAAAAAAAAAAAAAAAAAAAAAAAAAAAAAAAGAGTCAATGCCCGATCTCTTAATCTTAGCAGGTATTGGCCTGGTTAGTGCTTGGATGGGAGACCGCCTGGGAATACCAGGTGCTTTAAGCTTTAGGGTTTTCTTTCCTACTTATATAATGTACCGGCGATTAGATTGGCTGATCTTTAAATAGCTCTCTCTTTGCAGCAGTCTTTGCTTATGGCCATACCACCCTGGCTATGCCAGATCATGTCTGAGCTCGGAAGCTAAGCAGGTTTGGGCCTGGTTAGTAATTGGATGGGAGACCCCCTGGTAATACCAGTTGCTCTAAGATTTTTGTAAATTTTTCACAAATTATATAATAATCTTGAAAAAAAAAAGAGTCAATGCCCATTCTTTGAATCTTAGCAGTCATGGACCTGTTTAGTGTCTGGATGGGAGACCGCCTCGGAATACCAGGTGCTCTAATATTATTGGAAATTTATTACTAATTATATAATAATCTTAAAAAAAAGAGCCAATGCCCGATCTCTTAATCTTAGCAGGTATTGGCCTGGTTAGTGCTTGGATGGGAGACCGCCTCGGAATACCAGGTGCTGTAAGCTTTTGGATTTTCATTCCTACTTATATAATGTATGGGCGATTTGATTGGCTGATCTTTAAATAGTCTTCTCTTTGCAGTATCCTTCGCTTGCGACCGTAACAACCTGGCTATGCCTGATCTCGTCTGCTCTCGGAAGCTAAGCAGGTTTGGTCCTGTATAATGTACCGGCGATTAGATTGGCTGATCTTTAAATAGCTCTCTCTTTGCAGCAGTCTTCGCTTATGGCCATTCCACCCTGGCTATGCCAGATCATGTCTGAGCTCGGAAACTAAGCAGGTTTCGGCCTGGTTAGTAATTGGATGGCAGACCCCCTGGTAATACCAGTTGCTTTAAGATTTTTGGAAATTTTTCACAAATTATATAATAATCTTGCAAGAAAAAAAGAAAGGAGTCAATGCCCCATATCTGAATCTTAGCAGGTATGGGCCTGGTTAGTAATTGGATGGGAGACACCCTGGTAATACCAGTTGCTTTAAGATTTTTGGAAATTTTTCACAAATTATATAATAATCTTGCAAAAAAAAAAAAAAAAAGAGTAAATGCCCAATCTTTGAATCTTAGAAGGTATGGACCTGTTTAGTGCTTGGATGGGAGACCGCCTCGGAATACCAGTTGCTGTAATATTTTTGGAAATTTGTACTAATTATATAATTATCTTGAAACAAAAAGAGTCAATGCCCAATCTTTGAATCTTAGCAGCTATGGACCTGTTTAGTGTTTGGATGGGAGACCGCCTCGGAAAACCAGGTGCTCTAATATTATTGGAAATTCATTACTAATTATATAATAATCTTTAAAAAAAAAAAAAAAAAAAAAAAAAAAAGAGTCAATGCCCGATCTCTTAATCTTAGCAGGTATTGGCCTGGTTAGTGCTTGGATGGGAGACCGCCTGGGAATACCAGGTGCTTTAAGCTTTAGGGTTTTCTTTCCTACTTATATAATGTACCGGCGATTAGATTGGCTGATCTTTAAATAGCTCTCTCTTTGCAGCAGTCTTTGCTTATGGCCATACCACCCTGGCTATGCCAGATCATGTCTGAGCTCGGAAGCTAAGCAGGTTTGGGCCTGGTTAGTAATTGGATGGGAGACCCCCTGGTAATACCAGTTGCTCTAAGATTTTTGTAAATTTTTCACAAATTATATAATAATCTTGAAAAAAAAAAGAGTCAATGCTCATTCTTTGAATCTTAGCAGTCATGGACCTGTTTAGTGTCTGGATGGGAGACCGCCTCGGAATACCAGGTGCTCTAATATTATTGGAAATTTATTACTAATTATATAATAATCTAAAAAAAAAAAAAAAAAAAAAAAAGAGTCAATGCCCGATCTCTTAATCTTAGCAGGTATTGGCCTGGTTAGTGCTTGGATGGGAGACCGCCTGGGAATAACAGGTGCTTTAAGCTTTAGGGTTTTCTTTCCTACTTATATAATGTACCGGCGATTAGATTGACTGATCTTTAAATAGCTCTCTCTTTGCAGCAGTCTTCGCTTATGGCCATACCACCCTGGCTATGCCAGATCATGTCTGAGCTCGGAAGCTAAGCAGGTTTGGGCCTGGTTAGTAATTGGATGGGAGACCCCCTGGTAATACCAGTTGCTTTAAGATTTTTGTAAATTTTTCACAAATTATATAATAATCTTGAAAAAAAAAAGAGTGAATGCCCATTCTTTGAATCTTAGCAGTCATTGACCTGTGTAGTGTTTGGATGGGAGACCCCCTGGTAAAACCAGGTGCTCTAATATTATTGGAAATGTATTACTAATTATATAATAATCTTAAAAAAAAAGAGCCAATGCCCGATCTCTTAATCTTAGCAGGTATTGGCCTGGTTAGTGCTTGGATGGGAGACCGCCTCGGAATACCAGGTGCTGTAAGCTTTTGGATTTTCATTCCTACTTATATAATGTATGGGCGATTTGATTGGCTGATCTTTAAATAGTCTTCTCTTTGCAGTATCCTTCGCTTGCGACCGTAACAACCTGGCTATGCCTGATCTCGTCTGCTCTCGGAAGCTAAGCAGGTTTGGTCCTGTATAATGTACCGGCGATTAGATTGGCTGATCTTTAAATAGCTCTCTCTTTGCAGCAGTCTTCGCTTATGGCCATTCCACCCTGGCTATGCCAGATCATGTCTGAGCTCGGAAACTAAGCAGGTTTCGGCCTGGTTAGTAATTGGATGGCAGACCCCCTGGTAATACCAGTTGCTTTAAGATTTTTGGAATTTTTTCACAAATTATATAATAATCTTGCAAGAAAAAAAGAAAGGAGTCAATGCCCCATATCTGAATCTTAGCAGGTATGGGCCTGGTTAGTAATTGGATGGGAGACACCCTGGTAATACCAGTTGCTTTAAGATTTTTGGAAATTTTTCACAAATTATATAATAATCTTGCAAAAAAAAAAAAAAAAAGAGTAAATGCCCAATCTTTGAATCTTAGAAGGTATGGACCTGTTTAGTGCTTGGATGGGAGACCGCCTCGGAATACCAGTTGCTGTAATATTTTTGGAAATTTGTACTAATTATATAATTATCTTGAAACAAAAAGAGTCAATGCCCAATCTTTGAATCTTAGCAGCTATGGACCTGTTTAGTGTTTGGATGGGAGACCGCCTCGGAAAACCAGGTGCTCTAATATTATTGGAAATTCATTACTAATTATATAATAATCTTAAAAAAAAAAAAAAAAAAAAAAAAAAAAAAGAGTCAATGCCCGATCTCTTAATCTTAGCAGGTATTGGCCTGGTTAGTGCTTGGATGGGAGACCGCCTGGGAATACCAGGTGCTTTAAGCTTTAGGGTTTTCTTTCCTACTTATATAATGTACCGGCGATTAGATTGGCTGATCTTTAAATAGCTCTCTCTTTGCAGCAGTCTTCGCTTATGGCCATTCCACCCTGGCTATGCCAGATCATGTCTGAGCTCGGAAGCTAAGCAGGTTTGGGCCTGGTTAGTAATTGGATGGGAGACCCCCTGGTAATACCAGTTGCTCTAAGATTTTTGTAAATTTTTCACAAATTATATAATAATCTTGAAAAAAAAAAGAGTCAATGCCCATTCTTTGAATCTTAGCAGTCATGGACCTGTTTAGTGTCTGGATGGGAGACCGCCTCGGAATACCAGGTGCTCTAATATTATTGGAAATTTATTACTAATTATATAATAATCTTAAAAAAAAGAGCCAATGCCCGATCTCTTAATCTTAGCAGGTATTGGCCTGGTTAGTGCTTGGATGGGAGACCGCCTCGGAATACCAGGTGCTGTAAGCTTTTGGATTTTCATTCCTACTTATATAATGTATGGGCGATTTGATTGGCTGATCTTTAAATAGTCTTCTCTTTGCAGTATCCTTCGCTTGCGACCGTAACAACCTGGCTATGCCTGATCTCGTCTGCTCTCGGAAGCTAAGCAGGTTTGGTCCTGTATAATGTACCGGCGATTAGATTGGCTGATCTTTAAATAGCTCTCTCTTTGCAGCAGTCTTCGCTTATGGCCATTCCACCCTGGCTATGCCAGATCATGTCTGAGCTCGGAAACTAAGCAGGTTTCGGCCTGGTTAGTAATTGGATGGCAGACCCCCTGGTAATACCAGTTGCTTTAAGATTTTTGGAAATTTTTCACAAATTATATAATAATCTTGCAAGAAAAAAAGAAAGGAGTCAATGCCCCATATCTGAATCTTAGCAGGTATGGGCCTGGTTAGTAATTGGATGGGAGACACCCTGGTAATACCAGTTGCTTTAAGATTTTTGGAAATTTTTCACAAATTATATAATAATCTTGCAAAAAAAAAAAAAAAAAGAGTAAATGCCCAATCTTTGAATCTTAGAAGGTATGGACCTGTTTAGTGCTTGGATGGGAGACCGCCTCGGAATACCAGTTGCTGTAATATTTTTGGAAATTTGTACTAATTATATAATTATCTTGAAACAAAAAGAGTCAATGCCCAATCTTTGAATCTTAGCAGCTATGGACCTGTTTAGTGTTTGGATGGGAGACCGCCTCGGAAAACCAGGTGCTCTAATATTATTGGAAATTCATTACTAATTATATAATAATCTTAAAAAAAAAAAAAAAAAAAAAAAAAAAAAGAGTCAATGCCCGATCTCTTAATCTTAGCAGGTATTGGCCTGGTTAGTGCTTGGATGGGAGACCGCCTGGGAATACCAGGTGCTTTAAGCTTTAGGGTTTTCTTTCCTACTTATATAATGTACCGGCGATTAGATTGGCTGATCTTTAAATAGCTCTCTCTTTGCAGCAGTCTTTGCTTATGGCCATACCACCCTGGCTATGCCAGATCATGTCTGAGCTCGGAAGCTAAGCAGGTTTGGGCCTGGTTAGTAATTGGATGGGAGACCCCCTGGTAATACCAGTTGCTCTAAGATTTTTGTAAATTTTTCACAAATTATATAATAATCTTGAAAAAAAAAAGAGTCAATGCCCATTCTTTGAATCTTAGCAGTCATGGACCTGTTTAGTGTCTGGATGGGAGACCGCCTCGGAATACCAGGTGCTCTAATATTATTGGAAATTTATTACTAATTATATAATAATCTTAAAAAAAAGAGCCAATGCCCGATCTCTTAATCTTAGCAGGTATTGGCCTGGTTAGTGCTTGGATGGGAGACCGCCTCGGAATACCAGGTGCTGTAAGCTTTTGGATTTTCATTCCTACTTATATAATGTATGGGCGATTTGATTGGCTGATCTTTAAATAGTCTTCTCTTTGCAGTATCCTTCGCTTGCGACCGTAACAACCTGGCTATGCCTGATCTCGTCTGCTCTCGGAAGCTAAGCAGGTTTGGTCCTGTATAATGTACCGGCGATTAGATTGGCTGATCTTTAAATAGCTCTCTCTTTGCAGCAGTCTTCGCTTATGGCCATTCCACCCTGGCTATGCCAGATCATGTCTGAGCTCGGAAACTAAGCAGGTTTCGGCCTGGTTAGTAATTGGATGGCAGACCCCCTGGTAATACCAGTTGCTTTAAGATTTTTGGAAATTTTTCACAAATTATATAATAATCTTGCAAGAAAAAAAGAAAGGAGTCAATGCCCCATATCTGAATCTTAGCAGGTAAGGGCCTGGTTAGTAATTGGATGGGAGACACCCTGGTAATACCAGTTGCTTTAAGATTTTTGGAAATTTTTCACAAATTATATAATAATCTTGCAAAAAAAAAAAAAAAAGAGTAAATGCCCAATCTTTGAATCTTAGAAGGTATGGACCTGTTTAGTGCTTGGATGGGAGACCGCCTCGGAATACCAGTTGCTGTAATATTTTTGGAAATTTGTACTAATTATATAATTATCTTGAAACAAAAAGAGTCAATGCCCAATCTTTGAATCTTAGCAGCTATGGTCCTGTTTAGTGTTTGGATGGGAGACCGCCTCGGAAAACCAGGTGCTCTAATATTATTGGAAATTCATTACTAATTATATAATAATCTTTAAAAAAAAAAAAAAAAAAAAAAAAAAAAGAGTCAATGCCCGATCTCTTAATCTTAGCAGGTATTGGCCTGGTTAGTGCTTGGATGGGAGACCGCCTGGGAATACCAGGTGCTTTAAGCTTTAGGGTTTTCTTTCCTACTTATATAATGTACCGGCGATTAGATTGGCTGATCTTTAAATAGCTCTCTCTTTGCAGCAGTCTTTGCTTATGGCCATACCACCCTGGCTATGCCAGATCATGTCTGAGCTCGGAAGCTAAGCAGGTTTGGGCCTGGTTAGTAATTGGATGGGAGACCCCCTGGTAATACCAGTTGCTCTAAGATTTTTGTAAATTTTTCACAAATTATATAATAATCTTGAAAAAAAAAAGAGTCAATGCTCATTCTTTGAATCTTAGCAGTCATGGACCTGTTTAGTGTCTGGATGGGAGACCGCCTCGGAATACCAGGTGCTCTAATATTATTGGAAATTTATTACTAATTATATAATAATCTTAAAAAAAAGAGCCAATGCCCGATCTCTTAATCTTAGCAGGTATTGGCCTGGTTAGTGCTTGGATGGGAGACCGCCTCGGAATACCAGGTGCTGTAAGCTTTTGGATTTTCATTCCTACTTATATAATGTATGGGCGATTTGATTGGCTGATCTTTAAATAGTCTTCTCTTTGCAGTATCCTTCGCTTGCGACCGTAACAACCTGGCTATGCCTGATCTCGTCTGCTCTCGGAAGCTAAGCAGGTTTGGTCCTGTATAATGTACCGGCGATTAGATTGCTGCAAAGAGAGAGCTATTTAAAGATCAGCCAATCTAATCGCCGGTACATTATACAGGACCAAACCTGCTTAGTTTCCGAGCTCAGACATGATCTGGCATAGCCAGGGTGAAATGGCCATAAGCGAAGACTGCTGCAAAGAGAGAGCTATTTAAAGATCAGCCAGTCTTCACTTATGGCCATTCCACCCTGGCTATGCCAGATCATGTCTGAGCTCGGAAACTAAGCAGGTTTCGGCCTGGTTAGTAATTGGATGGCAGACCCCCTGGTAATACCAGTTGCTTTAAGATTTTTGGAAATTTTTCACAAATTATATAATAATCTTGCAAGAAAAAAAGAAAGGAGTCAATGCCCCATATCTGAATTTTAGCAGGTATGGGCCTGGTTAGTAATTGGATGGGAGACACCCTGGTAATACCAGTCGCTTTAAGATTTTTGGAAATTTTTCACAAATTATATAATAATCTTGCAAAAAACAAAAAAAAAAAGAGTAAATGCCCAATCTTTGAATCTTAGAAGGTATGGACCTGTTTAGTGCTTGGATGGGAGACCGCCTCGGAATACCAGTTGCTGTAATATTTTTGGAAATTTGTACTAATTATATAATTATCTTGAAACAAAAAGAGTCAATGCCCAATCTTTGAATCTTAGCAGCTATGGTCCTGTTTAGTGTTTGGATGGGAGACCGCCTCGGAAAACCAGGTGCTCTAATATTATTGGAAATTCATTACTAATTATATAATAATCTTTAAAAAAAAAAAAAAAAAAAAAAAAAAAAGAGTCAATGCCCGATCTCTTAATCTTAGCAGGTATTGGCCTGGTTAGTGCTTGGATGGGAGACCGCCTGGGAATACCAGGTGCTTTAAGCTTTAGGGTTTTCTTTCCTACTTATATAATGTACCGGCGATTAGATTGGCTGATCTTTAAATAGCTCTCTCTTTGCAGCAGTCTTTGCTTATGGCCATACCACCCTGGCTATGCCAGATCATGTCTGAGCTCGGAAGCTAAGCAGGTTTGGGCCTGGTTAGTAATTGGATGGGAGACCCCATGGTAATACCAGTTGCTCTAAGATTTTTGTAAATTTTTCACAAATTATATAATAATCTTGAAAAAAAAAAGAGTCAATGCTCATTCTTTGAATCTTAGCAGTCATGGACCTGTTTAGTGTCTGGATGGGAGACCGCCTCGGAATACCAGGTGCTCTAATATTATTGGAAATTTATTACTAATTATATAATAATCTTAAAAAAAAAAAAAAAAAAAAAAAGAGTCAATGCCCGATCTCTTAATCTTAGCAGGTATTGGCCTGGTTAGTGCTTGGATGGGAGACCGCCTGGGAATAACAGGTGCTTTAAGCTTTAGGGTTTTCTTTCCTACTTATATAATGTACCGGCGATTAGATTGACTGATCTTTAAATAGCTCTCTCTTTGCAGCAGTCTTCGCTTATGGCCATACCACCCTGGCTATGCCAGATCATGTCTGAGCTCGGAAGCTAAGCAGGTTTGGGCCTGGTTAGTAATTGGATGGGAGACCCCTTGGTAATACCAGTTGCTTTAAGATTTTTGTAAATTTTTCACAAATTATATAATAATCTTGAAAAAAAAAAAGAGTGAATGCCCATTCTTTGAATCTTAGCAGTCATTGACCTGTGTAGTGTTTGGATGGGAGACCCCCTGGTAATACCAGGTGCTCTAATATTATTGGAAATGTATTACTAATTATATAATAATCTTAAAAAAAAAGAGCCAATGCCCGATCTCTTAATCTTAGCAGGTATTGGCCTGGTTAGTGCTTGGATGGGAGACCGCCTCGGAATACCAGGTGCTGTAAGCTTTTGGATTTTCATTCCTACTTATATAATGTATGGGCGATTTGATTGGCTGATCTTTAAATAGTCTTCTCTTTGCAGTATCCTTCGCTTGCGACCGTAACAACCTGGCTATGCCTGATCTCGTCTGCTCTCGGAAGCTAAGCAGGTTTGGTCCTGTATAATGTACCGGCGATTAGATTGGCTGATCTTTAAATAGCTCTCTCTTTGCAGCAGTCTTCGCTTATGGCCATTCCACCCTGGCTATGCCAGATCATGTCTGAGCTCGGAAACTAAGCAGGTTTCGGCCTGGTTAGTAATTGGATGGCAGACCCCCTGGTAATACCAGTTGCTTTAAGATTTTTGGAATTTTTTCACAAATTATATAATAATCTTGCAAGAAAAAAAGAAAGGAGTCAATGCCCCATATCTGAATCTTAGCAGGTATGGGCCTGGTTAGTAATTGGATGGGAGACACCCTGGTAATACCAGTTGCTTTAAGATTTTTGGAAATTTTTCACAAATTATATAATAATCTTGCAAAAAAAAAAAAAAAAAGAGTAAATGCCCAATCTTTGAATCTTAGAAGGTATGGAGCTGTTTAGTGCTTGGATGGGAGACCGCCTCGGAATACCAGTTGCTGTAATATTTTTGGAAATTTGTACTAATTATATAATTATCTTGAAACAAAAAGAGTCAATGCCCAATCTTTGAATCTTAGCAGCTATGGACCTGTTTAGTGTTTGGATGGGAGACCGCCTCGGAAAACCAGGTGCTCTAATATTATTGGAAATTCATTACTAATTATATAATAATCTTAAAAAAAAAAAAAAAAAAAAAAAAAAAAGAGTCAATGCCCGATCTCTTAATCTTAGCAGGTATTGGCCTGGTTAGTGCTTGGATGGGAGACCGCCTGGGAATACCAGGTGCTTTAAGCTTTAGGGTTTTCTTTCCTACTTATATAATGTACCGGCGATTAGATTGGCTGATCTTTAAATAGCTCTCTCTTTGCAGCAGTCTTTGCTTATGGCCATACCACCCTGGCTATGCCAGATCATGTCTGAGCTCGGAAGCTAAGCAGGTTTGGGCCTGGTTAGTAATTGGATGGGAGACCCCCTGGTAATACCAGTTGCTCTAAGATTTTTGTAAATTTTTCACAAATTATATAATAATCTTGAAAAAAAAAAGAGTCAATGCCCATTCTTTGAATCTTAGCAGTCATGGACCTGTTTAGTGTCTGGATGGGAGACCGCCTCGGAATACCAGGTGCTCTAATATTATTGGAAATTTATTACTAATTATATAATAATCTTAAAAAAAAGAGCCAATGCCCGATCTCTTAATCTTAGCAGGTATTGGCCTGGTTAGTGCTTGGATGGGAGACCGCCTCGGAATACCAGGTGCTGTAAGCTTTTGGATTTTCATTCCTACTTATATAATGTATGGGCGATTTGATTGGCTGATCTTTAAATAGTCTTCTCTTTGCAGTATCCTTCGCTTGCGACCGTAACAACCTGGCTATGCCTGATCTCGTCTGCTCTCGGAAGCTAAGCAGGTTTGGTCCTGTATAATGTACCGGCGATTAGATTGCTGCAAAGAGAGAGCTATTTAAAGATCAGCCAATCTAATCGCCGGTACATTATACAGGACCAAACCTGCTTAGTTTCCGAGCTCAGACATGATCTGGCATAGCCAGGGTGAAATGGCCATAAGCGAAGACTGCTGCAAAGAGAGAGCTATTTAAAGATCAGCCAGTCTTCACTTATGGCCATTCCACCCTGGCTATGCCAGATCATGTCTGAGCTCGGAAACTAAGCAGGTTTCGGCCTGGTTAGTAATTGGATGGCAGACCCCCTGGTAATACCAGTTGCTTTAAGATTTTTGGAAATTTTTCACAAATTATATAATAATCTTGCAAGAAAAAAAGAAAGGAGTCAATGCCCCATATCTGAATTTTAGCAGGTATGGGCCTGGTTAGTAATTGGATGGGAGACACCCTGGTAATACCAGTCGCTTTAAGATTTTTGGAAATTTTTCACAAATTATATAATAATCTTGCAAAAAACAAAAAAAAAAAGAGTAAATGCCCAATCTTTGAATCTTAGAAGGTATGGACCTGTTTAGTGCTTGGATGGGAGACCGCCTCGGAATACCAGTTGCTGTAATATTTTTGGAAATTTGTACTAATTATATAATTATCTTGAAACAAAAAGAGTCAATGCCCAATCTTTGAATCTTAGCAGCTATGGTCCTGTTTAGTGTTTGGATGGGAGACCGCCTCGGAAAACCAGGTGCTCTAATATTATTGGAAATTCATTACTAATTATATAATAATCTTTAAAAAAAAAAAAAAAAAAAAAAAAAAAAGAGTCAATGCCCGATCTCTTAATCTTAGCAGGTATTGGCCTGGTTAGTGCTTGGATGGGAGACCGCCTGGGAATACCAGGTGCTTTAAGCTTTAGGGTTTTCTTTCCTACTTATATAATGTACCGGCGATTAGATTGGCTGATCTTTAAATAGCTCTCTCTTTGCAGCAGTCTTTGCTTATGGCCATACCACCCTGGCTATGCCAGATCATGTCTGAGCTCGGAAGCTAAGCAGGTTTGGGCCTGGTTAGTAATTGGATGGGAGACCCCATGGTAATACCAGTTGCTCTAAGATTTTTGTAAATTTTTCACAAATTATATAATAATCTTGAAAAAAAAAAGAGTCAATGCTCATTCTTTGAATCTTAGCAGTCATGGACCTGTTTAGTGTCTGGATGGGAGACCGCCTCGGAATACCAGGTGCTCTAATATTATTGGAAATTTATTACTAATTATATAATAATCTTAAAAAAAAAAAAAAAAAAAAAAAGAGTCAATGCCCGATCTCTTAATCTTAGCAGGTATTGGCCTGGTTAGTGCTTGGATGGGAGACCGCCTGGGAATAACAGGTGCTTTAAGCTTTAGGGTTTTCTTTCCTACTTATATAATGTACCGGCGATTAGATTGACTGATCTTTAAATAGCTCTCTCTTTGCAGCAGTCTTCGCTTATGGCCATACCACCCTGGCTATGCCAGATCATGTCTGAGCTCGGAAGCTAAGCAGGTTTGGGCCTGGTTAGTAATTGGATGGGAGACCCCTTGGTAATACCAGTTGCTTTAAGATTTTTGTAAATTTTTCACAAATTATATAATAATCTTGAAAAAAAAAAAGAGTGAATGCCCATTCTTTGAATCTTAGCAGTCATTGACCTGTGTAGTGTTTGGATGGGAGACCCCCTGGTAATACCAGGTGCTCTAATATTATTGGAAATGTATTACTAATTATATAATAATCTTAAAAAAAAAGAGCCAATGCCCGATCTCTTAATCTTAGCAGGTATTGGCCTGGTTAGTGCTTGGATGGGAGACCGCCTCGGAATACCAGGTGCTGTAAGCTTTTGGATTTTCATTCCTACTTATATAATGTATGGGCGATTTGATTGGCTGATCTTTAAATAGTCTTTTCTTTGCAGTATCCTTCGCTTGCGACCGTAACAACCTGGCTATGCCTGATCTCGTCTGCTCTCGGAAGCTAAGCAGGTTTGGTCCTGTATAATGTACCGGCGATTAGATTGGCTGATCTTTAAATAGCTCTCTCTTTGCAGCAGTCTTCGCTTATGGCCATTCCACCCTGGCTATGCCAGATCATGTCTGAGCTCGGAAACTAAGCAGGTTTCGGCCTGGTTAGTAATTGGATGGCAGACCCCCTGGTAATACCAGTTGCTTTAAGATTTTTGGAATTTTTTCACAAATTATATAATAATCTTGCAAGAAAAAAAGAAAGGAGTCAATGCCCCATATCTGAATCTTAGCAGGTATGGGCCTGGTTAGTAATTGGATGGGAGACACCCTGGTAATACCAGTTGCTTTAAGATTTTTGGAAATTTTTCACAAATTATATAATAATCTTGCAAAAAAAAAAAAAAAAAGAGTAAATGCCCAATCTTTGAATCTTAGAAGGTATGGAGCTGTTTAGTGCTTGGATGGGAGACCGCCTCGGAATACCAGTTGCTGTAATATTTTTGGAAATTTGTACTAATTATATAATTATCTTGAAACAAAAAGAGTCAATGCCCAATCTTTGAATCTTAGCAGCTATGGACCTGTTTAGTGTTTGGATGGGAGACCGCCTCGGAAAACCAGGTGCTCTAATATTATTGGAAATTCATTACTAATTATATAATAATCTTAAAAAAAAAAAAAAAAAAAAAAAAAAAAGAGTCAATGCCCGATCTCTTAATCTTAGCAGGTATTGGCCTGGTTAGTGCTTGGATGGGAGACCGCCTGGGAATACCAGGTGCTTTAAGCTTTAGGGTTTTCTTTCCTACTTATATAATGTACCGGCGATTAGATTGGCTGATCTTTAAATAGCTCTCTCTTTGCAGCAGTCTTTGCTTATGGCCATACCACCCTGGCTATGCCAGATCATGTCTGAGCTCGGAAGCTAAGCAGGTTTGGGCCTGGTTAGTAATTGGATGGGAGACCCCCTGGTAATACCAGTTGCTCTAAGATTTTTGTAAATTTTTCACAAATTATATAATAATCTTGAAAAAAAAAAGAGTCAATGCCCATTCTTTGAATCTTAGCAGTCATGGACCTGTTTAGTGTCTGGATGGGAGACCGCCTCGGAATACCAGGTGCTCTAATATTATTGGAAATTTATTACTAATTATATAATAATCTTAAAAAAAAGAGCCAATGCCCGATCTCTTAATCTTAGCAGGTATTGGCCTGGTTAGTGCTTGGATGGGAGACCGCCTCGGAATACCAGGTGCTGTAAGCTTTTGGATTTTCATTCCTACTTATATAATGTATGGGCGATTTGATTGGCTGATCTTTAAATAGTCTTCTCTTTGCAGTATCCTTCGCTTGCGACCGTAACAACCTGGCTATGCCTGATCTCGTCTGCTCTCGGAAGCTAAGCAGGTTTGGTCCTGTATAATGTACCGGCGATTAGATTGGCTGATCTTTAAATAGCTCTCTCTTTGCAGCAGTCTTCGCTTATGGCCATTCCACCCTGGCTATGCCAGATCATGTCTGAGCTCGGAAACTAAGCAGGTTTCGGCCTGGTTAGTAATTGGATGGCAGACCCCCTGGTAATACCAGTTGCTTTAAGATTTTTGGAAATTTTTCACAAATTATATAATAATCTTGCAAGAAAAAAAGAAAGGAGTCAATGCCCCATATCTGAATCTTAGCAGGTATGGGCCTGGTTAGTAATTGGATGGGAGACACCCTGGTAATACCAGTTGCTTTAAGATTTTTGGAAATTTTTCACAAATTATATAATAATCTTGCAAAAAAAAAAAAAAAAAAAGAGTAAATGCCCAATCTTTGAATCTTAGAAGGTATGGACCTGTTTAGTGCTTGGATGGGAGACCGCCTCGGAATACCAGTTGCTGTAATATTTTTGGAAATTTGTACTAATTATATAATTATCTTGAAACAAAAAGAGTCAATGCCCAATCTTTGAATCTTAGCAGCTATGGACCTGTTTAGTGTTTGGATGGGAGACCGCCTCGGAAAACCAGGTGCTCTAATATTATTGGAAATTCATTACTAATTATATAATAATCTTTAAAAAAAAAAAAAAAAAAAAAAAAAAAAAAAGAGTCAATGCCCGATCTCTTAATCTTAGCAGGTATTGGCCTGGTTAGTGCTTGGATGGGAGACCGCCTGGGAATACCAGGTGCTTTAAGCTTTAGGGTTTTCTTTCCTACTTATATAATGTACCGGCGATTAGATTGGCTGATCTTTAAATAGCTCTCTCTTTGCAGCAGTCTTTGCTTATGGCCATACCACCCTGGCTATGCCAGATCATGTCTGAGCTCGGAAGCTAAGCAGGTTTGGGCCTGGTTAGTAATTGGATGGGAGACCCCCTGGTAATACCAGTTGCTCTAAGATTTTTGTAAATTTTTCACAAATTATATAATAATCTTGAAAAAAAAAGAGTCAATGCCCATTCTTTGAATCTTAGCAGTCATGGACCTGTTTAGTGTCTGGATGGGAGACCGCCTCGGAATACCAGGTGCTCTAATATTATTGGAAATTTATTACTAATTATATAATAATCTTAAAAAAAAAAAAAAAAAAAAGAGTCAATGCCCGATCTCTTAATCTTAGCAGGTATTGGCCTGGTTAGTGCTTGGATGGGAGACCGCCTGGGAATAACAGGTGCTTTAAGCTTTAGGGTTTTCTTTCCTACTTATATAATGTACCGGCGATTAGATTGACTGATCTTTAAATAGCTCTCTCTTTGCAGCAGTCTTCGCTTATGGCCATACCACCCTGGCTATGCCAGATCATGTCTGAGCTCGGAAGCTAAGCAGGTTTGGGCCTGGTTAGTAATTGGATGGGAGACCCCCTGGTAATACCTGTTGCTTTAAGATTTTTGTAAATTTTTCACAAATTATATAATAATCTTGAAAAAAAAAAGAGTGAATGCCCATTCTTTGAATCTTAGCAGTCATTGACCTGTGTAGTGTTTGGATGGGAGACCCCCTGGTAATACCAGGTGCTCTAATATTATTGGAAATGTATTACTAATTATATAATAATCTTAAAAAAAAAGAGCCAATGCCCGATCTCTTAATCTTAGCAGGTATTGGCCTGGTTAGTGCTTGGATGGGAGACCGCCTCGGAATACCAGGTGCTGTAAGCTTTTGGATTTTCATTCCTACTTATATAATGTATGGGCGATTTGATTGGCTGATCTTTAAATAGTCTTCTCTTTGCAGTATCCTTCGCTTGCGACCGTAACAACCTGGCTATGCCTGATCTCGTCTGCTCTCGGAAGCTAAGCAGGTTTGGTCCTGTATAATGTACCGGCGATTAGATTGGCTGATCTTTAAATAGCTCTCTCTTTGCAACAGTCTTCGCTTATGGCCATTCCACCCTGGCTATGCCAGATCATGTCTGAGCTCGGAAACTAAGCAGGTTTCGGCCTGGTTAGTAATTGGATGGCAGACCCCCTGGTAATACCAGTTGCTTTAAGATTTTTGGAATTTTTTTACAAATTATATAATAATCTTGCAAGAAAAAAAGAAAGGAGTCAATGCCCCATATCTGAATCTTAGCAGGTATGGGCCTGGTTAGTAATTGGATGGGAGACCCCCTGGTAATACCTGTTGCTTTAAGATTTTTGTAAATTTTTCACAAATTATATAATAATCTTGAAAAAAAAAAGAGTGAATGCCCATTCTTTGAATCTTAGCAGTCATTGACCTGTGTAGTGTTTGGATGGGAGACCCCCTGGTAATACCAGGTGCTCTAATATTATTGGAAATGTATTACTAATTATATAATAATCTTAAAAAAAAAGAGCCAATGCCCGATCTCTTAATCTTAGCAGGTATTGGCCTGGTAAGTGCTTGGATGGGAGACCGCCTCGGAATACCAGGTGCTGTAAGCTTTTGGATTTTCATTCCTACTTATATAATGTATGGGCGATTTGATTGGCTGATCTTTAAATAGTCTTCTCTTTGCAGTATCCTTCGCTTGCGACCGTAACAACCTGGCTATGCCTGATCTCGTCTGCTCTCGGAAGCTAAGCAGGTTTGGTCCTGTATAATGTACCGGCGATTAGATTGGCTGATCTTTAAATAGCTCTCTCTTTGAAACAGTCTTCGCTTATGGCCATTCCACCCTGGCTATGCCAGATCATGTCTGAGCTCGGAAACTAAGCAGGTTTCGGCCTGGTTAGTAATTGGATGGCAGACCCCCTGGTAATACCAGTTGCTTTAAGATTTTTGGAATTTTTTTACAAATTATATAATAATCTTGCAAGAAAAAAACAAAGGAGTCAATGCCCCATATCTGAATCTTAGCAGGTAGGGGCCTGGTTAGTAATTGGATGGGAGACACCCTGGTAATACCAGTTGCTTTAAGATTTTTGGAAATTTTTCACAAATTATATAATAATCTTGCAAAAAAAAAAAAAAAAGAGTAAATGCCCAATCTTTGAATCTTAGAAGGTATGGACCTGTTTAGTGCTTGGATGGGAGACCGCCTCGGAATACCAGTTGCTGTAATATTTTTGGAAATTTGTACTAATTATATAATTATCTTGAAACAAAAAGAGTCAATGCCCAATCTTTGAATCTTAGCAGCTATGGACCTGTTTAGTGTTTGGATGGGAGACCGCCTCGGAAAACCAGGTGCTCTAATATTATTGGAAATTCATTACTAATTATATAATAATCTTTAAAAAAAAAAAAAAAAAAAAAAAAAAAAAAGAGTCAATGCCCGATCTCTTAATCTTAGCAGGTATTGGCCTGGTTAGTGCTTGGATGGGAGACCGCCTGGGAATACCAGGTGCTTTAAGCTTTAGGGTTTTCTTTCCTACTTATATAATGTACCGGCGATTAGATTGGCTGATCTTTAAATAGCTCTCTCTTTGCAGCAGTCTTCGCTTATGGCCATACCACCCTGGCTATGCCAGATCATGTCTGAGCTCGGAAGCTAAGCAGGTTTGGGCCTGGTTAGTAATTGGATGGGAGACCCCCTGGTAATACCTGTTGCTTTAAGATTTTTGTAAATTTTTCACAAATTATATAATAATCTTGAAAAAAAAAAGAGTGAATGCCCATTCTTTGAATCTTAGCAGTCATTGACCTGTGTAGTGTTTGGATGGGAGACCCCCTGGTAATACCAGGTGCTCTAATATTATTGGAAATGTATTACTAATTATATAATAATCTTAAAAAAAAAGAGCCAATGCCCGATCTCTTAATCTTAGCAGGTATTGGCCTGGTTAGTGCTTGGATGGGAGACCTCCTCGGAATACCAGGTGCTGTAAGCTTTTGGATTTTCATTCCTACTTATATAATGTATGGGCGATTTGATTGGCTGATCTTTAAATAGTCTTCTCTTTGCAGTATCCTTCGCTTGCGACCGTAACAACCTGGCTATGCCTGATCTCGTCTGCTCTCGGAAGCTAAGCAGGTTTGGTCCTGTATAATGTACCGGCGATTAGATTGGCTGATCTTTAAATAGCTCTCTCTTTGCAGCAGTCTTCGCTTATGGCCATTCCACCCTGGCTATGCCAGATCATGTCTGAGCTCGGAAACTAAGCAGGTTTCGGCCTGGTTAGTAATTGGATGGCAGACCCCCTGGTAATACCAGTTGCTTTAAGATTTTTGGAATTTTTTCACAAATTATATAATAATCTTGCAAGAAAAAAAGAAAGGAGTCAATGCCCCATATCTGAATCTTAGCAGGTATGGGCCTGGTTAGTAATTGGATGGGAGACACCCTGGTAATACCAGTTGCTTTAAGATTTTTGGAAATTTTTCACAAATTATATAATAATCTTGAAAAAAAAAAAAAGTCAATGCCCGATCTCTGAATAATAGCAGGTTTTGCCTGGTTAGTACTTGGATGGAAGACGGCCGGGAAATACCAGTTGCTGTAATATTTTTGGCAATTTTTACTAATTACATAATAATCTTGCAAAAAAAAAAAAAAAAAGAGTAAATGCCCAATCTTTGAATCTTAGGAGGTATGGACCTGTTTAGTGCTTGGATGGGAGACCGCCTCGGAATACCAGTTGCTGTAATATTTTTGGAAATTTGTACTAATTATATAATTATCTTGAAACAAAAAGAGTCAATGCCCAATCTTTGAATCTTAGCAGCTATGGACCTGTTTAGTGTTTGGATGGGAGACCGCCTCGGAAAACCAGGTGCTCTAATATTATTGGAAATTCATTACTAATTATATAATAATCTTTAAAAAAAAAAAAAAAAAAAAAAAAAAAAAGAGTCAATGCCCGATCTCTTAATCTTAGCAGGTATTGGCCTGGTTAGTGCTTGGATGGGAGACCGCCTGGGAATACCAGGTGCTTTAAGCTTTAGGGTTTTCTTTCCTACTTATATAATGTACCGGCGATTAGATTGGCTGATCTTTAAATAGCTCTCTCTTTGCAGCAGTCTTTGCTTATGGCCATACCACCCTGGCTATGCAAGATCATGTCTGAGCTCGGAAGCTAAGCAGGTTTGGGCCTGGTTAGTAATTGGATGGGAGACCCCCTGGTAATACCAGTTGCTCTAAGATTTTTGTAAATTTTTCACAAATTATATAATAATCTTGAAAAAAAAAAGAGTCAATGCCCATTCTTTGAATCTTAGCAGTCATGGACCTGTTTAGTGTCTGGATGGGAGACCGCCTCGGAATACCAGGTGCTCTAATATTATTGGAAATTTATTACTAATTATATAATAATCTTAAAAAAAAGAGCCAATGCCCGATCTCTTAATCTTAGCAGGTATTGGCCTGGTTAGTGCTTGGATGGGAGACCGCCTCGGAATACCAGGTGCTGTAAGCTTTTGGATTTTCATTCCTACTTATATAATGTATGGGCGATTTGATTGGCTGATCTTTAAATAGTCTTCTCTTTGCAGTATCCTTCGCTTGCGACCGTAACAACCTGGCTATGCCTGATCTCGTCTGCTCTCGGAAGCTAAGCAGGTTTGGTCCTGTATAATGTACCGGCGATTAGATTGGCTGATCTTTAAATAGCTCTCTCTTTGCAGCAGTCTTCGCTTATGGCCATTCCACCCTGGCTATGCCAGATCATGTCTGAGCTCGGAAACTAAGCAGGTTTCGGCCTGGTTAGTAATTGGATGGCAGACCCCCTGGTAATACCAGTTGCTTTAAGATTTTTGGAAATTTTTCACAAATTATATAATAATCTTGCAAGAAAAAAAGAAAGGAGTCAATGCCCCATATCTGAATCTTAGCAGGTATGGGCCTGGTTAGTAATTGGATGGGAGACACCCTGGTAATACCAGTTGCTTTAAGATTTTTGGAAATTTTTCACAAATTATATAATAATCTTGCAAAAAAAAAAAAAAAAGAGTAAATGCCCAATCTTTGAATCTTAGAAGGTATGGACCTGTTTAGTGCTTGGATGGGAGACCGCCTCGGAATACCAGTTGCTGTAATATTTTTGGAAATTTGTACTAATTATATAATTATCTTGAAACAAAAAGAGTCAATGCCCAATCTTTGAATCTTAGCAGCTATGGACCTGTTTAGTGTTTGGATGGGAGACCGCCTCGGAAAACCAGGTGCTCTAATATTATTGGAAATTCATTACTAATTATATAATAATCTTTAAAAAAAAAAAAAAAAAAAAAAAAAAAAGAGTCAATGCCCGATCTCTTAATCTTAGCAGGTATTGGCCTGGTTAGTGCTTGGATGGGAGACCGCCTGGGAATACCAGGTGCTTTAAGCTTTAGGGTTTTCTTTCCTACTTATATAATGTACCGGCGATTAGATTGGCTGATCTTTAAATAGCTCTCTCTTTGCAGCAGTCTTTGCTTATGGCCATACCACCCTGGCTATGCCAGATCATGTCTGAGCTCGGAAGCTAAGCAGGTTTGGGCCTGGTTAGTAATTGGATGGGAGACCCCCTGGTAATACCAGTTGCTCTAAGATTTTTGTAAATTTTTCACAAATTATATAATAATCTTGAAAAAAAAAAGAGTCAATGCTCATTCTTTGAATCTTAGCAGTCATGGACCTGTTTAGTGTCTGGATGGGAGACCGCCTCGGAATACCAGGTGCTCTAATATTATTGGAAATTTATTACTAATTATATAATAATCTAAAAAAAAAAAAAAAAAAAAAAAAAGAGTCAATGCCCGATCTCTTAATCTTAGCAGGTATTGGCCTGGTTAGTGCTTGGATGGGAGACCGCCTGGGAATAACAGGTGCTTTAAGCTTTAGGGTTTTCTTTCCTACTTATATAATGTACCGGCGATTAGATTGACTGATCTTTAAATAGCTCTCTCTTTGCAGCAGTCTTCGCTTATGGCCATACCACCCTGGCTATGCCAGATCATGTCTGAGCTCGGAAGCTAAGCAGGTTTGGGCCTGGTTAGTAATTGGATGGGAGACCCCCTGGTAATACCAGTTGCTTTAAGATTTTTGTAAATTTTTCACAAATTATATAATAATCTTGAAAAAAAAAAGAGTGAATGCCCATTCTTTGAATCTTAGCAGTCATTGACCTGTGTAGTGTTTGGATGGGAGACCCCCTGGTAAAACCAGGTGCTCTAATATTATTGGAAATGTATTACTAATTATATAATAATCTTAAAAAAAAAGAGCCAATGCCCGATCTCTTAATCTTAGCAGGTATTGGCCTGGTTAGTGCTTGGATGGGAGACCGCCTCGGAATACCAGGTGCTGTAAGCTTTTGGATTTTCATTCCTACTTATATAATGTATGGGCGATTTGATTGGCTGATCTTTAAATAGTCTTCTCTTTGCAGTATCCTTCGCTTGCGACCGTAACAACCTGGCTATGCCTGATCTCGTCTGCTCTCGGACGCTAAGCAGGTTTGGTCCTGTATAATGTACCGGCGATTAGATTGGCTGATCTTTAAATAGCTCTCTCTTTGCAGCAGTCTTCGCTTATGGCCATTCCACCCTGGCTATGCCAGATCATGTCTGAGCTCGGAAACTAAGCAGGTTTCGGCCTGGTTAGTAATTGGATGGCAGACCCCCTGGTAATACCAGTTGCTTTAAGATTTTTGGAATTTTTTCACAAATTATATAATAATCTTGCAAGAAAAAAAGAAAGGAGTCAATGCCCCATATCTGAATCTTAGCAGGTATGGGCCTGGTTAGTAATTGGATGGGAGACACCCTGGTAATACCAGTTGCTTTAAGATTTTTGGAAATTTTTCACAAATTATATAATAATCTTGCAAAAAAAAAAAAAAAAAGAGTAAATGCCCAATCTTTGAATCTTAGAAGGTATGGACCTGTTTAGTGCTTGGATGGGAGACCGCCTCGGAATACCAGTTGCTGTAATATTTTTGGAAATTTGTACTAATTATATAATTATCTTGAAACAAAAAGAGTCAATGCCCAATCTTTGAATCTTAGCAGCTATGGACCTGTTTAGTGTTTGGATGGGAGACCGCCTCGGAAAACCAGGTGCTCTAATATTATTGGAAATTCATTACTAATTATATAATAATCTTTAAAAAAAAAAAAAAAAAAAAAAAAAAAAAGAGTCAATGCCCGATCTCTTAATCTTAGCAGGTATTGGCCTGGTTAGTGCTTGGATGGGAGACCGCCTGGGAATACCAGGTGCTTTAAGCTTTAGGGTTTTCTTTCCTACTTATATAATGTACCGGCGATTAGATTGGCTGATCTTTAAATAGCTCTCTCTTTGCAGCAGTCTTTGCTTATGGCCATACCACCCTGGCTATGCCAGATCATGTCTGAGCTCGGAAGCTAAGCAGGTTTGGGCCTGGTTAGTAATTGGATGGGAGACCCCCTGGTAATACCAGTTGCTCTAAGATTTTTGTAAATTTTTCACAAATTATATAATAATCTTGAAAAAAAAAGAGTCAATGCCCATTCTTTGAATCTTAGCAGTCATGGACCTGTTTAGTGTCTGGATGGGAGACCGCCTCGGAATACCAGGTGCTCTAATATTATTGGAAATTTATTACTAATTATATAATAATCTTAAAAAAAAAAAAAAAAAAAAGAGTCAATGCCCGATCTCTTAATCTTAGCAGGTATTGGCCTGGTTAGTGCTTGGATGGGAGACCGCCTGGGAATAACAGGTGCTTTAAGCTTTAGGGTTTTCTTTCCTACTTATATAATGTACCGGCGATTAGATTGACTGATCTTTAAATAGCTCTCTCTTTGCAGCAGTCTTCGCTTATGGCCATACCACCCTGGCTATGCCAGATCATGTCTGAGCTCGGAAGCTAAGCAGGTTTGGGCCTGGTTAGTAATTGGATGGGAGACCCCCTGGTAATACCTGTTGCTTTAAGATTTTTGTAAATTTTTCACAAATTATATAATAATCTTGAAAAAAAAAAGAGTGAATGCCCATTCTTTGAATCTTAGCAGTCATTGACCTGTGTAGTGTTTGGATGGGAGACCCCCTGGTAATACCAGGTGCTCTAATATTATTGGAAATGTATTACTAATTATATAATAATCTTAAAAAAAAAGAGCCAATGCCCGATCTCTTAATCTTAGCAGGTATTGGCCTGGTTAGTGCTTGGATGGGAGACCGCCTCGGAATACCAGGTGCTGTAAGCTTTTGGATTTTCATTCCTACTTATATAATGTATGGGCGATTTGATTGGCTGATCTTTAAATAGTCTTCTCTTTGCAGTATCCTTCGCTTGCGACCGTAACAACCTGGCTATGCCTGATCTCGTCTGCTCTCGGAAGCTAAGCAGGTTTGGTCCTGTATAATGTACCGGCGATTAGATTGGCTGATCTTTAAATAGCTCTCTCTTTGCAACAGTCTTCGCTTATGGCCATTCCACCCTGGCTATGCCAGATCATGTCTGAGCTCGGAAACTAAGCAGGTTTCGGCCTGGTTAGTAATTGGATGGCAGACCCCCTGGTAATACCAGTTGCTTTAAGATTTTTGGAATTTTTTTACAAATTATATAATAATCTTGCAAGAAAAAAAGAAAGGAGTCAATGCCCCATATCTGAATCTTAGCAGGTATGGGCCTGGTTAGTAATTGGATGGGAGACCCCCTGGTAATACCTGTTGCTTTAAGATTTTTGTAAATTTTTCACAAATTATATAATAATCTTGAAAAAAAAAAGAGTGAATGCCCATTCTTTGAATCTTAGCAGTCATTGACCTGTGTAGTGTTTGGATGGGAGACCCCCTGGTAATACCAGGTGCTCTAATATTATTGGAAATGTATTACTAATTATATAATAATCTTAAAAAAAAAGAGCCAATGCCCGATCTCTTAATCTTAGCAGGTATTGGCCTGGTTAGTGCTTGGATGGGAGACCGCCTCGGAATACCAGGTGCTGTAAGCTTTTGGATTTTCATTCCTACTTATATAATGTATGGGCGATTTGATTGGCTGATCTTTAAATAGTCTTCTCTTTGCAGTATCCTTCGCTTGCGACCGTAACAACCTGGCTATGCCTGATCTCGTCTGCTCTCGGAAGCTAAGCAGGTTTGGTCCTGTATAATGTACCGGCGATTAGATTGGCTGATCTTTAAATAGCTCTCTCTTTGAAACAGTCTTCGCTTATGGCCATTCCACCCTGGCTATGCCAGATCATGTCTGAGCTCGGAAACTAAGCAGGTTTCGGCCTGGTTAGTAATTGGATGGCAGACCCCCTGGTAATACCAGTTGCTTTAAGATTTTTGGAATTTTTTTACAAATTATATAATAATCTTGCAAGAAAAAAAGAAAGGAGTCAATGCCCCATATCTGAATCTTAGCAGGTAGGGGCCTGGTTAGTAATTGGATGGGAGACACCCTGGTAATACCAGTTGCTTTAAGATTTTTGGAAATTTTTCACAAATTATATAATAATCTTGCAAAAAAAAAAAAAAAAAGAGTAAATGCCCAATCTTTGAATCTTAGAAGGTATGGACATGTTTAGTGCTTGGATGGGAGACCGCCTCGGAATACCAGTTGCTGTAATATTTTTGGAAATTTGTACTAATTATATAATTATCTTGAAACAAAAAGAGTCAATGCCCAATCTTTGAATCTTAGCAGCTATGGACCTGTTTAGTGTTTGGATGGGAGACCGCCTCGGAAAACCAGGTGCTCTAATATTATTGGAAATTCATTACTAATTATATAATAATCTTTAAAAAAAAAAAAAAAAAAAAAAAAAAAAAGAGTCAATGCCCGATCTCTTAATCTTAGCAGGTATTGGCCTGGTTAGTGCTTGGATGGGAGACCGCCTGGGAATACCAGGTGCTTTAAGCTTTAGGGTTTTCTTTCCTACTTATATAATGTACCGGCGATTAGATTGGCTGATCTTTAAATAGCTCTCTCTTTGCAGCAGTCTTCGCTTATGGCCATACCACCCTGGCTATGCCAGATCATGTCTGAGCTCGGAAGCTAAGCAGGTTTGGGCCTGGTTAGTAATTGGATGGGAGACCCCCTGGTAATACCTGTTGCTTTAAGATTTTTGTAAATTTTTCACAAATTATATAATAATCTTGAAAAAAAAAAGAGTGAATGCCCATTCTTTGAATCTTAGCAGTCATTGACCTGTGTAGTGTTTGGATGGGAGACCCCCTGGTAATACCAGGTGCTCTAATATTATTGGAAATGTATTACTAATTATATAATAATCTTAAAAAAAAAGAGCCAATGCCCGATCTCTTAATCTTAGCAGGTATTGGCCTGGTTAGTGCTTGGATGGGAGACCGCCTCGGAATACCAGGTGCTGTAAGCTTTTGGATTTTCATTCCTACTTATATAATGTATGGGCGATTTGATTGGCTGATCTTTAAATAGTCTTCTCTTTGCAGTATCCTTCGCTTGCGACCGTAACAACCTGGCTATGCCTGATCTCGTCTGCTCTCGGAAGCTAAGCAGGTTTGGTCCTGTATAATGTACCGGCGATTAGATTGGCTGATCTTTAAATAGCTCTCTCTTTGCAGCAGTCTTCGCTTATGGCCATTCAACCCTGGCTATGCCAGATCATGTCTGAGCTCGGAAACTAAGCAGGTTTCGGCCTGGTTAGTAATTGGATGGCAGACCCCCTGGTAATACCAGTTGCTTTAAGATTTTTGGAATTTTTTCACAAATTATATAATAATCTTGCAAGAAAAAAAGAAAGGAGTCAATGCCCCATATCTGAATCTTAGCAGGTATGGGCCTGGTTAGTAATTGGATGGGAGACACCCTGGTAATACCAGTTGCTTTAAGATTTTTGGAAATTTTTCACAAATTATATAATAATCTTGAAAAAAAAAAAAAAGTCAATGCCCGATCTCTGAATAATAGCAGGTTTTGCCTGGTTAGTACTTGGATGGAAGACGGCCGGGAAATACCAGTTGCTGTAATATTTTTGGCAATTTTTACTAATTACATAATAATCTTGCAAAAAAAAAAAAAAAAAGAGTAAATGCCCAATCTTTGAATCTTAGGAGGTATGGACCTGTTTAGTGCTTGGATGGGAGACCGCCTCGGAATACCAGTTGCTGTAATATTTTTGGAAATTTGTACTAATTATATAATTATCTTGAAACAAAAAGAGTCAATGCCCAATCTTTGAATCTTAGCAGCTATGGACCTGTTTAGTGTTTGGATGGGAGACCGCCTCGGAAAACCAGGTGCTCTAATATTATTGGAAATTCATTACTAATTATATAATAATCTTAAAAAAAAAAAAAAAAAAAAAAAAAAAAAAGAGTCAATGCCCGATCTCTTAATCTTAGCAGGTATTGGCCTGGTTAGTGCTTGGATGGGAGACCGCCTGGGAATACCAGGTGCTTTAAGCTTTAGGGTTTTCTTTCCTACTTATATAATGTACCGGCGATTAGATTGGCTGATCTTTAAATAGCTCTCTCTTTGCAGCAGTCTTTGCTTATGGCCATACCACCCTGGCTATGCCAGATCATGTCTGAGCTCGGAAGCTAAGCAGGTTTGGGCCTGGTTAGTAATTGGATGGGAGACCCCCTGGTAATACCAGTTGCTCTAAGATTTTTGTAAATTTTTCACAAATTATATAATAATCTTGAAAAAAAAAAGAGTCAATGCCCATTCTTTGAATCTTAGCAGTCATGGACCTGTTTAGTGTCTGGATGGGAGACCGCCTCGGAATACCAGGTGCTCTAATATTATTGGAAATTTATTACTAATTATATAATAATCTTAAAAAAAAGAGCCAATGCCCGATCTCTTAATCTTAGCAGGTATTGGCCTGGTTAGTGCTTGGATGGGAGACCGCCTCGGAATACCAGGTGCTGTAAGCTTTTGGATTTTCATTCCTACTTATATAATGTATGGGCGATTTGATTGGCTGATCTTTAAATAGTCTTCTCTTTGCAGTATCCTTCGCTTGCGACCGTAACAACCTGGCTATGCCTGATCTCGTCTGCTCTCGGAAGCTAAGCAGGTTTGGTCCTGTATAATGTACCGGCGATTAGATTGGCTGATCTTTAAATAGCTCTCTCTTTGCAGCAGTCTTCGCTTATGGCCATTCCACCCTGGCTATGCCAGATCATGTCTGAGCTCGGAAACTAAGCAGGTTTCGGCCTGGTTAGTAATTGGATGGCAGACCCCCTGGTAATACCAGTTGCTTTAAGATTTTTGGAAATTTTTCACAAATTATATAATAATCTTGCAAGAAAAAAAGAAAGGAGTCAATGCCCCATATCTGAATCTTAGCAGGTATGGGCCTGGTTAGTAATTGGATGGGAGACACCCTGGTAATACCAGTTGCTTTAAGATTTTTGGAAATTTTTCACAAATTATATAATAATCTTGCAAAAAAAAAAAAAAAAAGAGTAAATGCCCAATCTTTGAATCTTAGAAGGTATGGACCTGTTTAGTGCTTGGATGGGAGACCGCCTCGGAATACCAGTTGCTGTAATATTTTTGGAAATTTGTACTAATTATATAATTATCTTGAAACAAAAAGAGTCAATGCCCAATCTTTGAATCTTAGCAGCTATGGACCTGTTTAGTGTTTGGATGGGAGACCGCCTCGGAAAACCAGGTGCTCTAATATTATTGGAAATTCATTACTAATTATATAATAATCTTTAAAAAAAAAAAAAAAAAAAAAAAAAAAAGAGTCAATGCCCGATCTCTTAATCTTAGCAGGTATTGGCCTGGTTAGTGCTTGGATGGGAGACCGCCTGGGAATACCAGGTGCTTTAAGCTTTAGGGTTTTCTTTCCTACTTATATAATGTACCGGCGATTAGATTGGCTGATCTTTAAATAGCTCTCTCTTTGCAGCAGTCTTTGCTTATGGCCATACCACCCTGGCTATGCCAGATCATGTCTGAGCTCGGAAGCTAAGCAGGTTTGGGCCTGGTTAGTAATTGGATGGGAGACCCCCTGGTAATACCAGTTGCTCTAAGATTTTTGTAAATTTTTCACAAATTATATAATAATCTTGAAAAAAAAAGAGTCAATGCCCATTCTTTGAATCTTAGCAGTCATGGACCTGTTTAGTGTCTGGATGGGAGACCGCCTCGGAATACCAGGTGCTCTAATATTATTGGAAATTTATTACTAATTATATAATAATCTTAAAAAAAAGAGCCAATGCCCGATCTCTTAATCTTAGCAGGTATTGGCCTGGTTAGTGCTTGGATGGGAGACCGCCTCGGAATACCAGGTGCTGTAAGCTTTTGGATTTTCATTCCTACTTATATAATGTATGGGCGATTTGATTGGCTGATCTTTAAATAGTCTTCTCTTTGCAGTATCCTTCGCTTGCGACCGTAACAACCTGGCTATGCCTGATCTCGTCTGCTCTCGGAAGCTAAGCAGGTTTGGTCCTGTATAATGTACCGGCGATTAGATTGGCTGATCTTTAAATAGCTCTCTCTTTGCAGCAGTCTTCGCTTATGGCCATTCCACCCTGGCTATGCCAGATCATGTCTGAGCTCGGAAACTAAGCAGGTTTCGGCCTGGTTAGTAATTGGATGGCAGACCCCCTGGTAATACCAGTTGCTTTAAGATTTTTGGAAATTTTTCACAAATTATATAATAATCTTGCAAGAAAAAAAGAAAGGAGTCAATGCCCCATATCTGAATCTTAGCAGGTAAGGGCCTGGTTAGTAATTGGATGGGAGACACCCTGGTAATACCAGTTGCTTTAAGATTTTTGGAAATTTTTCACAAATTATATAATAATCTTGCAAAAAAAAAAAAAAAAAAGAGTAAATGCCCAATCTTTGAATCTTAGAAGGTATGGACCTGTTTAGTGCTTGGATGGGAGACCGCCTCGGAATACCAGTTGCTGTAATATTTTTGGAAATTTGTACTAATTATATAATTATCTTGAAACAAAAAGAGTCAATGCCCAATCTTTGAATCTTAGCAGCTATGGTCCTGTTTAGTGTTTGGATGGGAGACCGCCTCGGAAAACCAGGTGCTCTAATATTATTGGAAATTCAT
The DNA here is from genome assembly GCF_023724105.1 of Carassius gibelio. Classification (NCBI taxonomy): domain Eukaryota; kingdom Metazoa; phylum Chordata; class Actinopteri; order Cypriniformes; family Cyprinidae; genus Carassius; species Carassius gibelio. The sequence continues at coordinate 4,014,611 of NC_068373.1, forward strand.
TACTAATTATATAATAATCTTTAAAAAAAAAAAAAAAAAAAAAAAAAAAGAGTCAATGCCCGATCTCTTAATCTTAGCAGGTATTGGCCTGGTTAGTGCTTGGATGGGAGACCGCCTGGGAATACCAGGTGCTTTAAGCTTTAGGGTTTTCTTTCCTACTTATATAATGTACCGGCGATTAGATTGGCTGATCTTTAAATAGCTCTCTCTTTGCAGCAGTCTTTGCTTATGGCCATACCACCCTGGCTATGCCAGATCATGTCTGAGCTCGGAAGCTAAGCAGGTTTGGGCCTGGTTAGTAATTGGATGGGAGACCCCCTGGTAATACCAGTTGCTCTAAGATTTTTGTAAATTTTTCACAAATTATATAATAATCTTGAAAAAAAAAAGAGTCAATGCTCATTCTTTGAATCTTAGCAGTCATGGACCTGTTTAGTGTCTGGATGGGAGACCGCCTCGGAATACCAGGTGCTCTAATATTATTGGAAATTTATTACTAATTATATAATAATCTTAAAAAAAAGAGCCAATGCCCGATCTCTTAATCTTAGCAGGTATTGGCCTGGTTAGTGCTTGGATGGGAGACCGCCTCGGAATACCAGGTGCTGTAAGCTTTTGGATTTTCATTCCTACTTATATAATGTATGGGCGATTTGATTGGCTGATCTTTAAATAGTCTTCTCTTTGCAGTATCCTTCGCTTGCGACCGTAACAACCTGGCTATGCCTGATCTCGTCTGCTCTCGGAAGCTAAGCAGGTTTGGTCCTGTATAATGTACCGGCGATTAGATTGCTGCAAAGAGAGAGCTATTTAAAGATCAGCCAATCTAATCGCCGGTACATTATACAGGACCAAACCTGCTTAGTTTCCGAGCTCAGACATGATCTGGCATAGCCAGGGTGGAATGGCCATAAGCGAAGACTGCTGCAAAGAGAGAGCTATTTAAAGATCAGCCAGTCTTCGCTTATGGCCATTCCACCCTGGCTATGCCAGATCATGTCTGAGCTCGGAAACTAAGCAGGTTTCGGCCTGGTTAGTAATTGGATGGCAGACCCCCTGGTAATACCAGTTGCTTTAAGATTTTTGGAAATTTTTCACAAATTATATAATAATCTTGCAAGAAAAAAAGAAAGGAGTCAATGCCCCATATCTGAATTTTAGCAGGTATGGGCCTGGTTAGTAATTGGATGGGAGACACCCTGGTAATACCAGTCGCTTTAAGATTTTTGGAAATTTTTCACAAATTATATAATAATCTTGCAAAAAAAAAAAAAAAAGAGTAAATGCCCAATCTTTGAATCTTAGAAGGTATGGACCTGTTTAGTGCTTGGATGGGAGACCGCCTCGGAATACCAGTTGCTGTAATATTTTTGGAAATTTGTACTAATTATATAATTATCTTGAAACAAAAAGAGTCAATGCCCAATCTTTGAATCTTAGCAGCTATGGTCCTGTTTAGTGTTTGGATGGGAGACCGCCTCGGAAAACCAGGTGCTCTAATATTATTGGAAATTCATTACTAATTATATAATAATCTTTAAAAAAAAAAAAAAAAAAAAAAAAAAAAGAGTCAATGCCCGATCTCTTAATCTTAGCAGGTATTGGCCTGGTTAGTGCTTGGATGGGAGACCGCCTGGGAATACCAGGTGCTTTAAGCTTTAGGGTTTTCTTTCCTACTTATATAATGTACCGGCGATTAGATTGGCTGATCTTTAAATAGCTCTCTCTTTGCAGCAGTCTTTGCTTATGGCCATACCACCCTGGCTATGCCAGATCATGTCTGAGCTCGGAAGCTAAGCAGGTTTGGGCCTGGTTAGTAATTGGATGGGAGACCCCATGGTAATACCAGTTGCTCTAAGATTTTTGTAAATTTTTCACAAATTATATAATAATCTTGAAAAAAAAAAGAGTCAATGCTCATTCTTTGAATCTTAGCAGTCATGGACCTGTTTAGTGTCTGGATGGGAGACCGCCTCGGAATACCAGGTGCTCTAATATTATTGGAAATTTATTACTAATTATATAATAATCTTAAAAAAAAAAAAAAAAAAAAAAAGAGTCAATGCCCGATCTCTTAATCTTAGCAGGTATTGGCCTGGTTAGTGCTTGGATGGGAGACCGCCTGGGAATAACAGGTGCTTTAAGCTTTAGGGTTTTCTTTCCTACTTATATAATGTACCGGCGATTAGATTGACTGATCTTTAAATAGCTCTCTCTTTGCAGCAGTCTTCGCTTATGGCCATACCACCCTGGCTATGCCAGATCATGTCTGAGCTCGGAAGCTAAGCAGGTTTGGGCCTGGTTAGTAATTGGATGGGAGACCCCTTGGTAATACCAGTTGCTTTAAGATTTTTGTAAATTTTTCACAAATTATATAATAATCTTGAAAAAAAAAAGAGTGAATGCCCATTCTTTGAATCTTAGCAGTCATTGACCTGTGTAGTGTTTGGATGGGAGACCCCCTGGTAATACCAGGTGCTCTAATATTATTGGAAATGTATTACTAATTATATAATAATCTTAAAAAAAAAGAGCCAATGCCCGATCTCTTAATCTTAGCAGGTATTGGCCTGGTTAGTGCTTGGATGGGAGACCGCCTCGGAATACCAGGTGCTGTAAGCTTTTGGATTTTCATTCCTACTTATATAATGTATGGGCGATTTGATTGGCTGATCTTTAAATAGTCTTCTCTTTGCAGTATCCTTCGCTTGCGACCGTAACAACCTGGCTATGCCTGATCTCGTCTGCTCTCGGAAGCTAAGCAGGTTTGGTCCTGTATAATGTACCGGCGATTAGATTGGCTGATCTTTAAATAGCTCTCTCTTTGCAGCAGTCTTCGCTTATGGCCATTCCACCCTGGCTATGCCAGATCATGTCTGAGCTCGGAAACTAAGCAGGTTTCGGCCTGGTTAGTAATTGGATGGCAGACCCCCTGGTAATACCAGTTGCTTTAAGATTTTTGGAATTTTTTCACAAATTATATAATAATCTTGCAAGAAAAAAAGAAAGGAGTCAATGCCCCATATCTGAATCTTAGCAGGTATGGGCCTGGTTAGTAATTGGATGGGAGACACCCTGGTAATACCAGTTGCTTTAAGATTTTTGGAAATTTTTCACAAATTATATAATAATCTTGCAAAAAAAAAAAAAAAAAGAGTAAATGCCCAATCTTTGAATCTTAGAAGGTATGGACCTGTTTAGTGCTTGGATGGGAGACCGCCTCGGAATACCAGTTGCTGTAATATTTTTGGAAATTTGTACTAATTATATAATTATCTTGAAACAAAAAGAGTCAATGCCCAATCTTTGAATCTTAGCAGCTATGGACCTGTTTAGTGTTTGGATGGGAGACCGCCTCGGAAAACCAGGTGCTCTAATATTATTGGAAATTCATTACTAATTATATAATAATCTTAAAAAAAAAAAAAAAAAAAAAAAAAAAAAGAGTCAATGCCCGATCTCTTAATCTTAGCAGGTATTGGCCTGGTTAGTGCTTGGATGGGAGACCGCCTGGGAATACCAGGTGCTTTAAGCTTTAGGGTTTTCTTTCCTACTTATATAATGTACCGGCGATTAGATTGGCTGATCTTTAAATAGCTCTCTCTTTGCAGCAGTCTTTGCTTATGGCCATACCACCCTGGCTATGCCAGATCATGTCTGAGCTCGGAAGCTAAGCAGGTTTGGGCCTGGTTAGTAATTGGATGGGAGACCCCCTGGTAATACCAGTTGCTCTAAGATTTTTGTAAATTTTTCACAAATTATATAATAATCTTGAAAAAAAAAAGAGTCAATGCCCATTCTTTGAATCTTAGCAGTCATGGACCTGTTTAGTGTCTGGATGGGAGACCGCCTCGGAATACCAGGTGCTCTAATATTATTGGAAATTTATTACTAATTATATAATAATCTTAAAAAAAAGAGCCAATGCCCGATCTCTTAATCTTAGCAGGTATTGGCCTGGTTAGTGCTTGGATGGGAGACCGCCTCGGAATACCAGGTGCTGTAAGCTTTTGGATTTTCATTCCTACTTATATAATGTATGGGCGATTTGATTGGCTGATCTTTAAATAGTCTTCTCTTTGCAGTATCCTTCGCTTGCGACCGTAACAACCTGGCTATGCCTGATCTCGTCTGCTCTCGGAAGCTAAGCAGGTTTGGTCCTGTATAATGTACCGGCGATTAGATTGCTGCAAAGAGAGAGCTATTTAAAGATCAGCCAATCTAATCGCCGGTACATTATACAGGACCAAACCTGCTTAGTTTCCGAGCTCAGACATGATCTGGCATAGCCAGGGTGGAATGGCCATAAGCGAAGACTGCTGCAAAGAGAGAGCTATTTAAAGATCAGCCAGTCTTCGCTTATGGCCATTCCACCCTGGCTATGCCAGATCATGTCTGAGCTCGGAAACTAAGCAGGTTTCGGCCTGGTTAGTAATTGGATGGCAGACCCCCTGGTAATACCAGTTGCTTTAAGATTTTTGGAAATTTTTCACAAATTATATAATAATCTTGCAAGAAAAAAAGAAAGGAGTCAATGCCCCATATCTGAATTTTAGCAGGTATGGGCCTGGTTAGTAATTGGATGGGAGACACCCTGGTAATACCAGTCGCTTTAAGATTTTTGGAAATTTTTCACAAATTATATAATAATCTTGCAAAAAAAAAAAAAAAAAGAGTAAATGCCCAATCTTTGAATCTTAGAAGGTATGGACCTGTTTAGTGCTTGGATGGGAGACCGCCTCGGAATACCAGTTGCTGTAATATTTTTGGAAATTTGTACTAATTATATAATTATCTTGAAACAAAAAGAGTCAATGCCCAATCTTTGAATCTTAGCAGCTATGGTCCTGTTTAGTGTTTGGATGGGAGACCGCCTCGGAAAACCAGGTGCTCTAATATTATTGGAAATTCATTACTAATTATATAATAATCTTTAAAAAAAAAAAAAAAAAAAAAAAAAAAAGAGTCAATGCCCGATCTCTTAATCTTAGCAGGTATTGGCCTGGTTAGTGCTTGGATGGGAGACCGCCTGGGAATACCAGGTGCTTTAAGCTTTAGGGTTTTCTTTCCTACTTATATAATGTACCGGCGATTAGATTGGCTGATCTTTAAATAGCTCTCTCTTTGCAGCAGTCTTTGCTTATGGCCATACCACCCTGGCTATGCCAGATCATGTCTGAGCTCGGAAGCTAAGCAGGTTTGGGCCTGGTTAGTAATTGGATGGGAGACCCCATGGTAATACCAGTTGCTCTAAGATTTTTGTAAATTTTTCACAAATTATATAATAATCTTGAAAAAAAAAAGAGTCAATGCTCATTCTTTGAATCTTAGCAGTCATGGACCTGTTTAGTGTCTGGATGGGAGACCGCCTCGGAATACCAGGTGCTCTAATATTATTGGAAATTTATTACTAATTATATAATAATCTTAAAAAAAAAAAAAAAAAAAAAAGAGTCAATGCCCGATCTCTTAATCTTAGCAGGTATTGGCCTGGTTAGTGCTTGGATGGGAGACCGCCTGGGAATAACAGGTGCTTTAAGCTTTAGGGTTTTCTTTCCTACTTATATAATGTACCGGCGATTAGATTGACTGATCTTTAAATAGCTCTCTCTTTGCAGCAGTCTTCGCTTATGGCCATACCACCCTGGCTATGCCAGATCATGTCTGAGCTCGGAAGCTAAGCAGGTTTGGGCCTGGTTAGTAATTGGATGGGAGACCCCTTGGTAATACCAGTTGCTTTAAGATTTTTGTAAATTTTTCACAAATTATATAATAATCTTGAAAAAAAAAAGAGTGAATGCCCATTCTTTGAATCTTAGCAGTCATTGACCTGTGTAGTGTTTGGATGGGAGACCCCCTGGTAATACCAGGTGCTCTAATATTATTGGAAATGTATTACTAATTATATAATAATCTTAAAAAAAAAGAGCCAATGCCCGATCTCTTAATCTTAGCAGGTATTGGCCTGGTTAGTGCTTGGATGGGAGACCGCCTCGGAATACCAGGTGCTGTAAGCTTTTGGATTTTCATTCCTACTTATATAATGTATGGGCGATTTGATTGGCTGATCTTTAAATAGTCTTCTCTTTGCAGTATCCTTCGCTTGCGACCGTAACAACCTGGCTATGCCTGATCTCGTCTGCTCTCGGAAGCTAAGCAGGTTTGGTCCTGTATAATGTACCGGCGATTAGATTGGCTGATCTTTAAATAGCTCTCTCTTTGCAGCAGTCTTCGCTTATGGCCATTCCACCCTGGCTATGCCAGATCATGTCTGAGCTCGGAAACTAAGCAGGTTTCGGCCTGGTTAGTAATTGGATGGCAGACCCCCTGGTAATACCAGTTGCTTTAAGATTTTTGGAATTTTTTCACAAATTATATAATAATCTTGCAAGAAAAAAAGAAAGGAGTCAATGCCCCATATCTGAATCTTAGCAGGTATGGGCCTGGTTAGTAATTGGATGGGAGACACCCTGGTAATACCAGTTGCTTTAAGATTTTTGGAAATTTTTCACAAATTATATAATAATCTTGCAAAAAAAAAAAAAAAAAGAGTAAATGCCCAATCTTTGAATCTTAGAAGGTATGGACCTGTTTAGTGCTTGGATGGGAGACCGCCTCGGAATACCAGTTGCTGTAATATTTTTGGAAATTTGTACTAATTATATAATTATCTTGAAACAAAAAGAGTCAATGCCCAATCTTTGAATCTTAGCAGCTATGGACCTGTTTAGTGTTTGGATGGGAGACCGCCTCGGAAAACCAGGTGCTCTAATATTATTGGAAATTCATTACTAATTATATAATAATCTTAAAAAAAAAAAAAAAAAAAAAAAAAAAAGAGTCAATGCCCGATCTCTTAATCTTAGCAGGTATTGGCCTGGTTAGTGCTTGGATGGGAGACCGCCTGGGAATACCAGGTGCTTTAAGCTTTAGGGTTTTCTTTCCTACTTATATAATGTACCGGCGATTAGATTGGCTGATCTTTAAATAGCTCTCTCTTTGCAGCAGTCTTTGCTTATGGCCATACCACCCTGGCTATGCCAGATCATGTCTGAGCTCGGAAGCTAAGCAGGTTTGGGCCTGGTTAGTAATTGGATGGGAGACCCCCTGGTAATACCAGTTGCTCTAAGATTTTTGTAAATTTTTCACAAATTATATAATAATCTTGAAAAAAAAAAGAGTCAATGCCCATTCTTTGAATCTTAGCAGTCATGGACCTGTTTAGTGTCTGGATGGGAGACCGCCTCGGAATACCAGGTGCTCTAATATTATTGGAAATTTATTACTAATTATATAATAATCTTAAAAAAAAGAGCCAATGCCCGATCTCTTAATCTTAGCAGGTATTGGCCTGGTTAGTGCTTGGATGGGAGACCGCCTCGGAATACCAGGTGCTGTAAGCTTTTGGATTTTCATTCCTACTTATATAATGTATGGGCGATTTGATTGGCTGATCTTTAAATAGTCTTCTCTTTGCAGTATCCTTCGCTTGCGACCGTAACAACCTGGCTATGCCTGATCTCGTCTGCTCTCGGAAGCTAAGCAGGTTTGGTCCTGTATAATGTACCGGCGATTAGATTGGCTGATCTTTAAATAGCTCTCTCTTTGCAGCAGTCTTCGCTTATGGCCATTCCACCCTGGCTATGCCAGATCATGTCTGAGCTCGGAAACTAAGCAGGTTTCGGCCTGGTTAGTAATTGGATGGCAGACCCCCTGGTAATACCAGTTGCTTTAAGATTTTTGGAAATTTTTCACAAATTATATAATAATCTTGCAAGAAAAAAAGAAAGGAGTCAATGCCCCATATCTGAATCTTAGCAGGTATGGGCCTGGTTAGTAATTGGATGGGAGACACCCTGGTAATACCAGTTGCTTTAAGATTTTTGGAAATTTTTCACAAATTATATAATAATCTTGCAAAAAAAAAAAAAAAAAAAGAGTAAATGCCCAATCTTTGAATCTTAGAAGGTATGGACCTGTTTAGTGCTTGGATGGGAGACCGCCTCGGAATACCAGTTGCTGTAATATTTTTGGAAATTTGTACTAATTATATAATTATCTTGAAACAAAAAGAGTCAATGCCCAATCTTTGAATCTTAGCAGCTATGGACCTGTTTAGTGTTTGGATGGGAGACCGCCTCGGAAAACCAGGTGCTCTAATATTATTGGAAATTCATTACTAATTATATAATAATCTTTAAAAAAAAAAAAAAAAAAAAAAAAAAAAAAAAGAGTCAATGCCCGATCTCTTAATCTTAGCAGGTATTGGCCTGGTTAGTGCTTGGATGGGAGACCGCCTGGGAATACCAGGTGCTTTAAGCTTTAGGGTTTTCTTTCCTACTTATATAATGTACCGGCGATTAGATTGGCTGATCTTTAAATAGCTCTCTCTTTGCAGCAGTCTTTGCTTATGGCCATACCACCCTGGCTATGCCAGATCATGTCTGAGCTCGGAAGCTAAGCAGGTTTGGGCCTGGTTAGTAATTGGATGGGAGACCCCCTGGTAATACCAGTTGCTCTAAGATTTTTGTAAATTTTTCACAAATTATATAATAATCTTGAAAAAAAAAGAGTCAATGCCCATTCTTTGAATCTTAGCAGTCATGGACCTGTTTAGTGTCTGGATGGGAGACCGCCTCGGAATACCAGGTGCTCTAATATTATTGGAAATTTATTACTAATTATATAATAATCTTAAAAAAAAAAAAAAAAAAAAAGAGTCAATGCCCGATCTCTTAATCTTAGCAGGTATTGGCCTGGTTAGTGCTTGGATGGGAGACCGCCTGGGAATAACAGGTGCTTTAAGCTTTAGGGTTTTCTTTCCTACTTATATAATGTACCGGCGATTAGATTGACTGATCTTTAAATAGCTCTCTCTTTGCAGCAGTCTTCGCTTATGGCCATACCACCCTGGCTATGCCAGATCATGTCTGAGCTCGGAAGCTAAGCAGGTTTGGGCCTGGTTAGTAATTGGATGGGAGACCCCCTGGTAATACCTGTTGCTTTAAGATTTTTGTAAATTTTTCACAAATTATATAATAATCTTGAAAAAAAAAAGAGTGAATGCCCATTCTTTGAATCTTAGCAGTCATTGACCTGTGTAGTGTTTGGATGGGAGACCCCCTGGTAATACCAGGTGCTCTAATATTATTGGAAATGTATTACTAATTATATAATAATCTTAAAAAAAAAGAGCCAATGCCCGATCTCTTAATCTTAGCAGGTATTGGCCTGGTTAGTGCTTGGATGGGAGACCGCCTCGGAATACCAGGTGCTGTAAGCTTTTGGATTTTCATTCCTACTTATATAATGTATGGGCGATTTGATTGGCTGATCTTTAAATAGTCTTCTCTTTGCAGTATCCTTCGCTTGCGACCGTAACAACCTGGCTATGCCTGATCTCGTCTGCTCTCGGAAGCTAAGCAGGTTTGGTCCTGTATAATGTACCGGCGATTAGATTGGCTGATCTTTAAATAGCTCTCTCTTTGCAACAGTCTTCGCTTATGGCCATTCCACCCTGGCTATGCCAGATCATGTCTGAGCTCGGAAACTAAGCAGGTTTCGGCCTGGTTAGTAATTGGATGGCAGACCCCCTGGTAATACCAGTTGCTTTAAGATTTTTGGAATTTTTTCACAAATTATATAATAATCTTGAAAAAAAAAAGAGTCAATGCTCATTCTTTGAATCTTAGCAGTCATGGACCTGTTTAGTGTCTGGATGGGAGACCGCCTCGGAATACCAGGTGCTCTAATATTATTGGAAATTTATTACTAATTATATAATAATCTTAAAAAAAAAAAAAAAAAAAAAAAGAGTCAATGCCCGATCTCTTAATCTTAGCAGGTATTGGCCTGGTTAGTGCTTGGATGGGAGACCGCCTGGGAATAACAGGTGCTTTAAGCTTTAGGGTTTTCTTTCCTACTTATATAATGTATTGGCGATTAGATTGACTGATCTTTAAATAGCTCTCTCTTTGCAGCAGTCTTCGCTTATGGCCATACCACCCTGGCTATGCCAGATCATGTCTGAGCTCGGAAGCTAAGCAGGTTTGGGCCTGGTTAGTAATTGGATGGGAGACCCCTTGGTAATACCAGTTGCTTTAAGATTTTTGTAAATTTTTCACAAATTATATAATAATCTTGAAAAAAAAAAGAGTGAATGCCCATTCTTTGAATCTTAGCAGTCATTGACCTGTGTAGTGTTTGGATGGGAGACCCCCTGGTAATACCAGGTGCTCTAATATTATTGGAAATGTATTACTAATTATATAATAATCTTAAAAAAAAGAGCCAATGCCCGATCTCTTAATCTTAGCAGGTATTGGCCTGGTTAGTGCTTGGATGGGAGACCGCCTCGGAATACCAGGTGCTGTAAGCTTTTGGATTTTCATTCCTACTTATATAATGTATGGGCGATTTGATTGGCTGATCTTTAAATAGTCTTCTCTTTGCAGTATCCTTCGCTTGCGACCGTAACAACCTGGCTATGCCTGATCTCGTCTGCTCTCGGAAGCTAAGCAGGTTTGGTCCTGTATAATGTACCGGCGATTAGATTGGCTGATCTTTAAATAGCTCTCTCTTTGCAGCAGTCTTCGCTTATGGCCATTCCACCCTGGCTATGCCAGATCATGTCTGAGCTCGGAAACTAAGCAGGTTTCGGCCTGGTTAGTAATTGGATGGCAGACCCCCTGGTAATACCAGTTGCTTTAAGATTTTTGGAAATTTTTCACAAATTATATAATAATCTTGCAAGAAAAAAAGAAAGGAGTCAATGCCCCATATCTGAATCTTAGCAGGTATGGGCCTGGTTAGTAATTGGATGGGAGACACCCTGGTAATACCAGTTGCTTTAAGATTTTTGGAAATTTTTCACAAATTATATAATAATCTTGCAAAAAAAAAAAAAAAAAGAGTAAATGCCCAATCTTTGAATCTTAGAAGGTATGGACCTGTTTAGTGCTTGGATGGGAGACCGCCTCGGAATACCAGTTGCTGTAATATTTTTGGAAATTTGTACTAATTATATAATTATCTTGAAACAAAAAGAGTCAATGCCCAATCTTTGAATCTTAGCAGCTATGGACCTGTTTAGTGTTTGGATGGGAGACCGCCTCGGAAAACCAGGTGCTCTAATATTATTGGAAATTCATTACTAATTATATAATAATCTTTAAAAAAAAAAAAAAAAAAAAAAAAAAAAAAAAGAGTCAATGCCCGATCTCTTAATCTTAGCAGGTATTGGCCTGGTTAGTGCTTGGATGGGAGACCGCCTGGGAATACCAGGTGCTTTAAGCTTTAGGGTTTTCTTTCCTACTTATATAATGTACCGGCGATTAGATTGACTGATCTTTAAATAGCTCTCTCTTTGCAGCAGTCTTCGCTTATGGCCATACCACCCTGGCTATGCCAGATCATGTCTGAGCTCGGAAGCTAAGCAGGTTTGGGCCTGGTTAGTAATTGGATGGGAGACCCCCTGGTAATACCTGTTGCTTTAAGATTTTTGTAAATTTTTCACAAATTATATAATAATCTTGAAAAAAAAAAGAGTGAATGCCCATTCTTTGAATCTTAGCAGTCATTGACCTGTGTAGTGTTTGGATGGGAGACCCCCTGGTAATACCAGGTGCTCTAATATTATTGGAAATGTATTACTAATTATATAATAATCTTAAAAAAAAAGAGCCAATGCCCGATCTCTTAATCTTAGCAGGTATTGGCCTGGTTAGTGCTTGGATGGGAGACCGCCTCGGAATACCAGGTGCTGTAAGCTTTTGGATTTTCATTCCTACTTATATAATGTATGGGCGATTTGATTGGCTGATCTTTAAATAGTCTTCTCTTTGCAGTATCCTTCGCTTGCGACCGTAACAACCTGGCTATGCCTGATCTCGTCTGCTCTCGGAAGCTAAGCAGGTTTGGTCCTGTATAATGTACCGGCGATTAGATTGGCTGATCTTTAAATAGCTCTCTCTTTGCAACAGTCTTCGCTTATGGCCATTCCACCCTGGCTATGCCAGATCATGTCTGAGCTCGGAAACTAAGCAGGTTTCGGCCTGGTTAGTAATTGGATGGCAGACCCCCTGGTAATACCAGTTGCTTTAAGATTTTTGGTATTTTTTTACAAATTATATAATAATCTTGCAAGAAAAAAAGAAAGGAGTCAATGCCCCATATCTGAATCTTAGCAGGTATGGGCCTGGTTAGTAATTGGATGGGAGACCCCCTGGTAATACCTGTTGCTTTAAGATTTTTGTAAATTTTTCACAAATTATATAATAATCTTGAAAAAAAAAAGAGTGAATGCCCATTCTTTGAATCTTAGCAGTCATTGACCTGTGTAGTGTTTGGATGGGAGACCCCCTGGTAATACCAGGTGCTCTAATATTATTGGAAATGTATTACTAATTATATAATAATCTTAAAAAAAAAGAGCCAATGCCCGATCTCTTAATCTTAGCAGGTATTGGCCTGGTTAGTGCTTGGATGGGAGACCGCCTCGGAATACCAGGTGCTGTAAGCTTTTGGATTTTCATTCCTACTTATATAATGTATGGGCGATTTGATTGGCTGATCTTTAAATAGTCTTCTCTTTGCAGTATCCTTCGCTTGCGACCGTAACAACCTGGCTATGCCTGATCTCGTCTGCTCTCGGAAGCTAAGCAGGTTTGGTCCTGTATAATGTACCGGCGATTAGATTGGCTGATCTTTAAATAGCTCTCTCTTTGAAACAGTCTTCGCTTATGGCCATTCCACCCTGGCTATGCCAGATCATGTCTGAGCTCGGAAACTAAGCAGGTTTCGGCCTGGTTAGTAATTGGATGGCAGACCCCCTGGTAATACCAGTTGCTTTAAGATTTTTGGAATTTTTTTACAAATTATATAATAATCTTGCAAGAAAAAAAGAAAGGAGTCAATGCCCCATATCTGAATCTTAGCAGGTAGGGGCCTGGTTAGTAATTGGATGGGAGACACCCTGGTAATACCAGTTGCTTTAAGATTTTTGGAAATTTTTCACAAATTATATAATAATCTTGCAAAAAAAAAAAAAAAAAGAGTAAATGCCCAATCTTTGAATCTTAGAAGGTATGGACCTGTTTAGTGCTTGGATGGGAGACCGCCTCGGAATACCAGTTGCTGTAATATTTTTGGAAATTTGTACTAATTATATAATTATCTTGAAACAAAAAGAGTCAATGCCCAATCTTTGAATCTTAGCAGCTATGGACCTGTTTAGTGTTTGGATGGGAGACCGCCTCGGAAAACCAGGTGCTCTAATATTATTGGAAATTCATTACTAATTATATAATAATCTTTAAAAAAAAAAAAAAAAAAAAAAAAAAAAAGAGTCAATGCCCGATCTCTTAATCTTAGCAGGTATTGGCCTGGTTAGTGCTTGGATGGGAGACCGCCTGGGAATACCAGGTGCTTTAAGCTTTAGGGTTTTCTTTCCTACTTATATAATGTACCGGCGATTAGATTGGCTGATCTTTAAATAGCTCTCTCTTTGCAGCAGTCTTTGCTTATGGCCATACCACCCTGGCTATGCCAGATCATGTCTGAGCTCGGAAGCTAAGCAGGTTTGGGCCTGGTTAGTAATTGGATGGGAGACCCCCTGGTAATACCAGTTGCTCTAAGATTTTTGTAAATTTTTCACAAATTATATAATAATCTTGAAAAAAAAAAAGAGTCAATGCCCATTCTTTGAATCTTAGCAGTCATGGACCTGTTTAGTGTCTGGATGGGAGACCGCCTCGGAATACCAGGTGCTCTAATATTATTGGAAATTTATTACTAATTATATAATAATCTTAAAAAAAAAGAGCCAATGCCCGATCTCTCAATCTTAGCAGGTATTGGCCTGGTTAGTGCTTGGATGGGAGACCGCCTCGGAATACCAGGTGCTGTAAGCTTTTGGATTTTCATTCCTACTTATATAATGTATGGGCGATTTGATTGGCTGATCTTTAAATAGTCTTCTCTTTGCAGTATCCTTCGCTTGCGACCGTAACAACCTGGCTATGCCTGATCTCGTCTGCTCTCGGAAGCTAAGCAGGTTTGGTCCTGTATAATGTACCGGCGATTAGATTGGCTGATCTTTAAATAGCTCTCTCTTTGCAGCAGTCTTCGCTTATGGCCATTCCACCCTGGCTATGCCAGATCATGTCTGAGCTCGGAAACTAAGCAGGTTTCGGCCTGGTTAGTAATTGGATGGCAGACCCCCTGGTAATACCAGTTACTTTAAGATTTTTGGAATTTTTTCACAAATTATATAATAATCTTGCAAGAAAAAAAGAAAGGAGTCAATGCCCCATATCTGAATCTTAGCAGGTATGGGCCTGGTTAGTAATTGGATGGGAGACACCCTGGTAATACCAGTTGCTTTAAGATTTTTGGAAATTTTTCACAAATTATATAATAATCTTGAAAAAAAAAAAAAAGTCAATGCCCGATCTCTGAATAATAGCAGGTTTTGCCTGGTTAGTACTTGGATGGAAGACGGCCGGGAAATACCAGTTGCTGTAATATTTTTGGCAATTTTTACTAATTACATAATAATCTTGCAACAAAAAAAAAAAAAAAGAGTAAATGCCCAATCTTTGAATCTTAGGAGGTATGGACCTGTTTAGTGCTTGGATGGGAGACCGCCTCGGAATACCAGTTGCTGTAATATTTTTGGAAATTTGTACTAATTATATAATTATCTTGAAACAAAAAGAGTCAATGCCCAATCTTTGAATCTTAGCAGCTATGGACCTGTTTAGTGTTTGGATGGGAGACCGCCTCGGAAAACCAGGTGCTCTAATATTATTGGAAATTCATTACTAATTATATAATAATCTTAAAAAAAAAAAAAAAAAAAAAAAAAAGAGTCAATGCCCGATCTCTTAATCTTAGCAGGTATTGGCCTGGTTAGTGCTTGGATGGGAGACCGCCTGGGAATACCAGGTGCTTTAAGCTTTAGGGTTTTCTTTCCTACTTATATAATGTACCAGCGATTAGATTGACTGATCTTTAAATAGCTCTCTCTTTGCAGCAGTCTTCGCTTATGGCCATACCACCCTTGCTATGCCAGATCATGTCTGAGCTCGGAAGCTAAGCACGTTTGGGCCTGGTTAGTAATTGGATGGGAGACCCCCTGGTAATACCAGTTGATTTAAGATTTTTGTAAATTTTTCACAAATTATATAATAATCTTGAAAAAAAAAAGAGTGAATGCCCATTCTTTGAATCTTAGCAGTCATTGACCTGTGTAGTGTTTGGATGGGAGACCCCCTGGTAATACCAGGTGCTCTAATATTATTGGAAATGTATTACTAATTATATAATAATCTTAAAAAAAAAGAGCCAATGCCCGATCTCTTAATCTTAGCAGGTATTGGCCTGGTTAGTGCTTGGATGGGAGACCGCCTCGGAATACCAGGTGCTGTAAGCTTTTGGATTTTCATTCCTACTTATATAATGTATGGGCGATTTGATTGGCTGATCTTTAAATAGTCTTCTCTTTGCAGTATCCTTCGCTTGCGACCGTAACAACCTGGCTATGCCTGATCTCGTCTGCTCTCGGAAGCTAAGCAGGTTTGGTCCTGTATAATGTACCGGCGATTAGATTGGCTGATCTTTAAATAGCTCTCTCTTTGCAGCAGTCTTCGCTTATGGCCATTCCACCCTGGCTATGCCAGATCATGTCTGAGCTCGGAAACTAAGCAGGTTTCGGCCTGGTTAGTAATTGGATGGCAGACCCCCTGGTAATACCAGTTGCTTTAAGATTTTTGGAATTTTTTCACAAATTATATAATAATCTTGCAAGAAAAAAAGAAAGGAGTCAATGCCCCATATCTGAATCTTAGCAGGTATGGGCCTGGTTAGTAATTGGATGGGAGACACCCTGGTAATACCAGTTGCTTTAAGATTTTTGGAAATTTTTCACAAATTATATAATAATCTTGAAAAAAAAAAAAAGTCAATGCCCGATCTCTGAATAATAGCAGGTTTTGCCTGGTTAGTACTTGGATGGAAGACGGCCGGGAAATACCAGTTGCTGTAATATTTTTGGCAATTTTTACTAATTACATAATAATCTTGCAAAAAAAAAAAAAAAAAGAGTAAATGCCCAATCTTTGAATCTTAGGAGGTATGGACCTGTTTAGTGCTTGGATGGGAGACCGCCTCGGAATACCAGTTGCTGTAATATTTTTGGAAATTTGTACTAATTATATAATTATCTTGAAACAAAAAGAGTCAATGCCCAATCTTTGAATCTTAGCAGCTATGGACCTGTTTAGTGTTTGGATGGGAGACCGCCTCGGAAAACCAGGTGCTCTAATATTATTGGAAATTCATTACTAATTATATAATAATCTTTAAAAAAAAAAAAAAAAAAAAAAAAAAAAAAAAGAGTCAATGCCCGATCTCTTAATCTTAGCAGGTATTGGCCTGGTTAGTGCTTGGATGGGAGACCGCCTGGGAATACCAGGTGCTTTAAGCTTTAGGGTTTTCTTTCCTACTTATATAATGTACCGGCGATTAGATTGGCTGATCTTTAAATAGCTCTCTCTTTGCAGCAGTCTTTGCTTATGGCCATACCACCCTGGCTATGCCAGATCATGTCTGAGCTCGGAAGCTAAGCAGGTTTGGGCCTGGTTAGTAATTGGATGGGAGACCCCCTGGTAATACCAGTTGCTTTAAGATTTTTGGAATTTTTTTACAAATTATATAATAATCTTGCAAGAAAAAAAGAAAGGAGTCAATGCCCCATATCTGAATCTTAGCAGGTATGGGCCTGGTTAGTAATTGGATGGGAGACACCCTGGTAATACCAGTTGCTTTAAGATTTTTGGAAATTTTTCACAAATTATATAATAATCTTGCAAAAAAAAAAAAAAAAAAGAGTAAATGCCCAATCTTTGAATCTTAGAAGGTATGGACCTGTTTAGTGCTTGGATGGGAGACCGCCTCGGAATACCAGTTTCTGTAATATTTTTGGAAATTTGTACTAATTATATAATTATCTTGAAACAAAAAGAGTCAATGCCCAATCTTTGAATCTTAGCAGCTATGGACCTGTTTAGTGTTTGGATGGGAGACCGCCTCGGAAAACCAGGTGCTCTAATATTATTGGAAATTCATTACTAATTATATAATAATCTTAAAAAAAAAAAAAAAAAAAAAAAAAGAGTCAATGCCCGATCTCTTAATCTTAGCAGGTATTGGCCTGGTTAGTGCTTGGATGGGAGACCGCCTGGGAATACCAGGTGCTTTAAGCTTTAGGGTTTTCTTTCCTACTTATATAATGTACCAGCGATTAGATTGACTGATCTTTAAATAGCTCTCTCTTTGCAGCAGTCTTCGCTTATGGCCATACCACCCTTGCTATGCCAGATCATGTCTGAGCTCGGAAGCTAAGCACGTTTGGGCCTGGTTAGTAATTGGATGGGAGACCCCCTGGTAATACCAGTTGATTTAAGATTTTTGTAAATTTTTCACAAATTATATAATAATCTTGAAAAAAAAAAGAGTGAATGCCCATTCTTTGAATCTTAGCAGTCATTGACCTGTGTAGTGTTTGGATGGGAGACCCCCTGGTAATACCAGGTGCTCTAATATTATTGGAAATGTATTACTAATTATATAATAATCTTAAAAAAAAAGAGCCAATGCCCGATCTCTTAATCTTAGCAGGTATTGGCCTGGTTAGTGCTTGGATGGGAGACCGCCTCGGAATACCAGGTGCTGTAAGCTTTTGGATTTTCATTCCTACTTATATAATGTATGGGCGATTTGATTGGCTGATCTTTAAATAGTCTTCTCTTTGCAGTATCCTTCGCTTGCGACCGTAACAACCTGGCTATGCCTGATCTCGTCTGCTCTCGGAAGCTAAGCAGGTTTGGTCCTGTATAATGTACCGGCGATTAGATTGGCTGATCTTTAAATAGCTCTCTCTTTGCAGCAGTCTGCGCTTATGGCCATTCCACCCTGGCTATGCCAGATCATGTCTGAGCTCGGAAACTAAGCAGGTTTCGGCCTGGTTAGTAATTGGATGGCAGACCCCCTGGTAATACCAGTTGCTTTAAGATTTTTGGAATTTTTTCACAAATTATATAATAATCTTGCAAGAAAAAAAGAAAGGAGTCAATGCCCCATATCTGAATCTTAGCAGGTATGGGCCTGGTTAGTAATTGGATGGGAGACACCCTGGTAATACCAGTTGCTTTAAGATTTTTGGAAATTTTTCACAAATTATATAATAATCTTGAAAAAAAAAAAAAAGTCAATGCCCGATCTCTGAATAATAGCAGGTTTTGCCTGGTTAGTACTTGGATGGAAGACGGCCGGGAAATACCAGTTGCTGTAATATTTTTGGCAATTTTTACTAATTACATAATAATCTTGCAAAAAAAAAAAAAAAAAGAGTAAATGCCCAATCTTTGAATCTTAGGAGGTATGGACCTGTTTAGTGCTTGGATGGGAGACCGCCTCGGAATACCAGTTGCTGTAATATTTTTGGAAATTTGTACTAATTATATAATTATCTTGAAACAAAAAGAGTCAATGCCCAATCTTTGAATCTTAGCAGCTATGGACCTGTTTAGTGTTTGGATGGGAGACCGCCTCGGAAAACCAGGTGCTCTAATATTATTGGAAATTCATTACTAATTATATAATAATCTTTAAAAAAAAAAAAAAAAAAAAAAAAAAAAAAAAGAGTCAATGCCCGATCTCTTAATCTTAGCAGGTATTGGCCTGGTTAGTGCTTGGATGGGAGACCGCCTGGGAATACCAGGTGCTTTAAGCTTTAGGGTTTTCTTTCCTACTTATATAATGTACCGGCGATTAGATTGGCTGATCTTTAAATAGCTCTCTCTTTGCAGCAGTCTTTGCTTATGGCCATACCACCCTGGCTATGCCAGATCATGTCTGAGCTCGGAAGCTAAGCAGGTTTGGGCCTGGTTAGTAATTGGATGGGAGACCCCCTGGTAATACCAGTTGCTCTAAGATTTTTGTAAATTTTTCACAAATTATATAATAATCTTGAAAAAAAAAAGAGTCAATGCCCATTCTTTGAATCTTAGCAGTCATGGACCTGTTTAGTGTCTGGATGGGAGACCGCCTCGGAATACCAGGTGCTCTAATATTATTGGAAATTTATTACTAATTATATAATAATCTTAAAAAAAAAAAAAAAAAAAAAAGAGTCAATGCCCGATCTCTTAATCTTAGCAGGTATTGGCCTGGTTAGTGCTTGGATGGGAGACCGCCTGGGAATAACAGGTGCTTTAAGCTTTAGGGTTTTCTTTCCTACTTATATAATGTACCGGCGATTAGATTGACTGATCTTTAAATAGCTCTCTCTTTGCAGCAGTCTTCGCTTATGGCCATACCACCCTGGCTATGCCAGATCATGTCTGAGCTCGGAAGCTAAGCAGGTTTGGGCCTGGTTAGTAATTGGATGGGAGACCCCCTGGTAATACCAGTTGCTTTAAGATTTTTGGAATTTTTTTACAAATTATATAATAATCTTGCAAGAAAAAAAGAAAGGAGTCAATGCCCCATATCTGAATCTTAGCAGGTATGGGCCTGGTTAGTAATTGGATGGGAGACACCCTGGTAATACCAGTTGCTTTAAGATTTTTGGAAATTTTTCACAAATTATATAATAATCTTGCAAAAAAAAAAAAAAAAAAGAGTAAATGCCCAATCTTTGAATCTTAGAAGGTATGGACCTGTTTAGTGCTTGGATGGGAGACCGCCTCGGAATACCAGTTGCTGTAATATTTTTGGAAATTTGTACTAATTATATAATTATCTTGAAACAAAAAGAGTCAATGCCCAATCTTTGAATCTTAGCAGCTATGGACCTGTTTAGTGTTTGGATGGGAGACCGCCTCGGAAAACCAGGTGCTCTAATATTATTGGAAATTCATTACTAATTATATAATAATCTTTAAAAAAAAAAAAAAAAAAAAAAAAAAAAAGAGTCAATGCCCGATCTCTTAATCTTAGCAGGTATTGGCCTGGTTAGTGCTTGGATGGGAGACCGCCTGGGAATACCAGGTGCTTTAAGCTTTAGGGTTTTCTTTCCTACTTATATAATGTACCGGCGATTAGATTGGCTGATCTTTAAATAGCTCTCTCTTTGCAGCAGTCTTTGCTTATGGCCATACCACCCTGGCTATGCCAGATCATGTCTGAGCTCGGAAGCTAAGCAGGTTTGGGCCTGGTTAGTAATTGGATGGGAGACCCCCTGGTAATACCAGTTGCTCTAAGATTTTTGTAAATTTTTCACAAATTATATAATAATCTTGAAAAAAAAAAAGAGTCAATGCCCATTCTTTGAATCTTAGCAGTCATGGACCTGTTTAGTGTCTGGATGGGAGACCGCCTCGGAATACCAGGTGCTCTAATATTATTGGAAATTTATTACTAATTATATAATAATCTTAAAAAAAAAGAGCCAATGCCCGATCTCTCAATCTTAGCAGGTATTGGCCTGGTTAGTGCTTGGATGGGAGACCGCCTCGGAATACCAGGTGCTGTAAGCTTTTGGATTTTCATTCCTACTTATATAATGTATGGGCGATTTGATTGGCTGATCTTTAAATAGTCTTCTCTTTGCAGTATCCTTCGCTTGCGACCGTAACAACCTGGCTATGCCTGATCTCGTCTGCTCTCGGAAGCTAAGCAGGTTTGGTCCTGTATAATGTACCGGCGATTAGATTGGCTGATCTTTAAATAGCTCTCTCTTTGCAGCAGTCTTCGCTTATGGCCATTCCACCCTGGCTATGCCAGATCATGTCTGAGCTCGGAAACTAAGCAGGTTTCGGCCTGGTTAGTAATTGGATGGCAGACCCCCTGGTAATACCAGTTACTTTAAGATTTTTGGAATTTTTTCACAAATTATATAATAATCTTGCAAGAAAAAAAGAAAGGAGTCAATGCCCCATATCTGAATCTTAGCAGGTATGGGCCTGGTTAGTAATTGGATGGGAGACACCCTGGTAATACCAGTTGCTTTAAGATTTTTGGAAATTTTTCACAAATTATATAATAATCTTGAAAAAAAAAAAAAAGTCAATGCCCGATCTCTGAATAATAGCAGGTTTTGCCTGGTTAGTACTTGGATGGAAGACGGCCGGGAAATACCAGTTGCTGTAATATTTTTGGCAATTTTTACTAATTACATAATAATCTTGCAACAAAAAAAAAAAAAAAGAGTAAATGCCCAATCTTTGAATCTTAGGAGGTATGGACCTGTTTAGTGCTTGGATGGGAGACCGCCTCGGAATACCAGTTGCTGTAATATTTTTGGAAATTTGTACTAATTATATAATTATCTTGAAACAAAAAGAGTCAATGCCCAATCTTTGAATCTTAGCAGCTATGGACCTGTTTAGTGTTTGGATGGGAGACCGCCTCGGAAAACCAGGTGCTCTAATATTATTGGAAATTCATTACTAATTATATAATAATCTTAAAAAAAAAAAAAAAAAAAAAAAAAAGAGTCAATGCCCGATCTCTTAATCTTAGCAGGTATTGGCCTGGTTAGTGCTTGGATGGGAGACCGCCTGGGAATACCAGGTGCTTTAAGCTTTAGGGTTTTCTTTCCTACTTATATAATGTACCAGCGATTAGATTGACTGATCTTTAAATAGCTCTCTCTTTGCAGCAGTCTTCGCTTATGGCCATACCACCCTTGCTATGCCAGATCATGTCTGAGCTCGGAAGCTAAGCACGTTTGGGCCTGGTTAGTAATTGGATGGGAGACCCCCTGGTAATACCAGTTGATTTAAGATTTTTGTAAATTTTTCACAAATTATATAATAATCTTGAAAAAAAAAAGAGTGAATGCCCATTCTTTGAATCTTAGCAGTCATTGACCTGTGTAGTGTTTGGATGGGAGACCCCCTGGTAATACCAGGTGCTCTAATATTATTGGAAATGTATTACTAATTATATAATAATCTTAAAAAAAAAGAGCCAATGCCCGATCTCTTAATCTTAGCAGGTATTGGCCTGGTTAGTGCTTGGATGGGAGACCGCCTCGGAATACCAGGTGCTGTAAGCTTTTGGATTTTCATTCCTACTTATATAATGTATGGGCGATTTGATTGGCTGATCTTTAAATAGTCTTCTCTTTGCAGTATCCTTCGCTTGCGACCGTAACAACCTGGCTATGCCTGATCTCGTCTGCTCTCGGAAGCTAAGCAGGTTTGGTCCTGTATAATGTACCGGCGATTAGATTGGCTGATCTTTAAATAGCTCTCTCTTTGCAGCAGTCTTCGCTTATGGCCATTCCACCCTGGCTATGCCAGATCATGTCTGAGCTCGGAAACTAAGCAGGTTTCGGCCTGGTTAGTAATTGGATGGCAGACCCCCTGGTAATACCAGTTGCTTTAAGATTTTTGGAATTTTTTCACAAATTATATAATAATCTTGCAAGAAAAAAAGAAAGGAGTCAATGCCCCATATCTGAATCTTAGCAGGTATGGGCCTGGTTAGTAATTGGATGGGAGACACCCTGGTAATACCAGTTGCTTTAAGATTTTTGGAAATTTTTCACAAATTATATAATAATCTTGAAAAAAAAAAAAAGTCAATGCCCGATCTCTGAATAATAGCAGGTTTTGCCTGGTTAGTACTTGGATGGAAGACGGCCGGGAAATACCAGTTGCTGTAATATTTTTGGCAATTTTTACTAATTACATAATAATCTTGCAAAAAAAAAAAAAAAAAGAGTAAATGCCCAATCTTTGAATCTTAGGAGGTATGGACCTGTTTAGTGCTTGGATGGGAGACCGCCTCGGAATACCAGTTGCTGTAATATTTTTGGAAATTTGTACTAATTATATAATTATCTTGAAACAAAAAGAGTCAATGCCCAATCTTTGAATCTTAGCAGCTATGGACCTGTTTAGTGTTTGGATGGGAGACCGCCTCGGAAAACCAGGTGCTCTAATATTATTGGAAATTCATTACTAATTATATAATAATCTTTAAAAAAAAAAAAAAAAAAAAAAAAAAAAAAAAGAGTCAATGCCCGATCTCTTAATCTTAGCAGGTATTGGCCTGGTTAGTGCTTGGATGGGAGACCGCCTGGGAATACCAGGTGCTTTAAGCTTTAGGGTTTTCTTTCCTACTTATATAATGTACCGGCGATTAGATTGGCTGATCTTTAAATAGCTCTCTCTTTGCAGCAGTCTTTGCTTATGGCCATACCACCCTGGCTATGCCAGATCATGTCTGAGCTCGGAAGCTAAGCAGGTTTGGGCCTGGTTAGTAATTGGATGGGAGACCCCCTGGTAATACCAGTTGCTTTAAGATTTTTGGAATTTTTTTACAAATTATATAATAATCTTGCAAGAAAAAAAGAAAGGAGTCAATGCCCCATATCTGAATCTTAGCAGGTATGGGCCTGGTTAGTAATTGGATGGGAGACACCCTGGTAATACCAGTTGCTTTAAGATTTTTGGAAATTTTTCACAAATTATATAATAATCTTGCAAAAAAAAAAAAAAAAAAAGAGTAAATGCCCAATCTTTGAATCTTAGAAGGTATGGACCTGTTTAGTGCTTGGATGGGAGACCGCCTCGGAATACCAGTTTCTGTAATATTTTTGGAAATTTGTACTAATTATATAATTATCTTGAAACAAAAAGAGTCAATGCCCAATCTTTGAATCTTAGCAGCTATGGACCTGTTTAGTGTTTGGATGGGAGACCGCCTCGGAAAACCAGGTGCTCTAATATTATTGGAAATTCATTACTAATTATATAATAATCTTAAAAAAAAAAAAAAAAAAAAAAAAAAGAGTCAATGCCCGATCTCTTAATCTTAGCAGGTATTGGCCTGGTTAGTGCTTGGATGGGAGACCGCCTGGGAATACCAGGTGCTTTAAGCTTTAGGGTTTTCTTTCCTACTTATATAATGTACCAGCGATTAGATTGACTGATCTTTAAATAGCTCTCTCTTTGCAGCAGTCTTCGCTTATGGCCATACCACCCTTGCTATGCCAGATCATGTCTGAGCTCGGAAGCTAAGCACGTTTGGGCCTGGTTAGTAATTGGATGGGAGACCCCCTGGTAATACCAGTTGATTTAAGATTTTTGTAAATTTTTCACAAATTATATAATAATCTTGAAAAAAAAAAGAGTGAATGCCCATTCTTTGAATCTTAGCAGTCATTGACCTGTGTAGTGTTTGGATGGGAGACCCCCTGGTAATACCAGGTGCTCTAATATTATTGGAAATGTATTACTAATTATATAATAATCTTAAAAAAAAAGAGCCAATGCCCGATCTCTTAATCTTAGCAGGTATTGGCCTGGTTAGTGCTTGGATGGGAGACCGCCTCGGAATACCAGGTGCTGTAAGCTTTTGGATTTTCATTCCTACTTATATAATGTATGGGCGATTTGACTGGCTGATCTTTAAATAGTCTTCTCTTTGCAGTATCCTTCGCTTGCGACCGTAACAACCTGGCTATGCCTGATCTCGTCTGCTCTCGGAAGCTAAGCAGGTTTGGTCCTGTATAATGTACCGGCGATTAGATTGGCTGATCTTTAAATAGCTCTCTCTTTGCAGCAGTCTTCGCTTATGGCCATTCCACCCTGGCTATGCCAGATCATGTCTGAGCTCGGAAACTAAGCAGGTTTCGGCCTGGTTAGTAATTGGATGGCAGACCCCCTGGTAATACCAGTTGCTTTAAGATTTTTGGAATTTTTTCACAAATTATATAATAATCTTGCAAGAAAAAAAGAAAGGAGTCAATGCCCCATATCTGAATCTTAGCAGGTATGGGCCTGGTTAGTAATTGGATGGGAGACACCCTGGTAATACCAGTTGCTTTAAGATTTTTGGAAATTTTTCACAAATTATATAATAATCTTGAAAAAAAAAAAAAAGTCAATGCCCGATCTCTGAATAATAGCAGGTTTTGCCTGGTTAGTACTTGGATGGAAGACGGCCGGGAAATACCAGTTGCTGTAATATTTTTGGCAATTTTTACTAATTACATAATAATCTTGCAAAAAAAAAAAAAAAAAGAGTAAATGCCCAATCTTTGAATCTTAGGAGGTATGGACCTGTTTAGTGCTTGGATGGGAGACCGCCTCGGAATACCAGTTGCTGTAATATTTTTGGAAATTTGTACTAATTATATAATTATCTTGAAACAAAAAGAGTCAATGCCCAATCTTTGAATCTTAGCAGCTATGGACCTGTTTAGTGTTTGGATGGGAGACCGCCTCGGAAAACCAGGTGCTCTAATATTATTGGAAATTCATTACTAATTATATAATAATCTTTAAAAAAAAAAAAAAAAAAAAAAAAAAAAAAAAGAGTCAATGCCCGATCTCTTAATCTTAGCAGGTATTGGCCTGGTTAGTGCTTGGATGGGAGACCGCCTGGGAATACCAGGTGCTTTAAGCTTTAGGGTTTTCTTTCCTACTTATATAATGTACCGGCGATTAGATTGGCTGATCTTTAAATAGCTCTCTCTTTGCAGCAGTCTTTGCTTATGGCCATACCACCCTGGCTATGCCAGATCATGTCTGAGCTCGGAAGCTAAGCAGGTTTGGGCCTGGTTAGTAATTGGATGGGAGACCCCCTGGTAATACCAGTTGCTCTAAGATTTTTGTAAATTTTTCACAAATTATATAATAATCTTGAAAAAAAAAAGAGTCAATGCCCATTCTTTGAATCTTAGCAGTCATGGACCTGTTTAGTGTCTGGATGGGAGACCGCCTCGGAATACCAGGTGCTCTAATATTATTGGAAATTTATTACTAATTATATAATAATCTTAAAAAAAAAAAAAAAAAAAAAAGAGTCAATGCCCGATCTCTTAATCTTAGCAGGTATTGGCCTGGTTAGTGCTTGGATGGGAGACCGCCTGGGAATACCAGGTGCTTTAAGCTTTAGGGTTTTCTTTCCTACTTATATAATGTACCGGCGATTAGATTGGCTGATCTTTAAATAGCTCTCTCTTTGCAGCAGTCTTTGCTTATGGCCATACCACCCTGGCTATGCCAGATCATGTCTGAGCTCGGAAGCTAAGCAGGTTTGGGCCTGGTTAGTAATTGGATGGGAGACCCCCTGGTAATACCAGTTGCTCTAAGATTTTTGTAAATTTTTCACAAATTATATAATAATCTTGAAAAAAAAAAAGAGTCAATGCCCATTCTTTGAATCTTAGCAGTCATGGACCTGTTTAGTGTCTGGATGGGAGACCGCCTCGGAATACCAGGTGCTCTAATATTATTGGAAATTTATTACTAATTATATAATAATCTTAAAAAAAAAGAGCCAATGCCCGATCTCTCAATCTTAGCAGGTATTGGCCTGGTTAGTGCTTGGATGGGAGACCGCCTCGGAATACCAGGTGCTGTAAGCTTTTGGATTTTCATTCCTACTTATATAATGTATGGGCGATTTGATTGGCTGATCTTTAAATAGTCTTCTCTTTGCAGTATCCTTCGCTTGCGACCGTAACAACCTGGCTATGCCTGATCTCGTCTGCTCTCGGAAGCTAAGCAGGTTTGGTCCTGTATAATGTACCGGCGATTAGATTGGCTGATCTTTAAATAGCTCTCTCTTTGCAGCAGTCTTCGCTTATGGCCATTCCACCCTGGCTATGCCAGATCATGTCTGAGCTCGGAAACTAAGCAGGTTTCGGCCTGGTTAGTAATTGGATGGCAGACCCCCTGGTAATACCAGTTACTTTAAGATTTTTGGAATTTTTTCACAAATTATATAATAATCTTGCAAGAAAAAAAGAAAGGAGTCAATGCCCCATATCTGAATCTTAGCAGGTATGGGCCTGGTTAGTAATTGGATGGGAGACACCCTGGTAATACCAGTTGCTTTAAGATTTTTGGAAATTTTTCACAAATTATATAATAATCTTGAAAAAAAAAAAAAAGTCAATGCCCGATCTCTGAATAATAGCAGGTTTTGCCTGGTTAGTACTTGGATGGAAGACGGCCGGGAAATACCAGTTGCTGTAATATTTTTGGCAATTTTTACTAATTACATAATAATCTTGCAAAAAAAAAAAAAAAAAGAGTAAATGCCCAATCTTTGAATCTTAGGAGGTATGGACCTGTTTAGTGCTTGGATGGGAGACCGCCTCGGAATACCAGTTGCTGTAATATTTTTGGAAATTTGTACTAATTATATAATTATCTTGAAACAAAAAGAGTCAATGCCCAATCTTTGAATCTTAGCAGCTATGGACCTGTTTAGTGTTTGGATGGGAGACCGCCTCGGAAAACCAGGTGCTCTAATATTATTGGAAATTCATTACTAATTATATAATAATCTTTAAAAAAAAAAAAAAAAAAAAAAAAAAAAAAGAGTCAATGCCCGATCTCTTAATCTTAGCAGGTATTGGCCTGGTTAGTGCTTGGATGGGAGACCGCCTGGGAATACCAGGTGCTTTAAGCTTTAGGGTTTTCTTTCCTACTTATATAATGTACCGGCGATTAGATTGGCTGATCTTTAAATAGCTCTCTCTTTGCAGCAGTCTTTGCTTATGGCCATACCACCCTGGCTATGGCAGATCATGTCTGAGCTCGGAAGCTAAGCAGGTTTGGGCCTGGTTAGTAATTGGATGGGAGACCCCCTGGTAATACCAGTTGCTCTAAGATTTTTGTAAATTTTTCACAAATTATATAATAATCTTGAAAAAAAAAAGAGTCAATGCCCATTCTTTGAATCTTAGCAGTCATGGACCTGTTTAGTGTCTGGATGGGAGACCGCCTCGGAATACCAGGTGCTCTAATATTATTGGAAATTTATTACTAATTATATAATAATCTTAAAAAAAAAAAAAAAAAAAAAGAGTCAATGCCCGATCTCTTAATCTTAGCAGGTATTGGCCTGGTTAGTGCTTGGATGGGAGACCGCCTGGGAATAACAGGTGCTTTAAGCTTTAGGGTTTTCTTTCCTACTTATATAATGTACCGGCGATTAGATTGACTGATCTTTAAATAGCTCTCTCTTTGCAGCAGTCTTCGCTTATGGCCATACCACCCTGGCTATGCCAGATCATGTCTGAGCTCGGAAGCTAAGCAGGTTTGGGCCTGGTTAGTAATTGGATGGGAGACCCCCTGGTAATACCAGTTGCTTTAAGATTTTTGGAATTTTTTTACAAATTATATAATAATCTTGCAAGAAAAAAAGAAAGGAGTCAATGCCCCATATCTGAATCTTAGCAGGTATGGGCCTGGTTAGTAATTGGATGGGAGACACCCTGGTAATACCAGTTGCTTTAAGATTTTTGGAAATTTTTCACAAATTATATAATAATCTTGCAAAAAAAAAAAAAAAAAGAGTAAATGCCCAATCTTTGAATCTTAGAAGGTATGGACCTGTTTAGTGCTTGGATGGGAGACCGCCTCGGAATACCAGTTGCTGTAATATTTTTGGAAATTTGTACTAATTATATAATTATCTTGAAACAAAAAGAGTCAATGCCCAATCTTTGAATCTTAGCAGCTATGGACCTGTTTAGTGTTTGGATGGGAGACCGCCTCGGAAAACCAGGTGCTCTAATATTATTGGAAATTCATTACTAATTATATAATAATCTTTAAAAAAAAAAAAAAAAAAAAAAAAAAGAGTCAATGCCCGATCTCTTAATCTTAGCAGGTATTGGCCTGGTTAGTGCTTGGATGGGAGACCGCCTGGGAATACCAGGTGCTTTAAGCTTTAGGGTTTTCTTTCCTACTTATATTAGATTGGCTGATCTTTAAATAGCTCTCTCTTTGCAGCAGTCTTTGCTTATGGCCATACCACCCTGGCTATGCCAGATCATGTATGAGCTCGGAAGCTAAGCAGGTTTGGGCCTGGTTAGTAATTGGATGGGAGACCCCCTGGTAATACCAGTTGCTCTAAGATTTTTGTAAATTTTTCACAAATTATATAATAATCTTGAAAAAAAAAAGAGTCAATGCCCATTCTTTGAATCTTAGCAGTCATGGACCTGTTTAGTGTCTGGATGGGAGACCGCCTCGGAATACCAGGTGCTCTAATATTATTGGAAATTTATTACTAATTATATAATAATCTTTAAAAAAAAAAAAAAAAAAAAAGAGTCAATGCCCGATCTCTTAATCTTAGCAGGTATTGGCCTGGTTAGTGCTTGGATGGGAGACCGCCTGGGAATAACAGGTGCTTTAAGCTTTAGGGTTTTCTTTCCTACTTATATAATGTACCGGCGATTAGATTGACTGATCTTTAAATAGCTCTCTCTTTGCAGCAGTCTTCGCTTATGGCCATACCACCCTGGCTATGCCAGATCATGTCTGAGCTCGTAAGCTAAGCAGGTTTGGGCCTGGTTAGTAATTGGATGGGAGACCCCCTGGTAATACCAGTTGCTTTAAGATTTTTGTAAATTTTTCACAAATTATATAATAATCTTGAAAAAAAAAAAAAAGTCAATGCCCGATCTCTGAATAATAGCAGGTTTTGCCTGGTTAGTACTTGGATGGAAGACGGCCGGGAAATACCAGTTGCTGTAATATTTTTGGCAATTTTTACTAATTACATAATAATCTTGCAAAAAAAAAAAAAAAAAAAGAGTAAATGCCCAATCTTTGAATCTTAGGAGGTATGGACCTGTTTAGTGCTTGGATGGGAGACCGCCTCGGAATACCAGTTGCTGTAATATTTTTGGAAATTTGTACTAATTATATAATTATCTTGAAACAAAAAGAGTCAATGCCCAATCTTTGAATCTTAGCAGCTATGGACCTGTTTAGTGTTTGGATGGGAGACCGCCTCGGAAAACCAGGTGCTCTAATATTATTGGAAATTCATTACTAATTATATAATAATCTTTAAAAAAAAAAAAAAAAAAAAAAGAGTCAATGCCCGATCTCTTAATCTTAGCAGGTATTGGCCTGGTTAGTGCTTGGATGGGAGACCGCCTGGGAATACCAGGTGCTTTAAGCTTTAGGGTTTTCTTTCCTACTTATATAATGTACCGGCGATTAGATTGGCTGATCTTTAAATAGCTCTCTCTTTGCAGCAGTCTTTGCTTATGGCCATACCACCCTGGCTATGCCAGATCATGTCTGAGCTCGGAAGCTAAGCAGGTTTGGGCCTGGTTAGTAATTGGATGGGAGACCCCCTGGTAATACCAGTTGCTCTAAGATTTTTGTAAATTTTTCACAAATTATATAATAATCTTGAAAAAAAAAAGAGTCAATGCCCATTCTTTGAATCTTAGCAGTCATGGACCTGTTTAGTGTCTGGATGGGAGACCGCCTCGGAATACCAGGTGCTCTAATATTATTGGAAATTTATTACTAATTATATAATAATCTAAAAAAAAAAAAAAAAAAAAAAAGAGTCAATGCCCGATCTCTTAATCTTAGCAGGTATTGGCCTGGTTAGTGCTTGGATGGGAGACCGCCTGGGAATAACAGGTGCTTTAAGCTTTAGGGTTTTCTTTCCTACTTATATAATGTACCGGCGATTAGATTGACTGATCTTTAAATAGCTCTCTCTTTGCAGCAGTCTTCGCTTATGGCCATACCACCCTGGCTATGCCAGATCATGTCTGAGCTCGGAAGCTAAGCAGGTTTGGGCCTGGTTAGTAATTGGATGGGAGACCCCCTGGTAATACCAGTTGCTTTAAGATTTTTGTAAATTTTTCACAAATTATATAATAATCTTGAAAAAAAAAAGAGTGAATGCCCATTCTTTGAATCTTAGCAGTCATTGACCTGTGTAGTGTTTGGATGGGAGACCCCCTGGTAATACCAGGTGCTCTAATATTATTGGAAATGTATTACTAATTATATAATAATCTTAAAAAAAAAGAGCCAATGCCCGATCTCTTAATCTTAGCAGGTATTGGCCTGGTTAGTGCTTGGATGGGAGACCGCCTCGGAATACCAGGTGCTGTAAGCTTTTGGATTTTCATTCCTACTTATATAATGTATGGGCGATTTGATTGGCTGATCTTTAAATAGTCTTCTCTTTGCAGTATCCTTCGCTTGCGACCGTAACAACCTGGCTATGCCTGATCTCGTCTGCTCTCGGAAGCTAAGCAGGTTTGGTCCTGTATAATGTACCGGCGATTAGATTGGCTGATCTTTAAATAGCTCTCTCTTTGCAACAGTCTTCGCTTATGGCCATTCCACCCTGGCTATGCCAGATCATGTCTGAGCTCGGAAACTAAGCAGGTTTCGGCCTGGTTAGTAATTGGATGGCAGACCCCCTGGTAATACCAGTTGCTTTAAGATTTTTGGAATTTTTTTACAAATTATATAATAATCTTGCAAGAAAAAAAGAAAGGAGTCAATGCCCCATATCTGAATCTTAGCAGGTATGGGCCTGGTTAGTAATTGGATGGGAGACACCCTGGTAATACCAGTTGCTTTAAGATTTTTGGAAATTTTTCACAAATTATATAATAATCTTGCAAAAAAAAAAAAAAAAGAGTAAATGCCCAATCTTTGAATCTTAGAAGGTATGGACCTGTTTAGTGCTTGGATGGGAGACCGCCTCGGAATACCAGTTGCTGTAATATTTTTGGAAATTTGTACTAATTATATAATTATCTTGAAACAAAAAGAGTCAATGCCCAATCTTTGAATCTTAGCAGCTATGGACCTGTTTAGTGTTTGGATGGGAGACCGCCTCGGAAAACCAGGTGCTCTAATATTATTGGAAATTCATTACTAATTATATAATAATCTTTAAAAAAAAAAAAAAAAAAAAAAAAAAAGAGTCAATGCCCGATCTCTTAATCTTAGCAGGTATTGGCCTGGTTAGTGCTTGGATGGGAGACCGCCTGGGAATACCAGGTGCTTTAAGCTTTAGGGTTTTCTTTCCTACTTATATAATGTACCGGCGATTAGATTGGCTGATCTTTAAATAGCTCTCTCTTTGCAGCAGTCTTTGCTTATGGCCATACCACCCTGGCTATGCCAGATCATGTCTGAGCTCGGAAGCTAAGCAGGTTTGGGCCTGGTTAGTAATTGGATGGGAGACCCCCTGGTAATACCAGTTGCTCTAAGATTTTTGTAAATTTTTCACAAATTATATAATAATCTTGAAAAAAAAAAGAGTCAATGCCCATTCTTTGAATCTTAGCAGTCATGGACCTGTTTAGTGTCTGGATGGGAGACCGCCTCGGAATACCAGGTGCTCTAATATTATTGGAAATTTATTACTAATTATATAATAATCTTAAAAAAAAAGAGCCAATGCCCGATCTCTTAATCTTAGCAGGTATTGGCCTGGTTAGTGCTTGGATGGGAGACCGCCTCGGAATACCAGGTGCTGTAAGCTTTTGGATTTTCCTTCCTACTTATATAATGTATGGGCGATTTGATTGGCTGATCTTTAAATAGTCTTCTCTTTGCAGTATCCTTCGCTTGCGACCGTAACAACCTGGCTATGCCTGATCTCGTCTGCTCTCGGAAGCTAAGCAGGTTTGGTCCTGTATAATGTACCGGCGATTAGATTGGCTGATCTTTAAATAGCTCTCTCTTTGCAGCAGTCTTCGCTTATGGCCATTCCACCCTGGCTATGCCAGATCATGTCTGAGCTCGGAAACTAAGCAGGTTTCGGCCTGGTTAGTAATTGGATGGCAGACCCCCTGGTAATACCAGTTGCTTTAAGATTTTTGGAATTTTTTCACAAATTATATAATAATCTTGCAAGAAAAAAAGAAAGGAGTCAATGCCCCATATCTGAATCTTAGCAGGTATGGGCCTGGTTAGTAATTGGATGGGAGACACCCTGGTAATACCAGTTGCTTTAAGATTTTTGGAAATTTTTCACAAATTATATAATAATCTTGAAAAAAAAAAAAAGTCAATGCCCGATCTCTGAATAATAGCAGGTTTTGCCTGGTTAGTACTTGGATGGAAGACGGCCGGGAAATACCAGTTGCTGTAATATTTTTGGCAATTTTTACTAATTACATAATAATCTTGCAACAAAAAAAAAAAAAAAGAGTAAATGCCCAATCTTTGAATCTTAGGAGGTATGGACCTGTTTAGTGCTTGGATGGGAGACCGCCTCGGAATACCAGTTGCTGTAATATTTTTGGAAATTTGTACTAATTATATAATTATCTTGAAACAAAAAGAGTCAATGCCCAATCTTTGAATCTTAGCAGCTATGGACCTGTTTAGTGTTTGGATGGGAGACCGCCTCGGAAAACCAGGTGCTCTAATATTATTGGAAATTCATTACTAATTATATAATAATCTTAAAAAAAAAAAAAAAAAAAAAAAAAGAGTCAATGCCCGATCTCTTAATCTTAGCAGGTATTGGCCTGGTTAGTGCTTGGATGGGAGACCGCCTGGGAATACCAGGTGCTTTAAGCTTTAGGGTTTTCTTTCCTACTTATATAATGTACCAGCGATTAGATTGACTGATCTTTAAATAGCTCTCTCTTTGCAGCAGTCTTCGCTTATGGCCATACCACCCTTGCTATGCCAGATCATGTCTGAGCTCGGAAGCTAAGCACGTTTGGGCCTGGTTAGTAATTGGATGGGAGACCCCCTGGTAATACCAGTTGATTTAAGATTTTTGTAAATTTTTCACAAATTATATAATAATCTTGAAAAAAAAAAGAGTGAATGCCCATTCTTTGAATCTTAGCAGTCATTGACCTGTGTAGTGTTTGGATGGGAGACCCCCTGGTAATACCAGGTGCTCTAATATTATTGGAAATTTATTACTAATTATATAATAATCTTAAAAAAAAAGAGCCAATGCCCGATCTCTTAATCTTAGCAGGTATTGGCCTGGTTAGTGCTTGGATGGGAGACCGCCTCGGAATACCAGGTGCTGTAAGCTTTTGGATTTTCATTCCTACTTATATAATGTATGGGCGATTTGATTGGCTGATCTTTAAATAGTCTTCTCTTTGCAGTATCCTTCGCTTGCGACCGTAACAACCTGGCTATGCCTGATCTCGTCTGCTCTCGGAAGCTAAGCAGGTTTGGTCCTGTATAATGTACCGGCGATTAGATTGGCTGATCTTTAAATAGCTCTCTCTTTGCAGCAGTCTTCGCTTATGGCCATTCCACCCTGGCTATGCCAGATCATGTCTGAGCTCGGAAACTAAGCAGGTTTCGGCCTGGTTAGTAATTGGATGGCAGACCCCCTGGTAATACCAGTTGCTTTAAGATTTTTGGAAATTTTTCACAAATTATATAATAATCTTGCAAGAAAAAAAGAAAGGAGTCAATGCCCCATATCTGAATCTTAGCAGGTATGGGCCTGGTTAGTAATTGGATGGGAGACACCCTGGTAATACCAGTTGCTTTAAGATTTTTGGAAATTTTTCACAAATTATATAATAATCTTGAAAAAAAAAAAAAAGTCAATGCCCGATCTCTGAATAATAGCAGGTTTTGCCTGGTTAGTACTTGGATGGAAGACGGCCGGGAAATACCAGTTGCTGTAATATTTTTGGCAATTTTTACTAATTACATAATAATCTTGAAACAAAAAAAAAAAAAAAAGAGTAAATGCCCAATCTTTGAATCTTAGGAGGTATGGACCTGTTTAGTGCTTGGATGGGAGACCGCCTCGGAATACCAGTTGCTGTAATATTTTTGGAAATTTGTACTAATTATATAATTATCTTGAAACAAAAAGAGTCAATGCCCAATCTTTGAATCTTAGCAGCTATGGACCTGTTTAGTGTTTGGATGGGAGACCGCCTCGGAAAACCAGGTGCTCTAATATTATTGGAAATTCATTACTAATTATATAATAATCTTAAAAAAAAAAAAAAAAAAAAAAGAGTCAATGCCCGATCTCTTAATCTTAGCAGGTATTGGCCTGGTTAGTGCTTGGATGGGAGACCGCCTGGGAATACCAGGTGCTTTAAGCTTTAGGGTTTTCTTTCCTACTTATATTATGTACCGGCGATTAGATTGACTGATCTTTAAATAGCTCTCTCTTTGCAGCAGTCTTCGCTTATGGCCATACCACCCTTGCTATGCCAGA
Source organism: Carassius gibelio (assembly GCF_023724105.1). NCBI lineage: Eukaryota > Metazoa > Chordata > Actinopteri > Cypriniformes > Cyprinidae > Carassius > Carassius gibelio. The sequence goes on from NC_068373.1 coordinate 4,049,594, forward strand.
TCATGTCTGAGCTCGGAAGCTAAGCACGTTTGGGCCTGGTTAGTAATTGGATGGGAGACCCCCTGGTAATACCAGTTGCTTTAAGATTTTTGTAAATTTTTCACAAATTATATAATAATCTTGAAAAAAAAAAGAGTGAATGCCCATTCTTTGAATCTTAGCAGTCATTGACCTGTGTAGTGTTTGGATGGGAGACCCCCTGGTAATACCAGGTGCTCTAATATTATTGGAAATTTATTACTAATTATATAATAATCTTAAAAAAAAAGAGCCAATGCCCGATCTCTTAATCTTAGCAGGTATTGGCCTGGTTAGTGCTTGGATGGGAGACCGCCTCGGAATACCAGGTGCTGTAAGCTTTTGGATTTTCATTCCTACTTATATAATGTATGGGCGATTTGATTGGCTGATCTTTAAATAGTCTTCTCTTTGCAGTATCCTTCGCTTGCGACCGTAACAACCTGGCTATGCCTGATCTCGTCTGCTCTCGGAAGCTAAGCAGGTTTGGTCCTGTATAATGTACCGGCGATTAGATTGGCTGATCTTTAAATAGCTCTCTCTTTGCAGCAGTCTTCGCTTATGGCCATTCCACCCTGGCTATGCCAGATCATGTCTGAGCTCGGAAACTAAGCAGGTTTCGGCCTGGTTAGTAATTGGATGGCAGACCCCCTGGTAATACCAGTTGCTTTAAGATTTTTGGAAATTTTTCACAAATTATATAATAATCTTGCAAGAAAAAAAGAAAGGAGTCAATGCCCCATATCTGAATCTTAGCAGGTATGGGCCTGGTTAGTAATTGGATGGGAGACACCCTGGTAATACCAGTTGCTTTAAGATTTTTGGAAATTTTTCACAAATTATATAATAATCTTGCAAAAAAAAAAAAAAAAGAGTAAATGCCCAATCTTTGAATCTTAGAAGGTATGGACCTGTTTAGTGCTTGGATGGGAGACCGCCTCGGAATACCAGTTGCTGTAATATTTTTGGAAATTTGTACTAATTATATAATTATCTTGAAACAAAAAGAGTCAATGCCCAATCTTTGAATCTTAGCAGCTATGGACCTGTTTAGTGTTTGGATGGGAGACCGCCTCGGAAAACCAGGTGCTCTAATATTATTGGAAATTCATTACTAATTATATAATAATCTTTAAAAAAAAAAAAAAAAAAAAAAAAAAAGAGTCAATGCCCGATCTCTTAATCTTAGCAGGTATTGGCCTGGTTAGTGCTTGGATGGGAGACCGCCTGGGAATACCAGGTGCTTTAAGCTTTAGGGTTTTCTTTCCTACTTATATAATGTACCGGCGATTAGATTGGCTGATCTTTAAATAGCTCTCTCTTTGCAGCAGTCTTTGCTTATGGCCATACCACCCTGGCTATGCCAGATCATGTCTGAGCTCGGAAGCTAAGCAGGTTTGGGCCTGGTTAGTAATTGGATGGGAGACCCCCTGGTAATACCAGTTGCTCTAAGATTTTTGTAAATTTTTCACAAATTATATAATAATCTTGAAAAAAAAAAGAGTCAATGCCCATTCTTTGAATCTTAGCAGTCATGGACCTGTTTAGTGTCTGGATGGGAGACCGCCTCGGAATACCAGGTGCTCTAATATTATTGGAAATTTATTACTAATTATATAATAATCTTAAAAAAAAAGAGCCAATGCCCGATCTCTTAATCTTAGCAGGTATTGGCCTGGTTAGTGCTTGGATGGGAGACCGCCTCGGAATACCAGGTGCTGTAAGCTTTTGGATTTTCCTTCCTACTTATATAATGTATGGGCGATTTGATTGGCTGATCTTTAAATAGTCTTCTCTTTGCAGTATCCTTCGCTTGCGACCGTAACAACCTGGCTATGCCTGATCTCGTCTGCTCTCGGAAGCTAAGCAGGTTTGGTCCTGTATAATGTACCGGCGATTAGATTGGCTGATCTTTAAATAGCTCTCTCTTTGCAGCAGTCTTCGCTTATGGCCATTCCACCCTGGCTATGCCAGATCATGTCTGAGCTCGGAAACTAAGCAGGTTTCGGCCTGGTTAGTAATTGGATGGCAGACCCCCTGGTAATACCAGTTGCTTTAAGATTTTTGGAATTTTTTCACAAATTATATAATAATCTTGCAAGAAAAAAAGAAAGGAGTCAATGCCCCATATCTGAATCTTAGCAGGTATGGGCCTGGTTAGTAATTGGATGGGAGACACCCTGGTAATACCAGTTGCTTTAAGATTTTTGGAAATTTTTCACAAATTATATAATAATCTTGAAAAAAAAAAAAAAGTCAATGCCCGATCTCTGAATAATAGCAGGTTTTGCCTGGTTAGTACTTGGATGGAAGACGGCCGGGAAATACCAGTTGCTGTAATATTTTTGGCAATTTTTACTAATTACATAATAATCTTGCAACAAAAAAAAAAAAAAAGAGTAAATGCCCAATCTTTGAATCTTAGGAGGTATGGACCTGTTTAGTGCTTGGATGGGAGACCGCCTCGGAATACCAGTTGCTGTAATATTTTTGGAAATTTGTACTAATTATATAATTATCTTGAAACAAAAAGAGTCAATGCCCAATCTTTGAATCTTAGCAGCTATGGACCTGTTTAGTGTTTGGATGGGAGACCGCCTCGGAAAACCAGGTGCTCTAATATTATTGGAAATTCATTACTAATTATATAATAATCTTAAAAAAAAAAAAAAAAAAAAAAAAAAAAGAGTCAATGCCCGATCTCTTAATCTTAGCAGGTATTGGCCTGGTTAGTGCTTGGATGGGAGACCGCCTGGGAATACCAGGTGCTTTAAGCTTTAGGGTTTTCTTTCCTACTTATATAATGTACCAGCGATTAGATTGACTGATCTTTAAATAGCTCTCTCTTTGCAGCAGTCTTCGCTTATGGCCATACCACCCTTGCTATGCCAGATCATGTCTGAGCTCGGAAGCTAAGCACGTTTGGGCCTGGTTAGTAATTGGATGGGAGACCCCCTGGTAATACCAGTTGATTTAAGATTTTTGTAAATTTTTCACAAATTATATAATAATCTTGAAAAAAAAAAGAGTGAATGCCCATTCTTTGAATCTTAGCAGTCATTGACCTGTGTAGTGTTTGGATGGGAGACCCCCTGGTAATACCAGGTGCTCTAATATTATTGGAAATTTATTACTAATTATATAATAATCTTAAAAAAAAAGAGCCAATGCCCGATCTCTTAATCTTAGCAGGTATTGGCCTGGTTAGTGCTTGGATGGGAGACCGCCTCGGAATACCAGGTGCTGTAAGCTTTTGGATTTTCATTCCTACTTATATAATGTATGGGCGATTTGATTGGCTGATCTTTAAATAGTCTTCTCTTTGCAGTATCCTTCGCTTGCGACCGTAACAACCTGGCTATGCCTGATCTCGTCTGCTCTCGGAAGCTAAGCAGGTTTGGTCCTGTATAATGTACCGGCGATTAGATTGGCTGATCTTTAAATAGCTCTCTCTTTGCAGCAGTCTTCGCTTATGGCCATTCCACCCTGGCTATGCCAGATCATGTCTGAGCTCGGAAACTAAGCAGGTTTCGGCCTGGTTAGTAATTGGATGGCAGACCCCCTGGTAATACCAGTTGCTTTAAGATTTTTGGAAATTTTTCACAAATTATATAATAATCTTGCAAGAAAAAAAGAAAGGAGTCAATGCCCCATATCTGAATCTTAGCAGGTATGGGCCTGGTTAGTAATTGGATGGGAGACACCCTGGTAATACCAGTTGCTTTAAGATTTTTGGAAATTTTTCACAAATTATATAATAATCTTGAAAAAAAAAAAAAAGTCAATGCCCGATCTCTGAATAATAGCAGGTTTTGCCTGGTTAGTACTTGGATGGAAGACGGCCGGGAAATACCAGTTGCTGTAATATTTTTGGCAATTTTTACTAATTACATAATAATCTTGCAACAAAAAAAAAAAAAAAAAGAGTAAATGCCCAATCTTTGAATCTTAGGAGGTATGGACCTGTTTAGTGCTTGGATGGGAGACCGCCTCGGAATACCAGTTGCTGTAATATTTTTGGAAATTTGTACTAATTATATAATTATCTTGAAACAAAAAGAGTCAATGCCCAATCTTTGAATCTTAGCAGCTATGGACCTGTTTAGTGTTTGGATGGGAGACCGCCTCGGAAAACCAGGTGCTCTAATATTATTGGAAATTCATTACTAATTATATAATAATCTTAAAAAAAAAAAAAAAAAAAAAAGAGTCAATGCCCGATCTCTTAATCTTAGCAGGTATTGGCCTGGTTAGTGCTTGGATGGGAGACCGCCTGGGAATACCAGGTGCTTTAAGCTTTAGGGTTTTCTTTCCTACTTATATTATGTACCGGCGATTAGATTGACTGATCTTTAAATAGCTCTCTCTTTGCAGCAGTCTTCGCTTATGGCCATACCACCCTTGCTATGCCAGATCATGTCTGAGCTCGGAAGCTAAGCACGTTTGGGCCTGGTTAGTAATTGGATGGGAGACCCCCTGGTAATACCAGTTGCTTTAAGATTTTTGTAAATTTTTCACAAATTATATAATAATCTTGAAAAAAAAAAGAGTGAATGCCCATTCTTTGAATCTTAGCAGTCATTGACCTGTGTAGTGTTTGGATGGGAGACCCCCTGGTAATACCAGGTGCTCTAATATTATTGGAAATTTATTACTAATTATATAATAATCTTAAAAAAAAAGAGCCAATGCCCGATCTCTTAATCTTAGCAGGTATTGGCCTGGTTAGTGCTTGGATGGGAGACCGCCTCGGAATACCAGGTGCTGTAAGCTTTTGGATTTTCATTCCTACTTATATAATGTATGGGCGATTTGATTGGCTGATCTTTAAATAGTCTTCTCTTTGCAGTATCCTTCGCTTGCGACCGTAACAACCTGGCTATGCCTGATCTCGTCTGCTCTCGGAAGCTAAGCAGGTTTGGTCCTGTATAATGTACCGGCGATTAGATTGGCTGATCTTTAAATAGCTCTCTCTTTGCAGCAGTCTTCGCTTATGGCCATTCCACCCTGGCTATGCCAGATCATGTCTGAGCTCGGAAACTAAGCAGGTTTCGGCCTGGTTAGTAATTGGATGGCAGACCCCCTGGTAATACCAGTTGCTTTAAGATTTTTGGAAATTTTTCACAAATTATATAATAATCTTGCAAGAAAAAAAGAAAGGAGTCAATGCCCCATATCTGAATCTTAGCAGGTATGGGCCTGGTTAGTAATTGGATGGGAGACACCCTGGTAATACCAGTTGCTTTAAGATTTTTGGAAATTTTTCACAAATTATATAATAATCTTGAAAAAAAAAAAAAAGTCAATGCCCGATCTCTGAATAATAGCAGGTTTTGCCTGGTTAGTACTTGGATGGAAGACGGCCGGGAAATACCAGTTGCTGTAATATTTTTGGCAATTTTTACTAATTACATAATAATCTTGCAACAAAAAAAAAAAAAAGAGTAAATGCCCAATCTTTGAATCTTAGGAGGTATGGACCTGTTTAGTGCTTGGATGGGAGACCGCCTCGGAATACCAGTTGCTGTAATATTTTTGGAAATTTGTACTAATTATATAATTATCTTGAAACAAAAAGAGTCAATGCCCAATCTTTGAATCTTAGCAACTATGGACCTGTTTAGTGTTTGGATGGGAGACCGCCTGGGAATACCAGGTGCTTTAAGCTTTAGGGTTTTCTTTCCTACTTATATAATGTACCGGCGATTAGATTGGCTGATCTTTAAATAGCTCTCTCTTTGCAGCAGTCTTTGCTTATGGCCATACCACCCTGGCTATGCCAGATCATGTCTGAGCTCGGAAGCTAAGCAGGTTTGGGCCTGGTTAGTAATTGGATGGGAGACCCCCTGGTAATACCAGTTGCTCTAAGATTTTTGTAAATTTTTCACAAATTATATAATAATCTTGAAAAAAAAAAGAGTCAATGCCCATTCTTTGAATCTTAGCAGTCATGGACCTGTTTAGTGTTTGGATGGGAGACCGCCTCGGAATACCAGGTGCTCTAATATTATTGGAAATTTATTACTAATTATATAATAATCTTAAAAAAAAGAGCCAATGCCCGATCTCTTAATCTTAGCAGGTATTGGCCTGGTTAGTGCTTGGATGGGAGACCGCCTCGGAATACCAGGTGCTGTAAGCTTTTGGATTTTCATTCCTACTTATATAATGTATGGGCGATTTGATTGGCTGATCTTTAAATAGTCTTCTCTTTGCAGTATCCTTCGCTTGCGACCGTAACAACCTGGCTATGCCTGATCTCGTCTGCTCTCGGAAGCTAAGCAGGTTTGGTCCTGTATAATGTACCGGCGATTAGATTGGCTGATCTTTAAATAGCTCTCTCTTTGCAGCAGTCTTCGCTTATGGCCATTCCACCCTGGCTATGCCAGATCATGTCTGAGCTCGGAAACTAAGCAGGTTTCGGCCTGGTTAGTAATTGGATGGCAGACCCCCTGGTAATACCAGTTGCTTTAAGATTTTTGGAAATTTTTCACAAATTATATAATAATCTTGCAAAAAAAAAAAAAAAAGAGTAAATGCCCAATCTTTGAATCTTAGGAGGTATGGACCTGTTTAGTGCTTGGATGGGAGACCGCCTCGGAATACCAGTTGCTGTAATATTTTTGGAAATTTGTACTAATTATATAATTATCTTGAAACAAAAAGAGTCAATGCCCAATCTTTGAATCTTAGCAGCTATGGACCTGTTTAGTGTTTGGATGGGAGACCGCCTCGGAAAACCAGGTGCTCTAATATTATTGGAAATTCATTACTAATTATATAATAATCTTTAAAAAAAAAAAAAAAAAAAAAAAAAAAAGAGTCAATGCCCGATCTCTTAATCTTAGCAGGTATTGGCCTGGTTAGTGCTTGGATGGGAGACCGCCTGGGAATACCAGGTGCTGTAAGCTTTTGGGTTTTCTTTCCTACTTATATAATGTACCGGCGATTAGATTGACTGATCTTTAAATAGCTCTCTCTTTGCAGCAGTCTTCGCTTATGGCCATACCACCCTTGCTATGCCAGATCATGTCTGAGCTCGGAAGCTAAGCACGTTTGGGCCTGGTTAGTAATTGGATGGGAGACCCCCTGGTAATACCAGTTGATTTAAGATTTTTGTAAATTTTTCACAAATTATATAATAATCTTGAAAAAAAAAAGAGTGAATGCCCATTCTTTGAATCTTAGCAGTCATTGACCTGTGTAGTGTTTGGATGGGAGACCCCCTGGTAATACCAGGTGCTCTAATATTATTGGAAATTTATTACTAATTATATAATAATCTTAAAAAAAAAGAGCCAATGCCCGATCTCTTAATCTTAGCAGGTATTGGCCTGGTTAGTGCTTGGATGGGAGACCGCCTCGGAATACCAGGTGCTGTAAGCTTTTGGATTTTCATTCCTACTTATATAATGTATGGGCGATTTGATTGGCTGATCTTTAAATAGTCTTCTCTTTGCAGTATCCTTCGCTTGCGACCGTAACAACCTGGCTATGCCTGATCTCGTCTGCTCTCGGAAGCTAAGCAGGTTTGGTCCTGTATAATGTACCGGCGATTAGATTGGCTGATCTTTAAATAGCTCTCTCTTTGCAGCAGTCTTCGCTTATGGCCATTCCACCCTGGCTATGCCAGATCATGTCTGAGCTCGGAAACTAAGCAGGTTTCGGCCTGGTTAGTAATTGGATGGCAGACCCCCTGGTAATACCAGTTGCTTTAAGATTTTTGGAAATTTTTCACAAATTATATAATAATCTTGCAAGAAAAAAAGAAAGGAGTCAATGCCCCATATCTGAATCTTAGCAGGTATGGGCCTGGTTAGTAATTGGATGGGAGACACCCTGGTAATACCAGTTGCTTTAAGATTTTTGGAAATTTTTCACAAATTATATAATAATCTTGAAAAAAAAAAAAAAGTCAATGCCCGATCTCTGAATAATAGCAGGTTTTGCCTGGTTAGTACTTGGATGGAAGACGGCCGGGAAATACCAGTTGCTGTAATATTTTTGGCAATTTTTACTAATTACATAATAATCTTGCAACAAAAAAAAAAAAAAAAGAGTAAATGCCCAATCTTTGAATCTTAGGAGGTATGGACCTGTTTAGTGCTTGGATGGGAGACCGCCTCGGAATACCAGTTGCTGTAATATTTTTGGAAATTTGTACTAATTATATAATTATCTTGAAACAAAAAGAGTCAATGCCCAATCTTTGAATCTTAGCAGCTATGGACCTGTTTAGTGTTTGGATGGGAGACCGCCTCGGAAAACCAGGTGCTCTAATATTATTGGAAATTCATTACTAATTATATAATAATCTTAAAAAAAAAAAAAAAAAAAAAAGAGTCAATGCCCGATCTCTTAATCTTAGCAGGTATTGGCCTGGTTAGTGCTTGGATGGGAGACCGCCTGGGAATACCAGGTGCTTTAAGCTTTAGGGTTTTCTTTCCTACTTATATTATGTACCGGCGATTAGATTGACTGATCTTTAAATAGCTCTCTCTTTGCAGCAGTCTTCGCTTATGGCCATACCACCCTTGCTATGCCAGATCATGTCTGAGCTCGGAAGCTAAGCACGTTTGGGCCTGGTTAGTAATTGGATGGGAGACCCCCTGGTAATACCAGTTGATTTAAGATTTTTGTAAATTTTTCACAAATTATATAATAATCTTGAAAAAAAAAAGAGTGAATGCCCATTCTTTGAATCTTAGCAGTCATTGACCTGTGTAGTGTTTGGATGGGAGACCCCCTGGTAATACCAGGTGCTCTAATATTATTGGAAATTTATTACTAATTATATAATAATCTTAAAAAAAAAGAGCCAATGCCCGATCTCTTAATCTTAGCAGGTATTGGCCTGGTTAGTGCTTGGATGGGAGACCGCCTCGGAATACCAGGTGCTGTAAGCTTTTGGATTTTCATTCCTACTTATATAATGTATGGGCGATTTGATTGGCTGATCTTTAAATAGTCTTCTCTTTGCAGTATCCTTCGCTTGCGACCGTAACAACCTGGCTATGCCTGATCTCGTCTGCTCTCGGAAGCTAAGCAGGTTTGGTCCTGTATAATGTACCGGCGATTAGATTGGCTGATCTTTAAATAGCTCTCTCTTTGCAGCAGTCTTCGCTTATGGCCATTCCACCCTGGCTATGCCAGATCATGTCTGAGCTCGGAAACTAAGCAGGTTTCGGCCTGGTTAGTAATTGGATGGCAGACCCCCTGGTAATACCAGTTGCTTTAAGATTTTTGGAAATTTTTCACAAATTATATAATAATCTTGCAAGAAAAAAAGAAAGGAGTCAATGCCCCATATCTGAATCTTAGCAGGTATGGGCCTGGTTAGTAATTGGATGGGAGACACCCTGGTAATACCAGTTGCTTTAAGATTTTTGGAAATTTTTCACAAATTATATAATAATCTTGAAAAAAAAAAAAAAGTCAATGCCCGATCTCTGAATAATAGCAGGTTTTGCCTGGTTAGTACTTGGATGGAAGACGGCCGGGAAATACCAGTTGCTGTAATATTTTTGGCAATTTTTACTAATTACATAATAATCTTGCAACAAAAAAAAAAAAAAGAGTAAATGCCCAATCTTTGAATCTTAGGAGGTATGGACCTGTTTAGTGCTTGGATGGGAGACCGCCTCGGAATACCAGTTGCTGTAATATTTTTGGAAATTTGTACTAATTATATAATTATCTTGAAACAAAAAGAGTCAATGCCCAATCTTTGAATCTTAGCAACTATGGACCTGTTTAGTGTTTGGATGGGAGACCGCCTGGGAATACCAGGTGCTTTAAGCTTTAGGGTTTTCTTTCCTACTTATATAATGTACCGGCGATTAGATTGGCTGATCTTTAAATAGCTCTCTCTTTGCAGCAGTCTTTGCTTATGGCCATACCACCCTGGCTATGCCAGATCATGTCTGAGCTCGGAAGCTAAGCAGGTTTGGGCCTGGTTAGTAATTGGATGGGAGACCCCCTGGTAATACCAGTTGCTCTAAGATTTTTGTAAATTTTTCACAAATTATATAATAATCTTGAAAAAAAAAAGAGTCAATGCCCATTCTTTGAATCTTAGCAGTCATGGACCTGTTTAGTGTCTGGATGGGAGACCGCCTCGGAATACCAGGTGCTCTAATATTATTGGAAATTTATTACTAATTATATAATAATCTTAAAAAAAAAAAAAAAAAAAAAAGAGTCAATGCCCGATCTCTTAATCTTAGCAGGTATTGGCCTGGTTAGTGCTTGGATGGGAGACCGCCTGGGAATACCAGGTGCTTTAAGCTTTAGGGTTTTCTTTCCTACTTATATAATGTACCGGTGATTAGATTGACTGATCTTTAAATAGCTCTCTCTTTGCAGCAGTCTTCGCTTATGGCCATACCACCCTGGCTATGCCAGATCATGTCTGAGCTCGGAAGCTAAGCACGTTTGGGCCTGGTTAGTAATTGGATGGGAGACCCCCTGGTAATACCAGTTGCTTTAAGATTTTTGTAAATTTTTCACAAATTATATAATAATCTTGAAAAAAAAAAGAGTGAATGCCCATTCTTTGAATCTTAGCAGTCATTGACCTGTGTAGTGTTTGGATGGGAGACCCCCTGGTAATACCAGGTGCTCTAATATTATTGGAAATTTATTACTAATTATATAATAATCTTAAAAAAAAGAGCCAATGCCCGATCTCTTAATCTTAGCAGGTATTGGCCTGGTTAGTGCTTGGATGGGAGACCGCCTCGGAATACCAGGTGCTGTAAGCTTTTGGATTTTCATTCCTACTTATATAATGTATGGGCGATTTGATTGGCTGATCTTTAAATAGTCTTCTCTTTGCAGTATCCTTCGCTTGCGACCGTAACAACCTGGCTATGCCTGATCTCGTCTGCTCTCGGAAGCTAAGCAGGTTTGGTCCTGTATAATGTACCGGCGATTAGATTGGCTGATCTTTAAATAGCTCTCTCTTTGCAGCAGTCTTCGCTTATGGCCATTCCACCCTGGCTATGCCAGATCATGTCTGAGCTCGGAAACTAAGCAGGTTTCGGCCTGGTTAGTAATTGGATGGCAGACCCCCTGGTAATACCAGTTGCTTTAAGATTTTTGGAAATTTTTCACAAATTATATAATAATCTTGCAAAAAAAAAAAAAAAAGAGTAAATGCCCAATCTTTGAATCTTAGGAGGTATGGACCTGTTTAGTGCTTGGATGGGAGACCGCCTCGGAATACCAGTTGCTGTAATATTTTTGGAAATTTGTACTAATTATATAATTATCTTGAAACAAAAAGAGTCAATGCCCAATCTTTGAATCTTAGCAGCTATGGACCTGTTTAGTGTTTGGATGGGAGACCGCCTCGGAAAACCAGGTGCTCTAATATTATTGGAAATTCATTACTAATTATATAATAATCTTTAAAAAAAAAAAAAAAAAAAAAAAAAAAAAAGAGTCAATGCCCGATCTCTTAATCTTAGCAGGTATTGGCCTGGTTAGTGCTTGGATGGGAGACCGCCTGGGAATACCAGGTGCTGTAAGCTTTTGGGTTTTCTTTCCTACTTATATAATGTACCGGCGATTAGATTGACTGATCTTTAAATAGCTCTCTCTTTGCAGCAGTCTTCGCTTATGGCCATACCACCCTTGCTATGCCAGATCATGTCTGAGCTCGGAAGCTAAGCACGTTTGGGCCTGGTTAGTAATTGGATGGGAGACCCCCTGGTAATACCAGTTGATTTAAGATTTTTGTAAATTTTTCACAAATTATATAATAATCTTGAAAAAAAAAAGAGTGAATGCCCATTCTTTGAATCTTAGCAGTCATTGACCTGTGTAGTGTTTGGATGGGAGACCCCCTGGTAATACCAGGTGCTCTAATATTATTGGAAATTTATTACTAATTATATAATAATCTTAAAAAAAAAGAGCCAATGCCCGATCTCTTAATCTTAGCAGGTATTGGCCTGGTTAGTGCTTGGATGGGAGACCGCCTCGGAATACCAGGTGCTGTAAGCTTTTGGATTTTCATTCCTACTTATATAATGTATGGGCGATTTGATTGGCTGATCTTTAAATAGTCTTCTCTTTGCAGTATCCTTCGCTTGCGACCGTAACAACCTGGCTATGCCTGATCTCGTCTGCTCTCGGAAGCTAAGCAGGTTTGGTCCTGTATAATGTACCGGCGATTAGATTGGCTGATCTTTAAATAGCTCTCTCTTTGCAGCAGTCTTCGCTTATGGCCATTCCACCCTGGCTATGCCAGATCATGTCTGAGCTCGGAAACTAAGCAGGTTTCGGCCTGGTTAGTAATTGGATGGCAGACCCCCTGGTAATACCAGTTGCTTTAAGATTTTTGGAAATTTTTCACAAATTATATAATAATCTTGCAAGAAAAAAAGAAAGGAGTCAATGCCCCATATCTGAATCTTAGCAGGTATGGGCCTGGTTAGTAATTGGATGGGAGACACCCTGGTAATACCAGTTGCTTTAAGATTTTTGGAAATTTTTCACAAATTATATAATAATCTTGAAAAAAAAAAAAAAGTCAATGCCCGATCTCTGAATAATAGCAGGTTTTGCCTGGTTAGTACTTGGATGGAAGACGGCCGGGAAATACCAGTTGCTGTAATATTTTTGGCAATTTTTACTAATTACATAATAATCTTGCAACAAAAAAAAAAAAAAAAAGAGTAAATGCCCAATCTTTGAATCTTAGGAGGTATGGACCTGTTTAGTGCTTGGATGGGAGACCGCCTCGGAATACCAGTTGCTGTAATATTTTTGGAAATTTGTACTAATTATATAATTATCTTGAAACAAAAAGAGTCAATGCCCAATCTTTGAATCTTAGCAGCTATGGACCTGTTTAGTGTTTGGATGGGAGACCGCCTCGGAAAACCAGGTGCTCTAATATTATTGGAAATTCATTACTAATTATATAATAATCTTAAAAAAAAAAAAAAAAAAAAAAGAGTCAATGCCCGATCTCTTAATCTTAGCAGGTATTGGCCTGGTTAGTGCTTGGATGGGAGACCGCCTGGGAATACCAGGTGCTTTAAGCTTTAGGGTTTTCTTTCCTACTTATATTATGTACCGGCGATTAGATTGACTGATCTTTAAATAGCTCTCTCTTTGCAGCAGTCTTCGCTTATGGCCATACCACCCTTGCTATGCCAGATCATGTCTGAGCTCGGAAGCTAAGCACGTTTGGGCCTGGTTAGTAATTGGATGGGAGACCCCCTGGTAATACCAGTTGATTTAAGATTTTTGTAAATTTTTCACAAATTATATAATAATCTTGAAAAAAAAAAGAGTGAATGCCCATTCTTTGAATCTTAGCAGTCATTGACCTGTGTAGTGTTTGGATGGGAGACCCCCTGGTAATACCAGGTGCTCTAATATTATTGGAAATTTATTACTAATTATATAATAATCTTAAAAAAAAAGAGCCAATGCCCGATCTCTTAATCTTAGCAGGTATTGGCCTGGTTAGTGCTTGGATGGGAGACCGCCTCGGAATACCAGGTGCTGTAAGCTTTTGGATTTTCATTCCTACTTATATAATGTATGGGCGATTTGATTGGCTGATCTTTAAATAGTCTTCTCTTTGCAGTATCCTTCGCTTGCGACCGTAACAACCTGGCTATGCCTGATCTCGTCTGCTCTCGGAAGCTAAGCAGGTTTGGTCCTGTATAATGTACCGGCGATTAGATTGGCTGATCTTTAAATAGCTCTCTCTTTGCAGCAGTCTTCGCTTATGGCCATTCCACCCTGGCTATGCCAGATCATGTCTGAGCTCGGAAACTAAGCAGGTTTCGGCCTGGTTAGTAATTGGATGGCAGACCCCCTGGTAATACCAGTTGCTTTAAGATTTTTGGAAATTTTTCACAAATTATATAATAATCTTGCAAGAAAAAAAGAAAGGAGTCAATGCCCCATATCTGAATCTTAGCAGGTATGGGCCTGGTTAGTAATTGGATGGGAGACACCCTGGTAATACCAGTTGCTTTAAGATTTTTGGAAATTTTTCACAAATTATATAATAATCTTGAAAAAAAAAAAAAAAGTCAATGCCCGATCTCTGAATAATAGCAGGTTTTGCCTGGTTAGTACTTGGATGGAAGACGGCCGGGAAATACCAGTTGCTGTAATATTTTTGGCAATTTTTACTAATTACATAATAATCTTGCAACAAAAAAAAAAAAAGAGTAAATGCCCAATCTTTGAATCTTAGGAGGTATGGACCTGTTTAGTGCTTGGATGGGAGACCGCCTCGGAATACCAGTTGCTGTAATATTTTTGGAAATTTGTACTAATTATATAATTATCTTGAAACAAAAAGAGTCAATGCCCAATCTTTGAATCTTAGCAACTATGGACCTGTTTAGTGTTTGGATGGGAGACCGCCTGGGAATACCAGGTGCTTTAAGCTTTAGGGTTTTCTTTCCTACTTATATAATGTACCGGCGATTAGATTGGCTGATCTTTAAATAGCTCTCTCTTTGCAGCAGTCTTTGCTTATGGCCATACCACCCTGGCTATGCCAGATCATGTCTGAGCTCGGAAGCTAAGCAGGTTTGGGCCTGGTTAGTAATTGGATGGGAGACCCCCTGGTAATACCAGTTGCTCTAAGATTTTTGTAAATTTTTCACAAATTATATAATAATCTTGAAAAAAAAAAGAGTCAATGCCCATTCTTTGAATCTTAGCAGTCATGGACCTGTTTAGTGTCTGGATGGGAGACCGCCTCGGAATACCAGGTGCTCTAATATTATTGGAAATTTATTACTAATTATATAATAATCTTAAAAAAAAAAAAAAAAAAAAAAAAGAGTCAATGCCCGATCTCTTAATCTTAGCAGGTATTGGCCTGGTTAGTGCTTGGATGGGAGACCGCCTGGGAATACCAGGTGCTTTAAGCTTTAGGGTTTTCTTTCCTACTTATATAATGTACCGGCGATTAGATTGACTGATCTTTAAATAGCTCTCTCTTTGCAGCAGTCTTCGCTTATGGCCATACCACCCTGGCTATGCCAGATCATGTCTGAGCTCGGAAGCTAAGCACGTTTGGGCCTGGTTAGTAATTGGATGGGAGACCCCCTGGTAATACCAGTTGCTTTAAGATTTTTGTAAATTTTTCACAAATTATATAATAATCTTGAAAAAAAAAAGAGTGAATGCCCATTCTTTGAATCTTAGCAGTCATTGACCTGTGTAGTGTTTGGATGGGAGACCCCCTGGTAATACCAGGTGCTCTAATATTATTGGAAATTTATTACTAATTATATAATAATCTTAAAAAAAAGAGCCAATGCCCGATCTCTTAATCTTAGCAGGTATTGGCCTGGTTAGTGCTTGGATGGGAGACCGCCTCGGAATACCAGGTGCTGTAAGCTTTTGGATTTTCATTCCTACTTATATAATGTATGGGCGATTTGATTGGCTGATCTTTAAATAGTCTTCTCTTTGCAGTATCCTTCGCTTGCGACCGTAACAACCTGGCTATGCCTGATCTCGTCTGCTCTCGGAAGCTAAGCAGGTTTGGTCCTGTATAATGTACCGGCGATTAGATTGGCTGATCTTTAAATAGCTCTCTCTTTGCAGCAGTCTTCGCTTATGGCCATTCCACCCTGGCTATGCCAGATCATGTCTGAGCTCGGAAACTAAGCAGGTTTCGGCCTGGTTAGTAATTGGATGGCAGACCCCCTGGTAATACCAGTTGCTTTAAGATTTTTGGAAATTTTTCACAAATTATATAATAATCTTGCAAAAAAAAAAAAAAAGAGTAAATGCCCAATCTTTGAATCTTAGGAGGTATGGACCTGTTTAGTGCTTGGATGGGAGACCGCCTCGGAATACCAGTTGCTGTAATATTTTTGGAAATTTGTACTAATTATATAATTATCTTGAAACAAAAAGAGTCAATGCCCAATCTTTGAATCTTAGCAGCTATGGACCTGTTTAGTGTTTGGATGGGAGACCGCCTCGGAAAACCAGGTGCTCTAATATTATTGGAAATTCATTACTAATTATATAATAATCTTTAAAAAAAAAAAAAAAAAAAAAAAAAAAAGAGTCAATGCCCGATCTCTTAATCTTAGCAGGTATTGGCCTGGTTAGTGCTTGGATGGGAGACCGCCTGGGAATACCAGGTGCTTTAAGCTTTAGGGTTTTCTTTCCTACTTATATAATGTACCGGCGATTAGATTGGCTGATCTTTAAATAGCTCTCTCTTTGCAGCAGTCTTTGCTTATGGCCATACCACCCTGGCTATGCCAGATCATGTCTGAGCTCGGAAGCTAAGCAGGTTTGGGCCTGGTTAGTAATTGGATGGGAGACCCCCTGGTAATACCAGTTGCTCTAAGATTTTTGTAAATTTTTCACAAATTAAATAATAATCTTGAAAAAAAAAAGAGTCAATGCCCATTCTTTGAATCTTAGCAGTCATGGACCTGTTTAGTGTCTGGATGGGAGACCGCCTCGGAATACCAGGTGCTCTAATATTATTGGAAATGTATTACTAATTATATAATAATCTTAAAAAAAAAAAAAAAAAAAAAAAGAGTCAATGCCCGATCTCTTAATCTTAGCAGGTATTGGCCTGGTTAGTGCTTGGATGGGAGACCGCCTGGGAATAACAGGTGCTTTAAGCTTTAGGGTTTTCTTTCCTACTTATATAATGTACCGGCGATTAGATTGACTGATCTTTAAATAGCTCTCTCTTTGCAGCAGTCTTCGCTTATGGCCATACCACCCTGGCTATGCCAGATCATGTCTGAGCTCGGAAGCTAAGCAGGTTTGGGCCTGGTTAGTAATTGGATGGGAGACCCCCTGGTAATACCAGTTGCTTTAAGATTTTTGTAAATTTTTCACAAATTATATAATAATCTTGAAAAAAAAAAGAGTGAATGCCCATTCTTTGAATCTTAGCAGTCATTGACCTGTGTAGTGTTTGGATGGGAGACCCCCTGGTAATACCAGGTGCTCTAATATTATTGGAAATGTATTACTATTTATATAATACTCTTAAAAAAAAAGAGCCAATGCCCAATCTCTTAATCTTAGCAGGTATTGGCCTGGTTAGTGCTTGGATGGGAGACCGCCTCGGAATACCAGGTGCTGTAAGCTTTTGGATTTTCATTCCTACTTATATAATGTATGGGCGATTTGATTGGCTGATCTTTAAATAGTCTTCTCTTTGCAGTATCCTTCGCTTGCGACCGTAACAACCTGGCTATGCCTGATCTCGTCTGCTCTCGGAAGCTAAGCAGGTTTGGTCCTGTATAATGTACCGGCGATTAGATTGGCTGATCTTTAAATAGCTCTCTCTTTGCAGCAGTCTTCGCTTATGGCCATTCCACCCTGGCTATGCCAGATCATGTCTGAGCTCGGAAACTAAGCAGGTTTCGGCCTGGTTAGTAATTGGATGGCAGACCCCCTGGTAATACCAGTTGCTTTAAGATTTTTGGAATTTTTTCACAAATTATATAATAATCTTGCAAGAAAAAAAGAAAGGAGTCAATGCCCCATATCTGAATCTTAGCAGGTATGGGCCTGGTTAGTAATTGGATGGGAGACACCCTGGTAATACCAGTTGCTTTAAGATTTTTGGAAATTTTTCACAAATTATATAATAATCTTGAAAAAAAAAAAAAGTCAATGCCCGATCTCTGAATAATAGCAGGTTTTGCCTGGTTAGTACTTGGATGGAAGACGGCCGGGAAATACCAGTTGCTGTAATATTTTTGGCAATTTTTACTAATTACATAATAATCTTGCAAAAAAAAAAAAAAAAAAAAAAAAAGAGTAAATGCCCAATCTTTGAATCTTAGGAGGTATGGACCTGTTTAGTGCTTGGATGGGAGACCGCCTCGGAATACCAGTTGCTGTAATATTTTTGGAAATTTGTACTAATTATATAATAATCTTGAAAAAAAAAACAGTCAATGCCCATTCTTTGAATCTTAGCAGTCATGGACCTGTTTAGTGTCTGGATGGGAGACCGCCTCGGAATACCAGGTGCTCTAATATTATTGGAAATTTATTACTAATTATATAATAATCTTAAAAAAAAAGAGCCAATGCCCGATCTCTTAATCTTAGCAGGTATTGGCCTGGTTAGTGCTTGGATGGGAGACCGCCTCGGAATACCATGTGCTGTAAGCTTTTGGATTTTCATTCCTACTTATATAATGTATGGGCGATTTGATTGGCTGATCTTTAAATAGTCTTCTCTTTGCAGTATCCTTCGCTTGCGACCGTAACAACCTGGCTATGCCTGATCTCGTCTGCTCTCGGAAGCTAAGCAGGTTTGGTCCTGTATAATGTACCGGCGATTAGATTGGCTGATCTTTAAATAGCTCTCTCTTTGCAGTAGTCTTCGCTTATGGCCATTCCACCCTGGCTATGCCAGATCATGTCTGAGCTCGGAAACTAAGCAGGTTTCGGCCTGGTTAGTAATTGGATGGCAGACCCCCTGGTAATACCAGTTGCTTTAAGATTTTTGGAAATTTTTCACAAATTATATAATAATCTTGCAAGAAAAAAAGAAAGGAGTCAATGCCCCATATCTGAATCTTAGCAGGTATGGGCCTGGTTAGTAATTGGATGGGAGACACCCTGGTAATACCAGTTGCTTTAAGATTTTTGGAAATTTTTCACAAATTATATAATAATCTTGAAAAAAAAAAAAAAAGTCAATGCCCGATCTCTGAATAATAGCAGGTTTTGCCTGGTTAGTACTTGGATGGAAGACGGCCGGGAAATACCAGTTGCTGTAATATTTTTGGCAATTTTTACTAATTACATAATAATCTTGCAAAAAAAAAAAAAAAAAAAAGAGTAAATGCCCAATCTTTGAATCTTAGGAGGTATGGACCTGTTTAGTGCTTGGATGGGAGACCGCCTCGGAATACCAGTTGCTGTAATATTTTTGGAAATTTGTACTAATTATATAATTATCTTGAAACAAAAAGAGTCAATGCCCAATCTTTGAATCTTAGCAGCTATGGACCTGTTTAGTGTTTGGATGGGAGACCGCCTCGGAAAACCAGTTGCTCTAATATTATTGGAAATTTATTACTAATTATATAATAATCTTTAAAAAAAAAAAAAAAAAAAAAAAAAGAGTCAATGCCCGATCTCTTAATCTTAGCAGGTATTGGCCTGGTTAGTGCTTGGATGGGAGACCGCCTGGGAATACCAGGTGCTTTAAGCTTTAGGGTTTTCTTTCCTACTTATATTAGATTGGCTGATCTTTAAATAGCTCTCTCTTTGCAGCAGTCTTCGCTTATGGCCATACCACCCTGTCTATGCCAGATCATGTCTGAGCTCGGAAGCTAAGCAGGTTTGGGCCTGGTTAGTAATTGGATGGGAGACCCCCTGGTAATACCAGTTGCTTTAAGATTTTTGTAAATTTTTCACAAATTATATAATAATCTTGAAAAAAAAAGAGTCAATGCCCATTCTTTGAATCTTAGCAGTCATGGACCTGTTTAGTGTCTGGATGGGAGACCGCCTCGGAATACCAGGTGCTCTAATATTATTGGAAATTTATTACTAATTATATAATAATCTTAAAAAAAAAAAAAAAAAAAAAGAGTCAATGCCCGATCTCTTAATCTTAGCAGGTATTGGCCTGGTTAGTGCTTGGATGGGAGACCGCCTGGGAATACCAGGTGCTTTAAGCTTTAGGGTTTTCTTTCCTACTTATATAATTTACCGGCGATTAGATTGACTGATCTTTAAATAGCTCTCTCTTTGCAGCAGTCTTCGCTTATGGCCATACCACCCTGGCTATGCCAGATCATGTCTGAGCTCGGAAGCTAAGCAGGTTTGGGCCTGGTTAGTAATTGGATGGGAGACCCCCTGGTAATACCAGTTGCTTTAAGATTTTTGTAAATTTTTCACAAATTATATAATAATCTTGAAAAAAAAAAGAGTGAATGCCCATTCTTTGAATCTTAGCAGTCATTGACCTGTGTAGTGTTTGGATGGGAGACCCCCTGGTAATACCAGGTGCTCTAATATTATTGGAAATTTATTACTAATTATATAATAATCTTAAAAAAAAAGAGCCAATGCCCGATCTCTTAATCTTAGCAGGTATTGGCCTGGTTAGTGCTTGGATGGGAGACCGCCTCGGAATACCAGGTGCTGTAAGCTTTTGGATTTTCATTCCTACTTATATAATGTATGGGCGATTTGATTGGCTGATCTTTAAATAGTCTTCTCTTTGCAGTATCCTTCGCTTGCGACCGTAACAACCTGGCTATGCCTGATCTCGTCTGCTCTCGGAAGCTAAGCAGGTTTGGTCCTGTATAATGTACCGGCGATTAGATTGGCTGATCTTTAAATAGCTCTCTCTTTGCAGCAGTCTTCGCTTATGGCCATTCCACCCTGGCTATGCCAGATCATGTCTGAGCTCGGAAACTAAGCAGGTTTCGGCCTGGTTAGTAATTGGATGGCAGACCCCCTGGTAATACCAGTTGCTTTAAGATTTTTGGAAATTTTTCACAAATTATATAATTATCTTGCAAGAAAAAAAGAAAGGAGTCAATGCCCCATATCTGAATCTTAGCAGGTATGGGCCTGGTTAGTAATTGGATGGGAGACACCCTGGTAATACCAGTTGCTTTAAGATTTTTGGAAATTTTTCACAAATTATATAATAATCTTGAAAAAAAAAAAAAAAGTCAATGCCCGATCTCTGAATAATAGCAGGTTTTGCCTGGTTAGTACTTGGATGGAAGACGGCCGGGAAATACCAGTTGCTGTAATATTTTTGGCAATTTTTACTAATTACATAATAATCTTGCAACAAAAAAAAAAAAAAAAGAGTAAATGCCCAATCTTTGAATTTTAGGAGGTATGGACCTGTTTAGTGCTTGGATGGGAGACTGCCTCGGAATACCAGTTGCTGTAATATTTTTGGAAATTTGTACTAATTATATAATTATCTTGAAACAAAAAGAGTCAATGCCCAATCTTTGAATCTTAGCAGCTATGGACCTGTTTAGTGTTTGGATGGGAGACCGCCTCGGAAAACCAGGTGCTCTAATATTATTGGAAATTCATTACTAATTATATAATAATCTTTAAAAAAAAAAAAAAAAAAAAAAAAGAGTCAATGTCCGATCTCTTAATCTTAGCAGGTATTGGCCTGGTTAGTGCTTGGATGGGAGACCGCCTGGGAATACCAGGTGCTTTAAGCTTTAGGGTTTTCTTTCCTACTTATATAATGTACCGGCGATTAGATTGGCTGATCTTTAAATAGCTCTCTCTTTGCAGCAGTCTTTGCTTATGGCCATACCACCCTGGCTATGCCAGATCATGTCTGAGCTCGGAAGCTAAGCAGGTTTGGGCCTGGTTAGTAATTGGATGGGAGACCCCCTGGTAATACCAGTTGCTCTAAGATTTTTGTAAATTTTTCACAAATTATATAATAATCTTGAAAAAAGAAAAGAGTCAATGCCCATTCTTTGAATCTTAGCAGTCATTGACCTGTGTAGTGTTTGGATGGGAGACCCCCTGGTAATACCAGGTGCTCTAATATTATTGGAAATTTATTACTAATTATATAATAATCTTAAAAAAAAAGAGCCAATGCCCGATCTCTTAATCTTAGCAGGTATTGGCCTGGTTAGTGCTTGGATGGGAGACCGCCTCGGAATACCAGGTGCTGTAAGCTTTTGGATTTTCATTCCTACTTATATAATGTATGGGCGATTTGATTGGCTGATCTTTAAATAGTCTTCTCTTTGCAGTATTCTTCGCTTGCGACCGTAACAACCTGGCTATGCCTGATCTCGTCTGCTCTCGGAAGCTAAGCAGGTTTGTTCCTGTATAAAGTACCGGCGATTAGATTGGCTGATCTTTAAATAGCTCTCTCTTTGCAGCAGTCTTCGCTTATGGCCATTCCACCCTGGCTATGCCAGATCATGTCTGAGCTCGGAAACTAAGCAGGTTTCGGCCTGGTTAGTAATTGGATGGCAGACCCCCTGGTAATACCAGTTGCTTTAAGATTTTTGGAAATTTTTCACAAATTATATAATAATCTTGCAAGAAAAAAAGAAAGGAGTCAATGCCCCATATCTGAATCTTAGCAGGTATGGGCCTGGTTAGTAATTGGATGGGAGACACCCTGGTAATACCAGTTGCTTTAAGATTTTTGGAAATTTTTCACAAATTATATAATAATCATGCAAAAAAAAGAGTAAATGCCCAATCTTTGAATCTTAGAAGGTATGGACCTGTTTAGTGCTTGGATGGGAGACCGCCTCGGAATACCAGTTGCTGTAATATTTTTGGAAATTTGTACTAATTATATAATTATCTTGAAACAAAAAGAGTCAATGCCCAATCTTTGAATCTTAGCAGCTATGGACCTGTTTAGTGTTTGGATGGGAGACCGCCTCGGAAAACCAGGTGCTCTAATATTATTGGAAATTCATTACTAATTATATAATAATCTTTAAAAAAAAAAAAAAAAAAAAAAAAGAGTCAATGTCCGATCTCTTAATCTTAGCAGGTATTGGCCTGGTTAGTGCTTGGATGGGAGACCGCCTGGGAATACCAGGTGCTTTAAGCTTTAGGGTTTTCTTTCCTACTTATATAATGTACCGGCGATTAGATTGGCTGATCTTTAAATAGCTCTCTCTTTGCAGCAGTCTTTGCTTATGGCCATACCACCCTGGCTATGCCAGATCATGTCTGAGCTCGGAAGCTAAGCAGGTTTGGGCCTGGTTAGTAATTGGATGGGAGACCCCCTGGTAATACCAGTTGCTCTAAGATTTTTGTAAATTTTTCACAAATTATATAATAATCTTGAAAAAAGAAAAGAGTCAATGCCCATTCTTTGAATCTTAGCAGTCATTGACCTGTGTAGTGTTTGGATGGGAGACCCCCTGGTAATACCAGGTGCTCTAATATTATTGGAAATTTATTACTAATTATATAATAATCTTAAAAAAAAAGAGCCAATGCCCGATCTCTTAATCTTAGCAGGTATTGGCCTGGTTAGTGCTTGGATGGGAGACCGCCTCGGAATACCAGGTGCTGTAAGCTTTTGGATTTTCATTCCTACTTATATAATGTATGGGCGATTTGATTGGCTGATCTTTAAATAGTCTTCTCTTTGCAGTATTCTTCGCTTGCGACCGTAACAACCTGGCTATGCCTGATCTCGTCTGCTCTCGGAAGCTAAGCAGGTTTGTTCCTGTATAAAGTACCGGCGATTAGATTGGCTGATCTTTAAATAGCTCTCTCTTTGCAGCAGTCTTCGCTTATGGCCATTCCACCCTGGCTATGCCAGATCATGTCTGAGCTCGGAAACTAAGCAGGTTTCGGCCTGGTTAGTAATTGGATGGCAGACCCCCTGGTAATACCAGTTGCTTTAAGATTTTTGGAAATTTTTCACAAATTATATAATAATCTTGCAAGAAAAAAAGAAAGGAGTCAATGCCCCATATCTGAATCTTAGCAGGTATGGGCCTGGTTAGTAATTGGATGGGAGACACCCTGGTAATACCAGTTGCTTTAAGATTTTTGGAAATTTTTCACAAATTATATAATAATCATGCAAAAAAAAGAGTAAATGCCCAATCTTTGAATCTTAGAAGGTATGGACCTGTTTAGTGCTTGGATGGGAGACCGCCTCGGAATACCAGTTGCTGTAATATTTTTGGAAATTTGTACTAATTATATAATTATCTTGAAACAAAAAGAGTCAATGCCCAATCTTTGAATCTTAGCAGCTATGGACCTGTTTAGTGTTTGGATGGGAGACCGCCTCGGAAAACCAGGTGCTCTAATATTATTGGAAATTCATTACTAATTATATAATAATCTTTAAAAAAAAAAAAAAAAAAAAAAAAAAAAAGAGTCAATGCCCGATCTCTTAATCTTAGCAGGTATTGGCCTGGTTAGTGCTTGGATGGGAGACCGCCTGGGAATACCAGGTGCTTTAAGCTTTAGGGTTTTCTTTCCTACTTATATAATGTACCGGCGATTAGATTGGCTGATCTTTAAATAGCTCTCTCTTTGCAGCAGTCTTTGCTTATGGCCATACCACCCTGGCTATGCCAGATCATGTCTGAGCTCGGAAGGTAAGCAGGTTTGGGCCTGGTTAGTAATTGGATGGGAGACCCCCTGGTAATACCAGTTGCTCTAAGATTTTTGTAAATTTTTCACAAATTATATAATAATCTTGAAAAAAAAAAGAGTCAATGCTCATTCTTTGAATCTTAGCAGTCATGGACCTGTTTAGTGTCTGGATGGGAGACCGCCTCGGAATACCAGGTGCTCTAATATTATTGGAAATTTATTACTAATTATATAATAATCTTAAAAAAAAAAAAAAAAAAAAAAAAGAGTCAATGCCCGATCTCTTAATCTTAGCAGGTATTGGCCTGGTTAGTGCTTGGATGGGAGACCGCCTGGGAATAACAGGTGCTTTAAGCTTTAGGGTTTTCTTTCCTACTTATATAATGTACCGGCGATTAGATTGACTGATCTTTAAATAGCTCTCTCTTTGCAGCAGTCTTCGCTTATGGCCATACCACCCTGGCTATGCCAGATCATGTCTGAGCTCGGAAGCTAAGCAGGTTTGGGCCTGGTTAGTAATTGGATGGGAGACCCCCTGGTAATACCAGTTGCTTTAAGATTTTTGTAAATTTTTCACAAATTATATAATAATCTTGAAAAAAAAAAGAGTGAATGCCCATTCTTTGAATCTTAGCAGTCATTGACCTGTGTAGTGTTTGGATGGGAGACCCCCTGGTAATACCAGGTGCTCTAATATTATTGGAAATGTATTACTAATTATATAATAATCTTAAAAAAAAAGAGCCAATGCCCGATCTCTTAATCTTAGCAGGTATTGGCCTGGTTAGTGCTTGGATGGGAGACCGCCTCGGAATACCAGGTGCTGTAAGCTTTTGGATTTTCATTCCTACTTATATAATGTATGGGCGATTTGATTGGCTGATCTTTAAATAGTCTTCTCTTTGCAGTATCCTTCGCTTGCGACCGTAACAACCTGGCTATGCCTGATCTCGTCTGCTCTCGGAAGCTAAGCAGGTTTGGTCCTGTATAATGTACCGGCGATTAGATTGGCTGATCTTTAAATAGCTCTCTCTTTGCAGCAGTCTTCGCTTATGGCCATTCCACCCTGGCTATGCCAGATCATGTCTGAGCTCGGAAACTAAGCAGGTTTCGGCCTGGTTAGTAATTGGATGGCAGACCCCCTGGTAATACCAGTTGCTTTAAGATTTTTGGAAATTTTTCACAAATTATATAATAATCTTGCAAGAAAGAAAGAAAGGAGTCAATGCCCCATATCTGAATCTTAGCAGGTATGGGCCTGGTTAGTAATTGGATGGGAGACACCCTGGTAATACCAGTTGCTTTAAGATTTTTGGAAATTTTTCACAAATTATATAATAATCTTGAAAAAAAAAAAAAAGTCAATGCCCGATCTCTGAATAATAGCAGGTTTTGCCTGGTTAGTACTTGGATGGAAGACGGCCGGGAAATACCAGTTGCTGTAATATTTTTGGCAATTTTTACTAATTACATAATAATCTTGCAAAAAAAAAAAAAAAAAGAGTAAATGCCCAATCTTTGAATCTTAGGAGGTATGGACCTGTTTAGTGCTTGGATGGGAGACCGCCTCGGAATACCAGTTGCTGTAATATTTTTGGAAATTTGTACTAATTATATAATTATCTTGAAACAAAAAGAGTCAATGCCCAATCTTTGAATCTTAGCAGCTATGGACCTGTTTAGTGTTTGGATGGGAGACCGCCTCGGAAAACCAGGTGCTCTAATATTATTGGAAATTCATTACTAATTATATAATAATCTTAAAAAAAAAAAGAGTCAATGCCCGATCTCTTAATCTTAGCAGGTATTGGCCTGGTTAGTGCTTGGATGGGAGACCGCCTGGGAATACCAGGTGCTTTAAGCTTTAGGGTTTTCTTTCCTACTTATATAATGTACCGGCGATTAGATTGACTGATCTTTAAATAGCTCTCTCTTTGCAGCAGTCTTCGCTTATGGCCATACCACCCTGGCTATGCCAGATCATGTCTGAGCTCGGAAGCTAAGCACGTTTGGGACTGGTTAGTAATTGGATGGGAGACCCCCTGGTAATACCAGTTGATTTAAGATTTTTGTAAATTTTTCACAAATTATATAATAATCTTGAAAAAAAAAAGAGTGAATGCCCATTCTTTGAATCTTAGCAGTCATTGACCTGTGTAGTGTTTGGATGGGAGACCCCCTGGTAATACCAGGTGCTCTAATATTATTGGAAATTTATTACTAATTATATAATAATCTTAAAAAAAAAAGAGCCAATGCCCGATCTCTTAATCTTAGCAGGTATTGGCCTGGTTAGTGCTTGGATGGGAGACCGCCTCGGAATACCAGGTGCTGTAAGCTTTTGGATTTTCATTCCTACTTATATAATGTATGGGCGATTTGATTGGCTGATCTTTAAATAGCTCTCTCTTTGCAGCAGTCTTCGCTTATGGCCATTCCACCCTGGCTATGCCAGATCATGTCTGAGCTCGGAAACTAAGCAGGTTTCGGCCTGGTTAGTAATTGGATGGCAGACCCCCTGGTAATACCAGTTGCTTTAAGATTTTTGGAAATTTTTCACAAATTATATAATAATCTTGCAAGAAAAAAAGAAAGGAGTCAATGCCCCATATCTGAATCTTAGCAGGTATGGGCCTGGTTAGTAATTGGATGGGAGACACCCTGGTAATACCAGTTGCTTTAAGATTTTTGGAAATTTTTCACAAATTATATAATAATCTTGAAAAAAAAAAAAAAAGTCAATGCCCGATCTCTGAATAATAGCAGGTTTTGCCTGGTTAGTACTTGGATGGAAGACGGCCGGGAAATACCAGTTGCTGTAATATTTTTGGCAATTTTTACTAATTACATAATAATCTTGCAACAAAAAAAAAAAAAAAAGAGTAAATGCCCAATCTTTGAATCTTAGGAGGTATGGACCTGTTTAGTGCTTGGATGGGAGACCGCCTCGGAATACCAGTTGCTGTAATATTTTTGGAAATTTGTACTAATTATATAATTATCTTGAAACAAAAAGAGTCAATGCCCAATCTTTGAATCTTAGCAGCTATGGACCTGTTTAGTGTTTGGATGGGAGTGCTCTAATATTATTGGAAATTCATTACTAATTATATAATAATCTTTAAAAAAAAAAAAAAAAAAAAAAAAAAGAGTCAATGCCCGATCTCTTAATCTTAGCAGGTATTGGCCTGGTTAGTGCTTGGATGGGAGACCGCCTGGGAATACCAGGTGCTTTAAGCTTTAGGGTTTTCTTTCCTACTTATATAATGTACCGGCGATTAGATTGGCTGATCTTTAAATAGCTCTCTCTTTGCAGCAGTCTTCGCTTATGGCCATTCCACCCTGGCTATGCCAGATCATGTCTGAGCTCGGAAACTAAGCAGGTTTCGGCCTGGTTAGTAATTGGATGGCAGACCCCCTGGTAATACCAGTTGCTTTAAGATTTTTGGAAATTTTTCACAAATTATATAATAATCTTGCAAGAAAAAAAGAAAGGAGTCAATGCCCCATATCTGAATCTTAGCAGGTATGGGCCTGGTTAGTAATTGGATGGGAGACACCCTGGTAATACCAGTTGCTTTAAGATTTTTGGAAATTTTTCACAAATTATATAATAATCTTGAAAAAAAAAAGAGTCAATGCCCATTCTTTGAATCTTAGCAGTCATGGACCTGTTTAGTGTCTGGATGGGAGACCGCCTCGGAATACCAGGTGCTCTAATATTATTGGAAATTTATTACTAATTATATAATAATCTTAAAAAAAAAGAGCCAATGCCCGATCTCTTAATCTTAGCAGGTATTGGCCTGGTTAGTGCTTGGATGGGAGACCGCCTCGGAATACCAGGTGCTGTAAGCTTTTGGATTTTCATTCCTACTTATATAATGTATGGGCGATTTGATTGGCTGATCTTTAAATAGTCTTCTCTTTGCAGTATCCTTCGCTTGCGACCGTAACAACCTGGCTATGCCTGATCTCGTCTGCTCTCGGAAGCTAAGCAGGTTTGGTCCTGTATAATGTACCGGCGATTAGATTGGCTGATCTTTAAATAGCTCTCTCTTTGCAGCAGTCTTCGCTTATGGCCATTCCACCCTGGCTATGCCAGATCATGTCTGAGCTCGGAAACTAAGCAGGTTTCGGCCTGGTTAGTAATTGGATGGCAGACCCCCTGGTAATACCAGTTGCTTTAAGATTTTTGGAAATTTTTCACAAATTATATAATAATCTTGCAAGAAAAAAAGAAAGGAGTCAATGCCCCATATCTGAATCTTAGCAGGTATGGGCCTGGTTAGTAATTGGATGGGAGACACCCTGGTAATACCAGTTGCTTTAAGATTTTTGGAAATTTTTCACAAATTATATAATAATCTTGAAAAAAAAAAAAAAGTCAATGCCCGATCTCTGAATAATAGCAGGTTTTGCCTGGTTAGTACTTGGATGGAAGACGGCCGGGAAATACCAGTTGCTGTAATATTTTTGGCAATTTTTACTAATTACATAATAATCTTGCAACAAAAAAAAAAAAAAAAGAGTAAATGCCCAATCTTTGAATCTTAGGAGGTATGGACCTGTTTAGTGCTTGGATGGGAGACCGCCTCGGAATACCAGTTGCTGTAATATTTTTGGAAATTTGTACTAATTATATAATTATCTTGAAACAAAAAGAGTCAATGCCCAATCTTTGAATCTTAGCAGCTATGGACCTGTTTAGTGTTTGGATGGGAGACCGCCTCGGAAAACCAGGTGCTCTAATATTATTGGAAATTCATTACTAATTATATAATAATCTTAAAAAAAAAAAGAGTCAATGCCCGATCTCTTAATCTTAGCAGGTATTGGCCTGGTTAGTGCTTGGATGGGAGACCGCCTGGGAATACCAGGTGCTTTAAGCTTTAGGGTTTTCTTTCCTACTTATATAATGTACCGGCGATTAGATTGACTGATCTTTAAATAGCTCTCTCTTTGCAGCAGTCTTCGCTTATGGCCATACCACCCTGGCTATGCCAGATCATGTCTGAGCTCGGAAGCTAAGCACGTTTGGGCCTGGTTAGTAATTGGATGGGAGACCCCCTGGTAATACCAGTTGATTTAAGATTTTTGTAAATTTTTCACAAATTATATAATAATCTTGAAAAAAAAAAGAGTGAATGCCCATTCTTTGAATCTTAGCAGTCATTGACCTGTGTAGTGTTTGGATGGGAGACCCCCTGGTAATACCAGGTGCTCTAATATTATTGGAAATTTATTACTAATTATATAATAATCTTAAAAAAAAAGAGCCAATGCCCGATCTCTTAATCTTAGCAGGTATTGGCCTGGTTAGTGCTTGGATGGGAGACCGCCTCGGAATACCAGGTGCTGTAAGCTTTTGGATTTTCATTCCTACTTATATAATGTATGGGCGATTTGATTGGCTGATCTTTAAATAGCTCTCTCTTTGCAGCAGTCTTCGCTTATGGCCATTCCACCCTGGCTATGCCAGATCATGTCTGAGCTCAGAAACTAAGCAGGTTTCGGCCTGGTTAGTAATTGGATGGCAGACCCCCTGGTAATACCAGTTGCTTTAAGATTTTTGGAAATTTTTCACAAATTATATAATAATCTTGCAAGAAAAAAAGAAAGGAGTCAATGCCCCATATCTGAATCTTAGCAGGTATGGGCCTGGTTAGTAATTGGATGGGAGACACCCTGGTAATACCAGTTGCTTTAAGATTTTTGGAAATTTTTCACAAATTATATAATAATCTTGAAAAAAAAAAAAAAAGTCAATGCCCGATCTCTGAATAATAGCAGGTTTTGCCTGGTTAGTACTTGGATGGAAGACGGCTGGGAAATACCAGTTGCTGTAATATTTTTGGCAATTTTTACTAATTACATAATAATCTTGCAACAAAAAAAAAAAAAAAGAGTAAATGCCCAATCTTTGAATCTTAGGAGGTATGGACCTGTTTAGTGCTTGGATGGGAGACCGCCTCGGAATACCAGTTGCTGTAATATTTTTGGAAATTTGTACTAATTATATAATTATCTTGAAACAAAAAGAGTCAATGCCCAATCTTTGAATCTTAGCAGCTATGGACCTGTTTAGTGTTTGGATGGGAGACCGCCTCGGAAAACCAGGTGCTCTAATATTATTGGAAATTCATTACTAATTATATAATAATCTTAAAAAAAAAAAGAGTCAATGCCCGATCTCTTAATCTTAGCAGGTATTGGCCTGGTTAGTGCTTGGATGGGAGACCGCCTGGGAATACCAGGTGCTTTAAGCTTTAGGGTTTTCTTTCCTACTTATATAATGTACCGGCGATTAGATTGACTGATCTTTAAATAGCTCTCTCTTTGCAGCAGTCTTCGCTTATGGCCATACCACCCTGGCTATGCCAGATCATGTCTGAGCTCGGAAGCTAAGCACGTTTGGGCCTGGTTAGTAATTGGATGGGAGACCCCCTGGTAATACCAGTTGATTTAAGATTTTTGTAAATTTTTCACAAATTATATAATAATCTTGAAAAAAAAAAGAGTGAATGCCCATTCTTTGAATCTTAGCAGTCATTGACCTGTGTAGTGTTTGGATGGGAGACCCCCTGGTAATACCAGGTGCTCTAATATTATTGGAAATTTATTACTAATTATATAATAATCTTAAAAAAAAGAGCCAATGCCCGATCTCTTAATCTTAGCAGGTATTGGCCTGGTTAGTGCTTGGATGGGAGACCGCCTCGGAATACCAGGTGCTGTAAGCTTTTGGATTTTCATTCCTACTTATATAATGTATGGGCGATTTGATTGGCTGATCTTTAAATAGCTCTCTCTTTGCAGCAGTCTTCGCTTATGGCCATTCCACCCTGGCTATGCCAGATCATGTCTGAGCTCAGAAACTAAGCAGGTTTCGGCCTGGTTAGTAATTGGATGGCAGACCCCCTGGTAATACCAGTTGCTTTAAGATTTTTGGAAATTTTTCACAAATTATATAATAATCTTGCAAGAAAAAAAGAAAGGAGTCAATGCCCCATATCTGAATCTTAGCAGGTATGGGCCTGGTTAGTAATTGGATGGGAGACACCCTGGTAATACCAGTTGCTTTAAGATTTTTGGAAATTTTTCACAAATTATATAATAATCTTGAAAAAAAAAAAAAAAGTCAATGCCCGATCTCTGAATAATAGCAGGTTTTGCCTGGTTAGTACTTGGATGGAAGACGGCCGGGAAATACCAGTTGCTGTAATATTTTTGGCAATTTTTACTAATTACATAATAATCTTGCAACAAAAAAAAAAAAAAGAGTAAATGCCCAATCTTTGAATCTTAGGAGGTATGGACCTGTTTAGTGCTTGGATGGGAGACCGCCTCGGAATACCAGTTGCTGTAATATTTTTGGAAATTTGTACTAATTATATAATTATCTTGAAACAAAAAGAGTCAATGCCCAATCTTTGAATCTTAGCAGCTATGGACCTGTTTAGTGTTTGGATGGGAGTGCTCTAATATTATTGGAAATTTATTACTAATTATATAATAATCTTTAAAAAAAAAAAAAAAAAAAAAAAAAGAGTCAATGCCCGATCTCTTAATCTTAGCAGGTATTGGCCTGGTTAGTGCTTGGATGGGAGACCGCCTGGGAATACCAGGTGCTTTAAGCTTTAGGGTTTTCTTTCCTACTTATATAATGTACCGGCGATTAGATTGGCTGATCTTTAAATAGCTCTCTCTTTGCAGCAGTCTTTGCTTATGGCCATACCACCCTGGCTATGCCAGATCATGTCTGAGCTCGGAAGCTAAGCAGGTTTGGGCCTGGTTAGTAATTGGATGGGAGACCCCCTGGTAATACCAGTTGCTCTAAGATTTTTGTAAATTTTTCACAAATTATATAATAATCTTGAAAAAAGAAAAGAGTCAATGCCCATTCTTTGAATCTTAGCAGTCATTGACCTGTGTAGTGTTTGGATGGGAGACCCCCTGGTAATACCAGGTGCTCTAATATTATTGGAAATTTATTACTAATTATATAATAATCTTAAAAAAAAAGAGCCAATGCCCGATCTCTTAATCTTAGCAGGTATTGGCCTGGTTAGTGCTTGGATGGGAGACCGCCTCGGAATACCAGGTGCTGTAAGCTTTTGGATTTTCATTCCTACTTATATAATGTATGGGCGATTTGATTGGCTGATCTTTAAATAGTCTTCTCTTTGCAGTATTCTTCGATTGCGACCGTAACAACCTGGCTATGCCTGATCTCGTCTGCTCTCGGAAGCTAAGCAGGTTTGGTCCTGTATAATGTACCGGCGATTAGATTGGCTGATCTTTAAATAGCTCTCTCTTTGCAGCAGTCTTCGCTTATGGCCATTCCACCCTGGCTATGCCAGATCATGTCTGAGCTCGGAAACTAAGCAGGTTTCGGCCTGGTTAGTAATTGGATGGCAGACCCCCTGGTAATACCAGTTGCTTTAAGATTTTTGGAAATTTTTCACAAATTATATAATAATCTTGCAAGAAAAAAAGAAAGGAGTCAATGCCCCATATCTGAATCTTAGCAGGTATGGGCCTGGTTAGTAATTGGATGGGAGACACCCTGGTAATACCAGTTGCTTTAAGATTTTTGGAAATTTTTCACAAATTATATAATAATTTAAAAAAAAAAAAAAAAGTCAATGCCCGATCTCTGAATAATAGCAGGTTTTGCCTGGTTAGTACTTGGATGGAAGACGGCCGGGAAATACCAGTTGCTGTAATATTTTTGGCAATTTTTACTAATTACATAATAATCTTGCAACAACAAAAAAAAAAAAAAGAGTAAATGCCCAATCTTTGAATCTTAGGAGGTATGGACCTGTTTAGTGCTTGGATGGGAGACCGCCTCGGAATACCAGTTGCTGTAATATTTTTGGAAATTTGTACTAATTATATAATTATCTTGAAACAAAAAGAGTCAATGCCCAATCTTTGAATCTTAGCAGCTATGGACCTGTTTAGTGTTTGGATGGGAGACCGCCTCGGAATACCAGGTGCTTTAAGCTTTAGGGTTTTCTTTCCTACTTATATTAGATTGGCTGATCTTTAAATAGCTCTCTCTTTGCAGCAGTCTTCGCTTATGGCCATACCACCCTGTCTATGCCAGATCATGTCTGAGCTCGGAAGCTAAGCAGGTTTTGGCCTGGTTAGTAATTGGATGGGAGACCCCCTGGTAATACCAGTTGCTTTAAGATTTTTGTAAATTTTTCACAAATTATATAATAATCTTGAAAAAAAAAAGAGTCAATGCCCATTCTTTGAATCTTAGCAGTCATGGACCTGTTTAGTGTCTGGATGGGAGACCGCCTCGGAATACCAGGTGCTCTAATATTATTGGAAATTTATTACTAATTATATAATAATCTTAAAAAAAAAAAAAAAAAAAAGAGTCAATGCCCGATCTCTTAATCTTAGCAGGTATTGGCCTGGTTAGTGCTTGGATGGGAGACCGCCTGGGAATACCAGGTGCTTTAAGCTTTAGGGTTTTCTTTCCTACTTATATAATGTACCGGCGATTAGATTGACTGATCTTTAAATAGCTCTCTCTTTGCAGCAGTCTTCGCTTATGGCCATACCACCCTGGCTATGCCAGATCATGTCTGAGCTCGGAAGCTAAGCAGGTTTGGGCCTGGTTAGTAATTGGATGGGAGACCCCCTGGTAATACCAGTTGCTTTAAGATTTTTGTAAATTTTTCACAAATTATATAATAATCTTGAAAAAAAAAAGAGTGAATGCCCATTCTTTGAATCTTAGCAGTCATTGACCTGTGTAGTGTTTGGATGGGAGACCCCCTGGTAATACCAGGTGCTCTAATATTATTGGAAATTTATTACTAATTATATAATAATCTTTAAAAAAAAAAAAAAAAAAAAAAAAGAGTCAATGTCCGATCTCTTAATCTTAGCAGGTATTGGCCTGGTTAGTGCTTGGATGGGAGACCGCCTGGGAATACCAGGTGCTTTAAGCTTTAGGGTTTTCTTTCCTACTTATATAATGTACCGGCGATTAGATTGGCTGATCTTTAAATAGCTCTCTCTTTGCAGCAGTCTTTGCTTATGGCCATACCACCCTGGCTATGCCAGATCATGTCTGAGCTCGGAAGGTAAGCAGGTTTGGGCCTGGTTAGTAATTGGATGGGAGACCCCCTGGTAATACCAGTTGCTCTAAGATTTTTGTAAATTTTTCACAAATTATATAATAATCTTGAAAAAAAAAAGAGTCAATGCTCATTCTTTGAATCTTAGCAGTCATGGACCTGTTTAGTGTCTGGATGGGAGACCGCCTCGGAATACCAGGTGCTCTAATATTATTGGAAATTTATTACTAATTATATAATAATCTTAAAAAAAAAAAAAAAAAAAAAAAAGAGTCAATGCCCGATCTCTTAATCTTAGCAGGTATTGGCCTGGTTAGTGCTTGGATGGGAGACCGCCTGGGAATAACAGGTGCTTTAAGCTTTAGGGTTTTCTTTCCTACTTATATAATGTACCGGCGATTAGATTGACTGATCTTTAAATAGCTCTCTCTTTGCAGCAGTCTTCGCTTATGGCCATACCACCCTGGCTATGCCAGATCATGTCTGAGCTCGGAAGCTAAGCAGGTTTGGGCCTGGTTAGTAATTGGATGGGAGACCCCCTGGTAATACCAGTTGCTTTAAGATTTTTGTAAATTTTTCACAAATTATATAATAATCTTGAAAAAAAAAAGAGTGAATGCCCATTCTTTGAATCTTAGCAGTCATTGACCTGTGTAGTGTTTGGATGGGAGACCCCCTGGTAATACCAGGTGCTCTAATATTATTGGAAATGTATTACTAATTATATAATAATCTTAAAAAAAAAGAGCCAATGCCCGATCTCTTAATCTTAGCAGGTATTGGCCTGGTTAGTGCTTGGATGGGAGACCGCCTCGGAATACCAGGTGCTGTAAGCTTTTGGATTTTCATTCCTACTTATATAATGTATGGGCGATTTGATTGGCTGATCTTTAAATAGTCTTCTCTTTGCAGTATCCTTCGCTTGCGACCGTAACAACCTGGCTATGCCTGATCTCGTCTGCTCTCGGAAGCTAAGCAGGTTTGGTCCTGTATAATGTACCGGCGATTAGATTGGCTGATCTTTAAATAGCTCTCTCTTTGCAGCAGTCTTCGCTTATGGCCATTCCACCCTGGCTATGCCAGATCATGTCTGAGCTCGGAAACTAAGCAGGTTTCGGCCTGGTTAGTAATTGGATGGCAGACCCCCTGGTAATACCAGTTGCTTTAAGATTTTTGGAAATTTTTCACAAATTATATAATAATCTTGCAAGAAAGAAAGAAAGGAGTCAATGCCCCATATCTGAATCTTAGCAGGTATGGGCCTGGTTAGTAATTGGATGGGAGACACCCTGGTAATACCAGTTGCTTTAAGATTTTTGGAAATTTTTCACAAATTATATAATAATCTTGAAAAAAAAAAAAAGTCAATGCCCGATCTCTGAATAATAGCAGGTTTTGCCTGGTTAGTACTTGGATGGAAGACGGCCGGGAAATACCAGTTGCTGTAATATTTTTGGCAATTTTTACTAATTACATAATAATCTTGCAACAAAAAAAAAAAAAAAGAGTAAATGCCCAATCTTTGAATCTTAGGAGGTATGGACCTGTTTAGTGCTTGGATGGGAGACCGCCTCGGAATACCAGTTGCTGTAATATTTTTGGAAATTTGTACTAATTATATAATTATCTTGAAACAAAAAGAGTCAATGCCCAATCTTTGAATCTTAGCAGCTATGGACCTGTTTAGTGTTTGGATGGGAGACCGCCTCGGAAAACCAGGTGCTCTAATATTATTGGAAATTCATTACTAATTATATAATAATCTTAAAAAAAAAAAGAGTCAATGCCCGATCTCTTAATCTTAGCAGGTATTGGCCTGGTTAGTGCTTGGATGGGAGACCGCCTGGGAATACCAGGTGCTTTAAGCTTTAGGGTTTTCTTTCCTACTTATATAATGTACCGGCGATTAGATTGACTGATCTTTAAATAGCTCTCTCTTTGCAGCAGTCTTCGCTTATGGCCATACCACCCTGGCTATGCCAGATCATGTCTGAGCTCGGAAGCTAAGCACGTTTGGGACTGGTTAGTAATTGGATGGGAGACCCCCTGGTAATACCAGTTGATTTAAGATTTTTGTAAATTTTTCACAAATTATATAATAATCTTGAAAAAAAAAAGAGTGAATGCCCATTCTTTGAATCTTAGCAGTCATTGACCTGTGTAGTGTTTGGATGGGAGACCCCCTGGTAATACCAGGTGCTCTAATATTATTGGAAATTTATTACTAATTATATAATAATCTTAAAAAAAAAAGAGCCAATGCCCGATCTCTTAATCTTAGCAGGTATTGGCCTGGTTAGTGCTTGGATGGGAGACCGCCTCGGAATACCAGGTGCTGTAAGCTTTTGGATTTTCATTCCTACTTATATAATGTATGGGCGATTTGATTGGCTGATCTTTAAATAGCTCTCCCTTTGCAGCAGTCTTCGCTTATGGCCATTCCACCCTGGCTATGCCAGATCATGTCTGAGCTCGGAAACTAAGCAGGTTTCGGCCTGGTTAGTAATTGGATGGCAGACCCCCTGGTAATACCAGTTGCTTTAAGATTTTTGGAAATTTTTCACAAATTATATAATAATCTTGCAAGAAAAAAAGAAAGGAGTCAATGCCCCATATCTGAATCTTAGCAGGTATGGGCCTGGTTAGTAATTGGATGGGAGACACCCTGGTAATACCAGTTGCTTTAAGATTTTTGGAAATTTTTCACAAATTATATAATAATCTTGAAAAAAAAAAAAAAAGTCAATGCCCGATCTCTGAATAATAGCAGGTTTTGCCTGGTTAGTACTTGGATGGAAGACGGCCGGGAAATACCAGTTGCTGTAATATTTTTGGCAATTTTTACTAATTACATAATAATCTTGCAACAAAAAAAAAAAAAAAGAGTAAATGCCCAATCTTTGAATCTTAGGAGGTATGGACCTGTTTAGTGCTTGGATGGGAGACCGCCTCGGAATACCAGTTGCTGTAATATTTTTGGAAATTTGTACTAATTATATAATTATCTTGAAACAAAAAGAGTCAATGCCCAATCTTTGAATCTTAGCAGCTATGGACCTGTTTAGTGTTTGGATGGGAGTGCTCTAATATTATTGGAAATTCATTACTAATTATATAATAATCTTTAAAAAAAAAAAAAAAAAAAAAAAAAAGAGTCAATGCCCGATCTCTTAATCTTAGCAGGTATTGGCCTGGTTAGTGCTTGGATGGGAGACCGCCTGGGAATACCAGGTGCTTTAAGCTTTAGGGTTTTCTTTCCTACTTATATAATGTACCGGCGATTAGATTGGCTGATCTTTAAATAGCTCTCTCTTTGCAGCAGTCTTTGCTTATGGCCATACCACCCTGGCTATGCCAGATCATGTCTGAGCTCGGAAGCTAAGCAGGTTTGGGCCTGGTTAGTAATTGGATGGGAGACCCCCTGGTAATACCATTTGCTCTAAGATTTTTGTAAATTTTTCACAAATTATATAATAATCTTGAAAAAAAAAAGAGTCAATGCCCATTCTTTGAATCTTAGCAGTCATGGACCTGTTTAGTGTCTGGATGGGAGACCGCCTCGGAATACCAGGTGCTCTAATATTATTGGAAATTTATTACTAATTATATAATAATCTTAAAAAAAAAGAGCCAATGCCCGATCTCTTAATCTTAGCAGGTATTGGCCTGGTTAGTGCTTGGATGGGAGACCGCCTCGGAATACCAGGTGCTGTAAGCTTTTGGATTTTCATTCCTACTTATATAATGTATGGGCGATTTGATTGGCTGATCTTTAAATAGTCTTCTCTTTGCAGTATCCTTCGCTTGCGACCGTAACAACCTGGCTATGCCTGATCTCGTCTGCTCTCGGAAGCTAAGCAGGTTTGGTCCTGTATAATGTACCGGCGATTAGATTGGCTGATCTTTAAATAGCTCTCTCTTTGCAGCAGTCTTCGCTTATGGCCATTCCACCCTGGCTATGCCAGATCATGTCTGAGCTCGGAAACTAAGCAGGTTTCGGCCTGGTTAGTAATTGGATGGCAGACCCCCTGGTAATACCAGTTGCTTTAAGATTTTTGGAAATTTTTCACAAATTATATAATAATCTTGCAAGAAAAAAAGAAAGGAGTCAATGCCCCATATCTGAATCTTAGCAGGTATGGGCCTGGTTAGTAATTGGATGGGAGACACCCTGGTAATACCAGTTGCTTTAAGATTTTTGGAAATTTTTCACAAATTATATAATAATCTTGAAAAAAAAAAAAAAGTCAATGCCCGATCTCTGAATAATAGCAGGTTTTGCCTGGTTAGTACTTGGATGGAAGACGGCCGGGAAATACCAGTTGCTGTAATATTTTTGGCAATTTTTACTAATTACATAATAATCTTGCAACAAAAAAAAAAAAAAAAGAGTAAATGCCCAATCTTTGAATCTTAGGAGGTATGGACCTGTTTAGTGCTTGGATGGGAGACCGCCTCGGAATACCAGTTGCTGTAATATTTTTGGAAATTTGTACTAATTATATAATTATCTTGAAACAAAAAGAGTCAATGCCCAATCTTTGAATCTTAGCAGCTATGGACCTGTTTAGTGTTTGGATGGGAGACCGCCTCGGAAAACCAGGTGCTCTAATATTATTGGAAATTCATTACTAATTATATAATAATCTTAAAAAAAAAAAGAGTCAATGCCCGATCTCTTAATCTTAGCAGGTATTGGCCTGGTTAGTGCTTGGATGGGAGACCGCCTGGGAATACCAGGTGCTTTAAGCTTTAGGGTTTTCTTTCCTACTTATATAATGTACCGGCGATTAGATTGACTGATCTTTAAATAGCTCTCTCTTTGCAGCAGTCTTCGCTTATGGCCATACCACCCTGGCTATGCCAGATCATGTCTGAGCTCGGAAGCTAAGCACGTTTGGGCCTGGTTAGTAATTGGATGGGAGACCCCCTGGTAATACCAGTTGATTTAAGATTTTTGTAAATTTTTCACAAATTATATAATAATCTTGAAAAAAAAAAGAGTGAATGCCCATTCTTTGAATCTTAGCAGTCATTGACCTGTGTAGTGTTTGGATGGGAGACCCCCTGGTAATACCAGGTGCTCTAATATTATTGGAAATTTATTACTAATTATATAATAATCTTAAAAAAAAAGAGCCAATGCCCGATCTCTTAATCTTAGCAGGTATTGGCCTGGTTAGTGCTTGGATGGGAGACCGCCTCGGAATACCAGGTGCTGTAAGCTTTTGGATTTTCATTCCTACTTATATAATGTATGGGCGATTTGATTGGCTGATCTTTAAATAGCTCTCTCTTTGCAGCAGTCTTCGCTTATGGCCATTCCACCCTGGCTATGCCAGATCATGTCTGAGCTCAGAAACTAAGCAGGTTTCGGCCTGGTTAGTAATTGGATGGCAGACCCCCTGGTAATACCAGTTGCTTTAAGATTTTTGGAAATTTTTCACAAATTATATAATAATCTTGCAAGAAAAAAAGAAAGGAGTCAATGCCCCATATCTGAATCTTAGCAGGTATGGGCCTGGTTAGTAATTGGATGGGAGACACCCTGGTAATACCAGTTGCTTTAAGATTTTTGGAAATTTTTCACAAATTATATAATAATCTTGAAAAAAAAAAAAAAAGTCAATGCCCGATCTCTGAATAATAGCAGGTTTTGCCTGGTTAGTACTTGGATGGAAGACGGCTGGGAAATACCAGTTGCTGTAATATTTTTGGCAATTTTTACTAATTACATAATAATCTTGCAACAAAAAAAAAAAAAAAGAGTAAATGCCCAATCTTTGAATCTTAGGAGGTATGGACCTGTTTAGTGCTTGGATGGGAGACCGCCTCGGAATACCAGTTGCTGTAATATTTTTGGAAATTTGTACTAATTATATAATTATCTTGAAACAAAAAGAGTCAATGCCCAATCTTTGAATCTTAGCAGCTATGGACCTGTTTAGTGTTTGGATGGGAGACCGCCTCGGAAAACCAGGTGCTCTAATATTATTGGAAATTCATTACTAATTATATAATAATCTTAAAAAAAAAAAGAGTCAATGCCCGATCTCTTAATCTTAGCAGGTATTGGCCTGGTTAGTGCTTGGATGGGAGACCGCCTGGGAATACCAGGTGCTTTAAGCTTTAGGGTTTTCTTTCCTACTTATATAATGTACCGGCGATTAGATTGACTGATCTTTAAATAGCTCTCTCTTTGCAGCAGTCTTCGCTTATGGCCATACCACCCTGGCTATGCCAGATCATGTCTGAGCTCGGAAGCTAAGCACGTTTGGGCCTGGTTAGTAATTGGATGGGAGACCCCCTGGTAATACCAGTTGATTTAAGATTTTTGTAAATTTTTCACAAATTATATAATAATCTTGAAAAAAAAAAGAGTGAATGCCCATTCTTTGAATCTTAGCAGTCATTGACCTGTGTAGTGTTTGGATGGGAGACCCCCTGGTAATACCAGGTGCTCTAATATTATTGGAAATTTATTACTAATTATATAATAATCTTAAAAAAAAAGAGCCAATGCCCGATCTCTTAATCTTAGCAGGTATTGGCCTGGTTAGTGCTTGGATGGGAGACCGCCTCGGAATACCAGGTGCTGTAAGCTTTTGGATTTTCATTCCTACTTATATAATGTATGGGCGATTTGATTGGCTGATCTTTAAATAGCTCTCTCTTTGCAGCAGTCTTCGCTTATGGCCATTCCACCCTGGCTATGCCAGATCATGTCTGAGCTCAGAAACTAAGCAGGTTTCGGCCTGGTTAGTAATTGGATGGCAGACCCCCTGGTAATACCAGTTGCTTTAAGATTTTTGGAAATTTTTCACAAATTATATAATAATCTTGCAAGAAAAAAAGAAAGGAGTCAATGCCCCATATCTGAATCTTAGCAGGTATGGGCCTGGTTAGTAATTGGATGGGAGACACCCTGGTAATACCAGTTGCTTTAAGATTTTTGGAAATTTTTCACAAATTATATAATAATCTTGAAAAAAAAAAAAAAAGTCAATGCCCGATCTCTGAATAATAGCAGGTTTTGCCTGGTTAGTACTTGGATGGAAGACGGCCGGGAAATACCAGTTGCTGTAATATTTTTGGCAATTTTTACTAATTACATAATAATCTTGCAACAAAAAAAAAAAAAAGAGTAAATGCCCAATCTTTGAATCTTAGGAGGTATGGACCTGTTTAGTGCTTGGATGGGAGACCGCCTCGGAATACCAGTTGCTGTAATATTTTTGGAAATTTGTACTAATTATATAATTATCTTGAAACAAAAAGAGTCAATGCCCAATCTTTGAATCTTAGCAGCTATGGACCTGTTTAGTGTTTGGATGGGAGTGCTCTAATATTATTGGAAATTTATTACTAATTATATAATAATCTTTAAAAAAAAAAAAAAAAAAAAAAAAAGAGTCAATGCCCGATCTCTTAATCTTAGCAGGTATTGGCCTGGTTAGTGCTTGGATGGGAGACCGCCTGGGAATACCAGGTGCTTTAAGCTTTAGGGTTTTCTTTCCTACTTATATAATGTACCGGCGATTAGATTGGCTGATCTTTAAATAGCTCTCTCTTTGCAGCAGTCTTTGCTTATGGCCATACCACCCTGGCTATGCCAGATCATGTCTGAGCTCGGAAGCTAAGCAGGTTTGGGCCTGGTTAGTAATTGGATGGGAGACCCCCTGGTAATACCAGTTGCTCTAAGATTTTTGTAAATTTTTCACAAATTATATAATAATCTTGAAAAAAGAAAAGAGTCAATGCCCATTCTTTGAATCTTAGCAGTCATTGACCTGTGTAGTGTTTGGATGGGAGACCCCCTGGTAATACCAGGTGCTCTAATATTATTGGAAATTTATTACTAATTATATAATAATCTTAAAAAAAAAGAGCCAATGCCCGATCTCTTAATCTTAGCAGGTATTGGCCTGGTTAGTGCTTGGATGGGAGACCGCCTCGGAATACCAGGTGCTGTAAGCTTTTGGATTTTCATTCCTACTTATATAATGTATGGGCGATTTGATTGGCTGATCTTTAAATAGTCTTCTCTTTGCAGTATTCTTCGATTGCGACCGTAACAACCTGGCTATGCCTGATCTCGTCTGCTCTCGGAAGCTAAGCAGGTTTGGTCCTGTATAATGTACCGGCGATTAGATTGGCTGATCTTTAAATAGCTCTCTCTTTGCAGCAGTCTTCGCTTATGGCCATTCCACCCTGGCTATGCCAGATCATGTCTGAGCTCGGAAACTAAGCAGGTTTCGGCCTGGTTAGTAATTGGATGGCAGACCCCCTGGTAATACCAGTTGCTTTAAGATTTTTGGAAATTTTTCACAAATTATATAATAATCTTGCAAGAAAAAAAGAAAGGAGTCAATGCCCCATATCTGAATCTTAGCAGGTATGGGCCTGGTTAGTAATTGGATGGGAGACACCCTGGTAATACCAGTTGCTTTAAGATTTTTGGAAATTTTTCACAAATTATATAATAATTTAAAAAAAAAAAAAAAAGTCAA
This sequence comes from Carassius gibelio, assembly GCF_023724105.1. Classification (NCBI taxonomy): domain Eukaryota; kingdom Metazoa; phylum Chordata; class Actinopteri; order Cypriniformes; family Cyprinidae; genus Carassius; species Carassius gibelio. The sequence goes on from NC_068373.1 coordinate 4,092,324, forward strand.
TGCCCGATCTCTGAATAATAGCAGGTTTTGCCTGGTTAGTACTTGGATGGAAGACGGCCGGGAAATACCAGTTGCTGTAATATTTTTGGCAATTTTTACTAATTACATAATAATCTTGCAACAACAAAAAAAAAAAAAAGAGTAAATGCCCAATCTTTGAATCTTAGGAGGTATGGACCTGTTTAGTGCTTGGATGGGAGACCGCCTCGGAATACCAGTTGCTGTAATATTTTTGGAAATTTGTACTAATTATATAATTATCTTGAAACAAAAAGAGTCAATGCCCAATCTTTGAATCTTAGCAGCTATGGACCTGTTTAGTGTTTGGATGGGAGACCGCCTCGGAATACCAGGTGCTTTAAGCTTTAGGGTTTTCTTTCCTACTTATATTAGATTGGCTGATCTTTAAATAGCTCTCTCTTTGCAGCAGTCTTCGCTTATGGCCATACCACCCTGTCTATGCCAGATCATGTCTGAGCTCGGAAGCTAAGCAGGTTTTGGCCTGGTTAGTAATTGGATGGGAGACCCCCTGGTAATACCAGTTGCTTTAAGATTTTTGTAAATTTTTCACAAATTATATAATAATCTTGAAAAAAAAAAGAGTCAATGCCCATTCTTTGAATCTTAGCAGTCATGGACCTGTTTAGTGTCTGGATGGGAGACCGCCTCGGAATACCAGGTGCTCTAATATTATTGGAAATTTATTACTAATTATATAATAATCTTAAAAAAAAAAAAAAAAAAAAGAGTCAATGCCCGATCTCTTAATCTTAGCAGGTATTGGCCTGGTTAGTGCTTGGATGGGAGACCGCCTGGGAATACCAGGTGCTTTAAGCTTTAGGGTTTTCTTTCCTACTTATATAATGTACCGGCGATTAGATTGACTGATCTTTAAATAGCTCTCTCTTTGCAGCAGTCTTCGCTTATGGCCATACCACCCTGGCTATGCCAGATCATGTCTGAGCTCGGAAGCTAAGCAGGTTTGGGCCTGGTTAGTAATTGGATGGGAGACCCCCTGGTAATACCAGTTGCTTTAAGATTTTTGTAAATTTTTCACAAATTATATAATAATCTTGAAAAAAAAAAGAGTGAATGCCCATTCTTTGAATCTTAGCAGTCATTGACCTGTGTAGTGTTTGGATGGGAGACCCCCTGGTAATACCAGGTGCTCTAATATTATTGGAAATTTATTACTAATTATATAATAATCTTTAAAAAAAAAAAAAAAAAAAAAAAAGAGTCAATGTCCGATCTCTTAATCTTAGCAGGTATTGGCCTGGTTAGTGCTTGGATGGGAGACCGCCTGGGAATACCAGGTGCTTTAAGCTTTAGGGTTTTCTTTCCTACTTATATAATGTACCGGCGATTAGATTGGCTGATCTTTAAATAGCTCTCTCTTTGCAGCAGTCTTTGCTTATGGCCATACCACCCTGGCTATGCCAGATCATGTCTGAGCTCGGAAGGTAAGCAGGTTTGGGCCTGGTTAGTAATTGGATGGGAGACCCCCTGGTAATACCAGTTGCTCTAAGATTTTTGTAAATTTTTCACAAATTATATAATAATCTTGAAAAAAAAAAGAGTCAATGCTCATTCTTTGAATCTTAGCAGTCATGGACCTGTTTAGTGTCTGGATGGGAGACCGCCTCGGAATACCAGGTGCTCTAATATTATTGGAAATTTATTACTAATTATATAATAATCTTAAAAAAAAAAAAAAAAAAAAAAAAGAGTCAATGCCCGATCTCTTAATCTTAGCAGGTATTGGCCTGGTTAGTGCTTGGATGGGAGACCGCCTGGGAATAACAGGTGCTTTAAGCTTTAGGGTTTTCTTTCCTACTTATATAATGTACCGGCGATTAGATTGACTGATCTTTAAATAGCTCTCTCTTTGCAGCAGTCTTCGCTTATGGCCATACCACCCTGGCTATGCCAGATCATGTCTGAGCTCGGAAGCTAAGCAGGTTTGGGCCTGGTTAGTAATTGGATGGGAGACCCCCTGGTAATACCAGTTGCTTTAAGATTTTTGTAAATTTTTCACAAATTATATAATAATCTTGAAAAAAAAAAGAGTGAATGCCCATTCTTTGAATCTTAGCAGTCATTGACCTGTGTAGTGTTTGGATGGGAGACCCCCTGGTAATACCAGGTGCTCTAATATTATTGGAAATGTATTACTAATTATATAATAATCTTAAAAAAAAAGAGCCAATGCCCGATCTCTTAATCTTAGCAGGTATTGGCCTGGTTAGTGCTTGGATGGGAGACCGCCTCGGAATACCAGGTGCTGTAAGCTTTTGGATTTTCATTCCTACTTATATAATGTATGGGCGATTTGATTGGCTGATCTTTAAATAGTCTTCTCTTTGCAGTATCCTTCGCTTGCGACCGTAACAACCTGGCTATGCCTGATCTCGTCTGCTCTCGGAAGCTAAGCAGGTTTGGTCCTGTATAATGTACCGGCGATTAGATTGGCTGATCTTTAAATAGCTCTCTCTTTGCAGCAGTCTTCGCTTATGGCCATTCCACCCTGGCTATGCCAGATCATGTCTGAGCTCGGAAACTAAGCAGGTTTCGGCCTGGTTAGTAATTGGATGGCAGACCCCCTGGTAATACCAGTTGCTTTAAGATTTTTGGAAATTTTTCACAAATTATATAATAATCTTGCAAGAAAGAAAGAAAGGAGTCAATGCCCCATATCTGAATCTTAGCAGGTATGGGCCTGGTTAGTAATTGGATGGGAGACACCCTGGTAATACCAGTTGCTTTAAGATTTTTGGAAATTTTTCACAAATTATATAATAATCTTGAAAAAAAAAAAAAAGTCAATGCCCGATCTCTGAATAATAGCAGGTTTTGCCTGGTTAGTACTTGGATGGAAGACGGCCGGGAAATACCAGTTGCTGTAATATTTTTGGCAATTTTTACTAATTACATAATAATCTTGCAACAAAAAAAAAAAAAAAGAGTAAATGCCCAATCTTTGAATCTTAGGAGGTATGGACCTGTTTAGTGCTTGGATGGGAGACCGCCTCGGAATACCAGTTGCTGTAATATTTTTGGAAATTTGTACTAATTATATAATTATCTTGAAACAAAAAGAGTCAATGCCCAATCTTTGAATCTTAGCAGCTATGGACCTGTTTAGTGTTTGGATGGGAGACCGCCTCGGAAAACCAGGTGCTCTAATATTATTGGAAATTCATTACTAATTATATAATAATCTTAAAAAAAAAAAGAGTCAATGCCCGATCTCTTAATCTTAGCAGGTATTGGCCTGGTTAGTGCTTGGATGGGAGACCGCCTGGGAATACCAGGTGCTTTAAGCTTTAGGGTTTTCTTTCCTACTTATATAATGTACCGGCGATTAGATTGACTGATCTTTAAATAGCTCTCTCTTTGCAGCAGTCTTCGCTTATGGCCATACCACCCTGGCTATGCCAGATCATGTCTGAGCTCGGAAGCTAAGCACGTTTGGGACTGGTTAGTAATTGGATGGGAGACCCCCTGGTAATACCAGTTGATTTAAGATTTTTGTAAATTTTTCACAAATTATATAATAATCTTGAAAAAAAAAAGAGTGAATGCCCATTCTTTGAATCTTAGCAGTCATTGACCTGTGTAGTGTTTGGATGGGAGACCCCCTGGTAATACCAGGTGCTCTAATATTATTGGAAATTTATTACTAATTATATAATAATCTTAAAAAAAAAAGAGCCAATGCCCGATCTCTTAATCTTAGCAGGTATTGGCCTGGTTAGTGCTTGGATGGGAGACCGCCTCGGAATACCAGGTGCTGTAAGCTTTTGGATTTTCATTCCTACTTATATAATGTATGGGCGATTTGATTGGCTGATCTTTAAATAGCTCTCCCTTTGCAGCAGTCTTCGCTTATGGCCATTCCACCCTGGCTATGCCAGATCATGTCTGAGCTCGGAAACTAAGCAGGTTTCGGCCTGGTTAGTAATTGGATGGCAGACCCCCTGGTAATACCAGTTGCTTTAAGATTTTTGGAAATTTTTCACAAATTATATAATAATCTTGCAAGAAAAAAAGAAAGGAGTCAATGCCCCATATCTGAATCTTAGCAGGTATGGGCCTGGTTAGTAATTGGATGGGAGACACCCTGGTAATACCAGTTGCTTTAAGATTTTTGGAAATTTTTCACAAATTATATAATAATCTTGAAAAAAAAAAAAAAGTCAATGCCCGATCTCTGAATAATAGCAGGTTTTGCCTGGTTAGTACTTGGATGGAAGACGGCCGGGAAATACCAGTTGCTGTAATATTTTTGGCAATTTTTACTAATTACATAATAATCTTGCAACAAAAAAAAAAAAAAAGAGTAAATGCCCAATCTTTGAATCTTAGGAGGTATGGACCTGTTTAGTGCTTGGATGGGAGACCGCCTCGGAATACCAGTTGCTGTAATATTTTTGGAAATTTGTACTAATTATATAATTATCTTGAAACAAAAAGAGTCAATGCCCAATCTTTGAATCTTAGCAGCTATGGACCTGTTTAGTGTTTGGATGGGAGTGCTCTAATATTATTGGAAATTCATTACTAATTATATAATAATCTTTAAAAAAAAAAAAAAAAAAAAAAAAAAGAGTCAATGCCCGATCTCTTAATCTTAGCAGGTATTGGCCTGGTTAGTGCTTGGATGGGAGACCGCCTGGGAATACCAGGTGCTTTAAGCTTTAGGGTTTTCTTTCCTACTTATATAATGTACCGGCGATTAGATTGGCTGATCTTTAAATAGCTCTCTCTTTGCAGCAGTCTTTGCTTATGGCCATACCACCCTGGCTATGCCAGATCATGTCTGAGCTCGGAAGCTAAGCAGGTTTGGGCCTGGTTAGTAATTGGATGGGAGACCCCCTGGTAATACCATTTGCTCTAAGATTTTTGTAAATTTTTCACAAATTATATAATAATCTTGAAAAAAAAAAGAGTCAATGCCCATTCTTTGAATCTTAGCAGTCATGGACCTGTTTAGTGTCTGGATGGGAGACCGCCTCGGAATACCAGGTGCTCTAATATTATTGGAAATTTATTACTAATTATATAATAATCTTAAAAAAAAAGAGCCAATGCCCGATCTCTTAATCTTAGCAGGTATTGGCCTGGTTAGTGCTTGGATGGGAGACCGCCTCGGAATACCAGGTGCTGTAAGCTTTTGGATTTTCATTCCTACTTATATAATGTATGGGCGATTTGATTGGCTGATCTTTAAATAGTCTTCTCTTTGCAGTATCCTTCGCTTGCGACCGTAACAACCTGGCTATGCCTGATCTCGTCTGCTCTCGGAAGCTAAGCAGGTTTGGTCCTGTATAATGTACCGGCGATTAGATTGGCTGATCTTTAAATAGCTCTCTCTTTGCAGCAGTCTTCGCTTATGGCCATTCCACCCTGGCTATGCCAGATCATGTCTGAGCTCGGAAACTAAGCAGGTTTCGGCCTGGTTAGTAATTGGATGGCAGACCCCCTGGTAATACCAGTTGCTTTAAGATTTTTGGAAATTTTTCACAAATTATATAATAATCTTGCAAGAAAAAAAGAAAGGAGTCAATGCCCCATATCTGAATCTTAGCAGGTATGGGCCTGGTTAGTAATTGGATGGGAGACACCCTGGTAATACCAGTTGCTTTAAGATTTTTGGAAATTTTTCACAAATTATATAATAATCTTGAAAAAAAAAAAAAAGTCAATGCCCGATCTCTGAATAATAGCAGGTTTTGCCTGGTTAGTACTTGGATGGAAGACGGCCGGGAAATACCAGTTGCTGTAATATTTTTGGCAATTTTTACTAATTACATAATAATCTTGCAACAAAAAAAAAAAAAAAAGAGTAAATGCCCAATCTTTGAATCTTAGGAGGTATGGACCTGTTTAGTGCTTGGATGGGAGACCGCCTCGGAATACCAGTTGCTGTAATATTTTTGGAAATTTGTACTAATTATATAATTATCTTGAAACAAAAAGAGTCAATGCCCAATCTTTGAATCTTAGCAGCTATGGACCTGTTTAGTGTTTGGATGGGAGACCGCCTCGGAAAACCAGGTGCTCTAATATTATTGGAAATTCATTACTAATTATATAATAATCTTAAAAAAAAAAAGAGTCAATGCCCGATCTCTTAATCTTAGCAGGTATTGGCCTGGTTAGTGCTTGGATGGGAGACCGCCTGGGAATACCAGGTGCTTTAAGCTTTAGGGTTTTCTTTCCTACTTATATAATGTACCGGCGATTAGATTGACTGATCTTTAAATAGCTCTCTCTTTGCAGCAGTCTTCGCTTATGGCCATACCACCCTGGCTATGCCAGATCATGTCTGAGCTCGGAAGCTAAGCACGTTTGGGCCTGGTTAGTAATTGGATGGGAGACCCCCTGGTAATACCAGTTGATTTAAGATTTTTGTAAATTTTTCACAAATTATATAATAATCTTGAAAAAAAAAAGAGTGAATGCCCATTCTTTGAATCTTAGCAGTCATTGACCTGTGTAGTGTTTGGATGGGAGACCCCCTGGTAATACCAGGTGCTCTAATATTATTGGAAATTTATTACTAATTATATAATAATCTTAAAAAAAAAGAGCCAATGCCCGATCTCTTAATCTTAGCAGGTATTGGCCTGGTTAGTGCTTGGATGGGAGACCGCCTCGGAATACCAGGTGCTGTAAGCTTTTGGATTTTCATTCCTACTTATATAATGTATGGGCGATTTGATTGGCTGATCTTTAAATAGCTCTCTCTTTGCAGCAGTCTTCGCTTATGGCCATTCCACCCTGGCTATGCCAGATCATGTCTGAGCTCAGAAACTAAGCAGGTTTCGGCCTGGTTAGTAATTGGATGGCAGACCCCCTGGTAATACCAGTTGCTTTAAGATTTTTGGAAATTTTTCACAAATTATATAATAATCTTGCAAGAAAAAAAGAAAGGAGTCAATGCCCCATATCTGAATCTTAGCAGGTATGGGCCTGGTTAGTAATTGGATGGGAGACACCCTGGTAATACCAGTTGCTTTAAGATTTTTGGAAATTTTTCACAAATTATATAATAATCTTGAAAAAAAAAAAAAAAGTCAATGCCCGATCTCTGAATAATAGCAGGTTTTGCCTGGTTAGTACTTGGATGGAAGACGGCTGGGAAATACCAGTTGCTGTAATATTTTTGGCAATTTTTACTAATTACATAATAATCTTGCAACAAAAAAAAAAAAAAGAGTAAATGCCCAATCTTTGAATCTTAGGAGGTATGGACCTGTTTAGTGCTTGGATGGGAGACCGCCTCGGAATACCAGTTGCTGTAATATTTTTGGAAATTTGTACTAATTATATAATTATCTTGAAACAAAAAGAGTCAATGCCCAATCTTTGAATCTTAGCAGCTATGGACCTGTTTAGTGTTTGGATGGGAGACCGCCTCGGAAAACCAGGTGCTCTAATATTATTGGAAATTCATTACTAATTATATAATAATCTTAAAAAAAAAAAGAGTCAATGCCCGATCTCTTAATCTTAGCAGGTATTGGCCTGGTTAGTGCTTGGATGGGAGACCGCCTGGGAATACCAGGTGCTTTAAGCTTTAGGGTTTTCTTTCCTACTTATATAATGTACCGGCGATTAGATTGACTGATCTTTAAATAGCTCTCTCTTTGCAGCAGTCTTCGCTTATGGCCATACCACCCTGGCTATGCCAGATCATGTCTGAGCTCGGAAGCTAAGCACGTTTGGGACTGGTTAGTAATTGGATGGGAGACCCCCTGGTAATACCAGTTGATTTAAGATTTTTGTAAATTTTTCACAAATTATATAATAATCTTGAAAAAAAAAAGAGTGAATGCCCATTCTTTGAATCTTAGCAGTCATTGACCTGTGTAGTGTTTGGATGGGAGACCCCCTGGTAATACCAGGTGCTCTAATATTATTGGAAATTTATTACTAATTATATAATAATCTTAAAAAAAAAGAGCCAATGCCCGATCTCTTAATCTTAGCAGGTATTGGCCTGGTTAGTGCTTGGATGGGAGACCGCCTCGGAATACCAGGTGCTGTAAGCTTTTGGATTTTCATTCCTACTTATATAATGTATGGGCGATTTGATTGGCTGATCTTTAAATAGCTCTCTCTTTGCAGCAGTCTTCGCTTATGGCCATTCCACCCTGGCTATGCCAGATCATGTCTGAGCTCGGAAACTAAGCAGGTTTCGGCCTGGTTAGTAATTGGATGGCAGACCCCCTGGTAATACCAGTTGCTTTAAGATTTTTGGAAATTTTTCACAAATTATATAATAATCTTGCAAGAAAAAAAGAAAGGAGTCAATGCCCCATATCTGAATCTTAGCAGGTATGGGCCTGGTTAGTAATTGGATGGGAGACACCCTGGTAATACCAGTTGCTTTAAGATTTTTGGAAATTTTTCACAAATTATATAATAATCTTGAAAAAAAAAAAAAAAGTCAATGCCCGATCTCTGAATAATAGCAGGTTTTGCCTGGTTAGTACTTGGATGGAAGACGGCCGGGAAATACCAGTTGCTGTAATATTTTTGGCAATTTTTACTAATTACATAATAATCTTGCAAAAAAAAAAAAAAAAAGAGTAAATGCCCAATCTTTGAATCTTAGGAGGTATGGACCTGTTTAGTGCTTGGATGGGAGACCGCCTCGGAATACCAGTTGCTGTAATATTTTTGGAAATTTGTACTAATTATATAATTATCTTGAAACAAAAAGAGTCAATGCCCAATCTTTGAATCTTAGCAGCTATGGACCTGTTTAGTGTTTGGATGGGAGTGCTCTAATATTATTGGAAATTCATTACTAATTATATAATAATCTTTAAAAAAAAAAAAAAAAAAAAAAAAAAGAGTCAATGCCCGATCTCTTAATCTTAGCAGGTATTGGCCTGGTTAGTGCTTGGATGGGAGACCGCCTGGGAATACCAGGTGCTTTAAGCTTTAGGGTTTTCTTTCCTACTTATATAATGTACCGGCGATTAGATTGGCTGATCTTTAAATAGCTCTCTCTTTGCAGCAGTCTTTGCTTATGGCCATACCACCCTGGCTATGCCAGATCATGTCTGAGCTCGGAAGCTAAGCAGGTTTGGGCCTGGTTAGTAATTGGATGGGAGACCCCCTGGTAATACCATTTGCTCTAAGATTTTTGTAAATTTTTCACAAATTATATAATAATCTTGAAAAAAAAAAGAGTCAATGCCCATTCTTTGAATCTTAGCAGTCATGGACCTGTTTAGTGTCTGGATGGGAGACCGCCTCGGAATACCAGGTGCTCTAATATTATTGGAAATTTATTACTAATTATATAATAATCTTAAAAAAAAAGAGCCAATGCCCGATCTCTTAATCTTAGCAGGTATTGGCCTGGTTAGTGCTTGGATGGGAGACCGCCTCGGAATACCAGGTGCTGTAAGCTTTTGGATTTTCATTCCTACTTATATAATGTATGGGCGATTTGATTGGCTGATCTTTAAATAGTCTTCTCTTTGCAGTATCCTTCGCTTGCGACCGTAACAACCTGGCTATGCCTGATCTCGTCTGCTCTCGGAAGCTAAGCAGGTTTGGTCCTGTATAATGTACCGGCGATTAGATTGGCTGATCTTTAAATAGCTCTCTCTTTGCAGCAGTCTTCGCTTATGGCCATTCCACCCTGGCTATGCCAGATCATGTCTGAGCTCGGAAACTAAGCAGGTTTCGGCCTGGTTAGTAATTGGATGGCAGACCCCCTGGTAATACCAGTTGCTTTAAGATTTTTGGAAATTTTTCACAAATTATATAATAATCTTGCAAGAAAAAAAGAAAGGAGTCAATGCCCCATATCTGAATCTTAGCAGGTATGGGCCTGGTTAGTAATTGGATGGGAGACACCCTGGTAATACCAGTTGCTTTAAGATTTTTGGAAATTGTTCACAAATTATATAATAATCTTGAAAAAAAAAAAAAAGTCAATGCCCGATCTCTGAATAATAGCAGGTTTTGCCTGGTTAGTACTTGGATGGAAGACGGCCGGGAAATACCAGTTGCTGTAATATTTTTGGCAATTTTTACTAATTACATAATAATCTTGCAACAAAAAAAAAAAAAAAAGAGTAAATGCCCAATCTTTGAATCTTAGGAGGTATGGACCTGTTTAGTGCTTGGATGGGAGACCGCCTCGGAATACCAGTTGCTGTAATATTTTTGGAAATTTGTACTAATTATATAATTATCTTGAAACAAAAAGAGTCAATGCCCAATCTTTGAATCTTAGCAGCTATGGACCTGTTTAGTGTTTGGATGGGAGACCGCCTCGGAAAACCAGGTGCTCTAATATTATTGGAAATTCATTACTAATTATATAATAATCTTAAAAAAAAAAAGAGTCAATGCCCGATCTCTTAATCTTAGCAGGTATTGGCCTGGTTAGTGCTTGGATGGGAGACCGCCTGGGAATACCAGGTGCTTTAAGCTTTAGGGTTTTCTTTCCTACTTATATAATGTACCGGCGATTAGATTGACTGATCTTTAAATAGCTCTCTCTTTGCAGCAGTCTTCGCTTATGGCCATACCACCCTGGCTATGCCAGATCATGTCTGAGCTCGGAAGCTAAGCACGTTTGGGCCTGGTTAGTAATTGGATGGGAGACCCCCTGGTAATACCAGTTGATTTAAGATTTTTGTAAATTTTTCACAAATTATATAATAATCTTGAAAAAAAAAAGAGTGAATGCCCATTCTTTGAATCTTAGCAGTCATTGACCTGTGTAGTGTTTGGATGGGAGACCCCCTGGTAATACCAGGTGCTCTAATATTATTGGAAATTTATTACTAATTATATAATAATCTTAAAAAAAAAGAGCCAATGCCCGATCTCTTAATCTTAGCAGGTATTGGCCTGGTTAGTGCTTGGATGGGAGACCGCCTCGGAATACCAGGTGCTGTAAGCTTTTGGATTTTCATTCCTACTTATATAATGTATGGGCGATTTGATTGGCTGATCTTTAAATAGCTCTCTCTTTGCAGCAGTCTTCGCTTATGGCCATTCCACCCTGGCTATGCCAGATCATGTCTGAGCTCAGAAACTAAGCAGGTTTCGGCCTGGTTAGTAATTGGATGGCAGACCCCCTGGTAATACCAGTTGCTTTAAGATTTTTGGAAATTTTTCACAAATTATATAATAATCTTGCAAGAAAAAAAGAAAGGAGTCAATGCCCCATATCTGAATCTTAGCAGGTATGGGCCTGGTTAGTAATTGGATGGGAGACACCCTGGTAATACCAGTTGCTTTAAGATTTTTGGAAATTTTTCACAAATTATATAATAATCTTGAAAAAAAAAAAAAAAGTCAATGCCCGATCTCTGAATAATAGCAGGTTTTGCCTGGTTAGTACTTGGATGGAAGACGGCCGGGAAATACCAGTTGCTGTAATATTTTTGGCAATTTTTACTAATTACATAATAATCTTGCAACAAAAAAAAAAAAAAAGAGTAAATGCCCAATCTTTGAATCTTAGGAGGTATGGACCTGTTTAGTGCTTGGATGGGAGACCGCCTCGGAATACCAGTTGCTGTAATATTTTTGGAAATTTGTACTAATTATATAATTATCTTGAAACAAAAAGAGTCAATGCCCAATCTTTGAATCTTAGCAGCTATGGACCTGTTTAGTGTTTGGATGGGAGTGCTCTAATATTATTGGAAATTTATTACTAATTATATAATAATCTTTAAAAAAAAAAAAAAAAAAAAAAAAAGAGTCAATGCCCGATCTCTTAATCTTAGCAGGTATTGGCCTGGTTAGTGCTTGGATGGGAGACCGCCTGGGAATACCAGGTGCTTTAAGCTTTAGGGTTTTCTTTCCTACTTATATAATGTACCGGCGATTAGATTGGCTGATCTTTAAATAGCTCTCTCTTTGCAGCAGTCTTTGCTTATGGCCATACCACCCTGGCTATGCCAGATCATGTCTGAGCTCGGAAGCTAAGCAGGTTTGGGCCTGGTTAGTAATTGGATGGGAGACCCCCTGGTAATACCAGTTGCTCTAAGATTTTTGTAAATTTTTCACAAATTATATAATAATCTTGAAAAAAGAAAAGAGTCAATGCCCATTCTTTGAATCTTAGCAGTCATTGACCTGTGTAGTGTTTGGATGGGAGACCCCCTGGTAATACCAGGTGCTCTAATATTATTGGAAATTTATTACTAATTATATAATAATCTTAAAAAAAAAGAGCCAATGCCCGATCTCTTAATCTTAGCAGGTATTGGCCTGGTTAGTGCTTGGATGGGAGACCGCCTCGGAATACCAGGTGCTGTAAGCTTTTGGATTTTCATTCCTACTTATATAATGTATGGGCGATTTGATTGGCTGATCTTTAAATAGTCTTCTCTTTGCAGTATTCTTCGATTGCGACCGTAACAACCTGGCTATGCCTGATCTCGTCTGCTCTCGGAAGCTAAGCAGGTTTGGTCCTGTATAATGTACCGGCGATTAGATTGGCTGATCTTTAAATAGCTCTCTCTTTGCAGCAGTCTTCGCTTATGGCCATTCCACCCTGGCTATGCCAGATCATGTCTGAGCTCGGAAACTAAGCAGGTTTCGGCCTGGTTAGTAATTGGATGGCAGACCCCCTGGTAATACCAGTTGCTTTAAGATTTTTGGAAATTTTTCACAAATTATATAATAATCTTGCAAGAAAAAAAGAAAGGAGTCAATGCCCCATATCTGAATCTTAGCAGGTATGGGCCTGGTTAGTAATTGGATGGGAGACACCCTGGTAATACCAGTTGCTTTAAGATTTTTGGAAATTTTTCACAAATTATATAATAATTTAAAAAAAAAAAAAAAAGTCAATGCCCGATCTCTGAATAATAGCAGGTTTTGCCTGGTTAGTACTTGGATGGAAGACGGCCGGGAAATACCAGTTGCTGTAATATTTTTGGCAATTTTTACTAATTACATAATAATCTTGCAACAACAAAAAAAAAAAAAAGAGTAAATGCCCAATCTTTGAATCTTAGGAGGTATGGACCTGTTTAGTGCTTGGATGGGAGACCGCCTCGGAATACCAGTTGCTGTAATATTTTTGGAAATTTGTACTAATTATATAATTATCTTGAAACAAAAAGAGTCAATGCCCAATCTTTGAATCTTAGCAGCTATGGACCTGTTTAGTGTTTGGATGGGAGACCGCCTCGGAATACCAGGTGCTTTAAGCTTTAGGGTTTTCTTTCCTACTTATATTAGATTGGCTGATCTTTAAATAGCTCTCTCTTTGCAGCAGTCTTCGCTTATGGCCATACCACCCTGTCTATGCCAGATCATGTCTGAGCTCGGAAGCTAAGCAGGTTTTGGCCTGGTTAGTAATTGGATGGGAGACCCCCTGGTAATACCAGTTGCTTTAAGATTTTTGTAAATTTTTCACAAATTATATAATAATCTTGAAAAAAAAAAGAGTCAATGCCCATTCTTTGAATCTTAGCAGTCATGGACCTGTTTAGTGTCTGGATGGGAGACCGCCTCGGAATACCAGGTGCTCTAATATTATTGGAAATTTATTACTAATTATATAATAATCTTAAAAAAAAAAAAAAAAAAAAGAGTCAATGCCCGATCTCTTAATCTTAGCAGGTATTGGCCTGGTTAGTGCTTGGATGGGAGACCGCCTGGGAATACCAGGTGCTTTAAGCTTTAGGGTTTTCTTTCCTACTTATATAATGTACCGGCGATTAGATTGACTGATCTTTAAATAGCTCTCTCTTTGCAGCAGTCTTCGCTTATGGCCATACCACCCTGGCTATGCCAGATCATGTCTGAGCTCGGAAGCTAAGCAGGTTTGGGCCTGGTTAGTAATTGGATGGGAGACCCCCTGGTAATACCAGTTGCTTTAAGATTTTTGTAAATTTTTCACAAATTATATAATAATCTTGAAAAAAAAAAGAGTGAATGCCCATTCTTTGAATCTTAGCAGTCATTGACCTGTGTAGTGTTTGGATGGGAGACCCCCTGGTAATACCAGGTGCTCTAATATTATTGGAAATTTATTACTAATTATATAATAATCTTAAAAAAAAAGAGCCAATGCCCGATCTCTTAATCTTAGCAGGTATTGGCCTGGTTAGTGCTTGGATGGGAGACCGCCTCGGAATACCAGGTGCTGTAAGCTTTTTGATTTTCATTCCTATTTATATAATGTATGGGCGATTTGATTGGCTGATCTTTAAATAGTCTTCTCTTTGCAGTATCCTTCGCTTGCGACCGTAACAACCTGGCTATGCCTGATCTCGTCTGCTCTCGGAAGCTAAGCAGGTTTGGTCCTGTATAATGTACCGGCGATTAGATTGGCTGATCTTTAAATAGCTCTCTCTTTGCAGCAGTCTTCGCTTATGGCCATTCCACCCTGGCTATGCCAGATCATGTCTGAGCTCGGAAACTAAGCAGGTTTCGGCCTGGTTAGTAATTGGATGGCAGACCCCCTGGTAATACCAGTTGCTTTAAGATTTTTGGAAATTTTTCACAAATTATATAATAATCTTGCAAGAAAAAAAGAAAGGAGTCAATGCCCCATATCTGAATCTTAGCAGGTATGGGCCTGGTTAGTAATTGGATGGGAGACACCCTGGTAATACCAGTTGCTTTAAGATTTTTGGAAATTTTTCACAAATTATATAATAATCTTGAAAAAAAAAAAAAAGTCAATGCCCGATCTCTGAATAATAGCAGGTTTTGCCTGGTTAGTACTTGGATGGAAGACGGCCGGGAAATACCAGTTGCTGTAATATTTTTGGCAATTTTTACTAATTACATAATAATCTTGCAACAAAAAAAAAAAAAAGAGTAAATGCCCAATCTTTGAATCTTAGGAGGTATGGACCTGTTTAGTGCTTGGATGGGAGACCGCCTCGGAATACCAGTTGCTGTAATATTTTTGGAAATTTGTACTAATTATATAATTATCTTGAAACAAAAAGAGTCAATGCCCAATCTTTGAATCTTAGCAGCTATGGACCTGTTTAGTGTTTGGATGGGAGACCGCCTCGGAAAACCAGGTGCTCTAATATTATTGGAAATTCATTACTAATTATATAATAATCTTAAAAAAAAAAAGAGTCAATGCCCGATCTCTTAATCTTAGCAGGTATTGGCCTGGTTAGTGCTTGGATGGGAGACCGCCTGGGAATACCAGGTGCTTTAAGCTTTAGGGTTTTCTTTCCTACTTATATAATGTACCGGCGATTAGATTGACTGATCTTTAAATAGCTCTCTCTTTGCAGCAGTCTTCGCTTATGGCCATACCACCCTGGCTATGCCAGATCATGTCTGAGCTCGGAAGCTAAGCACGTTTGGGACTGGTTAGTAATTGGATGGGAGACCCCCTGGTAATACCAGTTGATTTAAGATTTTTGTAAATTTTTCACAAATTATATAATAATCTTGAAAAAAAAAAGAGTGAATGCCCATTCTTTGAATTTTAGCAGTCATTGACCTGTGTAGTGTTTGGATGGGAGACCCCCTGGTAATACCAGGTGCTCTAATATTATTGGAAATTTATTACTAATTATATAATAATCTTAAAAAAAAAAGAGCCAATGCCCGATCTCTTAATCTTAGCAGGTATTGGCCTGGTTAGTGCTTGGATGGGAGACCGCCTCGGAATACCAGGTGCTGTAAGCTTTTGGATTTTCATTCCTACTTATATAATGTATGGGCGATTTGATTGGCTGATCTTTAAATAGCTCTCTCTTTGCAGCAGTCTTCGCTTATGGCCATTCCACCCTGGCTATGCCAGATCATGTCTGAGCTCGGAAACTAAGCAGGTTTCGGCCTGGTTAGTAATTGGATGGCAGACCCCCTGGTAATACCAGTTGCTTTAAGATTTTTGGAAATTTTTCACAAATTATATAATAATCTTGCAAGAAAAAAAGAAAGGAGTCAATGCCCCATATCTGAATCTTAGCAGGTATGGGCCTGGTTAGTAATTGGATGGGAGACACCCTGGTAATACCAGTTGCTTTAAGATTTTTGGAAATTTTTCACAAATTATATAATAATCTTGAAAAAAAAAAAAAAAGTCAATGCCCGATCTCTGAATAATAGCAGGTTTTGCCTGGTTAGTACTTGGATGGAAGACGGCCGGGAAATACCAGTTGCTGTAATATTTTTGGCAATTTTTACTAATTACATAATAATCTTGCAACAAAAAAAAAAAAAAGAGTAAATGCCCAATCTTTGAATCTTAGGAGGTATGGACCTGTTTAGTGCTTGGATGGGAGACCGCCTCGGAATACCAGTTGCTGTAATATTTTTGGAAATTTGTACTAATTATATAATTATCTTGAAACAAAAAGAGTCAATGCCCAATCTTTGAATCTTAGCAGCTATGGACCTGTTTAGTGTTTGGATGGGAGTGCTCTAATATTATTGGAAATTCATTACTAATTATATAATAATCTTTAAAAAAAAAAAAAAAAAAAAAAAAAAGAGTCAATGCCCGATCTCTTAATCTTAGCAGGTATTGGCCTGGTTAGTGCTTGGATGGGAGACCGCCTGGGAATACCAGGTGCTTTAAGCTTTAGGGTTTTCTTTCCTACTTATATAATGTACCGGCGATTAGATTGGCTGATCTTTAAATAGCTCTCTCTTTGCAGCAGTCTTTGCTTATGGCCATACCACCCTGGCTATGCCAGATCATGTCTGAGCTCGGAAGCTAAGCAGGTTTGGGCCTGGTTAGTAATTGGATGGGAGACCCCCTGGTAATACCATTTGCTCTAAGATTTTTGTAAATTTTTCACAAATTATATAATAATCTTGAAAAAAAAAAGAGTCAATGCCCATTCTTTGAATCTTAGCAGTCATGGACCTGTTTAGTGTCTGGATGGGAGACCGCCTCGGAATACCAGGTGCTCTAATATTATTGGAAATTTATTACTAATTATATAATAATCTTAAAAAAAAAGAGCCAATGCCCGATCTCTTAATCTTAGCAGGTATTGGCCTGGTTAGTGCTTGGATGGGAGACCGCCTCGGAATACCAGGTGCTGTAAGCTTTTGGATTTTCATTCCTACTTATATAATGTATGGGCGATTTGATTGGCTGATCTTTAAATAGTCTTCTCTTTGCAGTATCCTTCGCTTGCGACCGTAACAACCTGGCTATGCCTGATCTCGTCTGCTCTCGGAAGCTAAGCAGGTTTGGTCCTGTATAATGTACCGGCGATTAGATTGGCTGATCTTTAAATAGCTCTCTCTTTGCAGCAGTCTTCGCTTATGGCCATTCCACCCTGGCTATGCCAGATCATGTCTGAGCTCGGAAACTAAGCAGGTTTCGGCCTGGTTAGTAATTGGATGGCAGACCCCCTGGTAATACCAGTTGCTTTAAGATTTTTGGAAATTTTTCACAAATTATATAATAATCTTGCAAGAAAAAAAGAAAGGAGTCAATGCCCCATATCTGAATCTTAGCAGGTATGGGCCTGGTTAGTAATTGGATGGGAGACACCCTGGTAATACCAGTTGCTTTAAGATTTTTGGAAATTTTTCACAAATTATATAATAATCTTGAAAAAAAAAAAAAGTCAATGCCCGATCTCTGAATAATAGCAGGTTTTGCCTGGTTAGTACTTGGATGGAAGACGGCCGGGAAATACCAGTTGCTGTAATATTTTTGGCAATTTTTACTAATTACATAATAATCTTGCAACAAAAAAAAAAAAAAAAGAGTAAATGCCCAATCTTTGAATCTTAGGAGGTATGGACCTGTTTAGTGCTTGGATGGGAGACCGCCTCGGAATACCAGTTGCTGTAATATTTTTGGAAATTTGTACTAATTATATAATTATCTTGAAACAAAAAGAGTCAATGCCCAATCTTTGAATCTTAGCAGCTATGGACCTGTTTAGTGTTTGGATGGGAGACCGCCTCGGAAAACCAGGTGCTCTAATATTATTGGAAATTCATTACTAATTATATAATAATCTTAAAAAAAAAAAAGAGTCAATGCCCGATCTCTTAATCTTAGCAGGTATTGGCCTGGTTAGTGCTTGGATGGGAGACCGCCTGGGAATACCAGGTGCTTTAAGCTTTAGGGTTTTCTTTCCTACTTATATAATGTACCGGCGATTAGATTGACTGATCTTTAAATAGCTCTCTCTTTGCAGCAGTCTTCGCTTATGGCCATACCACCCTGGCTATGCCAGATCATGTCTGAGCTCGGAAGCTAAGCACGTTTGGGCCTGGTTAGTAATTGGATGGGAGACCCCCTGGTAATACCAGTTGATTTAAGATTTTTGTAAATTTTTCACAAATTATATAATAATCTTGAAAAAAAAAAGAGTGAATGCCCATTCTTTGAATCTTAGCAGTCATTGACCTGTGTAGTGTTTGGATGGGAGACCCCCTGGTAATACCAGGTGCTCTAATATTATTGGAAATTTATTACTAATTATATAATAATCTTAAAAAAAAAGAGCCAATGCCCGATCTCTTAATCTTAGCAGGTATTGGCCTGGTTAGTGCTTGGATGGGAGACCGCCTCGGAATACCAGGTGCTGTAAGCTTTTGGATTTTCATTCCTACTTATATAATGTATGGGCGATTTGATTGGCTGATCTTTAAATAGCTCTCTCTTTGCAGCAGTCTTCGCTTATGGCCATTCCACCCTGGCTATGCCAGATCATGTCTGAGCTCGGAAACTAAGCAGGTTTCGGCCTGGTTAGTAATTGGATGGCAGACCCCCTGGTAATACCAGTTGCTTTAAGATTTTTGGAAATTTTTCACAAATTATATAATAATCTTGCAAGAAAAAAAGAAAGGAGTCAATGCCCCATATCTGAATCTTAGCAGGTATGGGCCTGGTTAGTAATTGGATGGGAGACACCCTGGTAATACCAGTTGCTTTAAGATTTTTGGAAATTTTTCACAAATTATATAATAATCTTGAAAAAAAAAAAAAAAGTCAATGCCCGATCTCTGAATAATAGCAGGTTTTGCCTGGTTAGTACTTGGATGGAAGACGGCCGGGAAATACCAGTTGCTGTAATATTTTTGGCAATTTTTACTAATTACATAATAATCTTGCAACAAAAAAAAAAAAAAGAGTAAATGCCCAATCTTTGAATCTTAGGAGGTATGGACCTGTTTAGTGCTTGGATGGGAGACCGCCTCGGAATACCAGTTGCTGTAATATTTTTGGAAATTTGTACTAATTATATAATTATCTTGAAACAAAAAGAGTCAATGCCCAATCTTTGAATCTTAGCAGCTATGGACCTGTTTAGTGTTTGGATGGGAGTGCTCTAATATTATTGGAAATTCATTATTAATTATATAATAATCTTTAAAAAAAAAAAAAAAAAAAAAAGAGTCAATGCCCGATCTCTTAATCTTAGCAGGTATTGGCCTGGTTAGTGCTTGGATGGGAGACCGCCTGGGAATACCAGGTGCTTTAAGCTTTAGGGTTTTCTTTCCTACTTATATAATGTACCGGCGATTAGATTGGCTGATCTTTAAATAGCTCTCTCTTTGCAGCAGTCTTCGCTTATGGCCATACCACCCTGGCTATGCCAGATCATGTCTGAGCTCGGAAGCTAAGCAGGTTTGGGCCTGGTTAGTAATTGGATGGGAGACCCCCTGGTAATACCAGTTGCTTTAAGATTTTTGTAAATTTTTCACAAATTATATAATAATCTTGAAAAAAAAAAGAGTCAATGCCCATTCTTTGAATCTTAGCAGTCATGGACCTGTTTAGTGTCTGGATGGGAGACCGCCTCGGAATACCAGGTGCTCTAATATTATTGGAAATTTATTACTAATTATATAATAATCTTAAAAAAAAAAAAAAAAAAAAAAAAAGAGTCAATGCCTGATCTCTTAATCTTAGCAGGTATTGGCCTGGTTAGTGCTTGGATGGGAGACCGCCTGGGAATACCAGGTGCTTTAAGCTTTAGGGTTTTCTTTCCTACTTATATAATGTACCGGCGATTAGATTGACTGATCTTTAAATAGCTCTCTCTTTGCAGCAGTCTTCGCTTATGGCCATACCACCCTGGCTATGCCAGATCATGTCTGAGCTCGGAAGCTAAGCAGGTTTGGGCCTGGTTAGTAATTGGATGGGAGACCCCCTGGTAATACCAGTTGCTTTAAGATTTTTGTAAATTTTTCACAAATTATATAATAATCTTGAAAAAAAAAAGAGTGAATGCCCATTCTTTGAATCTTAGCAGTCATTGACCTGTGTAGTGTTTGGATGGGAGACCCCCTGGTAATACCAGGTACTCTAATATTATTGGAAATTTATTACTAATTATATAATAATCTTAAAAAAAAAGAGCCAATGCCCGATCTCTTAATCTTAGCAGGTAATGGCCTGGTTAGTGCTTGGATGGGAGACCGCCTCGGAATACCAGGTGCTGTAAGCTTTTGGATTTTCATTCCTACTTATATAATGTATGGGCGATTTGATTGGCTGATCTTTAAATAGTCTTCTCTTTGCAGTATCCTTCGCTTGCGACCGTAACAACCTGGCTATGCCTGATCTCGTCTGCTCTCGGAAGCTAAGCAGGTTTGGTCCTGTATAATGTACCGGCGATTAGATTGGCTGATCTTTAAATAGCTCTCTCTTTGCAGCAGTCTTCGCTTATGGCCATTCCACCCTGGCTATGCCAGATCATGTCTGAGCTCGGAAACTAAGCAGGTTTCGGCCTGGTTAGTAATTGGATGGCAGACCCCCTGGTAATACCAGTTGCTTTAAGATTTTTGGAAATTTTTCACAAATTATATAATAATCTTGCAAGAAAAAAAGAAAGGAGTCAATGCCCCATATCTGAATCTTAGCAGGTATGGGCCTGGTTAGTAATTGGATGGGAGACACCCTGGTAATACCAGTTGCTTTAAGATTTTTGGAAATTTTTCACAAATTATATAATAATCTTGAAAAAAAAAAAAAAGTCAATGCCCGATCTCTGAATAATAGCAGGTTTTGCCTGGTTAGTACTTGGATGGAAGACGGCCGGGAAATACCAGTTGCTGTAATATTTTTGGAAATTTGTACTAATTATATAATTATCTTGAAACAAAAAGAGTCAATGCCCAATCTTTGAATCTTAGCAGCTATGGACCTGTTTAGTGTTTGGATGGGAGTGCTCTAATATTATTGGAAATTCATTACTAATTATATAATAATCTTTAAAAAAAAAGAGTCAATGCCCGATCTCTTAATCTTAGCAGTTATTGGCCTGGTTAGTGCTTGGATGGGAGACCGCCTGGGAATACAAGGTGCTTTAAGCTTTAGGGTTTTCTTTCCTACTTATATAATGTACCGGCGATTAGATTGGCTGATCTTTAAATAGCTCTCTCTTTGCAGCAGTCTTTGCTTATGGCCATACCACCCTGGCTATGCCAGATCATGTCTGAGCTCGGAAGCTAAGCAGGTTTGGGCCTGGTTAGTAATTGGATGGGAGACCCCCTGGTAATACCAGTTGCTCTAAGATTTTTGTAAATTTTTCACAAATTATATAATAATCTTGAAAAAAAAAAGAGTCAATGCCCATTCTTTGAATCTTAGCAGTCATGGACCTGTTTAGTGTCTGGATGGGAGACCGCCTCGGAATACCAGGTGCTCTAATATTATTGGAAATTTATTACTAATTATATAATAATCTTAAAAAAAAAAAAAAAAAAAAAAAGAGTCAATGCCCGATCTCTTAATCTTAGCAGGTATTGGCCTGGTTAGTGCTTGGATGGGAGACCGCCTGGGAATACCAGGTGCTTTAAGCTTTAGGGTTTTCTTTCCTACTTATATTAGATTGGCTGATCTTTAAATAGCTCTCTCTTTGCAGCAGTCTTCGCTTATGGCCATACCACCCTGTCTATGCCAGATCATGTCTGAGCTCGGAAGCTAAGCAGGTTTTGGCCTGGTTAGTAATTGGATGGGAGACCCCCTGGTAATACCAGTTGCTTTAAGATTTTTGTAAATTTTTCACAAATTATATAATAATCTTGAAAAAAAAAAGAGTCAATGCCCATTCTTTGAATCTTAGCAGTCATGGACCTGTTTAGTGTCTGGATGGGAGACCGCCTCGGAATACCAGGTGCTCTAATATTATTGGAAATTTATTACTAATTATATAATAATCTTAAAAAAAAAAAAAAAAAAAAAAGAGTCAATGTCCGATCTCTTAATCTTAGCAGGTATTGGCCTGGTTAGTGCTTGGATGGGAGACCGCCTGGGAATACCAGGTGCTTTAAGCTTTAGGGTTTTCTTTCCTACTTATATAATGTACCGGCGATTAGATTGACTGATCTTTAAATAGCTCTCTCTTTGCAGCAGTCTTCGCTTATGGCCATACCACCCTGGCTATGCCAGATCATGTCTGAGCTCGGAAGCTAAGCACGTTTGGGCCTGGTTAGTAATTGGATGGGAGACCCCCTGGTAATACCAGTTGATTTAAGATTTTTGTAAATTTTTCACAAATTATATAATAATCTTGAAAAAAAAAAGAGTGAATGCCCATTCTTTGAATCTTAGCAGTCATTGACCTGTGTAGTGTTTGGATGGGAGACCCCCTGGTAATACCAGGTGCTCTAATATTATTGGAAATTTATTACTAATTATATAATAATCTTAAAAAAAAAGAGCCAATGCCCGATCTCTTAATCTTAGCAGGTATTGGCCTGGTTAGTGCTTGGATGGGAGACCGCCTCGGAATACCAGGTGCTGTAAGCTTTTGGATTTTCATTCCTACTTATATAATGTATGGGCGATTTGATTGGCTGATCTTTAAATAGCTCTCTCTTTGCAGCAGTCTTCGCTTATGGCCATTCCACCCTGGCTATGCCAGATCATGTCTGAGCTCGGAAACTAAGCAGGTTTCGGCCTGGTTAGTAATTGGATGGCAGACCCCCTGGTAATACCAGTTGCTTTAAGATTTTTGGAAATTTTTCACAAATTATATAATAATCTTGCAAGAAAAAAAGAAAGGAGTCAATGCCCCATATCTGAATCTTAGCAGGTATGGGCCTGGTTAGTAATTGGATGGGAGACACCCTGGTAATACCAGTTGCTTTAAGATTTTTGGAAATTTTTCACAAATTATATAATAATCTTGAAAAAAAAAAAAAAAGTCAATGCCCGATCTCTGAATAATAGCAGGTTTTGCCTGGTTAGTACTTGGATGGAAGACGGCCGGGAAATACCAGTTGCTGTAATATTTTTGGCAATTTTTACTAATTACATAATAATCTTGCAACAACAAAAAAAAAAAAAAAGAGTAAATGCCCAATCTTTGAATCTTAGGAGGTATGGACCTGTTTAGTGCTTGGATGGGAGACCGCCTCGGAATACCAGTTGCTGTAATATTTTTGGAAATTTGTACTAATTATATAATTATCTTGAAACAAAAAGAGTCAATGCCCAATCTTTGAATCTTAGCAGCTATGGACCTGTTTAGTGTTTGGATGGGAGACCGCCTCGGAAAACCAGGTGCTCTAATATTATTGGAAATTCATTACTAATTATATAATAATCTTAAAAAAAAAAAAGAGTCAATGCCCGATCTCTTAATCTTAGCAGGTATTGGCCTGGTTAGTGCTTGGATGGGAGACCGCCTGGGAATACCAGGTGCTTTAAGCTTTAGGGTTTTCTTTCCTACTTATATAATGTACCGGCGATTAGATTGACTGATCTTTAAATAGCTCTCTCTTTGCAGCAGTCTTCGCTTATGGCCATACCACCCTGGCTATGCCAGATCATGTCTGAGCTCGGAAGCTAAGCACGTTTGGGCCTGGTTAGTAATTGGATGGGAGACCCCCTGGTAATACCAGTTGATTTAAGATTTTTGTAAATTTTTCACAAATTATATAATAATCTTGAAAAAAAAAAGAGTGAATGCCCATTCTTTGAATCTTAGCAGTCATTGACCTGTGTAGTGTTTGGATGGGAGACCCCCTGGTAATACCAGGTGCTCTAATATTATTGGAAATTTATTACTAATTATATAATAATCTTAAAAAAAAAGAGCCAATGCCCGATCTCTTAATCTTAGCAGGTATTGGCCTGGTTAGTGCTTGGATGGGAGACCGCCTCGGAATACCAGGTGCTGTAAGCTTTTGGATTTTCATTCCTACTTATATAATGTATGGGCGATTTGATTGGCTGATCTTTAAATAGCTCTCTCTTTGCAGCAGTCTTCGCTTATGGCCATTCCACCCTGGCTATGCCAGATCATGTCTGAGCTCGGAAACTAAGCAGGTTTCGGCCTGGTTAGTAATTGGATGGCAGACCCCCTGGTAATACCAGTTGCTTTAAGATTTTTGGAAATTTTTCACAAATTATATAATAATCTTGCAAGAAAAAAAGAAAGGAGTCAATGCCCCATATCTGAATCTTAGCAGGTATGGGCCTGGTTAGTAATTGGATGGGAGACACCCTGGTAATACCAGTTGCTTTAAGATTTTTGGAAATTTTTCACAAATTATATAATAATCTTGAAAAAAAAAAAAAAAGTCAATGCCCGATCTCTGAATAATAGCAGGTTTTGCCTGGTTAGTACTTGGATGGAAGACGGCCGGGAAATACCAGTTGCTGTAATATTTTTGGCAATTTTTACTAATTACATAATAATCTTGCAACAAAAAAAAAAAAAAGAGTAAATGCCCAATCTTTGAATCTTAGGAGGTATGGACCTGTTTAGTGCTTGGATGGGAGACCGCCTCGGAATACCAGTTGCTGTAATATTTTTGGAAATTTGTACTAATTATATAATTATCTTGAAACAAAAAGAGTCAATGCCCAATCTTTGAATCTTAGCAGCTATGGACCTGTTTAGTGTTTGGATGGGAGTGCTCTAATATTATTGGAAATTCATTATTAATTATATAATAATCTTTAAAAAAAAAAAAAAAAAAAAAAAGAGTCAATGCCCGATCTCTTAATCTTAGCAGGTATTGGCCTGGTTAGTGCTTGGATGGGAGACCGCCTGGGAATACCAGGTGCTTTAAGCTTTAGGGTTTTCTTTCCTACTTATATAATGTACCGGCGATTAGATTGGCTGATCTTTAAATAGCTCTCTCTTTGCAGCAGTCTTCGCTTATGGCCATACCACCCTGGCTATGCCAGATCATGTCTGAGCTCGGAAGCTAAGCAGGTTTGGGCCTGGTTAGTAATTGGATGGGAGACCCCCTGGTAATACCAGTTGCTTTAAGATTTTTGTAAATTTTTCACAAATTATATAATAATCTTGAAAAAAAAAAGAGTCAATGCCCATTCTTTGAATCTTAGCAGTCATGGACCTGTTTAGTGTCTGGATGGGAGACCGCCTCGGAATACCAGGTGCTCTAATATTATTGGAAATTTATTACTAATTATATAATAATCTTAAAAAAAAAAAAAAAAAAAAAAAAGAGTCAATGCCTGATCTCTTAATCTTAGCAGGTATTGGCCTGGTTAGTGCTTGGATGGGAGACCGCCTGGGAATACCAGGTGCTTTAAGCTTTAGGGTTTTCTTTCCTACTTATATAATGTACCGGCGATTAGATTGACTGATCTTTAAATAGCTCTCTCTTTGCAGCAGTCTTCGCTTATGGCCATACCACCCTGGCTATGCCAGATCATGTCTGAGCTCGGAAGCTAAGCAGGTTTGGGCCTGGTTAGTAATTGGATGGGAGACCCCCTGGTAATACCAGTTGCTTTAAGATTTTTGTAAATTTTTCACAAATTATATAATAATCTTGAAAAAAAAAAGAGTGAATGCCCATTCTTTGAATCTTAGCAGTCATTGACCTGTGTAGTGTTTGGATGGGAGACCCCCTGGTAATACCAGGTACTCTAATATTATTGGAAATTTATTACTAATTATATAATAATCTTAAAAAAAAAGAGCCAATGCCCGATCTCTTAATCTTAGCAGGTAATGGCCTGGTTAGTGCTTGGATGGGAGACCGCCTCGGAATACCAGGTGCTGTAAGCTTTTGGATTTTCATTCCTACTTATATAATGTATGGGCGATTTGATTGGCTGATCTTTAAATAGTCTTCTCTTTGCAGTATCCTTCGCTTGCGACCGTAACAACCTGGCTATGCCTGATCTCGTCTGCTCTCGGAAGCTAAGCAGGTTTGGTCCTGTATAATGTACCGGCGATTAGATTGGCTGATCTTTAAATAGCTCTCTCTTTGCAGCAGTCTTCGCTTATGGCCATTCCACCCTGGCTATGCCAGATCATGTCTGAGCTCGGAAACTAAGCAGGTTTCGGCCTGGTTAGTAATTGGATGGCAGACCCCCTGGTAATACCAGTTGCTTTAAGATTTTTGGAAATTTTTCACAAATTATATAATAATCTTGCAAGAAAAAAAGAAAGGAGTCAATGCCCCATATCTGAATCTTAGCAGGTATGGGCCTGGTTAGTAATTGGATGGGAGACACCCTGGTAATACCAGTTGCTTTAAGATTTTTGGAAATTTTTCACAAATTATATAATAATCTTGAAAAAAAAAAAAAGTCAATGCCCGATCTCTGAATAATAGCAGGTTTTGCCTGGTTAGTACTTGGATGGAAGACGGCCGGGAAATACCAGTTGCTGTAATATTTTTGGAAATTTGTACTAATTATATAATTATCTTGAAACAAAAAGAGTCAATGCCCAATCTTTGAATCTTAGCAGCTATGGACCTGTTTAGTGTTTGGATGGGAGTGCTCTAATATTATTGGAAATTCATTACTAATTATATAATAATCTTTAAAAAAAAAGAGTCAATGCCCGATCTCTTAATCTTAGCAGTTATTGGCCTGGTTAGTGCTTGGATGGGAGACCGCCTGGGAATACAAGGTGCTTTAAGCTTTAGGGTTTTCTTTCCTACTTATATAATGTACCGGCGATTAGATTGGCTGATCTTTAAATAGCTCTCTCTTTGCAGCAGTCTTTGCTTATGGCCATACCACCCTGGCTATGCCAGATCATGTCTGAGCTCGGAAGCTAAGCAGGTTTGGGCCTGGTTAGTAATTGGATGGGAGACCCCCTGGTAATACCAGTTGCTCTAAGATTTTTGTAAATTTTTCACAAATTATATAATAATCTTGAAAAAAAAAAGAGTCAATGCCCATTCTTTGAATCTTAGCAGTCATGGACCTGTTTAGTGTCTGGATGGGAGACCGCCTCGGAATACCAGGTGCTCTAATATTATTGGAAATTTATTACTAATTATATAATAATCTTAAAAAAAAAAAAAAAAAAAAAAGAGTCAATGCCCGATCTCTTAATCTTAGCAGGTATTGGCCTGGTTAGTGCTTGGATGGGAGACCGCCTGGGAATACCAGGTGCTTTAAGCTTTAGGGTTTTCTTTCCTACTTATATTAGATTGGCTGATCTTTAAATAGCTCTCTCTTTGCAGCAGTCTTCGCTTATGGCCATACCACCCTGTCTATGCCAGATCATGTCTGAGCTCGGAAGCTAAGCAGGTTTTGGCCTGGTTAGTAATTGGATGGGAGACCCCCTGGTAATACCAGTTGCTTTAAGATTTTTGTAAATTTTTCACAAATTATATAATAATCTTGAAAAAAAAAAGAGTCAATGCCCATTCTTTGAATCTTAGCAGTCATGGACCTGTTTAGTGTCTGGATGGGAGACCGCCTCGGAATACCAGGTGCTCTAATATTATTGGAAATTTATTACTAATTATATAATAATCTTAAAAAAAAAAAAAAAAAAAAAAGAGTCAATGCCCGATCTCTTAATCTTAGCAGGTATTGGCCTGGTTAGTGCTTGGATGGGAGACCGCCTGGGAATACCAGGTGCTTTAAGCTTTAGGGTTTTCTTTCCTACTTATATAATGTACCGGCGATTAGATTGACTGATCTTTAAATAGCTCTCTCTTTGCAGCAGTCTTCGCTTATGGCCATACCACCCTGGCTATGCCAGATCATGTCTGAGCTCGGAAGCTAAGCAGGTTTGGGCCTGGTTAGTAATTGGATGGGAGACCCCCTGGTAATACCAGTTGCTTTAAGATTTTTGTAAATTTTTCACAAATTATATAATAATCTTGAAAAAAAAAAGAGTGAATGCCCATTCTTTGAATCTTAGCAGTCATTGACCTGTGTAGTGTTTGGATGGGAGACCCCCTGGTAATACCAGGTGCTCTAATATTATTGGAAATTTATTACTAATTATATAATAATCTTAAAAAAAAAGAGCCAATGCCCGATCTCTTAATCTTAGCAGGTATTGGCCTGGTTAGTGCTTGGATGGGAGACCGCCTCGGAATACCAGGTGCTGTAAGCTTTTGGATTTTCATTCCTACTTATATAATGTATGGGCGATTTGATTGGCTGATCTTTAAATAGTCTTCTCTTTGCAGTATCCTTCGCTTGCGACCGTAACAACCTGGCTATGCCTGATCTCGTCTGCTCTCGGAAGCTAAGCAGGTTTGGTCCTGTATAATGTACCGGCGATTAGATTGGCTGATCTTTAAATAGCTCTCTCTTTGCAGCAGTCTTCGCTTATGGCCATTCCACCCTGGCTATGCCAGATCATGTCTGAGCTCGGAAACTAAGCAGGTTTCGGCCTGGTTAGTAATTGGATGGCAGACCCCCTGGTAATACCAGTTGCTTTAAGATTTTTGGAAATTTTTCACAAATTATATAATAATCTTGCAAGAAAAAAAGAAAGGAGTCAATGCCCCATATCTGAATCTTAGCAGGTATGGGCCTGGTTAGTAATTGGATGGGAGACACCCTGGTAATACCAGTTGCTTTAAGATTTTTGGAAATTTTTCACAAATTATATAATAATCTTGAAAAAAAAAAAAAAGTCAATGCCCGATCTCTGAATAATAGCAGGTTTTGCCTGGTTAGTACTTGGATGGAAGACGGCCGGGAAATACCAGTTGCTGTAATATTTTTGGCAATTTTTACTAATTACATAATAATCTTGCAACAAAAAAAAAAAAAGAGTAAATGCCCAATCTTTGAATCTTAGGAGGTATGGACCTGTTTAGTGCTTGGATGGGAGACCGCCTCGGAATACCAGTTGCTGTAATATTTTTGGAAATTTGTACTAATTATATAATTATCTTGAAACAAAAAGAGTCAATGCCCAATCTTTGAATCTTAGCAGCTATGGACCTGTTTAGTGTTTGGATGGGAGACCGCCTCGGAAAACCAGGTGCTCTAATATTATTGGAAATTCATTACTAATTATATAATAATCTTTAAAAAAAAAAGAGTCAATGCCCGATCTCTTAATCTTAGCAGGTATTGGCCTGGTTAGTGCTTGGATGGGAGACCGCCTGGGAATACCAGGTGCTTTAAGCTTTAGGGTTTTCTTTCCTACTTATATAATGTACCGGCGATTAGATTGACTGATCTTTAAATAGCTCTCTCTTTGCAGCAGTCTTCGCTTATGGCCATACCACCCTGGCTATGCCAGATCATGTCTGAGCTCGGAAGCTAAGCACGTTTGGGCCTGGTTAGTAATTGGATGGGAGACCCCCTGGTAATACCAGTTGATTTAAGATTTTTGTAATTTTTTCACAAATTATATAATAATCTTGAAAAAAAAAAGAGTGAATGCCCATTCTTTGAATCTTAGCAGTCATTGACCTGTGTAGTGTTTGGATGGGAGACCCCCTGGTAATACCAGGTGCTCTAATATTATTGGAAATTTATTACTAATTATATAATAATCTTAAAAAAAAAAGAGCCAATGCCCGATCTCTTAATCTTAGCAGGTATTGGCCTGGTTAGTGCTTGGATGGGAGACCGCCTCGGAATACCAGGTGCTGTAAGCTTTTGGATTTTCATTCCTACTTATATAATGTATGGGCGATTTGATTGGCTGATCTTTAAATAGCTCTCTCTTTGCAGCAGTCTTCGCTTATGGCCATTCCACCCTGGCTATGCCAGATCATGTCTGAGCTCGGAAACTAAGCAGGTTTCGGCCTGGTTAGTAATTGGATGGCAGACCCCCTGGTAATACCAGTTGCTTTAAGATTTTTGGAAATTTTTCACAAATTATATAATAATCTTGCAAGAAAAAAAGAAAGGAGTCAATGCCCCATATCTGAATCTTA
Organism: Carassius gibelio; assembly: GCF_023724105.1. Taxonomy (NCBI): domain Eukaryota; kingdom Metazoa; phylum Chordata; class Actinopteri; order Cypriniformes; family Cyprinidae; genus Carassius; species Carassius gibelio. Next base: position 4,122,375 of record NC_068373.1, read on the forward strand.
GCAGGTATGGGCCTGGTTAGTAATTGGATGGGAGACACCCTGGTAATACCAGTTGCTTTAAGATTTTTGGAAATTTTTCACAAATTATATAATAATCTTAAAAAAAAAAAAAAAAGTCAATGCCCGATCTCTGAATAATAGCAGGTTTTGCCTGGTTAGTACTTGGATGGAAGACGGCCGGGAAATACCAGTTGCTGTAATATTTTTGGCAATTTTTACTAATTACATAATAATCTTGCAACAAAAAAAAAAAAAAGAGTAAATGCCCAATCTTTGAATCTTAGGAGGTATGGACCTGTTTAGTGCTTGGATGGGAGACCGCCTCGGAATACCAGTTGCTGTAATATTTTTGGAAATTTGTACTAATTATATAATTATCTTGAAACAAAAAGAGTCAATGCCCAATCTTTGAATCTTAGCAGCTATGGACCTGTTTAGTGTTTGGATGGGAGTGCTCTAATATTATTGGAAATTCATTACTAATTATATAATAATCTTTAAAAAAAAAAAAAAAAAAAAAAAAAAAGAGTCAATGCCCGATCTCTTAATCTTAGCAGGTATTGGCCTGGTTAGTGCTTGGATGGGAGACCGCCTGGGAATACCAGGTGCTTTAAGCTTTAGGGTTTTCTTTCCTACTTATATAATGTACCGGCGATTAGATTGGCTGATCTTTAAATAGCTCTCTCTTTGCAGCAGTCTTCGCTTATGGCCATACCACCCTGGCTATGCCAGATCATGTCTGAGCTCGGAAGCTAAGCAGGTTTGGGCCTGGTTAGTAATTGGATGGGAGACCCCCTGGTAATACCAGTTGCTCTAAGATTTTTGTAAATTTTTCACAAATTATATAATAATCTTGAAAAAAAAAAGAGTCAATGCCCATTCTTTGAATCTTAGCAGTCATGGACCTGTTTAGTGTCTGGATGGGAGACCGCCTCGGAATACCAGGTGCTCTAATATTATTGGAAATTTATTACTAATTATATAATAATCTTAAAAAAAAAGAGCCAATGCCCGATCTCTTAATCTTAGCAGGTATTGGCCTGGTTAGTGCTTGAATGGGAGACCGCCTCGGAATACCAGGTGCTGTAAGCTTTTGGATTTTCATTCCTACTTATATAATGTATGGGCGATTTGATTGGCTGATCTTTAAATAGTCTTCTCTTTGCAGTATCCTTCGCTTGCGACCGTAACAACCTGGCTATGCCTGATCTCGTCTGCTCTCGGAAGCTAAGCAGGTTTGGTCCTGTATAATGTACCGGCGATTAGATTGGCTGATCTTTAAATAGCTCTCTCTTTGCAGCAGTCTTCGCTTATGGCCATTCCACCCTGGCTATGCCAGATCATGTCTGAGCTCGGAAACTAAGCAGGTTTCGGCCTGGTTAGTAATTGGATGGCAGACCCCCTGGTAATACCAGTTGCTTTAAGATTTTTGGAAATTTTTCACAAATTATATAATAATCTTGCAAGAAAAAAAGAAAGGAGTCAATGCCCCATATCTGAATCTTAGCAGGTATGGGCCTGGTTAGTAATTGGATGGGAGACACCCTGGTAATACCAGTTGCTTTAAGATTTTTGGAAATTTTTCACAAATTATATAATAATCTTGAAAAAAAAAAAAAAGTCAATGCCCGATCTCTGAATAATAGCAGGTTTTGCCTGGTTAGTACTTGGATGGAAGACGGCCGGGAAATACCAGTTGCTGTAATATTTTTGGCAATTTTTACTAATTACATAATAATCTTGCAACAAAAAAAAAAAAAAAGAGTAAATGCCCAATCTTTGAATCTTAGGAGGTATGGACCTGTTTAGTGCTTGGATGGGAGACCGCCTCGGAATACCAGTTGCTGTAATATTTTTGGAAATTTGTACTAATTATATAATTATCTTGAAACAAAAAGAGTCAATGCCCAATCTTTGAATCTTAGCAGCTATGGACCTGTTTAGTGTTTGGATGGGAGTGCTCTAATATTATTGGAAATTCATTACTAATTATATAATAATCTTTAAAAAAAAAAAAAAAAAAAAAAAAAAGAGTCAATGCCCGATCTCTTAATCTTAGCAGGTATTGGCCTGGTTAGTGCTTGGATGGGAGACCGCCTGGGAATACCAGGTGCTTTAAGCTTTAGGGTTTTCTTTCCTACTTATATAATGTACCGGCGATTAGATTGGCTGATCTTTAAATAGCTCTCTCTTTGCAGCAGTCTTTGCTTATGGCCATACCACCCTGGCTATGCCAGATCATGTCTGAGCTCGGAAGCTAAGCAGGTTTGGGCCTGGTTAGTAATTGGATGGGAGACCCCCTGGTAATACCAGTTGCTCTAAGATTTTTGTAAATTTTTCACAAATTATATAATAATCTTGAAAAAAAAAAGAGTCAATGCCCATTCTTTGAATCTTAGCAGTCATGGACCTGTTTAGTGTCTGGATGGGAGACCGCTTCGGAATACCAGGTGCTCTAATATTATTGGAAATTTATTACTAATTATATAATAATCTTAAAAAAAAAGAGCCAATGCCCGATCTCTTAATCTTAGCAGGTATTGGCCTGGTTAGTGCTTGGATGGGAGACCGCCTCGGAATACCAGGTGCTGTAAGCTTTTGGATTTTCATTCCTACTTATATAATGTATGGGCGATTTGATTGGCTGATCTTTAAATAGTCTTCTCTTTGCAGTATCCTTCGCTTGCGACCGTAACAACCTGGCTATGCCTGATCTCGTCTGCTCTCGGAAGCTAAGCAGGTTTGGTCCTGTATAATGTACCGGCGATTAGATTAGCTGATCTTTAAATAGCTCTCTCTTTGCAGCAGTCTTCGCTTATGGCCATTCCACCCTGGCTATGCCAGATCATGTCTGAGCTCGGAAACTAAGCAGGTTTCGGCCTGGTTAGTAATTGGATGGCAGACCCCCTGGTAATACCAGTTGCTTTAAGATTTTTGGAAATTTTTCACAAATTATATAATAATCTTGCAAGAAAAAAAGAAAGGAGTCAATGCCCCATATCTGAATCTTAGCAGGTATGGGCCTGGTTAGTAATTGGATGGGAGACACCCTGGTAATACCAGTTGCTTTAAGATTTTTGGAAATTTTTCACAAATTATATAATAATCTTGAAAAAAAAAAAAAAGTCAATGCCCGATCTCTGAATAATAGCAGGTTTTGCCTGGTTAGTACTTGGATGGAAGACGGCCGGGAAATACCAGTTGCTGTAATATTTTTGGCAATTTTTACTAATTACATAATAATCTTGCAACAAAAAAAAAAAAAAGAGTAAATGCCCAATCTTTGAATCTTAGGAGGTATGGACCTGTTTAGTGCTTGGATGGGAGACCGCCTCGGAATACCAGTTGCTGTAATATTTTTGGAAATTTGTACTAATTATATAATTATCTTGAAACAAAAAGAGTCAATGCCCAATCTTTGAATCTTAGCAGCTATGGACCTGTTTAGTGTTTGGATGGGAGACCGCCTCGGAAAACCAGGTGCTCTAATATTATTGGAAATTCATTACTAATTATATAATAATCTTAAAAAAAAAAAGAGTCAATGCCCGATCTCTTAATCTTAGCAGGTATTGGCCTGGTTAGTGCTTGGATGGGAGACCGCCTGGGAATACCAGGTGCTTTAAGCTTTAGGGTTTTCTTTCCTACTTATATAATGTACCGGCGATTAGATTGACTGATCTTTAAATAGCTCTCTCTTTGCAGCAGTCTTCGCTTATGGCCATACCACCCTGGCTATGCCAGATCATGTCTGAGCTCGGAAGCTAAGCACGTTTGGGCCTGGTTAGTAATTGGATGGGAGACCCCCTGGTAATACCAGTTGATTTAAGATTTTTGTAAATTTTTCACAAATTATATAATAATCTTGAAAAAAAAAAGAGTGAATGCCCATTCTTTGAATCTTAGCAGTCATTGACCTGTGTAGTGTTTGGATGGGAGACCCCCTGGTAATACCAGGTGCTCTAATATTATTGGAAATTTATTACTAATTATATAATAATCTTAAAAAAAAAGAGCCAATGCCCGATCTCTTAATCTTAGCAGGTATTGGCCTGGTTAGTGCTTGGATGGGAGACCGCCTCGGAATACCAGGTGCTGTAAGCTTTTGGATTTTCATTCCTACTTATATAATGTATGGGCGATTTGATTGGCTAATCTTTAAATAGCTCTCTCTTTGCAGCAGTCTTCGCTTATGGCCATTCCACCCTGGCTATGCCAGATCATGTCTGAGCTCGGAAACTAAGCAGGTTTCGGCCTGGTTAGTAATTGGATGGCAGACCCCCTGGTAATACCAGTTGCTTTAAGATTTTTGGAAATTTTTCACAAATTATATAATAATCTTGCAAGAAAAAAAGAAAGGAGTCAATGACCCATATCTGAATCTTAGCAGGTATGGGCCTTGTTAGTAATTGGATGGGAGACACCCTGGTAATACCAGTTGCTTTAAGATTTTTGGAAATTTTTCACAAATTATATAATAATCTTGAAAAAAAAAAAAAAAGTCAATGCCCGATCTCTGAATAATAGCAGGTTTTGCCTGGTTAGTACTTGGATGGAAGACGGCCGGGAAATACCAGTTGCTGTAATATTTTTGGCAATTTTTACTAATTACATAATAATCTTGCAACAAAAAAAAAAAAAAGAGTAAATGCCCAATCTTTGAATCTTAGGAGGTATGGACCTGTTTAGTGCTTGGATGGGAGACCGCCTCGGAATACCAGTTGCTGTAATATTTTTGGAAATTTGTACTAATTATATAATTATCTTGAAACAAAAAGAGTCAATGCCCAATCTTTGAATCTTAGCAGCTATGGACCTGTTTAGTGTTTGGATGGGAGTGCTCTAATATTATTGGAAATTCATTACTAATTATATAATAATCTTTAAAAAAAAAAAAAAAAAAAAAAAAAAGAGTCAATGCCCGATCTCTTAATCTTAGCAGGTATTGGCCTGGTTAGTGCTTGGATGGGAGACCGCCTGGGAATACCAGGTGCTTTAAGCTTTAGGGTTTTCTTTCCTACTTATATAATGTACCGGCGATTAGATTGGCTGATCTTTAAATAGCTCTCTCTTTGCAGCAGTCTTTGCTTATGGCCATACCACCCTGGCTATGCCAGATCATGTCTGAGCTCGGAAGCTAAGCAGGTTTGGGCCTGGTTAGTAATTGGATGGGAGACCCCCTGGTAATACCAGTTGCTCTAAGATTTTTGTAAATTTTTCACAAATTATATAATAATCTTGAAAAAAAAAAGAGTCAATGCCCATTCTTTGAATCTTAGCAGTCATGGACCTGTTTAGTGTCTGGATGGGAGACCGCCTCGGAATACCAGGTGCTCTAATATTATTGGAAATTTATTACTAATTATATAATAATCTTAAAAAAAAAAAAAAAAAAAAAAAAAAGAGTCAATGCCCGATCTCTTAATCTTAGCAGGTATTGGCCTGGTTAGTGCTTGGATGGGAGACCGCCTGGGAATACCAGGTGCTTTAAGCTTTAGGGTTTTCTTTCCTACTTATATAATGTACCGGCGATTAGATTGACTGATCTTTAAATAGCTCTCTCTTTGCAGCAGTCTTCGCTTATGGCCATACCACCCTGGCTATGCCAGATCATGTCTGAGCTCGGAAGCTAAGCACGTTTGGGCCTGGTTAGTAATTGGATGGGAGACCCCCTGGTAATACCAGTTGCTTTAAGATTTTTGTAAATTTTTCACAAATTATATAATAATCTTGAAAAAAAAAAGAGTGAATGCCCATTCTTTGAATCTTAGCAGTCATTGACCTGTGTAGTGTTTGGATGGGAGACCCCCTGGTAATACCAGGTGCTCTAATATTATTGGAAATTTATTACTAATTATATAATAATCTTAAAAAAAAGAGCCAATGCCCGATCTCTTAATCTTAGCAGGTATTGGCCTGGTTAGTGCTTGGATGGGAGACCGCCTCGGAATACCAGGTGCTGTAAGCTTTTGGATTTTCATTCCTACTTATATAATGTATGGGCGATTTGATTGGCTGATCTTTAAATAGTCTTCTCTTTGCAGTATCCTTCGCTTGCGACCGTAACAACCTGGCTATGCCTGATCTCGTCTGCTCTCGGAAGCTAAGCAGGTTTGGTCCTGTATAATGTACCGGCGATTAGATTGGCTGATCTTTAAATAGCTCTCTCTTTGCAGCAGTCTTCGCTTATGGCCATTCCACCCTGGCTATGCCAGATCATGTCTGAGCTCGGAAACTAAGCAGGTTTCGGCCTGGTTAGTAATTGGATGGCAGACCCCCTGGTAATACCAGTTGCTTTAAGATTTTTGGAAATTTTTCACAAATTATATAATAATCTTGCAAGAAAAAAAGAAAGGAGTCAATGCCCCATATCTGAATAATAGCAGGTTTTGCCTGGTTAGTACTTGGATGGAAGACAGCCGGGAAATACCAGTTGCTGTAATATTTTTGGCAATTTTTACTAATTACATAATAATCTTGAAAAAAAAAAAAAAAAAAGAGTAAATGCCCAATCTTTGAATCTTAGGAGGTATGGACCTGTTTAGTGCTTGGATGGGAGACCGCCTCGGAATACCAGTTGCTGTAATATTTTTGGAAATTTGTACTAATTATATAATTATCTTGAAACAAAAAGAGTCAATGCCCAATCTTTGAATCTTAGCAGCTATCGACCTGTTTAGTGTTTGGATGGGAGACCGCCTCGGAAAACCAGGTGCTCTAATATTATTGGAAATTTATTATTAATTATATAATAATCTTTAAAAAAAAAAAAAAAAAAAAAAGAGTCAATGCCCGATCTCTTAATCTTAGCAGGTATTGGCCTGGTTAGTGCTTGGATGGGAGACCGCCTGGGAATACCAGGTGCTTTAAGCTTTAGGGTTTTCTTTCCTACTTATATAATGTACCGGCGATTAGATTGGCTGATCTTTAAATAGCTCTCTCTTTGCAGCAGTCTTCGCTTATGGCCATACCACCCTGGCTATGCCAGATCATGTCTGAGCTCGGAAGCTAAGCAGGTTTGGGCCTGGTTAGTAATTGGATGGGAGACCCCCTGGTAATACCAGTTGCTTTAAGATTTTTGTAAATTTTTCACAAATTATATAATAATCTTGAAAAAAAAAAGAGTGAATGCCCATTCTTTGAATCTTAGCAGTCATTGACCTGTGTAGTGTTTGGATGGGAGACCCCCTGGTAATACCAGGTACTCTAATATTATTGGAAATTTATTACTAATTATATAATAATCTTAAAAAAAAAGAGCCAATGCCCGATCTCTTAATCTTAGCAGGTAATGGCCTGGTTAGTGCTTGGATGGGAGACCGCCTCGGAATACCAGGTGCTGTAAGCTTTTGGATTTTCATTCCTACTTATATAATGTATGGGCGATTTGATTGGCTGATCTTTAAATAGTCTTCTCTTTGCAGTATCCTTCGCTTGCGACCGTAACAACCTGGCTATGCCTGATCTCGTCTGCTCTCGGAAGCTAAGCAGGTTTGGTCCTGTATAATGTACCGGCGATTAGATTGGCTGATCTTTAAATAGCTCTCTCTTTGCAGCAGTCTTCGCTTATGGCCATTCCACCCTGGCTATGCCAGATCATGTCTGAGCTCGGAAACTAAGCAGGTTTCGGCCTGGTTAGTAATTGGATGGCAGACCCCCTGGTAATACCAGTTGCTTTAAGATTTTTGGAAATTTTTCACAAATTATATAATAATCTTGCAAGAAAAAAAGAAAGGAGTCAATGCCCCATATCTGAATCTTAGCAGGTATGGGCCTGGTTAGTAATTGGATGGGAGACACCCTGGTAATACCAGTTGCTTTAAGATTTTTGGAAATTTTTCACAAATTATATAATAATCTTGAAAAAAAAAAAAAAGTCAATGCCCGATCTCTGAATAATAGCAGGTTTTGCCTGGTTAGTACTTGGATGGAAGACGGCCGGGAAATACCAGTTGCTGTAATATTTTTGGAAATTTGTACTAATTATATAATTATCTTGAAACAAAAAGAGTCAATGCCCAATCTTTGAATCTTAGCAGCTATGGACCTGTTTAGTGTTTGGATGGGAGTGCTCTAATATTATTGGAAATTCATTACTAATTATATAATAATCTTTAAAAAAAAAGAGTCAATGCCCGATCTCTTAATCTTAGCAGTTATTGGCCTGGTTAGTGCTTGGATGGGAGACCGCCTGGGAATACAAGGTGCTTTAAGCTTTAGGGTTTTCTTTCCTACTTATATAATGTACCGGCGATTAGATTGGCTGATCTTTAAATAGCTCTCTCTTTGCAGCAGTCTTTGCTTATGGCCATACCACCCTGGCTATGCCAGATCATGTCTGAGCTCGGAAGCTAAGCAGGTTTGGGCCTGGTTAGTAATTGGATGGGAGACCCCCTGGTAATACCAGTTGCTCTAAGATTTTTGTAAATTTTTCACAAATTATATAATAATCTTGAAAAAAAAAGAGTCAATGCCCATTCTTTGAATCTTAGCAGTCATGGACCTGTTTAGTGTCTGGATGGGAGACCGCCTCGGAATACCAGGTGCTCTAATATTATTGGAAATTTATTACTAATTATATAATAATCTTAAAAAAAAAAAAAAAAAAAAAGAGTCAATGCCCGATCTCTTAATCTTAGCAGGTATTGGCCTGGTTAGTGCTTGGATGGGAGACCGCCTGGGAATACCAGGTGCTTTAAGCTTTAGGGTTTTCTTTCCTACTTATATTAGATTGGCTGATCTTTAAATAGCTCTCTCTTTGCAGCAGTCTTCGCTTATGGCCATACCACCCTGTCTATGCCAGATCATGTCTGAGCTCGGAAGCTAAGCAGGTTTTGGCCTGGTTAGTAATTGGATGGGAGACCCCCTGGTAATACCAGTTGCTTTAAGATTTTTGTAAATTTTTCACAAATTATATAATAATCTTGAAAAAAAAAAGAGTCAATGCCCATTCTTTGAATCTTAGCAGTCATGGACCTGTTTAGTGTCTGGATGGGAGACCGCCTCGGAATACCAGGTGCTCTAATATTATTGGAAATTTATTACTAATTATATAATAATCTTAAAAAAAAAAAAAAAAAAAAAAGAGTCAATGCCCGATCTCTTAATCTTAGCAGGTATTGGCCTGGTTAGTGCTTGGATGGGAGACCGCCTGGGAATACCAGGTGCTTTAAGCTTTAGGGTTTTCTTTCCTACTTATATAATGTACCGGCGATTAGATTGACTGATCTTTAAATAGCTCTCTCTTTGCAGCAGTCTTCGCTTATGGCCATACCACCCTGGCTATGCCAGATCATGTCTGAGCTCGGAAGCTAAGCAGGTTTGGGCCTGGTTAGTAATTGGATGGGAGACCCCCTGGTAATACCAGTTGCTTTAAGATTTTTGTAAATTTTTCACAAATTATATAATAATCTTGAAAAAAAAAAGAGTGAATGCCCATTCTTTGAATCTTAGCAGTCATTGACCTGTGTAGTGTTTGGATGGGAGACCCCCTGGTAATACCAGGTGCTCTAATATTATTGGAAATTTATTACTAATTATATAATAATCTTAAAAAAAAAGAGCCAATGCCCGATCTCTTAATCTTAGCAGGTATTGGCCTGGTTAGTGCTTGGATGGGAGACCGCCTCGGAATACCAGGTGCTGTAAGCTTTTGGATTTTCATTCCTACTTATATAATGTATGGGCGATTTGATTGGCTGATCTTTAAATAGTCTTCTCTTTGCAGTATCCTTCGCTTGCGACCGTAACAACCTGGCTATGCCTGATCTCGTCTGCTCTCGGAAGCTAAGCAGGTTTGGTCCTGTATAATGTACCGGCGATTAGATTGGCTGATCTTTAAATAGCTCTCTCTTTGCAGCAGTCTTCGCTTATGGCCATTCCACCCTGGCTATGCCAGATCATGTCTGAGCTCGGAAACTAAGCAGGTTTCGGCCTGGTTAGTAATTGGATGGCAGACCCCCTGGTAATACCAGTTGCTTTAAGATTTTTGGAAATTTTTCACAAATTATATAATAATCTTGCAAGAAAAAAAGAAAGGAGTCAATGCCCCATATCTGAATCTTAGCAGGTATGGGCCTGGTTAGTAATTGGATGGGAGACACCCTGGTAATACCAGTTGCTTTAAGATTTTTGGAAATTTTTCACAAATTATATAATAATCTTGAAAAAAAAAAAAAAGTCAATGCCCGATCTCTGAATAATAGCAGGTTTTGCCTGGTTAGTACTTGGATGGAAGACGGCCGGGAAATACCAGTTGCTGTAATATTTTTGGCAATTTTTACTAATTACATAATAATCTTGCAACAAAAAAAAAAAAGAGTAAATGCCCAATCTTTGAATCTTAGGAGGTATGGACCTGTTTAGTGCTTGGATGGGAGACCGCCTCGGAATACCAGTTGCTGTAATATTTTTGGAAATTTGTACTAATTATATAATTATCTTGAAACAAAAAGAGTCAATGCCCAATCTTTGAATCTTAGCAGCTATGGACCTGTTTAGTGTTTGGATGGGAGACCGCCTGGTAATACCAGGTGCTCTAATATTATTGGAAATTTATTACTAATTATATAATAATCTTAAAAAAAAAAGAGCCAATGCCCGATCTCTTAATCTTAGCAGGTATTGGCCTGGTTAGTGCTTGGATGGGAGACCGCCTCGGAATACCAGGTGCTGTAAGCTTTTGGATTTTCATTCCTACTTATATAATGTATGGGCGATTTGATTGGCTGATCTTTAAATAGCTCTCTCTTTGCAGCAGTCTTCGCTTATGGCCATTCCACCCTGGCTATGCCAGATCATGTCTGAGCTCGGAAACTAAGCAGGTTTCGGCCTGGTTAGTAATTGGATGGCAGACCCCCTGGTAATACCAGTTGCTTTAAGATTTTTGGAAATTTTTCACAAATTATATAATAATCTTGCAAGAAAAAAAGAAAGGAGTCAATGCCCCATATCTGAATCTTAGCAGGTATGGGCCTGGTTAGTAATTGGATGGGAGACACCCTGGTAATACCAGTTGCTTTAAGATTTTTGGAAATTTTTCACAAATTATATAATAATCTTGAAAAAAAAAAAAAAAGTCAATGCCCGATCTCTGAATAATAGCAGGTTTTGCCTGGTTAGTACTTGGATGGAAGACGGCCGGGAAATACCAGTTGCTGTAATATTTTTGGCAATTTTTACTAATTACATAATAATCTTGCAACAAAAAAAAAAAAAAGAGTAAATGCCCAATCTTTGAATCTTAGGAGGTATGGACCTGTTTAGTGCTTGGATGGGAGACCGCCTCGGAATACCAGTTGCTGTAATATTTTTGGAAATTTGTACTAATTATATAATTATCTTGAAACAAAAAGAGTCAATGCCCAATCTTTGAATCTTAGCAGCTATGGACCTGTTTAGTGTTTGGATGGGAGTGCTCTAATATTATTGGAAATTCATTACTAATTATATAATAATCTTTAAAAAAAAAAAAAAAAAAAAAAAAAAGAGTCAATGCCCGATCTCTTAATCTTAGCAGGTATTGGCCTGGTTAGTGCTTGGATGGGAGACCGCCTGGGAATACCAGGTGCTTTAAGCTTTAGGGTTTTCTTTCCTACTTATATAATGTACCGGCGATTAGATTGGCTGATCTTTAAATAGCTCTCTCTTTGCAGCAGTCTTTGCTTATGGCCATACCACCCTGGCTATGCCAGATCATGTCTGAGCTCGGAAGCTAAGCAGGTTTGGGCCTGGTTAGTAATTGGATGGGAGACCCCCTGGTAATACCAGTTGCTCTAAGATTTTTGTAAATTTTTCACAAATTATATAATAATCTTGAAAAAAAAAAGAGTCAATGGCCATTCTTTGAATCTTAGCAGTCATGGACCTGTTTAGTGTCTGGATGGGAGACCGCCTCGGAATACCAGGTGCTCTAATATTATTGGAAATTTATTACTAATTATATAATAATCTTAAAAAAAAAAAAAAAAAAAAAAAGAGTCAATGCCCGATCTCTTAATCTTAGCAGGTATTGGCCTGGTTAGTGCTTGGATGGGAGACCGCCTGGGAATACCAGGTGCTTTAAGCTTTAGGGTTTTCTTTCCTACTTATATAATGTACCGGCGATTAGATTGACTGATCTTTAAATAGCTCTCTCTTTGCAGCAGTCTTCGCTTATGGCCATACCACCCTGGCTATGCCAGATCATGTCTGAGCTTGGAAGCTAAGCACGTTTGGGCCTGGTTAGTAATTGGATGGGAGACCCCCTGGTAATACCAGTTGCTTTAAGATTTTTGTAAATTTTTCACAAATTATATAATAATCTTGAAAAAAAAAAGAGTGAATGCCCATTCTTTGAATCTTAGCAGTCATTGACCTGTGTAGTGTTTGGATGGGAGACCCCCTGGTAATACCAGGTGCTCTAATATTATTGGAAATTTATTACTAATTATATAATAATCTTAAAAAAAAGAGCCAATGCCCGATCTCTTAATCTTAGCAGGTATTGGCCTGGTTAGTGCTTGGATGGGAGACCGCCTCGGAATACCAGGTGCTGTAAGCTTTTGGATTTTCATTCCTACTTATATAATGTATGGGCGATTTGATTGGCTGATCTTTAAATAGTCTTCTCTTTGCAGTATCCTTCGCTTGCGACCGTAACAACCTGGCTATGCCTGATCTCGTCTGCTCTCGGAAGCTAAGCAGGTTTGGTCCTGTATAATGTACCGGCGATTAGATTGGCTGATCTGTAAATAGCTCTCTCTTTGCAGCAGTCTTCGCTTATGGCCATTCCACCCTGGCTATGCCAGATCATGTCTGAGCTCGGAAACTAAGCAGGTTTCGGCCTGGTTAGTAATTGGATGGCAGACCCCCTGGTAATACCAGTTGCTTTAAGATTTTTGGAAATTTTTCACAAATTATATAATAATCTTGCAAGAAAAAAAGAAAGGAGTCAATGCCCCATATCTGAATCTTAGCAGGTATGGGCCTGGTTAGTAATTGGATGGGAGACACCCTGGTAATACCAGTTGCTTTAAGATTTTTGGAAATTTTTCACAAATTATATAATAATCTTGCAAAAAAAAAAAAAAAAAGAGTAAATGCCCAATCTTTGAATCTTAGAAGGTATGGACCTGTTTAGTGCTTGGATGGGAGACCGCCTCGGAATACCAGTTGCTGTAATATTTTTGGAAATTTGTACTAATTATATAATTATCTTGAAACAAAAAGAGTCAATGCCCAATCTTTGAATCTTAGCAGCTATGGACCTGTTTAGTGTTTGGATGGGAGACCGCCTCGGAAAACCAGGTGCTCTAATATTATTGGAAATTCATTACTAATTATATAATAATCTTTAAAAAAAAAAAAAAAAAAAAAAAAAAGAGTCAATGCCCGATCTCTTAATCTTAGCAGGTATTGGCCTGGTTAGTGCTTGGATGGGAGACCGCCTGGGAATACCAGGTGCTTTAAGCTTTAGGGTTTTCTTTCCTACTTATATAATGTACCGGCGATTAGATTGGCTGATCTTTAAATAGCTCTCTCTTTGCAGCAGTCTTTGCTTATGGCCATACCACCCTGGCTATGCCAGATCATGTCTGAGCTCGGAAGCTAAGCAGGTTTGGGCCTGGTTAGTAATTGGATGGGAGACCCCCTGGTAATACCAGTTGCTCTAAGATTTTTGTAAATTTTTCACAAATTATATAATAATCTTGAAAAAAAAAAGTCAATGCCCGATCTCTTAATCTTAGCAGGTATTGGCCTGGTTAGTGCTTGGATGGGAGACCGCCTGGGAATAACAGGTGCTTTAAGCTTTAGGGTTTTCTTTCCTACTTATATAATGTACCGGCGATTAGATTGACTGATCTTTAAATAGCTCTCTCTTTGCAGCAGTCTTCGCTTATGGCCATACCACCCTGGCTATGCCAGATCATGTCTGAGCTCGGAAGCTAAGCAGGTTTGGGCCTGGTTAGTAATTGGATGGGAGACCCCCTGGTAATACCAGTTGCTTTAAGATTTTTGTAAATTTTTCACAAATTATATAATAATCTTGAAAAAAAAAAGAGTGAATGCCCATTCTTTGAATCTTAGCAGTCATTGACCTGTGTAGTGTTTGGATGGGAGACCCCCTGGTAATACCAGGTGCTCTAATATTATTGGAAATTTATTACTAATTATATAATAATCTTAAAAAAAAAGAGCCAATGCCCGATCTCTTAATCTTAGCAGGTATTGGCCTGGTTAGTGCTTGGATGGGAGACCGCCTCGGAATACCAGGTGCTGTAAGCTTTTGGATTTTCATTCCTACTTATATAATGTATGGGCGATTTGATTGGCTGATCTTTAAATAGTCTTCTCTTTGCAGTATCCTTCGCTTGCGACCGTAACAACCTGGCTATGCCTGATCTCGTCTGCTCTCGGAAGCTAAGCAGGTTTGGTCCTGTATAATGTACCGGCGATTAGATTGGCTGATCTTTAAATAGCTCTCTCTTTGCAGCAGTCTTCGCTTATGGCCATTCCACCCTGGCTATGCCAGATCATGTCTGAGCTCGGAAACTAAGCAGGTTTCGGCCTGGTTAGTAATTGGATGGCAGACCCCCTGGTAATACCAGTTGCTTTAAGATTTTTGGAAATTTTTCACAAATTATATAATAATCTTGCAAGAAAAAAAGAAAGGAGTCAATGCCCCATATCTGAATCTTAGCAGGTATGGGCCTGGTTAGTAATTGGATGGGAGACACCCTGGTAATACCAGTTGCTTTAAGATTTTTGGAAATTTTTCACAAATTATATAATAATCTTGAAAAAAAAAAAAAAGTCAATGCCCGATCTCTGAATAATAGCAGGTTTTGCCTGGTTAGTACTTGGATGGAAGACGGCCGGGAAATACCAGTTGCTGTAATATTTTTGGCAATTTTTACTAATTACATAATAATCTTGCAACAAAAAAAAAAAAGAGTAAATGCCCAATCTTTGAATCTTAGGAGGTATGGACCTGTTTAGTGCTTGGATGGGAGACCGCCTCGGAATACCAGTTGCTGTAATATTTTTGGAAATTTGTACTAATTATATAATTATCTTGAAACAAAAAGAGTCAATGCCCAATCTTTGAATCTTAGCAGCTATGGACCTGTTTAGTGTTTGGATGGGAGACCGCCTGGTAATACCAGGTGCTCTAATATTATTGGAAATTTATTACTAATTATATAATAATCTTAAAAAAAAAAGAGCCAATGCCCGATCTCTTAATCTTAGCAGGTATTGGCCTGGTTAGTGCTTGGATGGGAGACCGCCTCGGAATACCAGGTGCTGTAAGCTTTTGGATTTTCATTCCTACTTATATAATGTATGGGCGATTTGATTGGCTGATCTTTAAATAGCTCTCTCTTTGCAGCAGTCTTCGCTTATGGCCATTCCACCCTGGCTATGCCAGATCATGTCTGAGCTCGGAAACTAAGCAGGTTTCGGCCTGGTTAGTAATTGGATGGCAGACCCCCTGGTAATACCAGTTGCTTTAAGATTTTTGGAAATTTTTCACAAATTATATAATAATCTTGCAAGAAAAAAAGAAAGGAGTCAATGCCCCATATCTGAATCTTAGCAGGTATGGGCCTGGTTAGTAATTGGATGGGAGACACCCTGGTAATACCAGTTGCTTTAAGATTTTTGGAAATTTTTCACAAATTATATAATAATCTTGAAAAAAAAAAAAAAAGTCAATGCCCGATCTCTGAATAATAGCAGGTTTTGCCTGGTTAGTACTTGGATGGAAGACGGCCGGGAAATACCAGTTGCTGTAATATTTTTGGCAATTTTTACTAATTACATAATAATCTTGCAACAAAAAAAAAAAAAAGAGTAAATGCCCAATCTTTGAATCTTAGGAGGTATGGACCTGTTTAGTGCTTGGATGGGAGACCGCCTCGGAATACCAGTTGCTGTAATATTTTTGGAAATTTGTACTAATTATATAATTATCTTGAAACAAAAAGAGTCAATGCCCAATCTTTGAATCTTAGCAGCTATGGACCTGTTTAGTGTTTGGATGGGAGTGCTCTAATATTATTGGAAATTCATTACTAATTATATAATAATCTTTAAAAAAAAAAAAAAAAAAAAAAAAAAGAGTCAATGCCCGATCTCTTAATCTTAGCAGGTATTGGCCTGGTTAGTGCTTGGATGGGAGACCGCCTGGGAATACCAGGTGCTTTAAGCTTTAGGGTTTTCTTTCCTACTTATATAATGTACCGGCGATTAGATTGGCTGATCTTTAAATAGCTCTCTCTTTGCAGCAGTCTTTGCTTATGGCCATACCACCCTGGCTATGCCAGATCATGTCTGAGCTCGGAAGCTAAGCAGGTTTGGGCCTGGTTAGTAATTGGATGGGAGACCCCCTGGTAATACCAGTTGCTCTAAGATTTTTGTAAATTTTTCACAAATTATATAATAATCTTGAAAAAAAAAAGAGTCAATGGCCATTCTTTGAATCTTAGCAGTCATGGACCTGTTTAGTGTCTGGATGGGAGACCGCCTCGGAATACCAGGTGCTCTAATATTATTGGAAATTTATTACTAATTATATAATAATCTTAAAAAAAAAAAAAAAAAAAAAAAGAGTCAATGCCCGATCTCTTAATCTTAGCAGGTATTGGCCTGGTTAGTGCTTGGATGGGAGACCGCCTGGGAATACCAGGTGCTTTAAGCTTTAGGGTTTTCTTTCCTACTTATATAATGTACCGGCGATTAGATTGACTGATCTTTAAATAGCTCTCTCTTTGCAGCAGTCTTCGCTTATGGCCATACCACCCTGGCTATGCCAGATCATGTCTGAGCTTGGAAGCTAAGCACGTTTGGGCCTGGTTAGTAATTGGATGGGAGACCCCCTGGTAATACCAGTTGCTTTAAGATTTTTGTAAATTTTTCACAAATTATATAATAATCTTGAAAAAAAAAAGAGTGAATGCCCATTCTTTGAATCTTAGCAGTCATTGACCTGTGTAGTGTTTGGATGGGAGACCCCCTGGTAATACCAGGTGCTCTAATATTATTGGAAATTTATTACTAATTATATAATAATCTTAAAAAAAAGAGCCAATGCCCGATCTCTTAATCTTAGCAGGTATTGGCCTGGTTAGTGCTTGGATGGGAGACCGCCTCGGAATACCAGGTGCTGTAAGCTTTTGGATTTTCATTCCTACTTATATAATGTATGGGCGATTTGATTGGCTGATCTTTAAATAGTCTTCTCTTTGCAGTATCCTTCGCTTGCGACCGTAACAACCTGGCTATGCCTGATCTCGTCTGCTCTCGGAAGCTAAGCAGGTTTGGTCCTGTATAATGTACCGGCGATTAGATTGGCTGATCTGTAAATAGCTCTCTCTTTGCAGCAGTCTTCGCTTATGGCCATTCCACCCTGGCTATGCCAGATCATGTCTGAGCTCGGAAACTAAGCAGGTTTCGGCCTGGTTAGTAATTGGATGGCAGACCCCCTGGTAATACCAGTTGCTTTAAGATTTTTGGAAATTTTTCACAAATTATATAATAATCTTGCAAGAAAAAAAGAAAGGAGTCAATGCCCCATATCTGAATCTTAGCAGGTATGGGCCTGGTTAGTAATTGGATGGGAGACACCCTGGTAATACCAGTTGCTTTAAGATTTTTGGAAATTTTTCACAAATTATATAATAATCTTGCAAAAAAAAAAAAAAAAAGAGTAAATGCCCAATCTTTGAATCTTAGAAGGTATGGACCTGTTTAGTGCTTGGATGGGAGACCGCCTCGGAATACCAGTTGCTGTAATATTTTTGGAAATTTGTACTAATTATATAATTATCTTGAAACAAAAAGAGTCAATGCCCAATCTTTGAATCTTAGCAGCTATGGACCTGTTTAGTGTTTGGATGGGAGACCGCCTCGGAAAACCAGGTGCTCTAATATTATTGGAAATTCATTACTAATTATATAATAATCTTTAAAAAAAAAAAAAAAAAAAAAAAAAAGAGTCAATGCCCGATCTCTTAATCTTAGCAGGTATTGGCCTGGTTAGTGCTTGGATGGGAGACCGCCTGGGAATACCAGGTGCTTTAAGCTTTAGGGTTTTCTTTCCTACTTATATAATGTACCGGCGATTAGATTGGCTGATCTTTAAATAGCTCTCTCTTTGCAGCAGTCTTTGCTTATGGCCATACCACCCTGGCTATGCCAGATCATGTCTGAGCTCGGAAGCTAAGCAGGTTTGGGCCTGGTTAGTAATTGGATGGGAGACCCCCTGGTAATACCAGTTGCTCTAAGATTTTTGTAAATTTTTCACAAATTATATAATAATCTTGAAAAAAAAAAGTCAATGCCCGATCTCTTAATCTTAGCAGGTATTGGCCTGGTTAGTGCTTGGATGGGAGACCGCCTGGGAATAACAGGTGCTTTAAGCTTTAGGGTTTTCTTTCCTACTTATATAATGTACCGGCGATTAGATTGACTGATCTTTAAATAGCTCTCTCTTTGCAGCAGTCTTCGCTTATGGCCATACCACCCTGGCTATGCCAGATCATGTCTGAGCTCGGAAGCTAAGCAGGTTTGGGCCTGGTTAGTAATTGGATGGGAGACCCCCTGGTAATACCAGTTGCTTTAAGATTTTTGTAAATTTTTCACAAATTATATAATAATCTTGAAAAAAAAAAGAGTGAATGCCCATTCTTTGAATCTTAGCAGTCATTGACCTGTGTAGTGTTTGGATGGGAGACCCCCTGGTAATACCAGGTGCTCTAATATTATTGGAAATTTATTACTAATTATATAATAATCTTAAAAAAAAAGAGCCAATGCCCGATCTCTTAATCTTAGCAGGTATTGGCCTGGTTAGTGCTTGGATGGGAGACCGCCTCGGAATACCAGGTGCTGTAAGCTTTTGGATTTTCATTCCTACTTATATAATGTATGGGCGATTTGATTGGCTGATCTTTAAATAGTCTTCTCTTTGCAGTATCCTTCGCTTGCGACCGTAACAACCTGGCTATGCCTGATCTCGTCTGCTCTCGGAAGCTAAGCAGGTTTGGTCCTGTATAATGTACCGGCGATTAGATTGGCTGATCTTTAAATAGCTCTCTCTTTGCAGCAGTCTTCGCTTATGGCCATTCCACCCTGGCTATGCCAGATCATGTCTGAGCTCGGAAACTAAGCAGGTTTCGGCCTGGTTAGTAATTGGATGGCAGACCCCCTGGTAATACCAGTTGCTTTAAGATTTTTGGAAATTTTTCACAAATTATATAATAATCTTGCAAGAAAAAAAGAAAGGAGTCAATGCCCCATATCTGAATCTTAGCAGGTATGGGCCTGGTTAGTAATTGGATGGGAGACACCCTGGTAATACCAGTTGCTTTAAGATTTTTGGAAATTTTTCACAAATTATATAATAATCTTGAAAAAAAAAAAAAAGTCAATGCCCGATCTCTGAATAATAGCAGGTTTTGCCTGGTTAGTACTTGGATGGAAGACGGCCGGGAAATACCAGTTGCTGTAATATTTTTGGCAATTTTTACTAATTACATAATAATCTTGCAACAAAAAAAAAAAAAGAGTAAATGCCCAATCTTTGAATCTTAGGAGGTATGGACCTGTTTAGTGCTTGGATGGGAGACCGCCTCGGAATACCAGTTGCTGTAATATTTTTGGAAATTTGTACTAATTATATAATTATCTTGAAACAAAAAGAGTCAATGCCCAATCTTTGAATCTTAGCAGCTATGGACCTGTTTAGTGTTTGGATGGGAGACCGCCTGGTAATACCAGGTGCTCTAATATTATTGGAAATTTATTACTAATTATATAATAATCTTAAAAAAAAAGAGCCAATGCCCGATCTCTTAATCTTAGCAGGTATTGGCCTGGTTAGTGCTTGGATGGGAGACCGCCTCGGAATACCAGGTGCTGTAAGCTTTTGGATTTTCATTCCTACTTATATAATGTATGGGCGATTTGATTGGCTGATCTTTAAATAGCTCTCTCTTTGCAGCAGTCTTCGCTTATGGCCATTCCACCCTGGCTATGCCAGATCATGTCTGAGCTCGGAAACTAAGCAGGTTTCGGCCTGGTTAGTAATTGGATGGCAGACCCCCTGGTAATACCAGTTGCTTTAAGATTTTTGGAAATTTTTCACAAATTATATAATAATCTTGCAAGAAAAAAAGAAAGGAGTCAATGCCCCATATCTGAATCTTAGCAGGTATGGGCCTGGTTAGTAATTGGATGGGAGACACCCTGGTAATACCAGTTGCTTTAAGATTTTTGGAAATTTTTCACAAATTATATAATAATCTTGAAAAAAAAAAAAAAAGTCAATGCCCGATCTCTGAATAATAGCAGGTTTTGCCTGGTTAGTACTTGGATGGAAGACGGCCGGGAAATACCAGTTGCTGTAATATTTTTGGCAATTTTTACTAATTACATAATAATCTTGCAACAAAAAAATAAAAAAGAGTAAATGCCCAATCTTTGAATCTTAGGAGGTATGGACCTGTTTAGTGCTTGGATGGGAGACCGCCTCGGAATACCAGTTGCTGTAATATTTTTGGAAATTTGTACTAATTATATAATTATCTTGAAACAAAAAGAGTCAATGCCCAATCTTTGAATCTTAGCAGCTATGGACCTGTTTAGTGTTTGGATGGGAGTGCTCTAATACTATTGGAAATTCATTACTAATTATATAATAATCTTTAAAAAAAAAAAAAAAAAAAAAAAGAGTCAATGCCCGATCTCTTAATCTTAGCAGGTATTGGCCTGGTTAGTGCTTGGATGGGAGACCGCCTGGGAATACCAGGTGCTTTAAGCTTTAGGGTTTTCTTTCCTACTTATATAATGTACCGGCGATTAGATTGGCTGATCTTTAAATAGCTCTCTCTTTGCAGCAGTCTTTGCTTATGGCCATACCACCCTGGCTATGCCAGATCATGTCTGAGCTCGGAAGCTAAGCAGGTTTGGGCCTGGTTAGTAATTGGATGGGAGACCCCCTGGTAATACCAGTTGCTCTAAGATTTTTGTAAATTTTTCACAAATTATATAATAATCTTGAAAAAAAAAAGAGTCAATGGCCATTCTTTGAATCTTAGCAGTCATGGACCTGTTTAGTGTCTGGATGGGAGACCGCCTCGGAATACCAGGTGCTCTAATATTATTGGAAATTTATTACTAATTATATAATAATCTTAAAAAAAAAAAAAAAAAAAAAAAAGAGTCAATGCCCGATCTCTTAATCTTAGCAGGTATTGGCCTGGTTAGTGCTTGGATGGGAGACCGCCTGGGAATACCAGGTGCTTTAAGCTTTAGGGTTTTCTTTCCTACTTATATAATGTACCGGCGATTAGATTGACTGATCTTTAAATAGCTCTCTCTTTGCAGCAGTCTTCGCTTATGGCCATACCACCCTGGCTATGCCAGATCATGTCTGAGCTTGGAAGCTAAGCACGTTTGGGCCTGGTTAGTAATTGGATGGGAGACCCCCTGGTAATACCAGTTGCTTTAAGATTTTTGTAAATTTTTCACAAATTATATAATAATCTTGAAAAAAAAAAAGAGTGAATGCCCATTCTTTGAATCTTAGCAGTCATTGACCTGTGTAGTGTTTGGATGGGAGACCCCCTGGTAATACCAGGTGCTCTAATATTATTGGAAATTTATTACTAATTATATAATAATCTTAAAAAAAAGAGCCAATGCCCGATCTCTTAATCTTAGCAGGTATTGGCCTGGTTAGTGCTTGGATGGGAGACCGCCTCGGAATACCAGGTGCTGTAAGCTTTTGGATTTTCATTCCTACTTATATAATGTATGGGCGATTTGATTGGCTGATCTTTAAATAGTCTTCTCTTTGCAGTATCCTTCGCTTGCGACCGTAACAACCTGGCTATGCCTGATCTCGTCTGCTCTCGGAAGCTAAGCAGGTTTGGTCCTGTATAATGTACCGGCGATTAGATTGGCTGATCTTTAAATAGCTCTCTCTTTGCAGCAGTCTTCGCTTATGGCCATTCCACCCTGGCTATGCCAGATCATGTCTGAGCTCGGAAACTAAGCAGGTTTCGGCCTGGTTAGTAATTGGATGGCAGACCCCCTGGTAATACCAGTTGCTTTAAGATTTTTGGAAATTTTTCACAAATTATATAATAATCTTGCAAGAAAAAAAGAAAGGAGTCAATGCCCCATATCTGAATCTTAGCAGGTATGGGCCTGGTTAGTAATTGGATGGGAGACACCCTGGTAATACCAGTTGCTTTAAGATTTTTGGAAATTTTTCACAAATTATATAATAATCTTGCAAAAAAAAAAAAAAAAAGAGTAAATGCCCAATCTTTGAATCTTAGAAGGTATGGACCTGTTTAGTGCTTGGATGGGAGACCGCCTCGGAATACCAGTTGCTGTAATATTTTTGGAAATTTGTACTAATTATATAATTATCTTGAAACAAAAAGAGTCAATGCCCAATCTTTGAATCTTAGCAGCTATGGACCTGTTTAGTGTTTGGATGGGAGACCGCCTCGGAAAACCAGGTGCTCTAATATTATTGGAAATTCATTACTAATTATATAATAATCTTTAAAAAAAAAAAAAAAAAAAAAAAAAAAGAGTCAATGCCCGATCTCTTAATCTTAGCAGGTATTGGCCTGGTTAGTGCTTGGATGGGAGACCGCCTGGGAATACCAGGTGCTTTAAGCTTTAGGGTTTTCTTTCCTACTTATATAATGTACCGGCGATTAGATTGGCTGATCTTTAAATAGCTCTCTCTTTGCAGCAGTCTTTGCTTATGGCCATACCACCCTGGCTATGCCAGATCATGTCTGAGCTCGGAAGCTAAGCAGGTTTGGGCCTGGTTAGTAATTGGATGGGAGACCCCCTGGTAATACCAGTTGCTCTAAGATTTTTGTAAATTTTTCACAAATTATATAATAATCTTGAAAAAAAAAAGTCAATGCCCGATCTCTTAATCTTAGCAGGTATTGGCCTGGTTAGTGCTTGGATGGGAGACCGCCTGGGAATAACAGGTGCTTTAAGCTTTAGGGTTTTCTTTCCTACTTATATAATGTACCGGCGATTAGATTGACTGATCTTTAAATAGCTCTCTCTTTGCAGCAGTCTTCGCTTATGGCCATACCACCCTGGCTATGCCAGATCATGTCTGAGCTCGGAAGCTAAGCAGGTTTGGGCCTGGTTAGTAATTGGATGGGAGACCCCCTGGTAATACCAGTTGCTTTAAGATTTTTGTAAATTTTTCACAAATTATATAATAATCTTGAAAAAAAAAAGAGTGAATGCCCATTCTTTGAATCTTAGCAGTCATTGACCTGTGTAGTGTTTGGATGGGAGACCCCCTGGTAATACCAGGTGCTCTAATATTATTGGAAATGTATTACTTATTATATAATAATCTTAAAAAAAAAGAGCCAATGCCCGATCTCTTAATCTTAGCAGGTATTGGCCTGGTTAGTGCTTGGATGGGAGACCGCCTCGGAATACCAGGTGCTGTAAGCTTTTGGATTTTTATTCCTACTTATATAATGTATGGGCGATTTGATTGGCTGATCTTTAAATAGTCTTCTCTTTGCAGTATCCTTCGCTTGCGACCGTAACAACCTGGCTATGCCTGATCTCGTCTGCTCTCGGAAGCTAAGCAGGTTTGGTCCTGTATAATGTACCGGCGATTAGATTGGCTGATCTTTAAATAGCTCTCTCTTTGCAGCAGTCTTCGCTTATGGCCATTCCACCCTGGCTATGCCAGATCATGTCTGAGCTCGGAAACTAAGCAGGTTTCGGCCTGGTTAGTAATTGGATGGCAGACCCCCTGGTAATACCAGTTGCTTTAAGATTTTTGGAAATTTTTCACAAATTATATAATAATCTTGCAAGAAAAAAAGAAAGGAGTCAATGCCCCATATCTGAATCTTAGCAGGTATGGGCCTGGTTAGTAATTGGATGGGAGACACCCTGGTAATACCAGTTGCTTTAAGATTTTTGGAAATTTTTCACAAATTATATAATAATCTTGCAAGAAAAAAAGAAAGGAGTCAATGCCCCATATCTGAATCTTAGCAGGTATGGGCCTGGTTAGTAATTGGATGGGAGACACCCTGGTAATACCAGTTGCTTTAAGATTTTTGGAAATTTTTCACAAATTATATAATAATCTTGAAAAAAAAAAAAAGTCAATGCCCGATCTCTGAATAATAGCAGGTTTTGCCTGGTTAGTACTTGGATGGAAGACGGCCGGGAAATACCAGTTGCTGTAATATTTTTGGAAATTTGTACTAATTATATAATTATCTTGAAACAAAAAGAGTCAATGCCCAATCTTTGAATCTTAGCAGCTATGGACCTGTTTAGTGTTTGGATGGGAGTGCTCTAATATTATTGGAAATTCATTACTAATTATATAATAATCTTTAAAAAAAAAGAGTCAATGCCCGATCTCTTAATCTTAGCAGTTATTGGCCTGGTTAGTGCTTGGATGGGAGACCGCCTGGGAATACAAGGTGCTTTAAGCTTTAGGGTTTTCTTTCCTACTTATATAATGTACCGGCGATTAGATTGGCTGATCTTTAAATAGCTCTCTCTTTGCAGCAGTCTTTGCTTATGGCCATACCACCCTGGCTATGCCAGATCATGTCTGAGCTCGGAAGCTAAGCAGGTTTGGGCCTGGTTAGTAATTGGATGGGAGACCCCCTGGTAATACCAGTTGCTCTAAGATTTTTGTAAATTTTTCACAAATTATATAATAATCTTGAAAAAAAAAGAGTCAATGCCCATTCTTTGAATCTTAGCAGTCATGGACCTGTTTAGTGTCTGGATGGGAGACCGCCTCGGAATACCAGGTGCTCTAATATTATTGGAAATTTATTACTAATTATATAATAATCTTAAAAAAAAAAAAAAAAAAAAAAAGAGTCAATGCCCGATCTCTTAATCTTAGCAGGTATTGGCCTGGTTAGTGCTTGGATGGGAGACCGCCTGGGAATACCAGGTGCTTTAAGCTTTAGGGTTTTCTTTCCTACTTATATTAGATTGGCTGATCTTTAAATAGCTCTCTCTTTGCAGCAGTCTTCGCTTATGGCCATACCACCCTGTCTATGCCAGATCATGTCTGAGCTCGGAAGCTAAGCAGGTTTTGGCCTGGTTAGTAATTGGATGGGAGACCCCCTGGTAATACCAGTTGCTTTAAGATTTTTGTAAATTTTTCACAAATTATATAATAATCTTGAAAAAAAAAAGAGTCAATGCCCATTCTTTGAATCTTAGCAGTCATGGACCTGTTTAGTGTCTGGATGGGAGACCGCCTCGGAATACCAGGTGCTCTAATATTATTGGAAATTTATTACTAATTATATAATAATCTTAAAAAAAAAAAAAAAAAAAAAAGAGTCAATGCCCGATCTCTTAATCTTAGCAGGTATTGGCCTGGTTAGTGCTTGGATGGGAGACCGCCTGGGAATACCAGGTGCTTTAAGCTTTAGGGTTTTCTTTCCTACTTATATAATGTACCGGCGATTAGATTGACTGATCTTTAAATAGCTCTCTCTTTGCAGCAGTCTTCGCTTATGGCCATACCACCCTGGCTATGCCAGATCATGTCTGAGCTCGGAAGCTAAGCAGGTTTGGGCCTGGTTAGTAATTGGATGGGAGACCCCCTGGTAATACCAGTTGCTTTAAGATTTTTGTAAATTTTTCACAAATTATATAATAATCTTGAAAAAAAAAAGAGTGAATGCCCATTCTTTGAATCTTAGCAGTCATTGACCTGTGTAGTGTTTGGATGGGAGACCCCCTGGTAATACCAGGTGCTCTAATATTATTGGAAATTTATTACTAATTATATAATAATCTTAAAAAAAAAGAGCCAATGCCCGATCTCTTAATCTTAGCAGGTATTGGCCTGGTTAGTGCTTGGATGGGAGACCGCCTCGGAATACCAGGTGCTGTAAGCTTTTGGATTTTCATTCCTACTTATATAATGTATGGGCGATTTGATTGGCTGATCTTTAAATAGTCTTCTCTTTGCAGTATCCTTCGCTTGCGACCGTAACAACCTGGCTATGCCTGATCTCGTCTGCTCTCGGAAGCTAAGCAGGTTTGGTCCTGTATAATGTACCGGCGATTAGATTGGCTGATCTTTAAATAGCTCTCTCTTTGCAGCAGTCTTCGCTTATGGCCATTCCACCCTGGCTATGCCAGATCATGTCTGAGCTCGGAAACTAAGCAGGTTTCGGCCTGGTTAGTAATTGGATGGCAGACCCCCTGGTAATACCAGTTGCTTTAAGATTTTTGGAAATTTTTCACAAATTATATAATAATCTTGCAAGAAAAAAAGAAAGGAGTCAATGCCCCATATCTGAATCTTAGCAGGTATGGGCCTGGTTAGTAATTGGATGGGAGACACCCTGGTAATACCAGTTGCTTTAAGATTTTTGGAAATTTTTCACAAATTATATAATAATCTTGAAAAAAAAAAAAAAGTCAATGCCCGATCTCTGAATAATAGCAGGTTTTGCCTGGTTAGTACTTGGATGGAAGACGGCCGGGAAATACCAGTTGCTGTAATATTTTTGGCAATTTTTACTAATTACATAATAATCTTGCAACAAAAAAAAAAAAGAGTAAATGCCCAATCTTTGAATCTTAGGAGGTATGGACCTGTTTAGTGCTTGGATGGGAGACCGCCTCGGAATACCAGTTGCTGTAATATTTTTGGAAATTTGTACTAATTATATAATTATCTTGAAACAAAAAGAGTCAATGCCCAATCTTTGAATCTTAGCAGCTATGGACCTGTTTAGTGTTTGGATGGGAGACCGCCTGGTAATACCAGGTGCTCTAATATTATTGGAAATTTATTACTAATTATATAATAATCTTAAAAAAAAAAGAGCCAATGCCCGATCTCTTAATCTTAGCAGGTATTGGCCTGGTTAGTGCTTGGATGGGAGACCGCCTCGGAATACCAGGTGCTGTAAGCTTTTGGATTTTCATTCCTACTTATATAATGTATGGGCGATTTGATTGGCTGATCTTTAAATAGTCTTCTCTTTGCAGCAGTCTTCGCTTATGGCCATTCCACCCTGGCTATGCCAGATCATGTCTGAGCTCGGAAACTAAGCAGGTTTCGGCCTGGTTAGTAATTGGATGGCAGACCCCCTGGTAATACCAGTTGCTTTAAGATTTTTGGAAATTTTTCACAAATTATATAATAATCTTGCAAGAAAAAAAGAAAGGAGTCAATGCCCCATATCTGAATCTTAGCAGGTATGGGCCTGGTTAGTAATTGGATGGGAGACACCCTGGTAATACCAGTTGCTTTAAGATTTTTGGAAATTTTTCACAAATTATATAATAATCTTGAAAAAAAAAAAAAAAGTCAATGCCCGATCTCTGAATAATAGCAGGTTTTGCCTGGTTAGTACTTGGATGGAAGACGGCCGGGAAATACCAGTTGCTGTAATATTTTTGGCAATTTTTACTAATTACATAATAATCTTGCAACAAAAAAAAAAAAAGAGTAAATGCCCAATCTTTGAATCTTAGGAGGTATGGACCTGTTTAGTGCTTGGATGGGAGACCGCCTCGGAATACCAGTTGCTGTAATATTTTTGGAAATTTGTACTAATTATATAATTATCTTGAAACAAAAAGAGTCAATGCCCAATCTTTGAATCTTAGCAGCTATGGACCTGTTTAGTGTTTGGATGGGAGTGCTCTAATATTATTGGAAATTCATTACTAATTATATAATAATCTTTAAAAAAAAAAAAAAAAAAAAAAAAAAAGAGTCAATGCCCGATCTCTTAATCTTAGCAGGTATTGGCCTGGTTAGTGCTTGGATGGGAGACCGCCTGGGAATACCAGGTGCTTTAAGCTTTAGGGTTTTCTTTCCTACTTATATAATGTACCGGCGATTAGATTGGCTGATCTTTAAATAGCTCTCTCTTTGCAGCAGTCTTTGCTTATGGCCATACCACCCTGGCTATGCCAGATCATGTCTGAGCTCGGAAGCTAAGCAGGTTTGGGCCTGGTTAGTAATTGGATGGGAGACCCCCTGGTAATACCAGTTGCTCTAAGATTTTTGTAAATTTTTCACAAATTATATAATAATCTTGAAAAAAAAAAGAGTCAATGGCCATTCTTTGAATCTTAGCAGTCATGGACCTGTTTAGTGTCTGGATGGGAGACCGCCTCGGAATACCAGGTGCTCTAATATTATTGGAAATTTATTACTAATTATATAATAATCTTAAAAAAAAAAAAAAAAAAAAAAAGAGTCAATGCCCGATCTCTTAATCTTAGCAGGTATTGGCCTGGTTAGTGCTTGGATGGGAGACCGCCTGGGAATACCAGGTGCTTTAAGCTTTAGGGTTTTCTTTCCTACTTATATAATGTACCGGCGATTAGATTGACTGATCTTTAAATAGCTCTCTCTTTGCAGCAGTCTTCGCTTATGGCCATACCACCCTGGCTATGCCAGATCATGTCTGAGCTTGGAAGCTAAGCACGTTTGGGCCTGGTTAGTAATTGGATGGGAGACCCCCTGGTAATACCAGTTGCTTTAAGATTTTTGTAAATTTTTCACAAATTATATAATAATCTTGAAAAAAAAAAGAGTGAATGCCCATTCTTTGAATCTTAGCAGTCATTGACCTGTGTAGTGTTTGGATGGGAGACCCCCTGGTAATACCAGGTGCTCTAATATTATTGGAAATTTATTACTAATTATATAATAATCTTAAAAAAAAGAGCCAATGCCCGATCTCTTAATCTTAGCAGGTATTGGCCTGGTTAGTGCTTGGATGGGAGACCGCCTCGGAATACCAGGTGCTGTAAGCTTTTGGATTTTCATTCCTACTTATATAATGTATGGGCGATTTGATTGGCTGATCTTTAAATAGTCTTCTCTTTGCAGTATCCTTCGCTTGCGACCGTAACAACCTGGCTATGCCTGATCTCGTCTGCTCTCGGAAGCTAAGCAGGTTTGGTCCTGTATAATGTACCGGCGATTAGATTGGCTGATCTTTAAATAGCTCTCTCTTTGCAGCAGTCTTCGCTTATGGCCATTCCACCCTGGCTATGCCAGATCATGTCTGAGCTCGGAAACTAAGCAGGTTTCGGCCTGGTTAGTAATTGGATGGCAGACCCCCTGGTAATACCAGTTGCTTTAAGATTTTTGGAAATTTTTCACAAATTATATAATAATCTTGCAAGAAAAAAAGAAAGGAGTCAATGCCCCATATCTGAATCTTAGCAGGTATGGGCCTGGTTAGTAATTGGATGGGAGACACCCTGGTAATACCAGTTGCTTTAAGATTTTTGGAAATTTTTCACAAATTATATAATAATCTTGCAAAAAAAAAAAAAAAAAGAGTAAATGCCCAATCTTTGAATCTTAGAAGGTATGGACCTGTTTAGTGCTTGGATGGGAGACCGCCTCGGAATACCAGTTGCTGTAATATTTTTGGAAATTTGTACTAATTATATAATTATCTTGAAACAAAAAGAGTCAATGCCCAATCTTTGAATCTTAGCAGCTATGGACCTGTTTAGTGTTTGGATGGGAGACCGCCTCGGAAAACCAGGTGCTCTAATATTATTGGAAATTCATTACTAATTATATAATAATCTTTAAAAAAAAAAAAAAAAAAAAAAAAAAGAGTCAATGCCCGATCTCTTAATCTTAGCAGGTATTGGCCTGGTTAGTGCTTGGATGGGAGACCGCCTGGGAATACCAGGTGCTTTAAGCTTTAGGGTTTTCTTTCCTACTTATATAATGTACCGGCGATTAGATTGGCTGATCTTTAAATAGCTCTCTCTTTGCAGCAGTCTTTGCTTATGGCCATACCACCCTGGCTATGCCAGATCATGTCTGAGCTCGGAAGCTAAGCAGGTTTGGGCCTGGTTAGTAATTGGATGGGAGACCCCCTGGTAATACCAGTTGCTCTAAGATTTTTGTAAATTTTTCACAAATTATATAATAATCTTGAAAAAAAAAAGTCAATGCCCGATCTCTTAATCTTAGCAGGTATTGGCCTGGTTAGTGCTTGGATGGGAGACCGCCTGGGAATAACAGGTGCTTTAAGCTTTAGGGTTTTCTTTCCTACTTATATAATGTACCGGCGATTAGATTGACTGATCTTTAAATAGCTCTCTCTTTGCAGCAGTCTTCGCTTATGGCCATACCACCCTGGCTATGCCAGATCATGTCTGAGCTCGGAAGCTAAGCAGGTTTGGGCCTGGTTAGTAATTGGATGGGAGACCCCCTGGTAATACCAGTTGCTTTAAGATTTTTGTAAATTTTTCACAAATTATATAATAATCTTGAAAAAAAAAAGAGTGAATGCCCATTCTTTGAATCTTAGCAGTCATTGACCTGTGTAGTGTTTGGATGGGAGACCCCCTGGTAATACCAGGTGCTCTAATATTATTGGAAATGTATTACTTATTATATAATAATCTTAAAAAAAAAGAGCCAATGCCCGATCTCTTAATCTTAGCAGGTATTGGCCTGGTTAGTGCTTGGATGGGAGACCGCCTCGGAATACCAGGTGCTGTAAGCTTTTGGATTTTTATTCCTACTTATATAATGTATGGGCGATTTGATTGGCTGATCTTTAAATAGTCTTCTCTTTGCAGTATCCTTCGCTTGCGACCGTAACAACCTGGCTATGCCTGATCTCGTCTGCTCTCGGAAGCTAAGCAGGTTTGGTCCTGTATAATGTACCGGCGATTAGATTGGCTGATCTTTAAATAGCTCTCTCTTTGCAGCAGTCTTCGCTTATGGCCATTCCACCCTGGCTATGCCAGATCATGTCTGAGCTCGGAAACTAAGCAGGTTTCGGCCTGGTTAGTAATTGGATGGCAGACCCCCTGGTAATACCAGTTGCTTTAAGATTTTTGGAAATTTTTCACAAATTATATAATAATCTTGCAAGAAAAAAAGAAAGGAGTCAATGCCCCATATCTGAATCTTAGCAGGTATGGGCCTGGTTAGTAATTGGATGGGAGACACCCTGGTAATACCAGTTGCTTTAAGATTTTTGGAAATTTTTCACAAATTATATAATAATCTTGCAAGAAAAAAAGAAAGGAGTCAATGCCCCATATCTGAATCTTAGCAGGTATGGGCCTGGTTAGTAATTGGATGGGAGACACCCTGGTAATACCAGTTGCTTTAAGATTTTTGGAAATTTTTCACAAATTATATAATAATCTTGAAAAAAAAAAAAAGTCAATGCCCGATCTCTGAATAATAGCAGGTTTTGCCTGGTTAGTACTTGGATGGAAGACGGCCGGGAAATACCAGTTGCTGTAATATTTTTGGAAATTTGTACTAATTATATAATTATCTTGAAACAAAAAGAGTCAATGCCCAATCTTTGAATCTTAGCAGCTATGGACCTGTTTAGTGTTTGGATGGGAGTGCTCTAATATTATTGGAAATTCATTACTAATTATATAATAATCTTTAAAAAAAAAGAGTCAATGCCCGATCTCTTAATCTTAGCAGTTATTGGCCTGGTTAGTGCTTGGATGGGAGACCGCCTGGGAATACAAGGTGCTTTAAGCTTTAGGGTTTTCTTTCCTACTTATATAATGTACCGGCGATTAGATTGGCTGATCTTTAAATAGCTCTCTCTTTGCAGCAGTCTTTGCTTATGGCCATACCACCCTGGCTATGCCAGATCATGTCTGAGCTCGGAAGCTAAGCAGGTTTGGGCCTGGTTAGTAATTGGATGGGAGACCCCCTGGTAATACCAGTTGCTCTAAGATTTTTGTAAATTTTTCACAAATTATATAATAATCTTGAAAAAAAAAGAGTCAATGCCCATTCTTTGAATCTTAGCAGTCATGGACCTGTTTAGTGTCTGGATGGGAGACCGCCTCGGAATACCAGGTGCTCTAATATTATTGGAAATTTATTACTAATTATATAATAATCTTAAAAAAAAAAAAAAAAAAAAAAAGAGTCAATGCCCGATCTCTTAATCTTAGCAGGTATTGGCCTGGTTAGTGCTTGGATGGGAGACCGCCTGGGAATACCAGGTGCTTTAAGCTTTAGGGTTTTCTTTCCTACTTATATTAGATTGGCTGATCTTTAAATAGCTCTCTCTTTGCAGCAGTCTTCGCTTATGGCCATACCACCCTGTCTATGCCAGATCATGTCTGAGCTCGGAAGCTAAGCAGGTTTTGGCCTGGTTAGTAATTGGATGGGAGACCCCCTGGTAATACCAGTTGCTTTAAGATTTTTGTAAATTTTTCACAAATTATATAATAATCTTGAAAAAAAAAAGAGTCAATGCCCATTCTTTGAATCTTAGCAGTCATGGACCTGTTTAGTGTCTGGATGGGAGACCGCCTCGGAATACCAGGTGCTCTAATATTATTGGAAATTTATTACTAATTATATAATAATCTTAAAAAAAAAAAAAAAAAAAAAAAGAGTCAATGCCCGATCTCTTAATCTTAGCAGGTATTGGCCTGGTTAGTGCTTGGATGGGAGACCGCCTGGGAATACCAGGTGCTTTAAGCTTTAGGGTTTTCTTTCCTACTTATATAATGTACCGGCGATTAGATTGACTGATCTTTAAATAGCTCTCTCTTTGCAGCAGTCTTCGCTTATGGCCATACCACCCTGGCTATGCCAGATCATGTCTGAGCTCGGAAGCTAAGCAGGTTTGGGCCTGGTTAGTAATTGGATGGGAGACCCCCTGGTAATACCAGTTGCTTTAAGATTTTTGTAAATTTTTCACAAATTATATAATAATCTTGAAAAAAAAAAGAGTGAATGCCCATTCTTTGAATCTTAGCAGTCATTGACCTGTGTAGTGTTTGGATGGGAGACCCCCTGGTAATACCAGGTGCTCTAATATTATTGGAAATTTATTACTAATTATATAATAATCTTAAAAAAAAAGAGCCAATGCCCGATCTCTTAATCTTAGCAGGTATTGGCCTGGTTAGTGCTTGGATGGGAGACCGCCTCGGAATACCAGGTGCTGTAAGCTTTTGGATTTTCATTCCTACTTATATAATGTATGGGCGATTTGATTGGCTGATCTTTAAATAGTCTTCTCTTTGCAGTATCCTTCGCTTGCGACCGTAACAACCTGGCTATGCCTGATCTCGTCTGCTCTCGGAAGCTAAGCAGGTTTGGTCCTGTATAATGTACCGGCGATTAGATTGGCTGATCTTTAAATAGCTCTCTCTTTGCAGCAGTCTTCGCTTATGGCCATTCCACCCTGGCTATGCCAGATCATGTCTGAGCTCGGAAACTAAGCAGGTTTCGGCCTGGTTAGTAATTGGATGGCAGACCCCCTGGTAATACCAGTTGCTTTAAGATTTTTGGAAATTTTTCACAAATTATATAATAATCTTGCAAGAAAAAAAGAAAGGAGTCAATGCCCCATATCTGAATCTTAGCAGGTATGGGCCTGGTTAGTAATTGGATGGGAGACACCCTGGTAATACCAGTTGCTTTAAGATTTTTGGAAATTTTTCACAAATTATATAATAATCTTGAAAAAAAAAAAAAAGTCAATGCCCGATCTCTGAATAATAGCAGGTTTTGCCTGGTTAGTACTTGGATGGAAGACGGCCGGGAAATACCAGTTGCTGTAATATTTTTGGCAATTTTTACTAATTACATAATAATCTTGCAACAAAAAAAAAAAAAGAGTAAATGCCCAATCTTTGAATCTTAGGAGGTATGGACCTGTTTAGTGCTTGGATGGGAGACCGCCTCGGAATACCAGTTGCTGTAATATTTTTGGAAATTTGTACTAATTATATAATTATCTTGAAACAAAAAGAGTCAATGCCCAATCTTTGAATCTTAGCAGCTATGGACCTGTTTAGTGTTTGGATGGGAGACCGCCTGGTAATACCAGGTGCTCTAATATTATTGGAAATTTATTACTAATTATATAATAATCTTAAAAAAAAAAGAGCCAATGCCCGATCTCTTAATCTTAGCAGGTATTGGCCTGGTTAGTGCTTGGATGGGAGACCGCCTCGGAATACCAGGTGCTGTAAGCTTTTGGATTTTCATTCCTACTTATATAATGTATGGGCGATTTGATTGGCTGATCTTTAAATAGTCTTCTCTTTGCAGCAGTCTTCGCTTATGGCCATTCCACCCTGGCTATGCCAGATCATGTCTGAGCTCGGAAACTAAGCAGGTTTCGGCCTGGTTAGTAATTGGATGGCAGACCCCCTGGTAATACCAGTTGCTTTAAGATTTTTGGAAATTTTTCACAAATTATATAATAATCTTGCAAGAAAAAAAGAAAGGAGTCAATGCCCCATATCTGAATCTTAGCAGGTATGGGCCTGGTTAGTAATTGGATGGGAGACACCCTGGTAATACCAGTTGCTTTAAGATTTTTGGAAATTTTTCACAAATTATATAATAATCTTGAAAAAAAAAAAAAAAGTCAATGCCCGATCTCTGAATAATAGCAGGTTTTGCCTGGTTAGTACTTGGATGGAAGACGGCCGGGAAATACCAGTTGCTGTAATATTTTTGGCAATTTTTACTAATTACATAATAATCTTGCAACAAAAAAAAAAAAAGAGTAAATGCCCAATCTTTGAATCTTAGGAGGTATGGACCTGTTTAGTGCTTGGATGGGAGACCGCCTCGGAATACCAGTTGCTGTAATATTTTTGGAAATTTGTACTAATTATATAATTATCTTGAAACAAAAAGAGTCAATGCCCAATCTTTGAATCTTAGCAGCTATGGACCTGTTTAGTGTTTGGATGGGAGTGCTCTAATATTATTGGAAATTCATTACTAATTATATAATAATCTTTAAAAAAAAAAAAAAAAAAAAAAAAAAAGAGTCAATGCCCGATCTCTTAATCTTAGCAGGTATTGGCCTGGTTAGTGCTTGGATGGGAGACCGCCTGGGAATACCAGGTGCTTTAAGCTTTAGGGTTTTCTTTCCTACTTATATAATGTACCGGCGATTAGATTGGCTGATCTTTAAATAGCTCTCTCTTTGCAGCAGTCTTTGCTTATGGCCATACCACCCTGGCTATGCCAGATCATGTCTGAGCTCGGAAGCTAAGCAGGTTTGGGCCTGGTTAGTAATTGGATGGGAGACCCCCTGGTAATACCAGTTGCTCTAAGATTTTTGTAAATTTTTCACAAATTATATAATAATCTTGAAAAAAAAAAGAGTCAATGGCCATTCTTTGAATCTTAGCAGTCATGGACCTGTTTAGTGTCTGGATGGGAGACCGCCTCGGAATACCAGGTGCTCTAATATTATTGGAAATTTATTACTAATTATATAATAATCTTAAAAAAAAAAAAAAAAAAAAAAAGAGTCAATGCCCGATCTCTTAATCTTAGCAGGTATTGGCCTGGTTAGTGCTTGGATGGGAGACCGCCTGGGAATACCAGGTGCTTTAAGCTTTAGGGTTTTCTTTCCTACTTATATAATGTACCGGCGATTAGATTGACTGATCTTTAAATAGCTCTCTCTTTGCAGCAGTCTTCGCTTATGGCCATACCACCCTGGCTATGCCAGATCATGTCTGAGCTTGGAAGCTAAGCACGTTTGGGCCTGGTTAGTAATTGGATGGGAGACCCCCTGGTAATACCAGTTGCTTTAAGATTTTTGTAAATTTTTCACAAATTATATAATAATCTTGAAAAAAAAAAGAGTGAATGCCCATTCTTTGAATCTTAGCAGTCATTGACCTGTGTAGTGTTTGGATGGGAGACCCCCTGGTAATACCAGGTGCTCTAATATTATTGGAAATTTATTACTAATTATATAATAATCTTAAAAAAAAGAGCCAATGCCCGATCTCTTAATCTTAGCAGGTATTGGCCTGGTTAGTGCTTGGATGGGAGACCGCCTCGGAATACCAGGTGCTGTAAGCTTTTGGATTTTCATTCCTACTTATATAATGTATGGGCGATTTGATTGGCTGATCTTTAAATAGTCTTCTCTTTGCAGTATCCTTCGCTTGCGACCGTAACAACCTGGCTATGCCTGATCTCGTCTGCTCTCGGAAGCTAAGCAGGTTTGGTCCTGTATAATGTACCGGCGATTAGATTGGCTGATCTTTAAATAGCTCTCTCTTTGCAGCAGTCTTCGCTTATGGCCATTCCACCCTGGCTATGCCAGATCATGTCTGAGCTCGGAAACTAAGCAGGTTTCGGCCTGGTTAGTAATTGGATGGCAGACCCCCTGGTAATACCAGTTGCTTTAAGATTTTTGGAAATTTTTCACAAATTATATAATAATCTTGCAAGAAAAAAAGAAAGGAGTCAATGCCCCATATCTGAATCTTAGCAGGTATGGGCCTGGTTAGTAATTGGATGGGAGACACCCTGGTAATACCAGTTGCTTTAAGATTTTTGGAAATTTTTCACAAATTATATAATAATCTTGCAAAAAAAAAAAAAAAAAGAGTAAATGCCCAATCTTTGAATCTTAGAAGGTATGGACCTGTTTAGTGCTTGGATGGGAGACCGCCTCGGAATACCAGTTGCTGTAATATTTTTGGAAATTTGTACTAATTATATAATTATCTTGAAACAAAAAGAGTCAATGCCCAATCTTTGAATCTTAGCAGCTATGGACCTGTTTAGTGTTTGGATGGGAGACCGCCTCGGAAAACCAGGTGCTCTAATATTATTGGAAATTCATTACTAATTATATAATAATCTTTAAAAAAAAAAAAAAAAAAAAAAAAAAGAGTCAATGCCCGATCTCTTAATCTTAGCAGGTATTGGCCTGGTTAGTGCTTGGATGGGAGACCGCCTGGGAATACCAGGTGCTTTAAGCTTTAGGGTTTTCTTTCCTACTTATATAATGTACCGGCGATTAGATTGGCTGATCTTTAAATAGCTCTCTCTTTGCAGCAGTCTTTGCTTATGGCCATACCACCCTGGCTATGCCAGATCATGTCTGAGCTCGGAAGCTAAGCAGGTTTGGGCCTGGTTAGTAATTGGATGGGAGACCCCCTGGTAATACCAGTTGCTCTAAGATTTTTGTAAATTTTTCACAAATTATATAATAATCTTGAAAAAAAAAAGTCAATGCCCGATCTCTTAATCTTAGCAGGTATTGGCCTGGTTAGTGCTTGGATGGGAGACCGCCTGGGAATAACAGGTGCTTTAAGCTTTAGGGTTTTCTTTCCTACTTATATAATGTACCGGCGATTAGATTGACTGATCTTTAAATAGCTCTCTCTTTGCAGCAGTCTTCGCTTATGGCCATACCACCCTGGCTATGCCAGATCATGTCTGAGCTCGGAAGCTAAGCAGGTTTGGGCCTGGTTAGTAATTGGATGGGAGACCCCCTGGTAATACCAGTTGCTTTAAGATTTTTGTAAATTTTTCACAAATTATATAATAATCTTGAAAAAAAAAAGAGTGAATGCCCATTCTTTGAATCTTAGCAGTCATTGACCTGTGTAGTGTTTGGATGGGAGACCCCCTGGTAATACCAGGTGCTCTAATATTATTGGAAATGTATTACTTATTATATAATAATCTTAAAAAAAAAGAGCCAATGCCCGATCTCTTAATCTTAGCAGGTATTGGCCTGGTTAGTGCTTGGATGGGAGACCGCCTCGGAATACCAGGTGCTGTAAGCTTTTGGATTTTTATTCCTACTTATATAATGTATGGGCGATTTGATTGGCTGATCTTTAAATAGTCTTCTCTTTGCAGTATCCTTCGCTTGCGACCGTAACAACCTGGCTATGCCTGATCTCGTCTGCTCTCGGAAGCTAAGCAGGTTTGGTCCTGTATAATGTACCGGCGATTAGATTGGCTGATCTTTAAATAGCTCTCTCTTTGCAGCAGTCTTCGCTTATGGCCATTCCACCCTGGCTATGCCAGATCATGTCTGAGCTCGGAAACTAAGCAGGTTTCGGCCTGGTTAGTAATTGGATGGCAGACCCCCTGGTAATACCAGTTGCTTTAAGATTTTTGGAAATTTTTCACAAATTATATAATAATCTTGCAAGAAAAAAAGAAAGGAGTCAATGCCCCATATCTGAATCTTAGCAGGTATGGGCCTGGTTAGTAATTGGATGGGAGACACCCTGGTAATAACAGTTGATTTAAGATTTTTGGAAATTTTTCACAAATTATATAATAATCTTGCAAGAAAAAAAGAAAGGAGTCAATGCCCCATATCTGAATCTTAGCAGGTATGGGCCTGGTTAGTAATTGGATGGGAGACACCCTGGTAATACCAGTTGCTTTAAGATTTTTGGAAATTTTTCACAAATTATATAATAATCTTGAAAAAAAAAAAAAGTCAATGCCCGATCTCTGAATAATAGCAGGTTTTGCCTGGTTAGTACTTGGATGGAAGACGGCCGGGAAATACCAGTTGCTGTAATATTTTTGGAAATTTGTACTAATTATATAATTATCTTGAAACAAAAAGAGTCAATGCCCAATCTTTGAATCTTAGCAGCTATGGACCTGTTTAGTGTTTGGATGGGAGTGCTCTAATATTATTGGAAATTCATTACTAATTATATAATAATCTTTAAAAAAAAAGAGTCAATGCCCGATCTCTTAATCTTAGCAGTTATTGGCCTGGTTAGTGCTTGGATGGGAGACCGCCTGGGAATACAAGGTGCTTTAAGCTTTAGGGTTTTCTTTCCTACTTATATAATGTACCGGCGATTAGATTGGCTGATCTTTAAATAGCTCTCTCTTTGCAGCAGTCTTTGCTTATGGCCATACCACCCTGGCTATGCCAGATCATGTCTGAGCTCGGAAGCTAAGCAGGTTTGGGCCTGGTTAGTAATTGGATGGGAGACCCCCTGGTAATACCAGTTGCTCTAAGATTTTTGTAAATTTTTCACAAATTATATAATAATCTTGAAAAAAAAAGAGTCAATGCCCATTCTTTGAATCTTAGCAGTCATGGACCTGTTTAGTGTCTGGATGGGAGACCGCCTCGGAATACCAGGTGCTCTAATATTATTGGAAATTTATTACTAATTATATAATAATCTTAAAAAAAAAAAAAAAAAAAAAAAGAGTCAATGCCCGATCTCTTAATCTTAGCAGGTATTGGCCTGGTTAGTGCTTGGATGGGAGACCGCCTGGGAATACCAGGTGCTTTAAGCTTTAGGGTTTTCTTTCCTACTTATATTAGATTGGCTGATCTTTAAATAGCTCTCTCTTTGCAGCAGTCTTCGCTTATGGCCATACCACCCTGTCTATGCCAGATCATGTCTGAGCTCGGAAGCTAAGCAGGTTTTGGCCTGGTTAGTAATTGGATGGGAGACCCCCTGGTAATACCAGTTGCTTTAAGATTTTTGTAAATTTTTCACAAATTATATAATAATCTTGAAAAAAAAAAGAGTCAATGCCCATTCTTTGAATCTTAGCAGTCATGGACCTGTTTAGTGTCTGGATGGGAGACCGCCTCGGAATACCAGGTGCTCTAATATTATTGGAAATTTATTACTAATTATATAATAATCTTAAAAAAAAAAAAAAAAAAAAAAGAGTCAATGCCCGATCTCTTAATCTTAGCAGGTATTGGCCTGGTTAGTGCTTGGATGGGAGACCGCCTGGGAATACCAGGTGCTTTAAGCTTTAGGGTTTTCTTTCCTACTTATATAATGTACCGGCGATTAGATTGACTGATCTTTAAATAGCTCTCTCTTTGCAGCAGTCTTCGCTTATGGCCATACCACCCTGGCTATGCCAGATCATGTCTGAGCTCGGAAGCTAAGCAGGTTTGGGCCTGGTTAGTAATTGGATGGGAGACCCCCTGGTAATACCAGTTGCTTTAAGATTTTTGTAAATTTTTCACAAATTATATAATAATCTTGAAAAAAAAAAGAGTGAATGCCCATTCTTTGAATCTTAGCAGTCATTGACCTGTGTAGTGTTTGGATGGGAGACCCCCTGGTAATACCAGGTGCTCTAATATTATTGGAAATTTATTACTAATTATATAATAATCTTAAAAAAAAAGAGCCAATGCCCGATCTCTTAATCTTAGCAGGTATTGGCCTGGTTAGTGCTTGGATGGGAGACCGCCTCGGAATACCAGGTGCTGTAAGCTTTTGGATTTTCATTCCTACTTATATAATGTATGGGCGATTTGATTGGCTGATCTTTAAATAGTCTTCTCTTTGCAGTATCCTTCGCTTGCGACCGTAACAACCTGGCTATGCCTGATCTCGTCTGCTCTCGGAAGCTAAGCAGGTTTGGTCCTGTATAATGTACCGGCGATTAGATTGGCTGATCTTTAAATAGCTCTCTCTTTGCAGCAGTCTTCGCTTATGGCCATTCCACCCTGGCTATGCCAGATCATGTCTGAGCTCGGAAACTAAGCAGGTTTCGGCCTGGTTAGTAATTGGATGGCAGACCCCCTGGTAATACCAGTTGCTTTAAGATTTTTGGAAATTTTTCACAAATTATATAATAATCTTGCAAGAAAAAAAGAAAGGAGTCAATGCCCCATATCTGAATCTTAGCAGGTATGGGCCTGGTTAGTAATTGGATGGGAGACACCCTGGTAATACCAGTTGCTTTAAGATTTTTGGAAATTTTTCACAAATTATATAATAATCTTGAAAAAAAAAAAAAAGTCAATGCCCGATCTCTGAATAATAGCAGGTTTTGCCTGGTTAGTACTTGGATGGAAGACGGCCGGGAAATACCAGTTGCTGTAATATTTTTGGCAATTTTTACTAATTACATAATAATCTTGCAACAAAAAAAAAAAAAGAGTAAATGCCCAATCTTTGAATCTTAGGAGGTATGGACCTGTTTAGTGCTTGGATGGGAGACCGCCTCGGAATACCAGTTGCTGTAATATTTTTGGAAATTTGTACTAATTATATAATTATCTTGAAACAAAAAGAGTCAATGCCCAATCTTTGAATCTTAGCAGCTATGGACCTGTTTAGTGTTTGGATGGGAGACCGCCTGGTAATACCAGGTGCTCTAATATTATTGGAAATTTATTACTAATTATATAATAATCTTAAAAAAAAAAGAGCCAATGCCCGATCTCTTAATCTTAGCAGGTATTGGCCTGGTTAGTGCTTGGATGGGAGACCGCCTCGGAATACCAGGTGCTGTAAGCTTTTGGATTTTCATTCCTACTTATATAATGTATGGGCGATTTGATTGGCTGATCTTTAAATAGTCTTCTCTTTGCAGCAGTCTTCGCTTATGGCCATTCCACCCTGGCTATGCCAGATCATGTCTGAGCTCGGAAACTAAGCAGGTTTCGGCCTGGTTAGTAATTGGATGGCAGACCCCCTGGTAATACCAGTTGCTTTAAGATTTTTGGAAATTTTTCACAAATTATATAATAATCTTGCAAGAAAAAAAGAAAGGAGTCAATGCCCCATATCTGAATCTTAGCAGGTATGGGCCTGGTTAGTAATTGGATGGGAGACACCCTGGTAATACCAGTTGCTTTAAGATTTTTGGAAATTTTTCACAAATTATATAATAATCTTGAAAAAAAAAAAAAAAGTCAATGCCCGATCTCTGAATAATAGCAGGTTTTGCCTGGTTAGTACTTGGATGGAAGACGGCCGGGAAATACCAGTTGCTGTAATATTTTTGGCAATTTTTACTAATTACATAATAATCTTGCAACAAAAAAAAAAAAAGAGTAAATGCCCAATCTTTGAATCTTAGGAGGTATGGACCTGTTTAGTGCTTGGATGGGAGACCGCCTCGGAATACCAGTTGCTGTAATATTTTTGGAAATTTGTACTAATTATATAATTATCTTGAAACAAAAAGAGTCAATGCCCAATCTTTGAATCTTAGCAGCTATGGACCTGTTTAGTGTTTGGATGGGAGTGCTCTAATATTATTGGAAATTCATTACTAATTATATAATAATCTTTAAAAAAAAAAAAAAAAAAAAAAAAAAAGAGTCAATGCCCGATCTCTTAATCTTAGCAGGTATTGGCCTGGTTAGTGCTTGGATGGGAGACCGCCTGGGAATACCAGGTGCTTTAAGCTTTAGGGTTTTCTTTCCTACTTATATAATGTACCGGCGATTAGATTGGCTGATCTTTAAATAGCTCTCTCTTTGCAGCAGTCTTTGCTTATGGCCATACCACCCTGGCTATGCCAGATCATGTCTGAGCTCGGAAGCTAAGCAGGTTTGGGCCTGGTTAGTAATTGGATGGGAGACCCCCTGGTAATACCAGTTGCTCTAAGATTTTTGTAAATTTTTCACAAATTATATAATAATCTTGAAAAAAAAAAGAGTCAATGGCCATTCTTTGAATCTTAGCAGTCATGGACCTGTTTAGTGTCTGGATGGGAGACCGCCTCGGAATACCAGGTGCTCTAATATTATTGGAAATTTATTACTAATTATATAATAATCTTAAAAAAAAAAAAAAAAAAAAAAAGAGTCAATGCCCGATCTCTTAATCTTAGCAGGTATTGGCCTGGTTAGTGCTTGGATGGGAGACCGCCTGGGAATACCAGGTGCTTTAAGCTTTAGGGTTTTCTTTCCTACTTATATAATGTACCGGCGATTAGATTGACTGATCTTTAAATAGCTCTCTCTTTGCAGCAGTCTTCGCTTATGGCCATACCACCCTGGCTATGCCAGATCATGTCTGAGCTTGGAAGCTAAGCACGTTTGGGCCTGGTTAGTAATTGGATGGGAGACCCCCTGGTAATACCAGTTGCTTTAAGATTTTTGTAAATTTTTCACAAATTATATAATAATCTTGAAAAAAAAAAGAGTGAATGCCCATTCTTTGAATCTTAGCAGTCATTGACCTGTGTAGTGTTTGGATGGGAGACCCCCTGGTAATACCAGGTGCTCTAATATTATTGGAAATTTATTACTAATTATATAATAATCTTAAAAAAAAGAGCCAATGCCCGATCTCTTAATCTTAGCAGGTATTGGCCTGGTTAGTGCTTGGATGGGAGACCGCCTCGGAATACCAGGTGCTGTAAGCTTTTGGATTTTCATTCCTACTTATATAATGTATGGGCGATTTGATTGGCTGATCTTTAAATAGTCTTCTCTTTGCAGTATCCTTCGCTTGCGACCGTAACAACCTGGCTATGCCTGATCTCGTCTGCTCTCGGAAGCTAAGCAGGTTTGGTCCTGTATAATGTACCGGCGATTAGATTGGCTGATCTTTAAATAGCTCTCTCTTTGCAGCAGTCTTCGCTTATGGCCATTCCACCCTGGCTATGCCAGATCATGTCTGAGCTCGGAAACTAAGCAGGTTTCGGCCTGGTTAGTAATTGGATGGCAGACCCCCTGGT
Organism: Carassius gibelio; assembly: GCF_023724105.1. Lineage (NCBI taxonomy): Eukaryota > Metazoa > Chordata > Actinopteri > Cypriniformes > Cyprinidae > Carassius > Carassius gibelio. The sequence continues at coordinate 4,165,645 of NC_068373.1, forward strand.
AATACCAGTTGCTTTAAGATTTTTGGAAATTTTTCACAAATTATATAATAATCTTGCAAGAAAAAAAGAAAGGAGTCAATGCCCCATATCTGAATCTTAGCAGGTATGGGCCTGGTTAGTAATTGGATGGGAGACACCCTGGTAATACCAGTTGCTTTAAGATTTTTGGAAATTTTTCACAAATTATATAATAATCTTGCAAAAAAAAAAAAAAAAAGAGTAAATGCCCAATCTTTGAATCTTAGAAGGTATGGACCTGTTTAGTGCTTGGATGGGAGACCGCCTCGGAATACCAGTTGCTGTAATATTTTTGGAAATTTGTACTAATTATATAATTATCTTGAAACAAAAAGAGTCAATGCCCAATCTTTGAATCTTAGCAGCTATGGACCTGTTTAGTGTTTGGATGGGAGACCGCCTCGGAAAACCAGGTGCTCTAATATTATTGGAAATTCATTACTAATTATATAATAATCTTTAAAAAAAAAAAAAAAAAAAAAAAAAAGAGTCAATGCCCGATCTCTTAATCTTAGCAGGTATTGGCCTGGTTAGTGCTTGGATGGGAGACCGCCTGGGAATACCAGGTGCTTTAAGCTTTAGGGTTTTCTTTCCTACTTATATAATGTACCGGCGATTAGATTGGCTGATCTTTAAATAGCTCTCTCTTTGCAGCAGTCTTTGCTTATGGCCATACCACCCTGGCTATGCCAGATCATGTCTGAGCTCGGAAGCTAAGCAGGTTTGGGCCTGGTTAGTAATTGGATGGGAGACCCCCTGGTAATACCAGTTGCTCTAAGATTTTTGTAAATTTTTCACAAATTATATAATAATCTTGAAAAAAAAAAGTCAATGCCCGATCTCTTAATCTTAGCAGGTATTGGCCTGGTTAGTGCTTGGATGGGAGACCGCCTGGGAATAACAGGTGCTTTAAGCTTTAGGGTTTTCTTTCCTACTTATATAATGTACCGGCGATTAGATTGACTGATCTTTAAATAGCTCTCTCTTTGCAGCAGTCTTCGCTTATGGCCATACCACCCTGGCTATGCCAGATCATGTCTGAGCTCGGAAGCTAAGCAGGTTTGGGCCTGGTTAGTAATTGGATGGGAGACCCCCTGGTAATACCAGTTGCTTTAAGATTTTTGTAAATTTTTCACAAATTATATAATAATCTTGAAAAAAAAAAGAGTGAATGCCCATTCTTTGAATCTTAGCAGTCATTGACCTGTGTAGTGTTTGGATGGGAGACCCCCTGGTAATACCAGGTGCTCTAATATTATTGGAAATGTATTACTTATTATATAATAATCTTAAAAAAAAAGAGCCAATGCCCGATCTCTTAATCTTAGCAGGTATTGGCCTGGTTAGTGCTTGGATGGGAGACCGCCTCGGAATACCAGGTGCTGTAAGCTTTTGGATTTTTATTCCTACTTATATAATGTATGGGCGATTTGATTGGCTGATCTTTAAATAGTCTTCTCTTTGCAGTATCCTTCGCTTGCGACCGTAACAACCTGGCTATGCCTGATCTCGTCTGCTCTCGGAAGCTAAGCAGGTTTGGTCCTGTATAATGTACCGGCGATTAGATTGGCTGATCTTTAAATAGCTCTCTCTTTGCAGCAGTCTTCGCTTATGGCCATTCCACCCTGGCTATGCCAGATCATGTCTGAGCTCGGAAACTAAGCAGGTTTCGGCCTGGTTAGTAATTGGATGGCAGACCCCCTGGTAATACCAGTTGCTTTAAGATTTTTGGAAATTTTTCACAAATTATATAATAATCTTGCAAGAAAAAAAGAAAGGAGTCAATGCCCCATATCTGAATCTTAGCAGGTATGGGCCTGGTTAGTAATTGGATGGGAGACACCCTGGTAATACCAGTTGCTTTAAGATTTTTGGAAATTTTTCACAAATTATATAATAATCTTGAAAAAAAAAAAAAAAGTCAATGCCCGATCTCTGAATAATAGCAGGTTTTGCCTGGTTAGTACTTGGATGGAAGACGGCCGGGAAATACCAGTTGCTGTAATATTTTTGGCAATTTTTACTAATTACATAATAATCTTGCAACAAAAAAAAAAAAAGAGTAAATGCCCAATCTTTGAATCTTAGGAGGTATGGACCTGTTTAGTGCTTGGATGGGAGACCGCCTCGGAATACCAGTTGCTGTAATATTTTTGGAAATTTGTACTAATTATATAATTATCTTGAAACAAAAAGAGTCAATGCCCAATCTTTGAATCTTAGCAGCTATGGACCTGTTTAGTGTTTGGATGGGAGTGCTCTAATATTATTGGAAATTCATTACTAATTATATAATAATCTTTAAAAAAAAAGAGTCAATGCCCGATCTCTTAATCTTAGCAGGTATTGGCCTGGTTAGTGCTTGGATGGGAGACCGCCTGGGAATACCAGGTGCTTTAAGCTTTAGGGTTTTCTTTCCTACTTATATAATGTACCGGCGATTAGATTGGCTGATCTTTAAATAGCTCTCTCTTTGCAGCAGTCTTCGCTTATGGCCATACCACCCTGGCTATGCCAGATCATGTCTGAGCTCGGAAGCTAAGCAGGTTTGGGCCTGGTTAGTAATTGGATGGGAGACCCCCTGGTAATACCAGTTGCTTTAAGATTTTTGTAAATTTTTCACAAATTATATAATAATCTTGAAAAAAAAAAGAGTCAATGCCCATTCTTTGAATCTTAGCAGTCATGGACCTGTTTAGTGTCTGGATGGGAGACCGCCTCGGAATACCAGGTGCTCTAATATTATTGGAAATTTATTACTAATTATATAATAATCTTAAAAAAAAAAAAAAAAAAAAAAAAGAGTCAATGCCTGATCTCTTAATCTTAGCAGGTATTGGCCTGGTTAGTGCTTGGATGGGAGACCGCCTGGGAATACCAGGTGCTTTAAGCTTTAGGGTTTTCTTTCCTACTTATATAATGTACCGGCGATTAGATTGACTGATCTTTAAATAGCTCTCTCTTTGCAGCAGTCTTCGCTTATGGCCATACCACCCTGGCTATGCCAGATCATGTCTGAGCTCGGAAGCTAAGCAGGTTTGGGCCTGGTTAGTAATTGGATGGGAGACCCCCTGGTAATACCAGTTGCTTTAAGATTTTTGTAAATTTTTCACAAATTATATAATAATCTTGAAAAAAAAAAGAGTGAATGCCCATTCTTTGAATCTTAGCAGTCATTGACCTGTGTAGTGTTTGGATGGGAGACCCCCTGGTAATACCAGGTGCTCTAATATTATTGGAAATGTATTACTTATTATATAATAATCTTAAAAAAAAAGAGCCAATGCCCGATCTCTTAATCTTAGCAGGTATTGGCCTGGTTAGTGCTTGGATGGGAGACCGCCTCGGAATACCAGGTGCTGTAAGCTTTTGGATTTTTATTCCTACTTATATAATGTATGGGCGATTTGATTGGCTGATCTTTAAATAGTCTTCTCTTTGCAGTATCCTTCGCTTGCGACCGTAACAACCTGGCTATGCCTGATCTCGTCTGCTCTCGGAAGCTAAGCAGGTTTGGTCCTGTATAATGTACCGGCGATTAGATTGGCTGATCTTTAAATAGCTCTCTCTTTGCAGCAGTCTTCGCTTATGGCCATTCCACCCTGGCTATGCCAGATCATGTCTGAGCTCGGAAACTAAGCAGGTTTCGGCCTGGTTAGTAATTGGATGGCAGACCCCCTGGTAATACCAGTTGCTTTAAGATTTTTGGAAATTTTTCACAAATTATATAATAATCTTGCAAGAAAAAAAGAAAGGAGTCAATGCCCCATATCTGAATCTTAGCAGGTATGGGCCTGGTTAGTAATTGGATGGGAGACACCCTGGTAATACCAGTTGCTTTAAGATTTTTGGAAATTTTTCACAAATTATATAATAATCTTGAAAAAAAAAAAAAAGTCAATGCCCGATCTCTGAATAATAGCAGGTTTTGCCTGGTTAGTACTTGGATGGAAGACGGCCGGGAAATACCAGTTGCTGTAATATTTTTGGCAATTTTTACTAATTACATAATAATCTTGCAACAAAAAAAAAAAAAGAGTAAATGCCCAATCTTTGAATCTTAGGAGGTATGGACCTGTTTAGTGCTTGGATGGGAGACCGCCTCGGAATACCAGTTGCTGTAATATTTTTGGAAATTTGTACTAATTATATAATTATCTTGAAACAAAAAGAGTCAATGCCCAATCTTTGAATCTTAGCAGCTATGGACCTGTTTAGTGTTTGGATGGGAGTGCTCTAATATTATTGGAAATTCATTACTAATTATATAATAATCTTTAAAAAAAAAGAGTCAATGCCCGATCTCTTAATCTTAGCAGGTATTGGCCTGGTTAGTGCTTGGATGGGAGACCGCCTGGGAATACCAGGTGCTTTAAGCTTTAGGGTTTTCTTTCCTACTTATATAATGTACCGGCGATTAGATTGGCTGATCTTTAAATAGCTCTCTCTTTGCAGCAGTCTTCGCTTATGGCCATACCACCCTGGCTATGCCAGATCATGTCTGAGCTCGGAAGCTAAGCAGGTTTGGGCCTGGTTAGTAATTGGATGGGAGACCCCCTGGTAATACCAGTTGCTTTAAGATTTTTGTAAATTTTTCACAAATTATATAATAATCTTGAAAAAAAAAAGAGTCAATGCCCATTCTTTGAATCTTAGCAGTCATGGACCTGTTTAGTGTCTGGATGGGAGACCGCCTCGGAATACCAGGTGCTCTAATATTATTGGAAATTTATTACTAATTATATAATAATCTTAAAAAAAAAAAAAAAAAAAAAAAAGAGTCAATGCCTGATCTCTTAATCTTAGCAGGTATTGGCCTGGTTAGTGCTTGGATGGGAGACCGCCTGGGAATACCAGGTGCTTTAAGCTTTAGGGTTTTCTTTCCTACTTATATAATGTACCGGCGATTAGATTGACTGATCTTTAAATAGCTCTCTCTTTGCAGCAGTCTTCGCTTATGGCCATACCACCCTGGCTATGCCAGATCATGTCTGAGCTCGGAAGCTAAGCAGGTTTGGGCCTGGTTAGTAATTGGATGGGAGACCCCCTGGTAATACCAGTTGCTTTAAGATTTTTGTAAATTTTTCACAAATTATATAATAATCTTGAAAAAAAAAAGAGTGAATGCCCATTCTTTGAATCTTAGCAGTCATTGACCTGTGTAGTGTTTGGATGGGAGACCCCCTGGTAATACCAGGTACTCTAATATTATTGGAAATTTATTACTAATTATATAATAATCTTAAAAAAAAAGAGCCAATGCCCGATCTCTTAATCTTAGCAGGTAATGGCCTGGTTAGTGCTTGGATGGGAGACCGCCTCGGAATACCAGGTGCTGTAAGCTTTTGGATTTTCATTCCTACTTATATAATGTATGGGCGATTTGATTGGCTGATCTTTAAATAGTCTTCTCTTTGCAGTATCCTTCGCTTGCGACCGTAACAACCTGGCTATGCCTGATCTCGTCTGCTCTCGGAAGCTAAGCAGGTTTGGTCCTGTATAATGTACCGGCGATTAGATTGGCTGATCTTTAAATAGCTCTCTCTTTGCAGCAGTCTTCGCTTATGGCCATTCCACCCTGGCTATGCCAGATCATGTCTGAGCTCGGAAACTAAGCAGGTTTCGGCCTGGTTAGTAATTGGATGGCAGACCCCCTGGTAATACCAGTTGCTTTAAGATTTTTGGAAATTTTTCACAAATTATATAATAATCTTGCAAGAAAAAAAGAAAGGAGTCAATGCCCCATATCTGAATCTTAGCAGGTATGGGCCTGGTTAGTAATTGGATGGGAGACACCCTGGTAATACCAGTTGCTTTAAGATTTTTGGAAATTTTTCACAAATTATATAATAATCTTGAAAAAAAAAAAAAAAAGTCAATGCCCGATCTCTGAATAATAGCAGGTTTTGCCTGGTTAGTACTTGGATGGAAGACGGCCGGGAAATACCAGTTGCTGTAATATTTTTGGAAATTTGTACTAATTATATAATTATCTTGAAACAAAAAGAGTCAATGCCCAATCTTTGAATCTTAGCAGCTATGGACCTGTTTAGTGTTTGGATGGGAGTGCTCTAATATTATTGGAAATTCATTACTAATTATATAATAATCTTTAAAAAAAAAGAGTCAATGCCCGATCTCTTAATCTTAGCAGTTATTGGCCTGGTTAGTGCTTGGATGGGAGACCGCCTGGGAATACAAGGTGCTTTAAGCTTTAGGGTTTTCTTTCCTACTTATATAATGTACCGGCGATTAGATTGGCTGATCTTTAAATAGCTCTCTCTTTGCAGCAGTCTTTGCTTATGGCCATACCACCCTGGCTATGCCAGATCATGTCTGAGCTCGGAAGCTAAGCAGGTTTGGGCCTGGTTAGTAATTGGATGGGAGACCCCCTGGTAATACCAGTTGCTCTAAGATTTTTGTAAATTTTTCACAAATTATATAATAATCTTGAAAAAAAAAAGAGTCAATGCCCATTCTTTGAATCTTAGCAGTCATGGACCTGTTTAGTGTCTGGATGGGAGACCGCCTCGGAATACCAGGTGCTCTAATATTATTGGAAATTTATTACTAATTATATAATAATCTTAAAAAAAAAAAAAAAAAAAAAAAGAGTCAATGCCCGATCTCTTAATCTTAGCAGGTATTGGCCTGGTTAGTGCTTGGATGGGAGACCGCCTGGGAATACCAGGTGCTTTAAGCTTTAGGGTTTTCTTTCCTACTTATATTAGATTGGCTGATCTTTAAATAGCTCTCTCTTTGCAGCAGTCTTCGCTTATGGCCATACCACCCTGTCTATGCCAGATCATGTCTGAGCTCGGAAGCTAAGCAGGTTTTGGCCTGGTTAGTAATTGGATGGGAGACCCCCTGGTAATACCAGTTGCTTTAAGATTTTTGTAAATTTTTCACAAATTATATAATAATCTTGAAAAAAAAAAGAGTCAATGCCCATTCTTTGAATCTTAGCAGTCATGGACCTGTTTAGTGTCTGGATGGGAGACCGCCTCGGAATACCAGGTGCTCTAATATTATTGAAAATTTATTACTAATTATATAATAATCTTAAAAAAAAAAAAAAAAAAAAAGAGTCAATGCCTGATCTCTTAATCTTAGCAGGTATTGGCCTGGTTAGTGCTTGGATGGGAGACCGCCTGGGAATACCAGGTGCTTTAAGCTTTAGGGTTTTCTTTCCTACTTATATAATGTACCGGCGATTAGATTGACTGATCTTTAAATAGCTCTCTCTTTGCAGCAGTCTTCGCTTATGGCCATACCACCCTGGCTATGCCAGATCATGTCTGAGCTCGGAAGCTAAGCAGGTTTGGGCCTGGTTAGTAATTGGATGGGAGACCCCCTGGTAATACCAGTTGCTTTAAGATTTTTGTAAATTTTTCACAAATTATATAATAATCTTGAAAAAAAAAAGAGTGAATGCCCATTCTTTGAATCTTAGCAGTCATTGACCTGTGTAGTGTTTGGATGGGAGACCCCCTGGTAATACCAGGTACTCTAATATTATTGGAAATTTATTACTAATTATATAATAATCTTAAAAAAAAAGAGCCAATGCCCGATCTCTTAATCTTAGCAGGTAATGGCCTGGTTAGTGCTTGGATGGGAGACCGCCTCGGAATACCAGGTGCTGTAAGCTTTTGGATTTTCATTCCTACTTATATAATGTATGGGCGATTTGATTGGCTGATCTTTAAATAGTCTTCTCTTTGCAGTATCCTTCGCTTGCGACCGTAACAACCTGGCTATGCCTGATCTCGTCTGCTCTCGGAAGCTAAGCAGGTTTGGTCCTGTATAATGTACCGGCGATTAGATTGGCTGATCTTTAAATAGCTCTCTCTTTGCAGCAGTCTTCGCTTATGGCCATTCCACCCTGGCTATGCCAGATCATGTCTGAGCTCGGAAACTAAGCAGGTTTCGGCCTGGTTAGTAATTGGATGGCAGACCCCCTGGTAATACCAGTTGCTTTAAGATTTTTGGAAATTTTTCACAAATTATATAATAATCTTGCAAGAAAAAAAGAAAGGAGTCAATGCCCCATATCTGAATCTTAGCAGGTATGGGCCTGGTTAGTAATTGGATGGGAGACACTCTGGTAATACCAGTTGCTTTAAGATTTTTGGAAATTTTTCACAAATTATATAATAATCTTGAAAAAAAAAAAAAAAGTCAATGCCCGATCTCTGAATAATAGCAGGTTTTGCCTGGTTAGTACTTGGATGGAAGACGGCCGGGAAATACCAGTTGCTGTAATATTTTTGGAAATTTGTACTAATTATATAATTATCTTGAAACAAAAAGAGTCAATGCCCAATCTTTGAATCTTAGCAGCTATGGACCTGTTTAGTGTTTGGATGGGAGTGCTCTAATATTATTGGAAATTCATTACTAATTATATAATAATCTTTAAAAAAAAAGAGTCAATGCCCGATCTCTTAATCTTAGCAGTTATTGGCCTGGTTAGTGCTTGGATGGGAGACCGCCTGGGAATACAAGGTGCTTTAAGCTTTAGGGTTTTCTTTCCTACTTATATAATGTACCGGCGATTAGATTGGCTGATCTTTAAATAGCTCTCTCTTTGCAGCAGTCTTTGCTTATGGCCATACCACCCTGGCTATGCCAGATCATGTCTGAGCTCGGAAGCTAAGCAGGTTTGGGCCTGGTTAGTAATTGGATGGGAGACCCCCTGGTAATACCAGTTGCTCTAAGATTTTTGTAAATTTTTCACAAATTATATAATAATCTTGAAAAAAAAAAGAGTCAATGCCCATTCTTTGAATCTTAGCAGTCATGGACCTGTTTAGTGTCTGGATGGGAGACCGCCTCGGAATACCAGGTGCTCTAATATTATTGGAAATTTATTACTAATTATATAATAATCTTAAAAAAAAAAAAAAAAAAAAAAAGAGTCAATGCCCGATCTCTTAATCTTAGCAGGTATTGGCCTGGTTAGTGCTTGGATGGGAGACCGCCTGGGAATACCAGGTGCTTTAAGCTTTAGGGTTTTCTTTCCTACTTATATTAGATTGGCTGATCTTTAAATAGCTCTCTCTTTGCAGCAGTCTTCGCTTATGGCCATACCACCCTGTCTATGCCAGATCATGTCTGAGCTCGGAAGCTAAGCAGGTTTTGGCCTGGTTAGTAATTGGATGGGAGACCCCCTGGTAATACCAGTTGCTTTAAGATTTTTGTAAATTTTTCACAAATTATATAATAATCTTGAAAAAAAAAAGAGTCAATGCCCATTCTTTGAATCTTAGCAGTCATGGACCTGTTTAGTGTCTGGATGGGAGACCGCCTCGGAATACCAGGTGCTCTAATATTATTGAAAATTTATTACTAATTATATAATAATCTTAAAAAAAAAAAAAAAAAAAAAAGAGTCAATGCCCGATCTCTTAATCTTAGCAGGTATTGGCCTGGTTAGTGCTTGGATGGGAGACCGCCTGGGAATACCAGGTGCTTTAAGCTTTAGGGTTTTCTTTCCTACTTATATAATGTACCGGCGATTAGATTGACTGATCTTTAAATAGCTCTCTCTTTGCAGCAGTCTTCGCTTATGGCCATACCACCCTGGCTATGCCAGATCATGTCTGAGCTCGGAAGCTAAGCAGGTTTGGGCCTGGTTAGTAATTGGATGGGAGACCCCCTGGTAATACCAGTTGCTTTAAGATTTTTGTAAATTTTTCACAAATTATATAATAATCTTGAAAAAAAAAAGAGTGAATGCCCATTCTTTGAATCTTAGCAGTCATTGACCTGTGTAGTGTTTGGATGGGAGACCCCCTGGTAATACCAGGTGCTCTAATATTATTGGAAATTTATTACTAATTATATAATAATCTTTAAAAAAAAGAGCCAATGCCCGATCTCTTAATCTTAGCAGGTATTGGCCTGGTTAGTGCTTGGATGGGAGACCGCCTCGGAATACCAGGTGCTGTAAGCTTTTGGATTTTCATTCCTACTTATATAATGTATGGGCGATTTGATTGGCTGATCTTTAAATAGTCTTCTCTTTGCAGTATCCTTCGCTTGCGACCGTAACAACCTGGCTATGCCTGATCTCGTCTGCTCTCGGAAGCTAAGCAGGTTTGGTCCTGTATAATGTACCGGCGATTAGATTGGCTGATCTTTAAATAGCTCTCTCTTTGCAGCAGTCTTCGCTTATGGCCATTCCACCCTGGCTATGCCAGATCATGTCTGAGCTCGGAAACTAAGCAGGTTTCGGCCTGGTTAGTAATTGGATGGCAGACCCCCTGGTAATACCAGTTGCTTTAAGATTTTTGGAAATTTTTCACAAATTATATAATAATCTTGCAAGAAAAAAAGAAAGGAGTCAATGCCCCATATCTGAATCTTAGCAGGTATGGGCCTGGTTAGTAATTGGATGGGAGACACCCTGGTAATACCAGTTGCTTTAAGATTTTTGGAAATTTTTCACAAATTATATAATAATCTTGAAAAAAAAAAAAAAGTCAATGCCCGATCTCTGAATAATAGCAGGTTTTGCCTGGTTAGTACTTGGATGGAAGACGGCCGGGAAATACCAGTTGCTGTAATATTTTTGGCAATTTTTACTAATTACATAATAATCTTGCAACAAAAAAAAAAAAGAGTAAATGCCCAATCTTTGAATCTTAGGAGGTATGGACCTGTTTAGTGCTTGGATGGGAGACCGCCTCGGAATACCAGTTGCTGTAATATTTTTGGAAATTTGTACTAATTATATAATTATCTTGAAACAAAAAGAGTCAATGCCCAATCTTTGAATCTTAGCAGCTATGGACCTGTTTAGTGTTTGGATGGGAGACCGCCTCGGAAAACCAGGTGCTCTAATATTATTGGAAATTCATTACTAATTATATAATAATCTTAAAAAAAAAAAGAGTCAATGCCCGATCTCTTAATCTTAGCAGGTATTGGCCTGGTTAGTGCTTGGATGGGAGACCGCCTGGGAATACCAGGTGCTTTAAGCTTTAGGGTTTTCTTTCCTACTTATATAATGTACCGGCGATTAGATTGACTGATCTTTAAATAGCTCTCTCTTTGCAGCAGTCTTCGCTTATGGCCATACCACCCTGGCTATGCCAGATCATGTCTGAGCTCGGAAGCTAAGCACGTTTGGGCCTGGTTAGTAATTGGATGGGAGACCCCCTGGTAATACCAGTTGATTTAAGATTTTTGTAAATTTTTCACAAATTATATAATAATCTTGAAAAAAAAAAGAGTGAATGCCCATTCTTTGAATCTTAGCAGTCATTGACCTGTGTAGTGTTTGGATGGGAGACCCCCTGGTAATACCAGGTGCTCTAATATTATTGGAAATTTATTACTAATTATATAATAATCTTAAAAAAAAAAGAGCCAATGCCCGATCTCTTAATCTTAGCAGGTATTGGCCTGGTTAGTGCTTGGATGGGAGACCGCCTCGGAATACCAGGTGCTGTAAGCTTTTGGATTTTCATTCCTACTTATATAATGTATGGGCGATTTGATTGGCTGATCTTTAAATAGCTCTCTCTTTGCAGCAGTCTTCGCTTATGGCCATTCCACCCTGGCTATGCCAGATCATGTCTGAGCTCGGAAACTAAGCAGGTTTCGGCCTGGTTAGTAATTGGATGGCAGACCCCCTGGTAATACCAGTTGCTTTAAGATTTTTGGAAATTTTTCACAAATTATATAATAATCTTGCAAGAAAAAAAGAAAGGAGTCAATGCCCCATATCTGAATCTTAGCAGGTATGGGCCTGGTTAGTAATTGGATGGGAGACACCCTGGTAATACCAGTTGCTTTAAGATTTTTGGAAATTTTTCACAAATTATATAATAATCTTGAAAAAAAAAAAAAAAGTCAATGCCCGATCTCTGAATAATAGCAGGTTTTGCCTGGTTAGTACTTGGATGGAAGACGGCCGGGAAATACCAGTTGCTGTAATATTTTTGGCAATTTTTACTAATTACATATTAATCTTGCAACAAAAAAAAAAAAAAGAGTAAATGCCCAATCTTTGAATCTTAGGAGGTATGGACCTGTTTAGTGCTTGGATGGGAGACCGCCTCGGAATACCAGTTGCTGTAATATTTTTGGAAATTTGTACTAATTATATAATTATCTTGAAACAAAAAGAGTCAATGCCCGATCTCTTAATCTTAGCAGGTATTGGCCTGGTTAGTGCTTGGATGGGAGACCGCCTGGGAATACCAGGTGCTTTAAGCTTTAGGGTTTTCTTTCCTACTTATATAATGTACCGGCGATTAGATTGGCTGATCTTTAAATAGCTCTCTCTTTGCAGCAGTCTTTGCTTATGGCCATACCACCCTGGCTATGCCAGATCATGTCTGAGCTCGGAAGCTAAGCAGGTTTGGGCCTGGTTAGTAATTGGATGGGAGACCCCCTGGTAATACCAGTTGCTCTAAGATTTTTGTAAATTTTTCACAAATTATATAATAATCTTGAAAAAAAAAAGAGTCAATGCCCATTCTTTGAATCTTAGCAGTCATGGACCTGTTTAGTGTCTGGATGGGAGACCGCCTCGGAATACCAGGTGCTCTAATATTATTGGAAATTTATTACTAATTATATAATAATCTTAAAAAAAAAAGAAAAAAAAAAAAAAGAGTCAATGCCCGATCTCTTAATCTTAGCAGGTATTGGCCTGGTTAGTGCTTGGATGGGAGACCGCCTGGGAATACCAGGTGCTTTAAGCTTTAGGGTTTTCTTTCCTACTTATATAATGTACCGGCGATTAGATTGACTGATCTTTAAATAGCTCTCTCTTTGCAGCAGTCTTCGCTTATGGCCATACCACCCTGGCTATGCCAGATCATGTCTGAGCTTGGAAGCTAAGCACGTTTGGGCCTGGTTAGTAATTGGATGGGAGACCCCCTGGTAATACCAGTTGCTTTAAGATTTTTGTAAATTTTTCACAAATTATATAATAATCTTGAAAAAAAAAAGAGTGAATGCCCATTCTTTGAATCTTAGCAGTCATTGACCTGTGTAGTGTTTGGATGGGAGACCCCCTGGTAATACCAGGTGCTCTAATATTATTGGAAATTTATTACTAATTATATAATAATCTTAAAAAAAAGAGCCAATGCCCGATCTCTTAATCTTAGCAGGTATTGGCCTGGTTAGTGCTTGGATGGGAGACCGCCTCGGAATACCAGGTGCTGTAAGCTTTTGGATTTTCATTCCTACTTATATAATGTATGGGCGATTTGATTGGCTGATCTTTAAATAGTCTTCTCTTTGCAGTATCCTTCGCTTGCGACCGTAACAACCTGGCTATGCCTGATCTCGTCTGCTCTCGGAAGCTAAGCAGGTTTGGTCCTGTATAATGTACCGGCGATTAGATTGGCTGATCTTTAAATAGCTCTCTCTTTGCAGCAGTCTTCGCTTATGGCCATTCCACCCTGGCTATGCCAGATCATGTCTGAGCTCGGAAACTAAGCAGGTTTCGGCCTGGTTAGTAATTGGATGGCAGACCCCCTGGTAATACCAGTTGCTTTAAGATTTTTGGAAATTTTTCACAAATTATATAATAATCTTGCAAGAAAAAAAGAAAGGAGTCAATGCCCCATATCTGAATCTTAGCAGGTATGGGCCTGGTTAGTAATTGGATGGGAGACACCCTGGTAATACCAGTTGCTTTAAGATTTTTGGAAATTTTTCACAAATTATATAATAATCTTGCAAAAAAAAAAAAAAAAGAGTAAATGCCCAATCTTTGAATCTTAGAAGGTATGGACCTGTTTAGTGCTTGGATGGGAGACCGCCTCGGAATACCAGTTGCTGTAATATTTTTGGAAATTTGTACTAATTATATAATTATCTTGAAACAAAAAGAGTCAATGCCCAATCTTTGAATCTTAGCAGCTATGGACCTGTTTAGTGTTTGGATGGGAGACCGCCTCGGAAAACCAGGTGCTCTAATATTATTGGAAATTCATTACTAATTATATAATAATCTTTAAAAAAAAAAAAAAAAAAAAAAAAAAGAGTCAATGCCCGATCTCTTAATCTTAGCAGGTATTGGCCTGGTTAGTGCTTGGATGGGAGACCGCCTGGGAATACCAGGTGCTTTAAGCTTTAGGGTTTTCTTTCCTACTTATATAATGTACCGGCGATTAGATTGGCTGATCTTTAAATAGCTCTCTCTTTGCAGCAGTCTTTGCTTATGGCCATACCACCCTGGCTATGCCAGATCATGTCTGAGCTCGGAAGCTAAGCAGGTTTGGGCCTGGTTAGTAATTGGATGGGAGACCCCCTGGTAATACCAGTTGCTCTAAGATTTTTGTAAATTTTTCACAAATTATATAATAATCTTGAAAAAAAAAAGTCAATGCCCGATCTCTTAATCTTAGCAGGTATTGGCCTGGTTAGTGCTTGGATGGGAGACCGCCTGGGAATAACAGGTGCTTTAAGCTTTAGGGTTTTCTTTCCTACTTATATAATGTACCGGCGATTAGATTGACTGATCTTTAAATAGCTCTCTCTTTGCAGCAGTCTTCGCTTATGGCCATACCACCCTGGCTATGCCAGATCATGTCTGAGCTCGGAAGCTAAGCAGGTTTGGGCCTGGTTAGTAATTGGATGGGAGACCCCCTGGTAATACCAGTTGCTTTAAGATTTTTGTAAATTTTTCACAAATTATATAATAATCTTGAAAAAAAAAAGAGTGAATGCCCATTCTTTGAATCTTAGCAGTCATTGACCTGTGTAGTGTTTGGATGGGAGACCCCCTGGTAATACCAGGTGCTCTAATATTATTGGAAATGTATTACTTATTATATAATAATCTTAAAAAAAAAGAGCCAATGCCCGATCTCTTAATCTTAGCAGGTATTGGCCTGGTTAGTGCTTGGATGGGAGACCGCCTCGGAATACCAGGTGCTGTAAGCTTTTGGATTTTCATTCCTACTTATATAATGTATGGGCGATTTGATTGGCTGATCTTTAAATAGTCTTCTCTTTGCAGTATCCTTCGCTTGCGACCGTAACAACCTGGCTATGCCTGATCTCGTCTGCTCTCGGAAGCTAAGCAGGTTTGGTCCTGTATAATGTACCGGCGATTAGATTGGCTGATCTTTAAATAGCTCTCTCTTTGCAGCAGTCTTCGCTTATGGCCATTCCACCCTGGCTATGCCAGATCATGTCTGAGCTCGGAAACTAAGCAGGTTTCGGCCTGGTTAGTAATTGGATGGCAGACCCCCTGGTAATACCAGTTGCTTTAAGATTTTTGGAAATTTTTCACAAATTATATAATAATCTTGCAAGAAAAAAAGAAAGGAGTCAATGCCCCATATCTGAATCTTAGCAGGTATGGGCCTGGTTAGTAATTGGATGGGAGACACCCTGGTAATACCAGTTGCTTTAAGATTTTTGGAAATTTTTCACAAATTATATAATAATCTTGAAAAAAAAAAAAAAGTCAATGCCCGATCTCTGAATAATAGCAGGTTTTGCCTGGTTAGTACTTGGATGGAAGACGGCCGGGAAATACCAGTTGCTGTAATATTTTTGGCAATTTTTACTAATTACATAATAATCTTGCAACAAAAAAAAAAAAAGAGTAAATGCCCAATCTTTGAATCTTAGGAGGTATGGACCTGTTTAGTGCTTGGATGGGAGACCGCCTCGGAATACCAGTTGCTGTAATATTTTTGGAAATTTGTACTAATTATATAATTATCTTGAAACAAAAAGAGTCAATGCCCAATCTTTGAATCTTAGCAGCTATGGACCTGTTTAGTGTTTGGATGGGAGACCGCCTCGGAAAACCAGGTGCTCTAATATTATTGGAAATTCATTACTAATTATATAATAATCTTTAAAAAAAAAGAGTCAATGCCCGATCTCTTAATCTTAGCAGTTATTGGCCTGGTTAGTGCTTGGATGGGAGACCGCCTGGGAATACAAGGTGCTTTAAGCTTTAGGGTTTTCTTTCCTACTTATATAATGTACCGGCGATTAGATTGGCTGATCTTTAAATAGCTCTCTCTTTGCAGCAGTCTTCGCTTATGGCCATTCCACCCTGGCTATGCCAGATCATGTCTGAGCTCGGAAACTAAGCAGGTTTCGGCCTGGTTAGTAATTGGATGGCAGACCCCCTGGTAATACCAGTTGCTTTAAGATTTTTGGAAATTTTTCACAAATTATATAATAATCTTGCAAGAAAAAAAGAAAGGAGTCAATGCCCCATATCTGAATCTTAGCAGGTATGGGCCTGGTTAGTAATTGGATGGGAGACACCCTGGTAATACCAGTTGCTTTAAGATTTTTGGAAATTTTTCACAAATTATATAATAATCTTGCAAAAAAAAAAAAAAAAGAGTAAATGCCCAATCTTTGAATCTTAGAAGGTATGGACCTGTTTAGTGCTTGGATGGGAGACCGCCTCGGAATACCAGTTGCTGTAATATTTTTGGAAATTTGTACTAATTATATAATTATCTTGAAACAAAAAGAGTCAATGCCCAATCTTTGAATCTTAGCAGCTATGGACCTGTTTAGTGTTTGGATGGGAGACCGCCTCGGAAAACCAGGTGCTCTAATATTATTGGAAATTCATTACTAATTATATAATAATCTTTAAAAAAAAAAAAAAAAAAAAAAAAAAGAGTCAATGCCCGATCTCTTAATCTTAGCAGGTATTGGCCTGGTTAGTGCTTGGATGGGAGACCGCCTGGGAATACCAGGTGCTTTAAGCTTTAGGGTTTTCTTTCCTACTTATATAATGTACCGGCGATTAGATTGGCTGATCTTTAAATAGCTCTCTCTTTGCAGCAGTCTTTGCTTATGGCCATACCACCCTGGCTATGCCAGATCATGTCTGAGCTCGGAAGCTAAGCAGGTTTGGGCCTTGTTAGTAATTGGATGGGAGACCCCCTGGTAATACCAGTTGCTCTAAGATTTTTGTAAATTTTTCACAAATTATATAATAATCTTGAAAAAAAAAAGTCAATGCCCGATCTCTTAATCTTAGCAGGTATTGGCCTGGTTAGTGCTTGGATGGGAGACCGCCTGGGAATAACAGGTGCTTTAAGCTTTAGGGTTTTCTTTCCTACTTATATAATGTACCGGCGATTAGATTGACTGATCTTTAAATAGCTCTCTCTTTGCAGCAGTCTTCGCTTATGGCCATACCACCCTGGCTATGCCAGATCATGTCTGAGCTCGGAAGCTAAGCAGGTTTGGGCCTGGTTAGTAATTGGATGGGAGACCCCCTGGTAATACCAGTTGCTTTAAGATTTTTGTAAATTTTTCACAAATTATATAATAATCTTGAAAAAAAAAAAGAGTGAATGCCCATTCTTTGAATCTTAGCAGTCATTGACCTGTGTAGTGTTTGGATGGGAGACCCCCTGGTAATACCAGGTGCTCTAATATTATTGGAAATGTATTACTTATTATATAATAATCTTAAAAAAAAGAGCCAATGCCCGATCTCTTAATCTTAGCAGGTATTGGCCTGGTTAGTGCTTGGATGGGAGACCGCCTCGGAATACCAGGTGCTGTAAGCTTTTGGATTTTCATTCCTACTTATATAATGTATGGGCGATTTGATTGGCTGATCTTTAAATAGTCTTCTCTTTGCAGTATCCTTCGCTTGCGACCGTAACAACCTGGCTATGCCTGATCTCGTCTGCTCTCGGAAGCTAAGCAGGTTTGGTCCTGTATAATGTACCGGCGATTAGATTGGCTGATCTTTAAATAGCTCTCTCTTTGCAGCAGTCTTCGCTTATGGCCATTCCACCCTGGCTATGCCAGATCATGTCTGAGCTCGGAAACTAAGCAGGTTTCGGCCTGGTTAGTAATTGGATGGCAGACCCCCTGGTAATACCAGTTGCTTTAAGATTTTTGGAAATTTTTCACAAATTATATAATAATCTTGCAAGAAAAAAAGAAAGGAGTCAATGCCCCATATCTGAATCTTAGCAGGTATGGGCCTGGTTAGTAATTGGATGGGAGACACCCTGGTAATACCAGTTGCTTTAAGATTTTTGGAAATTTTTCACAAATTATATAATAATCTTGAAAAAAAAAAAAAAGTCAATGCCCGATCTCTGAATAATAGCAGGTTTTGCCTGGTTAGTACTTGGATGGAAGACGGCCGGGAAATACCAGTTGCTGTAATATTTTTGGCAATTTTTACTAATTACATAATAATCTTGCAACAAAAAAAAAAAAAAAGAGTAAATGCCCAATCTTTGAATCTTAGGAGGTATGGACCTGTTTAGTGCTTGGATGGGAGACCGCCTCGGAATACCAGTTGCTGTAATATTTTTGGAAATTTGTACTAATTATATAATTATCTTGAAACAAAAAGAGTCAATGCCCAATCTTTGAATCTTAGCAGCTATGGACCTGTTTAGTGTTTGGATGGGAGTGCTCTAATATTATTGGAAATTCATTACTAATTATATAATAATCTTTAAAAAAAAAGAGTCAATGCCCGATCTCTTAATCTTAGCAGTTATTGGCCTGGTTAGTGCTTGGATGGGAGACCGCCTGGGAATACAAGGTGCTTTAAGCTTTAGGGTTTTCTTTCCTACTTATATAATGTACCGGCGATTAGATTGGCTGATCTTTAAATAGCTCTCTCTTTGCAGCAGTCTTTGCTTATGGCCATACCACCCTGGCTATGCCAGATCATGTCTGAGCTCGGAAGCTAAGCAGGTTTGGGCCTGGTTAGTAATTGGATGGGAGACCCCCTGGTAATACCAGTTGCTCTAAGATTTGTGTAAATTTTTCACAAATTATATAATAATCTTGAAAAAAAAAAGAGTCAATGCCCATTCTTTGAATCTTAGCAGTCATGGACCTGTTTAGTGTCTGGATGGGAGACCGCCTCGGAATACCAGGTGCTCTAATATTATTGGAAATTTATTACTAATTATATAATAATCTTAAAAAAAAAAAAAAAAAAAAAAAGAGTCAATGCCCGATCTCTTAATCTTAGCAGGTATTGGCCTGGTTAGTGCTTGGATGGGAGACCGCCTGGGAATACCAGGTGCTTTAAGCTTTAGGGTTTTCTTTCCTACTTATATAATGTACCGGCGATTAGATTGACTGATCTTTAAATAGCTCTCTCTTTGCAGCAGTCTTCGCTTATGGCCATACCACCCTGGCTATGCCAGATCATGTCTGAGCTTGGAAGCTAAGCACGTTTGGGCCTGGTTAGTAATTGGATGGGAGACCCCCTGGTAATACCAGTTGCTTTAAGATTTTTGTAAATTTTTCACAAATTATATAATAATCTTGAAAAAAAAAAGAGTGAATGCCCATTCTTTGAATCTTAGCAGTCATTGACCTGTGTAGTGTTTGGATGGGAGACCCCCTGGTAATACCAGGTGCTCTAATATTATTGGAAATTTATTACTAATTATATAATAATCTTAAAAAAAAGAGCCAATGCCCGATCTCTTAATCTTAGCAGGTATTGGCCTGGTTAGTGCTTGGATGGGAGACCGCCTCGGAATACCAGGTGCTGTAAGCTTTTGGATTTTCATTCCTACTTATATAATGTATGGGCGATTTGATTGGCTGATCTTTAAATAGTCTTCTCTTTGCAGTATCCTTCGCTTGCGACCGTAACAACCTGGCTATGCCTGATCTCGTCTGCTCTCGGAAGCTAAGCAGGTTTGGTCCTGTATAATGTACCGGCGATTAGATTGGCTGATCTTTAAATAGCTCTCTCTTTGCAGCAGTCTTCGCTTATGGCCATTCCACCCTGGCTATGCCAGATCATGTCTGAGCTCGGAAACTAAGCAGGTTTCGGCCTGGTTAGTAATTGGATGGCAGACCCCCTGGTAATACCAGTTGCTTTAAGATTTTTGGAAATTTTTCACAAATTATATAATAATCTTGCAAGAAAAAAAGAAAGGAGTCAATGCCCCATATCTGAATCTTAGCAGGTATGGGCCTGGTTAGTAATTGGATGGGAGACACCCTGGTAATACCAGTTGCTTTAAGATTTTTGGAAATTTTTCACAAATTATATAATAATCTTGCAAAAAAAAAAAAAAAAGAGTAAATGCCCAATCTTTGAATCTTAGAAGGTATGGACCTGTTTAGTGCTTGGATGGGAGACCGCCTCGGAATACCAGTTGCTGTAATATTTTTGGAAATTTGTACTAATTATATAATTATCTTGAAACAAAAAGAGTCAATGCCCAATCTTTGAATCTTAGCAGCTATGGACCTGTTTAGTGTTTGGATGGGAGACCGCCTCGGAAAACCAGGTGCTCTAATATTATTGGAAATTCATTACTAATTATATAATAATCTTTAAAAAAAAAAAAAAAAAAAAAAAAAAGAGTCAATGCCCGATCTCTTAATCTTAGCAGGTATTGGCCTGGTTAGTGCTTGGATGGGAGACCGCCTGGGAATACCAGGTGCTTTAAGCTTTAGGGTTTTCTTTCCTACTTATATAATGTACCGGCGATTAGATTGGCTGATCTTTAAATAGCTCTCTCTTTGCAGCAGTCTTTGCTTATGGCCATACCACCCTGGCTATGCCAGATCATGTCTGAGCTCGGAAGCTAAGCAGGTTTGGGCCTGGTTAGTAATTGGATGGGAGACCCCCTGGTAATACCAGTTGCTCTAAGATTTTTGTAAATTTTTCACAAATTATATAATAATCTTGAAAAAAAAAAGTCAATGCCCGATCTCTTAATCTTAGCAGGTATTGGCCTGGTTAGTGCTTGGATGGGAGACCGCCTGGGAATAACAGGTGCTTTAAGCTTTAGGGTTTTCTTTCCTACTTATATAATGTACCGGCGATTAGATTGACTGATCTTTAAATAGCTCTCTCTTTGCAGCAGTCTTCGCTTATGGCCATACCACCCTGGCTATGCCAGATCATGTCTGAGCTCGGAAGCTAAGCAGGTTTGGGCCTGGTTAGTAATTGGATGGGAGACCCCCTGGTAATACCAGTTGCTTTAAGATTTTTGTAAATTTTTCACAAATTATATAATAATCTTGAAAAAAAAAAGAGTGAATGCCCATTCTTTGAATCTTAGCAGTCATTGACCTGTGTAGTGTTTGGATGGGAGACCCCCTGGTAATACCAGGTGCTCTAATATTATTGGAAATGTATTACTTATTATATAATAATCTTAAAAAAAAAGAGCCAATGCCCGATCTCTTAATCTTAGCAGGTATTGGCCTGGTTAGTGCTTGGATGGGAGACCGCCTCGGAATACCAGGTGCTGTAAGCTTTTGGATTTTCATTCCTACTTATATAATGTATGGGCGATTTGATTGGCTGATCTTTAAATAGTCTTCTCTTTGCAGTATCCTTCGCTTGCGACCGTAACAACCTGGCTATGCCTGATCTCGTCTGCTCTCGGAAGCTAAGCAGGTTTGGTCCTGTATAATGTACCGGCGATTAGATTGGCTGATCTTTAAATAGCTCTCTCTTTGCAGCAGTCTTCGCTTATGGCCATTCCACCCTGGCTATGCCAGATCATGTCTGAGCTCGGAAACTAAGCAGGTTTCGGCCTGGTTAGTAATTGGATGGCAGACCCCCTGGTAATACCAGTTGCTTTAAGATTTTTGGAAATTTTTCACAAATTATATAATAATCTTGCAAGAAAAAAAGAAAGGAGTCAATGCCCCATATCTGAATCTTAGCAGGTATGGGCCTGGTTAGTAATTGGATGGGAGACACCCTGGTAATACCAGTTGCTTTAAGATTTTTGGAAATTTTTCACAAATTATATAATAATCTTGAAAAAAAAAAAAAAGTCAATGCCCGATCTCTGAATAATAGCAGGTTTTGCCTGGTTAGTACTTGGATGGAAGACGGCCGGGAAATACCAGTTGCTGTAATATTTTTGGCAATTTTTACTAATTACATAATAATCTTGCAACAAAAAAAAAAAAAGAGTAAATGCCCAATCTTTGAATCTTAGGAGGTATGGACCTGTTTAGTGCTTGGATGGGAGACCGCCTCGGAATACCAGTTGCTGTAATATTTTTGGAAATTTGTACTAATTATATAATTATCTTGAAACAAAAAGAGTCAATGCCCAATCTTTGAATCTTAGCAGCTATGGACCTGTTTAGTGTTTGGATGGGAGTGCTCTAATATTATTGGAAATTCATTACTAATTATATAATAATCTTTAAAAAAAAAGAGTCAATGCCCGATCTCTTAATCTTAGCAGTTATTGGCCTGGTTAGTGCTTGGATGGGAGACCGCCTGGGAATACAAGGTGCTTTAAGCTTTAGGGTTTTCTTTCCTACTTATATAATGTACCGGCGATTAGATTGGCTGATCTTTAAATAGCTCTCTCTTTGCAGCAGTCTTTGCTTATGGCCATACCACCCTGGCTATGCCAGATCATGTCTGAGCTCGGAAGCTAAGCAGGTTTGGGCCTGGTTAGTAATTGGATGGGAGACCCCCTGGTAATACCAGTTGCTCTAAGATTTGTGTAAATTTTTCACAAATTATATAATAATCTTGAAAAAAAAAAGAGTCAATGCCCATTCTTTGAATCTTAGCAGTCATGGACCTGTTTAGTGTCTGGATGGGAGACCGCCTCGGAATACCAGGTGCTCTAATATTATTGGAAATTTATTACTAATTATATAATAATCTTAAAAAAAAAAAAAAAAAAAAAAAGAGTCAATGCCCGATCTCTTAATCTTAGCAGGTATTGGCCTGGTTAGTGCTTGGATGGGAGACCGCCTGGGAATACCAGGTGCTTTAAGCTTTAGGGTTTTCTTTCCTACTTATATAATGTACCGGCGATTAGATTGACTGATCTTTAAATAGCTCTCTCTTTGCAGCAGTCTTCGCTTATGGCCATACCACCCTGGCTATGCCAGATCATGTCTGAGCTCGGAAGCTAAGCACGTTTGGGCCTGGTTAGTAATTGGATGGGAGACCCCCTGGTAATACCAGTTGCTTTAAGATTTTTGTAAATTTTTCACAAATTATATAATAATCTTGAAAAAAAAAAGAGTGAATGCCCATTCTTTGAATCTTAGCAGTCATTGACCTGTGTAGTGTTTGGATGGGAGACCCCCTGGTAATACCAGGTGCTCTAATATTATTGGAAATTTATTACTAATTATATAATAATCTTAAAAAAAAGAGCCAATGCCCGATCTCTTAATCTTAGCAGGTATTGGCCTGGTTAGTGCTTGGATGGGAGACCGCCTCGGAATACCAGGTGCTGTAAGCTTTTGGATTTTCATTCCTACTTATATAATGTATGGGCGATTTGATTGGCTGATCTTTAAATAGTCTTCTCTTTGCAGTATCCTTCGCTTGCGACCGTAACAACCTGGCTATGCCTGATCTCGTCTGCTCTCGGAAGCTAAGCAGGTTTGGTCCTGTATAATGTACCGGCGATTAGATTGGCTGATCTTTAAATAGCTCTCTCTTTGCAGCAGTCTTCGCTTATGGCCATTCCACCCTGGCTATGCCAGATCATGTCTGAGCTCGGAAACTAAGCAGGTTTCGGCCTGGTTAGTAATTGGATGGCAGACCCCCTGGTAATACCAGTTGCTTTAAGATTTTTGGAAATTTTTCACAAATTATATAATAATCTTGCAAGAAAAAAAGAAAGGAGTCAATGCCCCATATCTGAATTTTAGCAGGTATGGGCCTGGTTAGTAATTGGATGGGAGACACCCTGGTAATACCAGTTGCTTTAAGATTTTTGGAAATTTTTCACAAATTATATAATAATCTTGCAAAAAAAAAAAAAAAAAAAGAGTAAATGCCCAATCTTTGAATCTTAGAAGGTATGGACCTGTTTAGTGCTTGGATGGGAGACCGCCTCGGAATACCAGTTGCTGTAATATTTTTGGAAATTTGTACTAATTATATAATTATCTTGAAACAAAAAGAGTCAATGCCCAATCTTTGAATCTTAGCAGCTATGGACCTGTTTAGTGTTTGGATGGGAGACCGCCTCGGAAAACCAGGTGCTCTAATATTATTGGAAATTCATTACTAATTTTATAATAATCTTTAAAAAAAAAAAAGAAAAAAAAAAAAAGAGTCAATGCCCGATCTCTTAATCTTAGCAGGTATTGGCCTGGTTAGTGCTTGGATGGGAGACCGCCTGGGAATACCAGGTGCTTTAAGCTTTAGGGTTTTCTTTCCTACTTATATAATGTACCGGCGATTAGATTGGCTGATCTTTAAATAGCTCTCTCTTTGCAGCAGTCTTTGCTTATGGCCATACCACCCTGGCTATGCCAGATCATGTCTGAGCTCGGAAGCTAAGCAGGTTTGGGCCTGGTTAGTAATTGGATGGGAGACCCCCTGGTAATACCAGTTGCTCTAAGATTTTTGTAAATTTTTCACAAATTATATAATAATCTTGAAAAAAAAAAGTCAATGCCCGATCTCTTAATCTTAGCAGGTATTGGCCTGGTTAGTGCTTGGATGGGAGACCGCCTGGGAATAACAGGTGCTTTAAGCTTTAGGGTTTTCTTTCCTACTTATATAATGTACCGGCGATTAGATTGACTGATCTTTAAATAGCTCTCTCTTTGCAGCAGTCTTCGCTTATGGCCATACCACCCTGGCTATGCCAGATCATGTCTGAGCTCGGAAGCTAAGCAGGTTTGGGCCTGGTTAGTAATTGGATGGGAGACCCCCTGGTAATACCAGTTGCTTTAAGATTTTTGTAAATTTTTCACGAATTATATAATAATCTTGAAAAAAAAAAGAGTGAATGCCCATTCTTTGAATCTTAGCAGTCATTGACCTGTGTAGTGTTTGGATGGGAGACCCCCTGGTAATACCAGGTGCTCTAATATTATTGGAAATTTATTACTAATTATATAATAATCTTAAAAAAAAGAGCCAATGCCCGATCTCTTAATCTTAGCAGGTATTGGCCTGGTTAGTGCTTGGATGGGAGACCGCCTAGGAATACCAGGTGCTGTAAGCTTTTGGATTTTCATTCCTACTTATATAATGTATGGGCGATTTGATTGGCTGATCTTTAAATAGTCTTCTCTTTGCAGTATCCTTCGCTTGCGACCGTAACAACCTGGCTATGCCTGATCTCGTCTGCTCTCGGAAGCTAAGCAGGTTTGGTCCTGTATAATGTACCGGCGATTAGATTGGCTGATCTTTAAATAGCTCTCTCTTTGCAGCAGTCTTCGCTTATGGCCATTCCACCCTGGCTATGCCAGATCATGTCTGAGCTCGGAAACTAAGCAGGTTTCGGCCTGGTTAGTATTTGGATGGCAGACCCCCTGGTAATACCAGTTGCTTTAAGATTTTTGGAATTTTTTCACAAATTATATAATAATCTTGCAAGAAAAAAAGAAAGGAGTCAATGCCCCATATCTGAATCTTAGCAGGTATGGGCCTGGTTAGTAATTGGATGGGAGACACCCTGGTAATACCAGTTGCTTTAAGATTTTTGGAAATTTTTCACAAATTATATAATAATCTTGAAAAAAAAAAAAAAGTCAATGCCCGATCTCTGAATAATAGCAGGTTTTGCCTGGTTAGTACTTGGATGGAAGACGGCCGGGAAATACCAGTTGCTGTAATATTTTTGGCAATTTTTACTAATTACATAATAATCTTGCAACAAAAAAAAAAAAAGAGTAAATGCCCAATCTTTGAATCTTAGGAGGTATGGACCTGTTTAGTGCTTGGATGGGAGACCGCCTCGGAATACCAGTTGCTGTAATATTTTTGGAAATTTGTACTAATTATATAATTATCTTGAAACAAAAAGAGTCAATGCCCAATCTTTGAATCTTAGCAGCTATGGACCTGTTTAGTGTTTGGATGGGAGTGCTCTAATATTATTGGAAATTCATTACTAATTATATAATAATCTTTAAAAAAAAAGAGTCAATGCCCGATCTCTTAATCTTAGCAGTTATTGGCCTGGTTAGTGCTTGGATGGGAGACCGCCTGGGAATACAAGGTGCTTTAAGCTTTAGGGTTTTCTTTCCTACTTATATAATGTACCGGCGATTAGATTGGCTGATCTTTAAATAGCTCTCTCTTTGCAGCAGTCTTTGCTTATGGCCATACCACCCTGGCTATGCCAGATCATGTCTGAGCTCGGAAGCTAAGCAGGTTTGGGCCTGGTTAGTAATTGGATGGGAGACCCCCTGGTAATACCAGTTGCTCTAAGATTTTTGTAAATTTTTCACAAATTATATAATAATCTTGAAAAAAAAAAAAAAGTCAATGCCCGATCTCTGAATAATAGCAGGTTTTGCCTGGTTAGTACTTGGATGGAAGACGGCCGGGAAATACCAGTTGCTGTAATATTTTTGGCAATTTTTACTAATTACATAATAATCTTGCAACAAAAAAAAAAAAAGAGTAAATGCCCAATCTTTGAATCTTAGGAGGTATGGACCTGTTTAGTGCTTGGATGGGAGACCGCCTCGGAATACCAGTTGCTGTAATATTTTTGGAAATTTGTACTAATTATATAATTATCTTGAAACAAAAAGAGTCAATGCCCAATCTTTGAATCTTAGCAGCTATGGACCTGTTTAGTGTTTGGATGGGAGTGCTCTAATATTATTGGAAATTCATTACTAATTATATAATAATCTTTAAAAAAAAAGAGTCAATGCCCGATCTCTTAATCTTAGCAGTTATTGGCCTGGTTAGTGCTTGGATGGGAGACCGCCTGGGAATACAAGGTGCTTTAAGCTTTAGGGTTTTCTTTCCTACTTATATAATGTACCGGCGATTAGATTGGCTGATCTTTAAATAGCTCTCTCTTTGCAGCAGTCTTTGCTTATGGCCATACCACCCTGGCTATGCCAGATCATGTCTGAGCTCGGAAGCTAAGCAGGTTTGGGCCTGGTTAGTAATTGGATGGGAGACCCCCTGGTAATACCAGTTGCTCTAAGATTTGTGTAAATTTTTCACAAATTATATAATAATCTTGAAAAAAAAAAGAGTCAATGCCCATTCTTTGAATCTTAGCAGTCATGGACCTGTTTAGTGTCTGGATGGGAGACCGCCTCGGAATACCAGGTGCTCTAATATTATTGGAAATTTATTACTAATTATATAATAATCTTAAAAAAAAAAAAAAAAAAAAAAAGAGTCAATGCCCGATCTCTTAATCTTAGCAGGTATTGGCCTGGTTAGTGCTTGGATGGGAGACCGCCTGGGAATACCAGGTGCTTTAAGCTTTAGGGTTTTCTTTCCTACTTATATAATGTACCGGCGATTAGATTGACTGATCTTTAAATAGCTCTCTCTTTGCAGCAGTCTTCGCTTATGGCCATACCACCCTGGCTATGCCAGATCATGTCTGAGCTCGGAAGCTAAGCACGTTTGGGCCTGGTTAGTAATTGGATGGGAGACCCCCTGGTAATACCAGTTGCTTTAAGATTTTTGTAAATTTTTCACAAATTATATAATAATCTTGAAAAAAAAAAGAGTGAATGCCCATTCTTTGAATCTTAGCAGTCATTGACCTGTGTAGTGTTTGGATGGGAGACCCCCTGGTAATACCAGGTGCTCTAATATTATTGGAAATTTATTACTAATTATATAATAATCTTAAAAAAAAGAGCCAATGCCCGATCTCTTAATCTTAGCAGGTATTGGCCTGGTTAGTGCTTGGATGGGAGACCGCCTCGGAATACCAGGTGCTGTAAGCTTTTGGATTTTCATTCCTACTTATATAATGTATGGGCGATTTGATTGGCTGATCTTTAAATAGTCTTCTCTTTGCAGTATCCTTCGCTTGCGACCGTAACAACCTGGCTATGCCTGATCTCGTCTGCTCTCGGAAGCTAAGCAGGTTTGGTCCTGTATAATGTACCGGCGATTAGATTGGCTGATCTTTAAATAGCTCTCTCTTTGCAGCAGTCTTCGCTTATGGCCATTCCACCCTGGCTATGCCAGATCATGTCTGAGCTCGGAAACTAAGCAGGTTTCGGCCTGGTTAGTAATTGGATGGCAGACCCCCTGGTAATACCAGTTGCTTTAAGATTTTTGGAAATTTTTCACAAATTATATAATAATCTTGCAAGAAAAAAAGAAAGGAGTCAATGCCCCATATCTGAATCTTAGCAGGTATGGGCCTGGTTAGTAATTGGATGGGAGACACCCTGGTAATACCAGTTGCTTTAAGATTTTTGGAAATTTTTCACAAATTATATAATAATCTTGCAAAAAAAAAAAAAAAAGAGTAAATGCCCAATCTTTGAATCTTAGAAGGTATGGACCTGTTTAGTGCTTGGATGGGAGACCGCCTCGGAATACCAGTTGCTGTAATATTTTTGGAAATTTGTACTAATTATATAATTATCTTGAAACAAAAAGAGTCAATGCCCAATCTTTGAATCTTAGCAGCTATGGACCTGTTTAGTGTTTGGATGGGAGACCGCCTCGGAAAACCAGGTGCTCTAATATTATTGGAAATTCATTACTAATTATATAATAATCTTTAAAAAAAAAAAAAAAAAAAAAAAAAAGAGTCAATGCCCGATCTCTTAATCTTAGCAGGTATTGGCCTGGTTAGTGCTTGGATGGGAGACCGCCTGGGAATACCAGGTGCTTTAAGCTTTAGGGTTTTCTTTCCTACTTATATAATGTACCGGCGATTAGATTGGCTGATCTTTAAATAGCTCTCTCTTTGCAGCAGTCTTTGCTTATGGCCATACCACCCTGGCTATGCCAGATCATGTCTGAGCTCGGAAGCTAAGCAGGTTTGGGCCTTGTTAGTAATTGGATGGGAGACCCCCTGGTAATACCAGTTGCTCTAAGATTTTTGTAAATTTTTCACAAATTATATAATAATCTTGAAAAAAAAAAGTCAATGCCCGATCTCTTAATCTTAGCAGGTATTGGCCTGGTTAGTGCTTGGATGGGAGACCGCCTGGGAATAACAGGTGCTTTAAGCTTTAGGGTTTTCTTTCCTACTTATATAATGTACCGGCGATTAGATTGACTGATCTTTAAATAGCTCTCTCTTTGCAGCAGTCTTCGCTTATGGCCATACCACCCTGGCTATGCCAGATCATGTCTGAGCTCGGAAGCTAAGCAGGTTTGGGCCTGGTTAGTAATTGGATGGGAGACCCCCTGGTAATACCAGTTGCTTTAAGATTTTTGTAAATTTTTCACAAATTATATAATAATCTTGAAAAAAAAAAGAGTGAATGCCCATTCTTTGAATCTTAGCAGTCATTGACCTGTGTAGTGTTTGGATGGGAGACCCCCTGGTAATACCAGGTGCTCTAATATTATTGGAAATGTATTACTTATTATATAATAATCTTAAAAAAAAAGAGCCAATGCCCGATCTCTTAATCTTAGCAGGTATTGGCCTGGTTAGTGCTTGGATGGGAGACCGCCTCGGAATACCAGGTGCTGTAAGCTTTTGGATTTTCATTCCTACTTATATAATGTATGGGCGATTTGATTGGCTGATCTTTAAATAGTCTTCTCTTTGCAGTATCCTTCGCTTGCGACCGTAACAACCTGGCTATGCCTGATCTCGTCTGCTCTCGGAAGCTAAGCAGGTTTGGTCCTGTATAATGTACCGGCGATTAGATTGGCTGATCTTTAAATAGCTCTCTCTTTGCAGCAGTCTTCGCTTATGGCCATTCCACCCTGGCTATGCCAGATCATGTCTGAGCTCGGAAACTAAGCAGGTTTCGGCCTGGTTAGTAATTGGATGGCAGACCCCCTGGTAATACCAGTTGCTTTAAGATTTTTGGAAATTTTTCACAAATTATATAATAATCTTGCAAGAAAAAAAGAAAGGAGTCAATGCCCCATATCTGAATCTTAGCAGGTATGGGCCTGGTTAGTAATTGGATGGGAGACACCCTGGTAATACCAGTTGCTTTAAGATTTTTGGAAATTTTTCACAAATTATATAATAATCTTGAAAAAAAAAAAAAAGTCAATGCCCGATCTCTGAATAATAGCAGGTTTTGCCTGGTTAGTACTTGGATGGAAGACGGCCGGGAAATACCAGTTGCTGTAATATTTTTGGCAATTTTTACTAATTACATAATAATCTTGCAACAAAAAAAAAAAAAGAGTAAATGCCCAATCTTTGAATCTTAGGAGGTATGGACCTGTTTAGTGCTTGGATGGGAGACCGCCTCGGAATACCAGTTGCTGTAATATTTTTGGAAATTTGTACTAATTATATAATTATCTTGAAACAAAAAGAGTCAATGCCCAATCTTTGAATCTTAGCAGCTATGGACCTGTTTAGTGTTTGGATGGGAGTGCTCTAATATTATTGGAAATTCATTACTAATTATATAATAATCTTTAAAAAAAAAGAGTCAATGCCCGATCTCTTAATCTTAGCAGTTATTGGCCTGGTTAGTGCTTGGATGGGAGACCGCCTGGGAATACAAGGTGCTTTAAGCTTTAGGGTTTTCTTTCCTACTTATATAATGTACCGGCGATTAGATTGGCTGATCTTTAAATAGCTCTCTCTTTGCAGCAGTCTTTGCTTATGGCCATACCACCCTGGCTATGCCAGATCATGTCTGAGCTCGGAAGCTAAGCAGGTTTGGGCCTGGTTAGTAATTGGATGGGAGACCCCCTGGTAATACCAGTTGCTCTAAGATTTGTGTAAATTTTTCACAAATTATATAATAATCTTGAAAAAAAAAAGAGTCAATGCCCATTCTTTGAATCTTAGCAGTCATGGACCTGTTTAGTGTCTGGATGGGAGACCGCCTCGGAATACCAGGTGCTCTAATATTATTGGAAATTTATTACTAATTATATAATAATCTTAAAAAAAAAAAAAAAAAAAAAAAGAGTCAATGCCCGATCTCTTAATCTTAGCAGGTATTGGCCTGGTTAGTGCTTGGATGGGAGACCGCCTGGGAATACCAGGTGCTTTAAGCTTTAGGGTTTTCTTTCCTACTTATATAATGTACCGGCGATTAGATTGACTGATCTTTAAATAGCTCTCTCTTTGCAGCAGTCTTCGCTTATGGCCATACCACCCTGGCTATGCCAGATCATGTCTGAGCTCGGAAGCTAAGCACGTTTGGGCCTGGTTAGTAATTGGATGGGAGACCCCCTGGTAATACCAGTTGCTTTAAGATTTTTGTAAATTTTTCACAAATTATATAATAATCTTGAAAAAAAAAGAGTGAATGCCCATTCTTTGAATCTTAGCAGTCATTGACCTGTGTAGTGTTTGGATGGGAGACCCCCTGGTAATACCAGGTGCTCTAATATTATTGGAAATTTATTACTAATTATATAATAATCTTAAAAAAAAGAGCCAATGCCCGATCTCTTAATCTTAGCAGGTATTGGCCTGGTTAGTGCTTGGATGGGAGACCGCCTCGGAATACCAGGTGCTGTAAGCTTTTGGATTTTCATTCCTACTTATATAATGTATGGGCGATTTGATTGGCTGATCTTTAAATAGTCTTCTCTTTGCAGTATCCTTCGCTTGCGACCGTAACAACCTGGCTATGCCTGATCTCGTCTGCTCTCGGAAGCTAAGCAGGTTTGGTCCTGTATAATGTACCGGCGATTAGATTGGCTGATCTTTAAATAGCTCTCTCTTTGCAGCAGTCTTCGCTTATGGCCATTCCACCCTGGCTATGCCAGATCATGTCTGAGCTCGGAAACTAAGCAGGTTTCGGCCTGGTTAGTAATTGGATGGCAGACCCCCTGGTAATACCAGTTGCTTTAAGATTTTTGGAAATTTTTCACAAATTATATAATAATCTTGCAAGAAAAAAAGAAAGGAGTCAATGCCCCATATCTGAATCTTAGCAGGTATGGGCCTGGTTAGTAATTGGATGGGAGACACCCTGGTAATACCAGTTGCTTTAAGATTTTTGGAAATTTTTCACAAATTATATAATAATCTTGCAAAAAAAAAAAAAAAAGAGTAAATGCCCAATCTTTGAATCTTAGAAGGTATGGACCTGTTTAGTGCTTGGATGGGAGACCGCCTCGGAATACCAGTTGCTGTAATATTTTTGGAAATTTGTACTAATTATATAATTATCTTGAAACAAAAAGAGTCAATGCCCAATCTTTGAATCTTAGCAGCTATGGACCTGTTTAGTGTTTGGATGGGAGACCGCCTCGGAAAACCAGGTGCTCTAATATTATTGGAAATTCATTACTAATTATATAATAATCTTTAAAAAAAAAAAAAAAAAAAAAAAAAAGAGTCAATGCCCGATCTCTTAATCTTAGCAGGTATTGGCCTGGTTAGTGCTTGGATGGGAGACCGCCTGGGAATACCAGGTGCTTTAAGCTTTAGGGTTTTCTTTCCTACTTATATAATGTACCGGCGATTAGATTGGCTGATCTTTAAATAGCTCTCTCTTTGCAGCAGTCTTTGCTTATGGCCATACCACCCTGGCTATGCCAGATCATGTCTGAGCTCGGAAGCTAAGCAGGTTTGGGCCTTGTTAGTAATTGGATGGGAGACCCCCTGGTAATACCAGTTGCTCTAAGATTTTTGTAAATTTTTCACAAATTATATAATAATCTTGAAAAAAAAAAGTCAATGCCCGATCTCTTAATCTTAGCAGGTATTGGCCTGGTTAGTGCTTGGATGGGAGACCGCCTGGGAATAACAGGTGCTTTAAGCTTTAGGGTTTTCTTTCCTACTTATATAATGTACCGGCGATTAGATTGACTGATCTTTAAATAGCTCTCTCTTTGCAGCAGTCTTCGCTTATGGCCATACCACCCTGGCTATGCCAGATCATGTCTGAGCTCGGAAGCTAAGCAGGTTTGGGCCTGGTTAGTAATTGGATGGGAGACCCCCTGGTAATACCAGTTGCTTTAAGATTTTTGTAAATTTTTCACAAATTATATAATAATCTTGAAAAAAAAAAGAGTGAATGCCCATTCTTTGAATCTTAGCAGTCATTGACCTGTGTAGTGTTTGGATGGGAGACCCCCTGGTAATACCAGGTGCTCTAATATTATTGGAAATGTATTACTTATTATATAATAATCTTAAAAAAAAAGAGCCAATGCCCGATCTCTTAATCTTAGCAGGTATTGGCCTGGTTAGTGCTTGGATGGGAGACCGCCTCGGAATACCAGGTGCTGTAAGCTTTTGGATTTTCATTCCTACTTATATAATGTATGGGCGATTTGATTGGCTGATCTTTAAATAGTCTTCTCTTTGCAGTATCCTTCGCTTGCGACCGTAACAACCTGGCTATGCCTGATCTCGTCTGCTCTCGGAAGCTAAGCAGGTTTGGTCCTGTATAATGTACCGGCGATTAGATTGGCTGATCTTTAAATAGCTCTCTCTTTGCAGCAGTCTTCGCTTATGGCCATTCCACCCTGGCTATGCCAGATCATGTCTGAGCTCGGAAACTAAGCAGGTTTCGGCCTGGTTAGTAATTGGATGGCAGACCCCCTGGTAATACCAGTTGCTTTAAGATTTTTGGAAATTTTTCACAAATTATATAATAATCTTGCAAGAAAAAAAGAAAGGAGTCAATGCCCCATATCTGAATCTTAGCAGGTATGGGCCTGGTTAGTAATTGGATGGGAGACACCCTGGTAATACCAGTTGCTTTAAGATTTTTGGAAATTTTTCACAAATTATATAATAATCTTGAAAAAAAAAAAAAAGTCAATGCCCGATCTCTGAATAATAGCAGGTTTTGCCTGGTTAGTACTTGGATGGAAGACGGCCGGGAAATACCAGTTGCTGTAATATTTTTGGCAATTTTTACTAATTACATAATAATCTTGCAACAAAAAAAAAAAAGAGTAAATGCCCAATCTTTGAATCTTAGGAGGTATGGACCTGTTTAGTGCTTGGATGGGAGACCGCCTCGGAATACCAGTTGCTGTAATATTTTTGGAAATTTGTACTAATTATATAATTATCTTGAAACAAAAAGAGTCAATGCCCAATCTTTGAATCTTAGCAGCTATGGACCTGTTTAGTGTTTGGATGGGAGTGCTCTAATATTATTGGAAATTCATTACTAATTATATAATAATCTTTAAAAAAAAAGAGTCAATGCCCGATCTCTTAATCTTAGCAGTTATTGGCCTGGTTAGTGCTTGGATGGGAGACCGCCTGGGAATACAAGGTGCTTTAAGCTTTAGGGTTTTCTTTCCTACTTATATAATGTACCGGCGATTAGATTGGCTGATCTTTAAATAGCTCTCTCTTTGCAGCAGTCTTTGCTTATGGCCATACCACCCTGGCTATGCCAGATCATGTCTGAGCTCGGAAGCTAAGCAGGTTTGGGCCTGGTTAGTAATTGGATGGGAGACCCCCTGGTAATACCAGTTGCTCTAAGATTTGTGTAAATTTTTCACAAATTATATAATAATCTTGAAAAAAAAAAGAGTCAATGCCCATTCTTTGAATCTTAGCAGTCATGGACCTGTTTAGTGTCTGGATGGGAGACCGCCTCGGAATACCAGGTGCTCTAATATTATTGGAAATTTATTACTAATTATATAATAATCTTAAAAAAAAAAAAAAAAAAAAAAAAGAGTCAATGCCCGATCTCTTAATCTTAGCAGGTATTGGCCTGGTTAGTGCTTGGATGGGAGACCGCCTGGGAATACCAGGTGCTTTAAGCTTTAGGGTTTTCTTTCCTACTTATATAATGTACCGGCGATTAGATTGACTGATCTTTAAATAGCTCTCTCTTTGCAGCAGTCTTCGCTTATGGCCATACCACCCTGGCTATGCCAGATCATGTCTGAGCTCGGAAGCTAAGCACGTTTGGGCCTGGTTAGTAATTGGATGGGAGACCCCCTGGTAATACCAGTTGCTTTAAGATTTTTGTAAATTTTTCACAAATTATATAATAATCTTGAAAAAAAAAGAGTGAATGCCCATTCTTTGAATCTTAGCAGTCATTGACCTGTGTAGTGTTTGGATGGGAGACCCCCTGGTAATACCAGGTGCTCTAATATTATTGGAAATTTATTACTAATTATATAATAATCTTAAAAAAAAGAGCCAATGCCCGATCTCTTAATCTTAGCAGGTATTGGCCTGGTTAGTGCTTGGATGGGAGACCGCCTCGGAATACCAGGTGCTGTAAGCTTTTGGATTTTCATTCCTACTTATATAATGTATGGGCGATTTGATTGGCTGATCTTTAAATAGTCTTCTCTTTGCAGTATCCTTCGCTTGCGACCGTAACAACCTGGCTATGCCTGATCTCGTCTGCTCTCGGAAGCTAAGCAGGTTTGGTCCTGTATAATGTACCGGCGATTAGATTGGCTGATCTTTAAATAGCTCTCTCTTTGCAGCAGTCTTCGCTTATGGCCATTCCACCCTGGCTATGCCAGATCATGTCTGAGCTCGGAAACTAAGCAGGTTTCGGCCTGGTTAGTAATTGGATGGCAGACCCCCTGGTAATACCAGTTGCTTTAAGATTTTTGGAAATTTTTCACAAATTATATAATAATCTTGCAAGAAAAAAAGAAAGGAGTCAATGCCCCATATCTGAATTTTAGCAGGTATGGGCCTGGTTAGTAATTGGATGGGAGACACCCTGGTAATACCAGTTGCTTTAAGATTTTTGGAAATTTTTCACAAATTATATAATAATCTTGCAAAAAAAAAAAAAAAAAGAGTAAATGCCCAATCTTTGAATCTTAGAAGGTATGGACCTGTTTAGTGCTTGGATGGGAGACCGCCTCGGAATACCAGTTGCTGTAATATTTTTGGAAATTTGTACTAATTATATAATTATCTTGAAACAAAAAGAGTCAATGCCCAATCTTTGAATCTTAGCAGCTATGGACCTGTTTAGTGTTTGGATGGGAGACCGCCTCGGAAAACCAGGTGCTCTAATATTATTGGAAATTCATTACTAATTTTATAATAATCTTTAAAAAAAAAAAAAAAAAAAAAAAAAGAGTCAATGCCCGATCTCTTAATCTTAGCAGGTATTGGCCTGGTTAGTGCTTGGATGGGAGACCGCCTGGGAATACCAGGTGCTTTAAGCTTTAGGGTTTTCTTTCCTACTTATATAATGTACCGGCGATTAGATTGGCTGATCTTTAAATAGCTCTCTCTTTGCAGCAGTCTTTGCTTATGGCCATACCACCCTGGCTATGCCAGATCATGTCTGAGCTCGGAAGCTAAGCAGGTTTGGGCCTGGTTAGTAATTGGATGGGAGACCCCCTGGTAATACCAGTTGCTCTAAGATTTTTGTAAATTTTTCACAAATTATATAATAATCTTGAAAAAAAAAAGTCAATGCCCGATCTCTTAATCTTAGCAGGTATTGGCCTGGTTAGTGCTTGGATGGGAGACCGCCTGGGAATAACAGGTGCTTTAAGCTTTAGGGTTTTCTTTCCTACTTATATAATGTACCGGCGATTAGATTGACTGATCTTTAAATAGCTCTCTCTTTGCAGCAGTCTTCGCTTATGGCCATACCACCCTGGCTATGCCAGATCATGTCTGAGCTCGGAAGCTAAGCAGGTTTGGGCCTGGTTAGTAATTGGATGGGAGACCCCCTGGTAATACCAGTTGCTTTAAGATTTTTGTAAATTTTTCACGAATTATATAATAATCTTGAAAAAAAAAAGAGTGAATGCCCATTCTTTGAATCTTAGCAGTCATTGACCTGTGTAGTGTTTGGATGGGAGACCCCCTGGTAATACCAGGTGCTCTAATATTATTGGAAATTTATTACTAATTATATAATAATCTTAAAAAAAAAGAGCCAATGCCCGATCTCTTAATCTTAGCAGGTATTGGCCTGGTTAGTGCTTGGATGGGAGACCGCCTCGGAATACCAGGTGCTGTAAGCTTTTGGATTTTCATTCCTACTTATATAATGTATGGGCGATTTGATTGGCTGATCTTTAAATAGTCTTCTCTTTGCAGTATCCTTCGCTTGCGACCGTAACAACCTGGCTATGCCTGATCTCGTCTGCTCTCGGAAGCTAAGCAGGTTTGGTCCTGTATAATGTACCGGCGATTAGATTGGCTGATCTTTAAATAGCTCTCTCTTTGCAGCAGTCTTCGCTTATGGCCATTCCACCCTGGCTATGCCAGATCATGTCTGAGCTCGGAAACTAAGCAGGTTTCGGCCTGGTTAGTAATTGGATGGCAGACCCCCTGGTAATACCAGTTGCTTTAAGATTTTTGGAATTTTTTCACAAATTATATAATAATCTTGCAAGAAAAAAAGAAAGGAGTCAATGCCCCATATCTGAATCTTAGCAGGTATGGGCCTGGTTAGTAATTGGATGGGAGACACCCTGGTAATACCAGTTGCTTTAAGATTTTTGGAAATTTTTCACAAATTATATAATAATCTTGAAAAAAAAAAAAAAGTCAATGCCCGATCTCTGAATAATAGCAGGTTTTGCCTGGTTAGTACTTGGATGGAAGACGGCCGGGAAATACCAGTTGCTGTAATATTTTTGGCAATTTTTACTAATTACATAATAATCTTGCAACAAAAAAAAAAAAAAGAGTAAATGCCCAATCTTTGAATCTTAGGAGGTATGGACCTGTTTAGTGCTTGGATGGGAGACCGCCTCGGAATACCAGTTGCTGTAATATTTTTGGAAATTTGTACTAATTATATAATTATCTTGAAACAAAAAGAGTCAATGCCCAATCTTTGAATCTTAGCAGCTATGGACCTGTTTAGTGTTTGGATGGGAGTGCTCTAATATTATTGGAAATTCATTACTAATTATATAATAATCTTTAAAAAAAAAGAGTCAATGCCCGATCTCTTAATCTTAGCAGTTATTGGCCTGGTTAGTGCTTGGATGGGAGACCGCCTGGGAATACAAGGTGCTTTAAGCTTTAGGGTTTTCTTTCCTACTTATATAATGTACCGGCGATTAGATTGGCTGATCTTTAAATAGCTCTCTCTTTGCAGCAGTCTTTGCTTATGGCCATACCACCCTGGCTATGCCAGATCATGTCTGAGCTCGGAAGCTAAGCAGGTTTGGGCCTGGTTAGTAATTGGATGGGAGACCCCCTGGTAATACCAGTTGCTCTAAGATTTTTGTAAATTTTTCACAAATTATATAATAATCTTGAAAAAAAAAAAAAAGTCAATGCCCGATCTCTGAATAATAGCAGGTTTTGCCTGGTTAGTACTTGGATGGAAGACGGCCGGGAAATACCAGTTGCTGTAATATTTTTGGCAATTTTTACTAATTACATAATAATCTTGCAACAAAAAAAAAAAAAGAGTAAATGCCCAATCTTTGAATCTTAGGAGGTATGGACCTGTTTAGTGCTTGGATGGGAGACCGCCTCGGAATACCAGTTGCTGTAATATTTTTGGAAATTTGTACTAATTATATAATTATCTTGAAACAAAAAGAGTCAATGCCCAATCTTTGAATCTTAGCAGCTATGGACCTGTTTAGTGTTTGGATGGGAGTGCTCTAATATTATTGGAAATTCATTACTAATTATATAATAATCTTTAAAAAAAAAGAGTCAATGCCCGATCTCTTAATCTTAGCAGTTATTGGCCTGGTTAGTGCTTGGATGGGAGACCGCCTGGGAATACAAGGTGCTTTAAGCTTTAGGGTTTTCTTTCCTACTTATATAATGTACCGGCGATTAGATTGGCTGATCTTTAAATAGCTCTCTCTTTGCAGCAGTCTTTGCTTATGGCCATACCACCCTGGCTATGCCAGATCATGTCTGAGCTCGGAAGCTAAGCAGGTTTGGGCCTGGTTAGTAATTGGATGGGAGACCCCCTGGTAATACCAGTTGCTCTAAGATTTTTGTAAATTTTTCACAAATTATATAATAATCTTGAAAAAAAAAAAAAAGTCAATGCCCGATCTCTGAATAATAGCAGGTTTTGCCTGGTTAGTACTTGGATGGAAGACGGCCGGGAAATACCAGTTGCTGTAATATTTTTGGCAATTTTTACTAATTACATAATAATCTTGCAACAAAAAAAAAAAAAGAGTAAATGCCCAATCTTTGAATCTTAGGAGGTATGGACCTGTTTAGTGCTTGGATGGGAGACCGCCTCGGAATACCAGTTGCTGTAATATTTTTGGAAATTTGTACTAATTATATAATTATCTTGAAACAAAAAGAGTCAATGCCCAATCTTTGAATCTTAGCAGCTATGGACCTGTTTAGTGTTTGGATGGGAGTGCTCTAATATTATTGGAAATTCATTACTAATTATATAATAATCTTTAAAAAAAAAGAGTCAATGCCCATTCTTTGAATCTTAGCAGTCATGGACCTGTTTAGTGTCTGGATGGGAGACCGCCTCGGAATACCAGGTGCTCTAATATTATTGGAAATTTATTACTAATTATATAATAATCTTAAAAAAAAAAAAAAAAAAAAAAAAGAGTCAATGCCCGATCTCTTAATCTTAGCAGGTATTGGCCTGGTTAGTGCTTGGATGGGAGACCGCCTGGGAATACCAGGTGCTTTAAGCTTTAGGGTTTTCTTTCCTACTTATATAATGTACCGGCGATTAGATTGACTGATCTTTAAATAGCTCTCTCTTTGCAGCAGTCTTCGCTTATGGCCATACCACCCTGGCTATGCCAGATCATGTCTGAGCTCGGAAGCTAAGCACGTTTGGGCCTGGTTAGTAATTGGATGGGAGACCCCCTGGTAATACCAGTTGCTTTAAGATTTTTGTAAATTTTTCACAAATTATATAATAATCTTGAAAAAAAAAAGAGTGAATGCCCATTCTTTGAATCTTAGCAGTCATTGACCTGTGTAGTGTTTGGATGGGAGACCCCCTGGTAATACCAGGTGCTCTAATATTATTGGAAATTTATTACTAATTATATAATAATCTTAAAAAAAAGAGCCAATGCCCGATCTCTTAATCTTAGCAGGTATTGGCCTGGTTAGTGCTTGGATGGGAGACCGCCTCGGAATACCAGGTGCTGTAAGCTTTTGGATTTTCATTCCTACTTATATAATGTATGGGCGATTTGATTGGCTGATCTTTAAATAGTCTTCTCTTTGCAGTATCCTTCGCTTGCGACCGTAACAACCTGGCTATGCCTGATCTCGTCTGCTCTCGGAAGCTAAGCAGGTTTGGTCCTGTATAATGTACCGGCGATTAGATTGGCTGATCTTTAAATAGCTCTCTCTTTGCAGCAGTCTTCGCTTATGGCCATTCCACCCTGGCTATGCCAGATCATGTCTGAGCTCGGAAACTAAGCAGGTTTCGGCCTGGTTAGTAATTGGATGGCAGACCCCCTGGTAATACCAGTTGCTTTAAGATTTTTGGAAATTTTTCACAAATTATATAATAATCTTGCAAGAAAAAAAGAAAGGAGTCAATGCCCCATATCTGAATCTTAGCAGGTATGGGCCTGGTTAGTAATTGGATGGGAGACACCCTGGTAATACCAGTTGCTTTAAGATTTTTGGAAATTTTTCACAAATTATATAATAATCTTGCAAAAAAAAAAAAAAAAAGAGTAAATGCCCAATCTTTGAATCTTAGAAGGTATGGACCTGTTTAGTGCTTGGATGGGAGACCGCCTCGGAATACCAGTTGCTGTAATATTTTTGGAAATTTGTACTAATTATATCATTATCTTGAAACAAAAAGAGTCAATGCCCGATCTCTTAATCTTAGCAGGTATTGGCCTGGTTAGTGCTTGGATGGGAGACCGCCTGGGAATACCAGGTGCTTTAAGCTTTAGGGTTTTCTTTCCTACTTATATAATGTACCGGCGATTAGATTGGCTGATCTTTAAATAGCTCTCTCTTTGCAGCAGTCTTCGCTTATGGCCATACCACCCTGGCTATGCCAGATCATGTCTGAGCTCGGAAGCTAAGCAGGTTTGGGCCTGGTTAGTAATTGGATGGGAGACCCCCTGGTAATACCAGTTGCTCTAAGATTTTTGTAAATTTTTCACAAATTATATAATAATCTTGAAAAAAAAAAGTCAATGCCCGATCTCTTAATCTTAGCAGGTATTGGCCTGGTTAGTGCTTGGATGGGAGACCGCCTGGGAATAACAGGTGCTTTAAGCTTTAGGGTTTTCTTTCCTACTTATATAATGTACCGGCGATTAGATTGACTGATCTTTAAATAGCTCTCTCTTTGCAGCAGTCTTCGCTTATGGCCATACCACCCTGGCTATGCCAGATCATGTCTGAGCTCGGAAGCTAAGCAGGTTTGGGCCTGGTTAGTAATTGGATGGGAGACCCCCTGGTAATACCAGTTGCTTTAAGATTTTTGTAAATTTTTCACGAATTATATAATAATCTTGAAAAAAAAAAGAGTGAATGCCCATTCTTTGAATCTTAGCAGTCATTGACCTGTGTAGTGTTTGGATGGGAGACCCCCTGGTAATACCAGGTGCTCTAATATTATTGGAAATTTATTACTAATTATATAATAATCTTAAAAAAAAAGAGCCAATGCCCGATCTCTTAATCTTAGCAGGTATTGGCCTGGTTAGTGCTTGGATGGGAGACCGCCTCGGAATACCAGGTGCTGTAAGCTTTTGGATTTTCATTCCTACTTATATAATGTATGGGCGATTTGATTGGCTGATCTTTAAATAGTCTTCTCTTTGCAGTATCCTTCGCTTGCGACCGTAACAACCTGGCTATGCCTGATCTCGTCTGCTCTCGGAAGCTAAGCAGGTTTGGTCCTGTATAATGTACCGGCGATTAGATTGGCTGATCTTTAAATAGCTCTCTCTTTGCAGCAGTCTTCGCTTATGGCCATTCCACCCTGGCTA
Organism: Carassius gibelio; assembly: GCF_023724105.1. NCBI lineage: Eukaryota > Metazoa > Chordata > Actinopteri > Cypriniformes > Cyprinidae > Carassius > Carassius gibelio. Next base: position 4,207,343 of record NC_068373.1, read on the forward strand.
TGCCAGATCATGTCTGAGCTCGGAAACTAAGCAGGTTTCGGCCTGGTTAGTAATTGGATGGCAGACCCCCTGGTAATACCAGTTGCTTTAAGATTTTTGGAATTTTTTCACAAATTATATAATAATCTTGCAAGAAAAAAAGAAAGGAGTCAATGCCCCATATCTGAATCTTAGCAGGTATGGGCCTGGTTAGTAATTGGATGGGAGACACCCTGGTAATACCAGTTGCTTTAAGATTTTTGGAAATTTTTCACAAATTATATAATAATCTTGAAAAAAAAAAAAAAAGTCAATGCCCGATCTCTGAATAATAGCAGGTTTTGCCTGGTTAGTACTTGGATGGAAGACGGCCGGGAAATACCAGTTGCTGTAATATTTTTGGCAATTTTTACTAATTACATAATAATCTTGCAACAAAAAAAAAAAAAAGAGTAAATGCCCAATCTTTGAATCTTAGGAGGTATGGACCTGTTTAGTGCTTGGATGGGAGACCGCCTCGGAATACCAGTTGCTGTAATATTTTTGGAAATTTGTACTAATTATATAATTATCTTGAAACAAAAAGAGTCAATGCCCAATCTTTGAATCTTAGCAGCTATGGACCTGTTTAGTGTTTGGATGGGAGTGCTCTAATATTATTGGAAATTCATTACTAATTATATAATAATCTTTAAAAAAAAAGAGTCAATGCCCGATCTCTTAATCTTAGCAGTTATTGGCCTGGTTAGTGCTTGGATGGGAGACCGCCTGGGAATACAAGGTGCTTTAAGCTTTAGGGTTTTCTTTCCTACTTATATAATGTACCGGCGATTAGATTGGCTGATCTTTAAATAGCTCTCTCTTTGCAGCAGTCTTTGCTTATGGCCATACCACCCTGGCTATGCCAGATCATGTCTGAGCTCGGAAGCTAAGCAGGTTTGGGCCTGGTTAGTAATTGGATGGGAGACCCCCTGGTAATACCAGTTGCTCTAAGATTTTTGTAAATTTTTCACAAATTATATAATAATCTTGAAAAAAAAAAGAGTCAATGCCCATTCTTTGAATCTTAGCAGTCATGGACCTGTTTAGTGTCTGGATGGGAGACCGCCTCGGAATACCAGGTGCTCTAATATTATTGGAAATTTATTACTAATTATATAATAATCTTAAAAAAAAAAAAAAAAAAAAGAGTCAATGCCCGATCTCTTAATCTTAGCAGGTATTGGCCTGGTTAGTGCTTGGATGGGAGACCGCCTGGGAATACCAGGTGCTTTAAGCTTTAGGGTTTTCTTTCCTACTTATATAATGTACCGGCGATTAGATTGACTGATCTTTAAATAGCTCTCTCTTTGCAGCAGTCTTCGCTTATGGCCATACCACCCTGGCTATGCCAGATCATGTCTGAGCTCGGAAGCTAAGCAGGTTTGGGCCTGGTTAGTAATTGGATGGGAGACCCCCTGGTAATACCAGTTGCTTTAAGATTTTTGTAAATTTTTCACAAATTATATAATAATCTTGAAAAAAAAAAGAGTGAATGCCCATTCTTTGAATCTTAGCAGTCATTGACCTGTGTAGTGTTTGGATGGGAGACCCCCTGGTAATACCAGGTGCTCTAATATTATTGGAAATTTATTACTAATTATATAATAATCTTAAAAAAAAGAGCCAATGCCCGATCTCTTAATCTTAGCAGGTATTGGCCTGGTTAGTGCTTGGATGGGAGACCGCCTCGGAATACCAGGTGCTGTAAGCTTTTGGATTTTCATTCCTACTTATATAATGTATGGGCGATTTGATTGGCTGATCTTTAAATAGTCTTCTCTTTGCAGTATCCTTCGCTTGCGACCGTAACAACCTGGCTATGCCTGATCTCGTCTGCTCTCGGAAGCTAAGCAGGTTTGGTCCTGTATAATGTACCGGCGATTAGATTGGCTGATCTTTAAATAGCTCTCTCTTTGCAGCAGTCTTCGCTTATGGCCATTCCACCCTGGCTATGCCAGATCATGTCTGAGCTCGGAAACTAAGCAGGTTTCGGCCTGGTTAGTAATTGGATGGCAGACCCCCTGGTAATACCAGTTGCTTTAAGATTTTTGGAAATTTTTCACAAATTATATAATAATCTTGCAAGAAAAAAAGAAAGGAGTCAATGCCCCATATCTGAATCTTAGCAGGTATGGGCCTGGTTAGTAATTGGATGGGAGACACCCTGGTAATACCAGTTGCTTTAAGATTTTTGGAAATTTTTCACAAATTATATAATAATCTTGCAAAAAAAAAAAAAAAAAGAGTAAATGCCCAATCTTTGAATCTTAGAAGGTATGGACCTGTTTAGTGCTTGGATGGGAGACCGCCTCGGAATACCAGTTGCTGTAATATTTTTGGAAATTTGTACTAATTATATAATAATCTTGAAAAAAAAAACAGTCAATGCCCATTCTTTGAATCTTAGCAGTCATGGACCTGTTTAGTGTCTGGATGGGAGACCGCCTCGGAATACCAGGTGCTCTAATATTATTGGAAATTTATTACTAATTATATAATAATCTTAAAAAAAAAAAAAAAAAAAAAAAGAGTCAATGCCTGATCTCTTAATCTTAGCAGGTATTGGCCTGGTTAGTGCTTGGATGGGAGACCGCCTGGGAATACCAGGTGCTTTAAGCTTTAGGGTTTTCTTTCCTACTTATATAATGTACCGGCGATTAGATTGACTGATCTTTAAATAGCTCTCTCTTTGCAGCAGTCTTCGCTTATGGCCATACCACCCTGGCTATGCCAGATCATGTCTGAGCTCGGAAGCTAAGCAGGTTTGGGCCTGGTTAGTAATTGGATGGGAGACCCCCTGGTAATACCAGTTGCTTTAAGATTTTTGTAAATTTTTCACAAATTATATAATAATCTTGAAAAAAAAAAAGAGTGAATGCCCATTCTTTGAATCTTAGCAGTCATTGACCTGTGTAGTGTTTGGATGGGAGACCCCCTGGTAATACCAGGTGCTCTAATATTATTGGAAATGTATTACTAATTATATAATAATCTTAAAAAAAAAGAGCCAATGCCCGATCTCTTAATCTTAGCAGGTATTGGCCTGGTTAGTGCTTGGATGGGAGACCGCCTCGGAATACCAGGTGCTGTAAGCTTTTGGATTTTCATTCCTACTTATATAATGTATGGGCGATTTGATTGGCTGATCTTTAAATAGTCTTCTCTTTGCAGTATCCTTCGCTTGCGACCGTAACAACCTGGCTATGCCTGATCTCGTCTGCTCTCGGAAGCTAAGCAGGTTTGGTCCTGTATAATGTACCGGCGATTAGATTGGCTGATCTTTAAATAGCTCTCTCTTTGCAGCAGTCTTCGCTTATGGCCATTCCACCCTGGCTATGCCAGATCATGTCTGAGCTCGGAAACTAAGCAGGTTTCGGCCTGGTTAGTAATTGGATGGCAGACCCCCTGGTAATACCAGTTGCTTTAAGATTTTTGGAAATTTTTCACAAATTATATAATAATCTTGCAAGAAAAAAAGAAAGGAGTCAATGCCCCATATCTGAATCTTAGCAGGTATGGGCCTGGTTAGTAATTGGATGGGAGACACCCTGGTAATACCAGTTGCTTTAAGATTTTTGGAAATTTTTCACAAATTATATAATAATCTTGAAAAAAAAAAAAAGTCAATGCCCGATCTCTGAATAATAGCAGGTTTTGCCTGGTTAGTACTTGGATGGAAGACAGCCGGGAAATACCAGTTGCTGTAATATTTTTGGCAATTTTTACTAATTACATAATAATCTTGAAAAAAAAAAAAAAAAAAAAGAGTAAATGCCCAATCTTTGAATCTTAGGAGGTATGGACCTGTTTAGTGCTTGGATGGGAGACCGCCTCGGAATACCAGTTGCTGTAATATTTTTGGAAATTTGTACTAATTATATAATTATCTTGAAACAAAAAGAGTCAATGCCCAATCTTTGAATCTTAGCAGCTATCGACCTGTTTAGTGTTTGGATGGGAGACCGCCTCGGAAAACCAGGTGCTCTAATATTATTGGAAATTTATTATTAATTATATAATAATCTTTAAAAAAAAAAAAAAAAAAAAAAGAGTCAATGCCCGATCTCTTAATCTTAGCAGGTATTGGCCTGGTTAGTGCTTGGATGGGAGACCGCCTGGGAATACCAGGTGCTTTAAGCTTTAGGGTTTTCTTTCCTACTTATATAATGTACCGGCGATTAGATTGGCTGATCTTTAAATAGCTCTCTCTTTGCAGCAGTCTTCGCTTATGGCCATACCACCCTGGCTATGCCAGATCATGTCTGAGCTCGGAAGCTAAGCAGGTTTGGGCCTGGTTAGTAATTGGATGGGAGACCCCCTGGTAATACCAGTTGCTTTAAGATTTTTGTAAATTTTTCACAAATTATATAATAATCTTGAAAAAAAAAAAAGAGTCAATGCCCATTCTTTGAATCTTAGCAGTCATGGACCTGTTTAGTGTCTGGATGGGAGACCGCCTCGGAATACCAGGTGCTCTAATATTATTGGAAATTTATTACTAATTATATAATAATCTTAAAAAAAAAAAAAAAAAAAAAAAAGAGTCAATGCCTGATCTCTTAATCTTAGCAGGTATTGGCCTGGTTAGTGCTTGGATGGGAGACCGCCTGGGAATACCAGGTGCTTTAAGCTTTAGGGTTTTCTTTCCTACTTATATAATGTACCGGCGATTAGATTGACTGATCTTTAAATAGCTCTCTCTTTGCAGCAGTCTTCGCTTATGGCCATACCACCCTGGCTATGCCAGATCATGTCTGAGCTCGGAAGCTAAGCAGGTTTGGGCCTGGTTAGTAATTGGATGGGAGACCCCCTGGTAATACCAGTTGCTTTAAGATTTTTGTAAATTATTCACAAATTATATAATAATCTTGAAAAAAAAAAAGAGTGAATGCCCATTCTTTGAATCTTAGCAGTCATTGACCTGTGTAGTGTTTGGATGGGAGACCCCCTGGTAATACCAGGTACTCTAATATTATTGGAAATGTATTACTAATTATATAATAATCTTAAAAAAAAAGAGCCAATGCCCGATCTCTTAATCTTAGCAGGTAATGGCCTGGTTAGTGCTTGGATGGGAGACCGCCTCGGAATACCAGGTGCTGTAAGCTTTTGGATTTTCATTCCTACTTATATAATGTATGGGCGATTTGATTGGCTGATCTTTAAATAGTCTTCTCTTTGCAGTATCCTTCGCTTGCGACCGTAACAACCTGGCTATGCCTGATCTCGTCTGCTCTCGGAAGCTAAGCAGGTTTGGTCCTGTATAATGTACCGGCGATTAGATTGGCTGATCTTTAAATAGCTCTCTCTTTGCAGCAGTCTTCGCTTATGGCCATTCCACCCTGGCTATGCCAGATCATGTCTGAGCTCGGAAACTAAGCAGGTTTCGGCCTGGTTAGTAATTGGATGGCAGACCCCCTGGTAATACCAGTTGCTTTAAGATTTTTGGAAATTTTTCACAAATTATATAATAATCTTGCAAGAAAAAAAGAAAGGAGTCAATGCCCCATATCTGAATCTTAGCAGGTATGGGCCTGGTTAGTAATTGGATGGGAGACACCCTGGTAATACCAGTTGCTTTAAGATTTTTGGAAATTTTTCACAAATTATATAATAATCTTGAAAAAAAAAAAAAAGTCAATGCCCGATCTCTGAATAATAGCAGGTTTTGCCTGGTTAGTACTTGGATGGAAGACGGCCGGGAAATACCAGTTGCTGTAATATTTTTGGCAATTTTTACTAATTACATAATAATCTTGCAAAAAAAAAAAAAAAAAAAAAAAAGAGTAAATGCCCAATCTTTGAACCTTAGGAGGTATGGACCTGTTTAGTGCTTGGATGGGAGACCGCCTCGGAATACCAGTTGCTGTAATATTTTTGGAAATTTGTACTAATTATATAATTATCTTGAAACAAAAAGAGTCAATGCCCAATCTTTGAATCTTAGCAGCTATCGACCTGTTTAGTGTTTGGATGGGAGACCGCCTCGGAAAACCAGGTGCTCTAATATTATTGGAAATTTATTACTAATTATATAATAATCTTTAAAAAAAAAAAAAAAAAAAAAAGTCAATGCCCGATCTCTTAATCTTAGCAGGTATTGGCCTGGTTAGTGCTTGGATGGGAGACCGCCTGGGAATACCAGGTGCTTTAAGCTTTAGGGTTTTCTTTCCTACTTATATAATGTACCGGCGATTAGATTGACTGATCTTTAAATAGCTCTCTCTTTGCAGCAGTCTTTGCTTATGGCCATACCACCCTGGCTATGCCAGATCATGTCTGAGCTCGGAAGCTAAGCACGTTTGGGCCTGGTTAGTAATTGGATGGGAGGCCCCCTGGTAATACCAGTTGCTTTAAGATTTTTGTAAATTTTTCACAAATTATATAATAATCTTGAAAAAAAAAAGAGTGAATGCCCATTCTTTGAATCTTAGCAGTCATTGACCTGTGTAGTGTTTGGATGGGAGACCCCCTGGTAATACCAGGTGCTCTAATATTATTGGAAATTTATTACTAATTATATAATAATCTTAAAAAAAAGAGCCAATGCCCGATCTCTTAATCTTAGCAGGTATTGGCCTGGTTAGTGCTTGGATGGGAGACCGCCTCGGAATACCAGGTGCTGTAAGCTTTTGGATTTTCATTCCTACTTATATAATGTATGGGCGATTTGATTGGCTGATCTTTAAATAGTCTTCTCTTTGCAGTATCCTTCGCTTGCGACCGTAACAACCTGGCTATGCCTGATCTCGTCTGCTCTCGGAAGCTAAGCAGGTTTGGTCCTGTATAATGTACCGGCGATTAGATTGGCTGATCTTTAAATAGCTCTCTCTTTGCAGCAGTCTTCGCTTATGGCCATTCCACCCTGGCTATGCCAGATCATGTCTGAGCTCGGAAACTAAGCAGGTTTCGGCCTGGTTAGTAATTGGATGGCAGACCCCCTGGTAATACCAGTTGCTTTAAGATTTTTGGAAATTTTTCACAAATTATATAATAATCTTGCAAGAAAAAAAGAAAGGAGTCAATGCCCCATATCTGAATCTTAGCAGGTATGGGCCTGGTTAGTAATTGGATGGGAGACACCCTGGTAATACCAGTTGCTTTAAGATTTTTGGAAATTTTTCACAAATTATATAATAATCTTGCAAAAAAAAAAAAAAAAAGAGTAAATGCCCAATCTTTGAATCTTAGAAGGTATGGACCTGTTTAGTGCTTGGATGGGAGACCGCCTCGGAATACCAGTTGCTGTAATATTTTTGGAAATTTGTACTAATTATATAATTATCTTGAAACAAAAAGAGTCAATGCCCAATCTTTGAATCTTAGCAGCTATCGACCTGTTTAGTGTTTGGATGGGAGACCGCCTCGGAAAACCAGGTGCTCTAATATTATTGGAAATTTATTACTAATTATATAATAATCTTTAAAAAAAAAAAAAAAAAAAAAGTCAATGCCCGATCTCTTAATCTTAGCAGGTATTGGCCTGGTTAGTGCTTGGATGGGAGACCGCCTGGGAATACCAGGTGCTTTAAGCTTTAGGGTTTTCTTTCCTACTTATATAATGTACCGGCGATTAGATTGACTGATCTTTAAATAGCTCTCTCTTTGCAGCAGTCTTTGCTTATGGCCATACCACCCTGGCTATGCCAGATCATGTCTGAGCTCGGAAGCTAAGCACGTTTGGGCCTGGTTAGTAATTGGATGGGAGGCCCCCTGGTAATACCAGTTGCTTTAAGATTTTTGTAAATTTTTCACAAATTATATAATAATCTTGAAAAAAAAAAGAGTGAATGCCCATTCTTTGAATCTTAGCAGTCATTGACCTGTGTAGTGTTTGGATGGGAGACCCCCTGGTAATACCAGGTGCTCTAATATTATTGGAAATTTATTACTAATTATATAATAATCTTAAAAAAAAGAGCCAATGCCCGATCTCTTAATCTTAGCAGGTATTGGCCTGGTTAGTGCTTGGATGGGAGACCGCCTCGGAATACCAGGTGCTGTAAGCTTTTGGATTTTCATTCCTACTTATATAATGTATGGGCGATTTGATTGGCTGATCTTTAAATAGTCTTCTCTTTGCAGTATCCTTCGCTTGCGACCGTAACAACCTGGCTATGCCTGATCTCGTCTGCTCTCGGAAGCTAAGCAGGTTTGGTCCTGTATAATGTACCGGCGATTAGATTGGCTGATCTTTAAATAGCTCTCTCTTTGCAGCAGTCTTCGCTTATGGCCATTCCACCCTGGCTATGCCAGATCATGTCTGAGCTCGGAAACTAAGCAGGTTTCGGCCTGGTTAGTAATTGGATGGCAGACCCCCTGGTAATACCAGTTGCTTTAAGATTTTTGGAAATTTTTCACAAATTATATAATAATCTTGCAAGAAAAAAAGAAAGGAGTCAATGCCCCATATCTGAATCTTAGCAGGTATGGGCCTGGTTAGTAATTGGATGGGAGACACCCTGGTAATACCAGTTGCTTTAAGATTTTTGGAAATTTTTCACAAATTATATAATAATCTTGCAAAAAAAAAAAAAAAAAGAGTAAATGCCCAATCTTTGAATCTTAGAAGGTATGGACCTGTTTAGTGCTTGGATGGGAGACCGCCTCGGAATACCAGTTGCTGTAATATTTTTGGAAATTTGTACTAATTATATAATTATCTTGAAACAAAAAGAGTCAATGCCCAATCTTTGAATCTTAGCAGCTATGGACCTGTTTAGTGTTTGGATGGGAGACCGCCTCGGAAAACCAGGTGCTCTAATATTATTGGAAATTCATTACTAATTATATAATAATCTTTAAAAAAAAAAAAAAAAAAAAAAAAAAAAAGAGTCAATGCCCGATCTCTTAATCTTAGCAGGTATTGGCCTGGTTAGTGCTTGGATGGGAGACCGCCTGGGAATACCAGGTGCTTTAAGCTTTAGGGTTTTCTTTCCTACTTATATAATGTACCGGCGATTAGATTGGCTGATCTTTAAATAGCTCTCTCTTTGCAGCAGTCTTTGCTTATGGCCATACCACCCTGGCTATGCCAGATCATGTCTGAGCTCGGAAACTAAGCAGGTTTCGGCCTGGTTAGTAATTGGATGGCAGACCCCCTGGTAATACCAGTTGCTTTAAGATTTTTGGAAATTTTTCACAAATTATATAATAATCTTGCAAGAAAAAAAGAAAGGAGTCAATGCCCCATATCTGAATCTTAGCAGGTATGGGCCTGGTTAGTAATTGGATGGGAGACACCCTGGTAATACCAGTTGCTTTAAGATTTTTGGAAATTTTTCACAAATTATATAATAATCTTGAAAAAAAAAAAAAGTCAATGCCCGATCTCTGAATAATAGCAGGTTTTGCCTGGTTAGTACTTGGATGGAAGACGGCCGGGAAATACCAGTTGCTGTAATATTTTTGGCAATTTTTACTAATTACATAATAATCTTAAAAAAAAAAAAAAAAAAAGAGTAAATGCCCAATCTTTGAATCTTAGGAGGTATGGACCTGTTTAGTGCTTGGATGGGAGACCGCCTCGGAATACCAGTTGCTGTAATATTTTTGGAAATTTGTACTAATTATATAATTATCTTGAAACAAAAAGAGTCAATGCCCAATCTTTGAATCTTAGCAGTTATCGACCTGTTTAGTGTTTGGATGGGAGACCGCCTCGGAAAACCAGGTGCTCTAATATTATTGGAAATTTATTATTAATTATATAATAATCTTTAAAAAAAAAAAAAAAAAAAAAAAGAGTCAATGCCCGATCTCTTAATCTTAGCAGGTATTGGCCTGGTTAGTGCTTGGATGGGAGACCGCCTGGGAATACCAGGTGCTTTAAGCTTTAGGGTTTTCGTTCCTACTTATATAATGTACCGGCGATTAGATTGGCTGATCTTTAAATAGCTCTCTCTTTGCAGCAGTCTTCGCTTATGGCCATACCACCCTGGCTATGCCAGATCATGTCTGAGCTCGGAAGCTAAGCAGGTTTGGGCCTGGTTAGTAATTGGATGGGAGACCCCCTGGTAATACCAGTTGCTTTAAGATTTTTGTAAATTTTTCACAAATTATATAATAATCTTGAAAAAAAAAAAGAGTCAATGCCCATTCTTTGAATCTTAGCAGTCATGGACCTGTTTAGTGTCTGGATGGGAGACCGCCTCGGAATACCAGGTGCTCTAATATTATTGGAAATTTATTACTAATTATATAATAATCTTAAAAAAAAAAAAAAAAAAAAAAAGAGTCAATGCCTGATCTCTTAATCTTAGCAGGTATTGGCCTGGTTAGTGCTTGGATGGGAGACCGCCTGGGAATACCAGGTGCTTTAAGCTTTAGGGTTTTCTTTCCTACTTATATAATGTACCGGCGATTAGATTGACTGATCTTTAAATAGCTCTCTCTTTGCAGCAGTCTTCGCTTATGGCCATACCACCCTGGCTATGCCAGATCATGTCTGAGCTCGGAAGCTAAGCAGGTTTGGGCCTGGTTAGTAATTGGATGGGAGACCCCCTGGTAATACCAGTTGCTTTAAGATTTTTGTAAATTTTTCACAAATTATATAATAATCTTGAAAAAAAAAAAGAGTGAATGCCCATTCTTTGAATCTTAGCAGTCATTGACCTGTGTAGTGTTTGGATGGGAGACCCCCTGGTAATACCAGGTACTCTAATATTATTGGAAATTTATTACTAATTATATAATAATCTTAAAAAAAAAGAGCCAATGCCCGATCTCTTAATCTTAGCAGGTAATGGCCTGGTTAGTGCTTGGATGGGAGACCGCCTCGGAATACCAGGTGCTGTAAGCTTTTGGATTTTCATTCCTACTTATATAATGTATGGGCGATTTGATTGGCTGATCTTTAAATAGTCTTCTCTTTGCAGTATCCTTCGCTTGCGACCGTAACAACCTGGCTATGCCTGATCTCGTCTGCTCTCGGAAGCTAAGCAGGTTTGGTCCTGTATAATGTACCGGCGATTAGATTGGCTGATCTTTAAATAGCTCTCTCTTTGCAGCAGTCTTCGCTTATGGCCATTCCACCCTGGCTATGCCAGATCATGTCTGAGCTCGGAAACTAAGCAGGTTTCGGCCTGGTTAGTAATTGGATGGCAGACCCCCTGGTAATACCAGTTGCTTTAAGATTTTTGGAAATTTTTCACAAATTATATAATAATCTTGCAAGAAAAAAAGAAAGGAGTCAATGCCCCATATCTGAATCTTAGCAGGTATGGGCCTGGTTAGTAATTGGATGGGAGACACCCTGGTAATACCAGTTGCTTTAAGATTTTTGGAAATTTTTCACAAATTATATAATAATCTTGAAAAAAAAAAAAAGTCAATGCCCGATCTCTGAATAATAGCAGGTTTTGCCTGGTTAGTACTTGGATGGAAGACGGCCGGGAAATACCAGTTGCTGTAATATTTTTGGCAATTTTTACTAATTACATAATAATCTTGCAAAAAAAAAAAAAAAAAAAAAAAAGAGTAAATGCCCAATCTTTGAACCTTAGGAGGTATGGACCTGTTTAGTGCTTGGATGGGAGACCGCCTCGGAATACCAGTTGCTGTAATATTTTTGGAAATTTGTACTAATTATATAATTATCTTGAAACAAAAAGAGTCAATGCCCAATCTTTGAATCTTAGCAGCAATCGACCTGTTTAGTGTTTGGATGGGAGACCGCCTCGGAAAACCAGGTGCTCTAATATTATTGGAAATTTATTACTAATTATATAATAATCTTTAAAAAAAAAAAAAGTCAATGCCCGATCTCTTAATCTTAGCAGGTATTGGCCTGGTTAGTGCTAGGATGGGAGACCGCCTGGGAATACCAGGTGCTTTAAGCTTTAGGGTTTTCTTTCCTACTTATATAATGTACCGGCGATTAGATTGACTGATCTTTAAATAGCTCTCTCTTTGCAGCAGTCTTCGCTTATGGCCATACCACCCTGGCTATGCCAGATCATGTCTGAGCTCGGAAGCTAAGCAGGTTTGGGCCTGGTTAGTAATTGGATGGGAGACCCCCTGGTAATACCAGTTGCTTTAAGATTTTTGTAAATTTTTCACAAATTATATAATAATCTTGAAAAAAAAAAAGAGTCAATGCCCATTCTTTGAATCTTAGCAGTCATGGACCTGTTTAGTGTCTGGATGGGAGACCGCCTCGGAATACCAGGTGCTCTAATATTATTGGAAATTTATTACTAATTATATAATAATCTTAAAAAAAAGAGCCAATGCCCGATCTCTTAATCTTAGCAGGTATTGGCCTGGTTAGTGCTTGGATGGGAGACCGCCTCGGAATACCAGGTGCTGTAAGCTTTTGGATTTTCATTCCTACTTATATAATGTATGGGCGATTTGATTGGCTGATCTTTAAATAGTCTTCTCTTTGCAGTATCCTTCGCTTGCGACCGTAACAACCTGGCTATGCCTGATCTCGTCTGCTCTCGGAAGCTAAGCAGGTTTGGTCCTGTATAATGTACCGGCGATTAGATTGGCTGATCTTTAAATAGCTCTCTCTTTGCAGCAGTCTTCGCTTATGGCCATTCCACCCTGGCTATGCCAGATCATGTCTGAGCTCGGAAACTAAGCAGGTTTCGGCCTGGTTAGTAATTGGATGGCAGACCCCCTGGTAATACCAGTTGCTTTAAGGTTTTTGGAAATTTTTCACAAATTATATAATAATCTTGCAAGAAAAAAAGAAAGGAGTCAATGCCCCATATCTGAATCTTAGCAGGTATGGGCCTGGTTAGTAATTGGATGGGAGACACCCTGGTAATACCAGTTGCTTTAAGATTTTTGGAAATTTTTCACAAATTATATAATAATCTTGCAAAAAAAAAAAAAAAAAGAGTAAATGCCCAATCTTTGAATCTTAGAAGGTATGGACCTGTTTAGTGCTTGGATGGGAGACCGCCTCGGAATACCAGTTACTGTAATATTTTTGGAAATTTGTTCTAATTATATAATTATCTTGAAACAAAAAGAGTCAATGCCCAATCTTTGAATCTTAGCAGCTATGGACCTGTTTAGTGTTTGGATGGGAGACCGCCTCGGAAAACCAGGTGCTCTAATATTATTGGAAATTCATTACTAATTATATAATAATCTTTAAAAAAAAAAAAAAAAAAAAAGAGTCAATGCCTGATCTCTTAATCTTAGCAGGTATTGGCCTGGTTAGTGCTTGGATGGGAGACCGCCTGGGAATACCAGGTGCTTTAAGCTTTAGGGTTTTCTTTCCTACTTATATAATGTACCGGCGATTAGATTGACTGATCTTTAAATAGCTCTCTCTTTGCAGCAGTCTTCGCTTATGGCCATACCACCCTGGCTATGCCAGATCATGTCTGAGCTCGGAAGCTAAGCAGGTTTGGGCCTGGTTAGTAATTGGATGGGAGACCCCCTGGTAATACCAGTTGCTTTAAGATTTTTGTAAATTATTCATAAATTATATAATAATCTTGAAAAAAAAAAGAGTGAATGCCCATTCTTTGAATCTTAGCAGTCATTGACCTGTGTAGTGTTTGGATGGGAGACCCCCTGGTAATACCAGGTACTCTAATATTATTGGAAATTTATTACTAATTATATAATAATCTTAAAAAAAAAGAGCCAATGCCCGATCTCTTAATCTTAGCAGGTAATGGCCTGGTTAGTGCTTGGATGGGAGACCGCCTCGGAATACCAGGTGCTGTAAGCTTTTGGATTTTCATTCCTACTTATATAATGTATGGGCGATTTGATTGGCTGATCTTTAAATAGTCTTCTCTTTGCAGTATCCTTCGCTTGCGACCGTAACAACCTGGCTATGCCTGATCTCGTCTGCTCTCGGAAGCTAAGCAGGTTTGGTCCTGTATAATGTACCGGCGATTAGATTGGCTGATCTTTAAATAGCTCTCTCTTTGCAGCAGTCTTCGCTTATGGCCATTCCACCCTGGCTATGCCAGATCATGTCTGAGCTCGGAAACTAAGCAGGTTTCGGCCTGGTTAGTAATTGGATGGCAGACCCCCTGGTAATACCAGTTGCTTTAAGATTTTTGGAAATTTTTCACAAATTATATAATAATCTTGCAAGAAAAAAAGAAAGGAGTCAATGCCCCATATCTGAATCTTAGCAGGTATGGGCCTGGTTAGTAATTGGATGGGAGACACCCTGGTAATACCAGTTGCTTTAAGATTTTTGGAAATTTTTCACAAATTATATAATAATCTTGAAAAAAAAAAAAAAAAGTCAATGCCCGATCTCTGAATAATAGCAGGTTTTGCCTGGTTAGTACTTGGATGGAAGACGGCCGGGAAATACCAGTTGCTGTAATATTTTTGGCAATTTTTACTAATTACATAATAATCTTGCAAAAAAAAAAAAAAAAAAAAAAAAGAGTAAATGCCCAATCTTTGAACCTTAGGAGGTATGGACCTGTTTAGTGCTTGGATGGGAGACCGCCTCGGAATACCAGTTGCTGTAATATTTTTGGAAATTTGTACTAATTATATAATTATCTTGAAACAAAAAGAGTCAATGCCCAATCTTTGAATCTTAGCAGCTATCGACCTGTTTAGTGTTTGGATGGGAGACCGCCTCGGAAAACCAGGTGCTCTAATATTATTGGAAATTTATTACTAATTATATAATAATCTTTAAAAAAAAAAAAAAAAAAAAAAGTCAATGCCCGATCTCTTAATCTTAGCAGGTATTGGCCTGGTTAGTGCTTGGATGGGAGACCGCCTGGGAATACCAGGTGCTTTAAGCTTTAGGGTTTTCTTTCCTACTTATATAATGTACCGGCGATTAGATTGACTGATCTTTAAATAGCTCTCTCTTTGCAGCAGTCTTTGCTTATGGCCATACCACCCTGGCTATGCCAGATCATGTCTGAGCTCGGAAGCTAAGCACGTTTGGGCCTGGTTAGTAATTGGATGGGAGGCCCCCTGGTAATACCAGTTGCTTTAAGATTTTTGTAAATTTTTCACAAATTATATAATAATCTTGAAAAAAAAAAGAGTGAATGCCCATTCTTTGAATCTTAGCAGTCATTGACCTGTGTAGTGTTTGGATGGGAGACCCCCTGGTAATACCAGGTGCTCTAATATTATTGGAAATTTATTACTAATTATATAATAATCTTAAAAAAAAGAGCCAATGCCCGATCTCTTAATCTTAGCAGGTATTGGCCTGGTTAGTGCTTGGATGGGAGACCGCCTCGGAATACCAGGTGCTGTAAGCTTTTGGATTTTCATTCCTACTTATATAATGTATGGGCGATTTGATTGGCTGATCTTTAAATAGTCTTCTCTTTGCAGTATCCTTCGCTTGCGACCGTAACAACCTGGCTATGCCTGATCTCGTCTGCTCTCGGAAGCTAAGCAGGTTTGGTCCTGTATAATGTACCGGCGATTAGATTGGCTGATCTTTAAATAGCTCTCTCTTTGCAGCAGTCTTCGCTTATGGCCATTCCACCCTGGCTATGCCAGATCATGTCTGAGCTCGGAAACTAAGCAGGTTTCGGCCTGGTTAGTAATTGGATGGCAGACCCCCTGGTAATACCAGTTGCTTTAAGATTTTTGGAAATTTTTCACAAATTATATAATAATCTTGCAAGAAAAAAAGAAAGGAGTCAATGCCCCATATCTGAATCTTAGCAGGTATGGGCCTGGTTAGTAATTGGATGGGAGACACCCTGGTAATACCAGTTGCTTTAAGATTTTTGGAAATTTTTCACAAATTATATAATAATCTTGCAAAAAAAAAAAAAAAAAGAGTAAATGCCCAATCTTTGAATCTTAGAAGGTATGGACCTGTTTAGTGCTTGGATGGGAGACCGCCTCGGAATACCAGTTGCTGTAATATTTTTGGAAATTTGTACTAATTATATAATTATCTTGAAACAAAAAGAGTCAATGCCCAATCTTTGAATCTTAGCAGCTATGGACCTGTTTAGTGTTTGGATGGGAGACCGCCTCGGAAAACCAGGTGCTCTAATATTATTGGAAATTCATTACTAATTATATAATAATCTTTAAAAAAAAAAAAAAAAAAAAAAAAAAAAGAGTCAATGCCCGATCTCTTAATCTTAGCAGGTATTGGCCTGGTTAGTGCTTGGATGGGAGACCGCCTGGGAATACCAGGTGCTTTAAGCTTTAGGGTTTTCTTTCCTACTTATATAATGTACCGGCGATTAGATTGGCTGATCTTTAAATAGCTCTCTCTTTGCAGCAGTCTTTGCTTATGGCCATACCACCCTGGCTATGCCAGATCATGTCTGAGCTCGGAAACTAAGCAGGTTTCGGCCTGGTTAGTAATTGGATGGCAGACCCCCTGGTAATACCAGTTGCTTTAAGATTTTTGGAAATTTTTCACAAATTATATAATAATCTTGCAAGAAAAAAAGAAAGGAGTCAATGCCCCATATCTGAATCTTAGCAGGTATGGGCCTGGTTAGTAATTGGATGGGAGACACCCTGGTAATACCAGTTGCTTTAAGATTTTTGGAAATTTTTCACAAATTATATAATAATCTTGAAAAAAAAAAAAAGTCAATGCCCGATCTCTGAATAATAGCAGGTTTTGCCTGGTTAGTACTTGGATGGAAGACGGCCGGGAAATACCAGTTGCTGTAATATTTTTGGCAATTTTTACTAATTACATAATAATCTTGAAAAAAAAAAAAAAAAAAGAGTAAATGCCCAATCTTTGAATCTTAGGAGGTATGGACCTGTTTAGTGCTTGGATGGGAGACCGCCTCGGAATACCAGTTGCTGTAATATTTTTGGAAATTTGTACTAATTATATAATTATCTTGAAACAAAAAGAGTCAATGCCCAATCTTTGAATCTTAGCAGCTATCGACCTGTTTAGTGTTTGGATGGGAGACCGCCTCGGAAAACCAGGTGCTCTAATATTATTGGAAATTTATTATTAATTATATAATAATCTTTAAAAAAAAAAAAAAAAAAAAAAAGAGTCAATGCCCGATCTCTTAATCTTAGCAGGTATTGGCCTGGTTAGTGCTTGGATGGGAGACCGCCTGGGAATACCAGGTGCTTTAAGCTTTAGGGTTTTCGTTCCTACTTATATAATGTACCGGCGATTAGATTGGCTGATCTTTAAATAGCTCTCTCTTTGCAGCAGTCTTCGCTTATGGCCATACCACCCTGGCTATGCCAGATCATGTCTGAGCTCGGAAGCTAAGCAGGTTTGGGCCTGGTTAGTAATTGGATGGGAGACCCCCTGGTAATACCAGTTGCTTTAAGATTTTTGTAAATTTTTCACAAATTATATAATAATCTTGAAAAAAAAAAAGAGTCAATGCCCATTCTTTGAATCTTAGCAGTCATGGACCTGTTTAGTGTCTGGATGGGAGACCGCCTCGGAATACCAGGTGCTCTAATATTATTGGAAATTTATTACTAATTATATAATAATCTTAAAAAAAAAAAAAAAAAAAAAAGAGTCAATGCCTGATCTCTTAATCTTAGCAGGTATTGGCCTGGTTAGTGCTTGGATGGGAGACCGCCTGGGAATACCAGGTGCTTTAAGCTTTAGGGTTTTCTTTCCTACTTATATAATGTACCGGCGATTAGATTGACTGATCTTTAAATAGCTCTCTCTTTGCTGCAGTCTTCGCTTATGGCCATACCACCCTGGCTATGCCAGATCATGTCTGAGCTCGGAAGCTAAGCAGGTTTGGGCCTGGTTAGTAATTGGATGGGAGACCCCCTGGTAATACCAGTTGCTTTAAGATTTTTGTAAATTTTTCACAAATTATATAATAATCTTGAAAAAAAAAAAGAGTGAATGCCCATTCTTTGAATCTTAGCAGTCATTGACCTGTGTAGTGTTTGGATGGGAGACCCCCTGGTAATACCAGGTACTCTAATATTATTGGAAATTTATTACTAATTATATAATAATCTTAAAAAAAAAGAGCCAATGCCCGATCTCTTAATCTTAGCAGGTAATGGCCTGGTTAGTGCTTGGATGGGAGACCGCCTCGGAATACCAGGTGCTGTAAGCTTTTGGATTTTCATTCCTACTTATATAATGTATGGGCGATTTGATTGGCTGATCTTTAAATAGTCTTCTCTTTGCAGTATCCTTCGATTGCGACCGTAACAACCTGGCTATGCCTGATCTCGTCTGCTCTCGGAAGCTAAGCAGGTTTGGTCCTGTATAATGTACCGGCGATTAGATTGGCTGATCTTTAAATAGCTCTCTCTTTGCAGCAGTCTTCGCTTATGGCCATACCACCCTGGCTATGCCAGATCATGTCTGAGCTCGGAAGCTAAGCACGTTTGGGCCTGGTTAGTAATTTGATGGGAGACCCCCTGGTAATACCAGTTGCTTTAAGATTTTTGTAAATTTTTCACAAATTATATAATAATCTTGAAAAAAAAAAGAGTGAATGCCCATTCTTTGAATCTTAGCAGTCATTGACCTGTGTAGTGTTTGGATGGGAGACCCCCTGGTAATACCAGGTGCTCTAATATTATTGGAAATTTATTACTAATTATATAATAATCTTAAAAAAAAGAGCCAATGCCCGATCTCTTAATCTTAGCAGGTATTGGCCTGGTTAGTGCTTGGATGGGAGACCGCCTCGGAATACCAGGTGCTGTAAGCTTTTGGATTTTCATTCCTACTTATATAATGTATGGGCGATTTGATTGGCTGATCTTTAAATAGTTTTCTCTTTGCAGTATCCTTCGCTTGCGACCGTAACAACCTGGCTATGCCTGATCTCGTCTGCTCTCGGAAGCTAAGCAGGTTTGGTCCTGTATAATGTACCGGCGATTAGATTGGCTGATCTTTAAATAGCTCTCTCTTTGCAGCAGTCTTCGCTTATGGCCATTCCACCCTGGCTATGCCAGATCATGTCTGAGCTCGGAAACTAAGCAGGTTTCGGCCTGGTTAGTAATTGGATGGCAGACCCCCTGGTAATACCAGTTGCTTTAAGGTTTTTGGAAATTTTTCACAAATTATATAATAATCTTGCAAGAAAAAAAGAAAGGAGTCAATGCCCCATATCTGAATCTTAGCAGGTATGGGCCTGGTTAGTAATTGGATGGGAGACACCCTGGTAATACCAGTTGCTTTAAGATTTTTGGAAATTTTTCACAAATTATATAATAATCTTGCAAAAAAAAAAAAAAAAGAGTAAATGCCCAATCTTTGAATCTTAGAAGGTATGGACCTGTTTAGTGCTTGGATGGGAGACCGCCTCGGAATACCAGTTGCTGTAATATTTTTGGAAATTTGTTCTAATTATATAATTATCTTGAAACAAAAAGAGTCAATGCCCAATCTTTGAATCTTAGCAGCTATGGACCTGTTTAGTGTTTGGATGGGAGACCGCCTCGGAAAACCAGGTGCTCTAATATTATTGGAAATTCATTACTAATTATATAATAATCTTTAAAAAAAGAGCCAATGCCCGATCTCTTAATCTTAGCAGTTATTGGCCTGGTTAGTGCTTGGATGGGAGACCGCCTGGGAATACAAGGTGCTTTAAGCTTTAGGGTTTTCTTTCCTACTTATATAATGTACCGGCGATTAGATTGGCTGATCTTTAAATAGCTCTCTCTTTGCAGCAGTCTTTGCTTATGGCCATACCACCCTGGCTATGCCAGATCATGTCTGAGCTCGGAAGCTAAGCAGGTTTGGGCCTGGTTAGTAATTGGATGGGAGACCCCCTGGTAATACCAGTTGCTCTAAGATTTTTGTAAATTTTTCACAAATTATATAATAATCTTGAAAAAAAAAAGAGTCAATGCCCATTCTTTGAATCTTAGCAGTCATGGACCTGTTTAGTGTCTGGATGGGAGACCGCCTCGGAATACCAGGTGCTCTAATATTATTGGAAATTTATTACTAATTATATAATAATCTTAAAAAAAAAAAAAAAAAAAAAAAGAGTCAATGCCCGATCTCTTAATCTTAGCAGGTATTGGCCTGGTTAGTGCTTGGATGGGAGACCGCCTGGGAATACCAGGTGCTTTAAGCTTTAGGGTTTTCTTTCCTACTTATATAATGTACCGGCGATTAGATTGACTGATCTTTAAATAGCTCTCTCTTTGCAGCAGTCTTCGCTTATGGCCATACCACCCTGGCTATGCCAGATCATGTCTGAGCTCGGAAGCTAAGCAGGTTTGGGCCTGGTTAGTAATTGGATGGGAGACCCCCTGGTAATACCAGTTGCTTTAAGATTTTTGTAAATTTTTCACAAATTATATAATAATCTTGAAAAAAAAAAGAGTGAATGCCCATTCTTTGAATCTTAGCAGTCATTGACCTGTGTAGTGTTTGGATGGGAGACCCCCTGGTAATACCAGGTGCTCTAATATTATTGGAAATTTATTACTAATTATATAATAATCTTAAAAAAAGAGCCAATGCCCGATCTCTTAATCTTAGCAGGTATTGGCCTGGTTAGTGCTTGGATGGGAGACCGCCTCGGAATACCAGGTGCTGTAAGCTTTTGGATTTTCATTCCTACTTATATAATGTATGGGCGATTTGATTGGCTGATCTTTAAATAGTCTTCTCTTTGCAGTATCCTTCGCTTGCGACCGTAACAACCTGGCTATGCCTGATCTCGTCTGCTCTCGGAAGCTAAGCAGGTTTGGTCCTGTATAATGTACCGGCGATTAGATTGGCTGATCTTTAAATAGCTCTCTCTTTGCAGCAGTCTTCGCTTATGGCCATTCCACCCTGGCTATGCCAGATCATGTCTGAGCTCGGAAACTAAGCAGGTTTCGGCCTGGTTAGTAATTGGATGGCAGACCCCCTGGTAATACCAGTTGCTTTAAGATTTTTGGAAATTTTTCACAAATTATATAATAATCTTGCAAGAAAAAAAGAAAGGAGTCAATGCCCCATATCTGAATCTTAGCAGGTATGGGCCTGGTTAGTAATTGGATGGGAGACACCCTGGTAATACCAGTTGCTTTAAGATTTTTGGAAATTTTTCACAAATTATATAATAATCTTGCAAAAAAAAAAAAAAAAAGAGTAAATGCCCAATCTTTGAATCTTAGAAGGTATGGACCTGTTTAGTGCTTGGATGGGAGACCGCCTCGGAATACCAGTTGCTGTAATATTTTTGGAAATTTGTACTAATTATATAATAATCTTGAAAAAAAAAACAGTCAATGCCCATTCTTTGAATCTTAGCAGTCATGGACCTGTTTAGTGTCTGGATGGGAGACCGCCTCGGAATACCAGGTGCTCTAATATTATTGGAAATTTATTACTAATTATATAATAATCTTAAAAAAAAAAAAAAAAAAAAAAAGAGTCAATGCCTGATCTCTTAATCTTAGCAGGTATTGGCCTGGTTAGTGCTTGGATGGGAGACCGCCTGGGAATACCAGGTGCTTTAAGCTTTAGGGTTTTCTTTCCTACTTATATAATGTACCGGCGATTAGATTGACTGATCTTTAAATAGCTCTCTCTTTGCAGCAGTCTTCGCTTATGGCCATACCACCCTGGCTATGCCAGATCATGTCTGAGCTCGGAAGCTAAGCAGGTTTGGGCCTGGTTAGTAATTGGATGGGAGACCCCCTGGTAATACCAGTTGCTTTAAGATTTTTGTAAATTTTTCACAAATTATATAATAATCTTGAAAAAAAAAAGAGTGAATGCCCATTCTTTGAATCTTAGCAGTCATTGACCTGTGTAGTGTTTGGATGGGAGACCCCCTGGTAATACCAGGTGCTCTAATATTATTGGAAATGTATTACTAATTATATAATAATCTTAAAAAAAAAGAGCCAATGCCCGATCTCTTAATCTTAGCAGGTATTGGCCTGGTTAGTGCTTGGATGGGAGACCGCCTCGGAATACCAGGTGCTGTAAGCTTTTGGATTTTCATTCCTACTTATATAATGTATGGGCGATTTGATTGGCTGATCTTTAAATAGTCTTCTCTTTGCAGTATCCTTCGCTTGCGACCGTAACAACCTGGCTATGCCTGATCTCGTCTGCTCTCGGAAGCTAAGCAGGTTTGGTCCTGTATAATGTACCGGCGATTAGATTGGCTGATCTTTAAATAGCTCTCTCTTTGCAGCAGTCTTCGCTTATGGCCATTCCACCCTGGCTATGCCAGATCATGTCTGAGCTCGGAAACTAAGCAGGTTTCGGCCTGGTTAGTAATTGGATGGCAGACCCCCTGGTAATACCAGTTGCTTTAAGATTTTTGGAAATTTTTCACAAATTATATAATAATCTTGCAAGAAAAAAAGAAAGGAGTCAATGCCCCATATCTGAATCTTAGCAGGTATGGGCCTGGTTAGTAATTGGATGGGAGACACCCTGGTAATACCAGTTGCTTTAAGATTTTTGGAAATTTTTCACAAATTATATAATAATCTTGCAAAAAAAAAAAAAAAAAGAGTAAATGCCCAATCTTTGAATCTTAGAAGGTATGGACCTGTTTAGTGCTTGGATGGGAGACCGCCTCGGAATACCAGTTGCTGTAATATTTTTGGAAATTTGTACTAATTATATAATAATCTTGAAAAAAAAAACAGTCAATGCCCATTCTTTGAATCTTAGCAGTCATGGACCTGTTTAGTGTCTGGATGGGAGACCGCCTCGGAATACCAGGTGCTCTAATATTATTGGAAATTTATTACTAATTATATAATAATCTTAAAAAAAAAAAAAAAAAAAAAAAAGAGTCAATGCCTGATCTCTTAATCTTAGCAGGTATTGGCCTGGTTAGTGCTTGGATGGGAGACCGCCTGGGAATACCAGGTGCTTTAAGCTTTAGGGTTTTCTTTCCTACTTATATAATGTACCGGCGATTAGATTGACTGATCTTTAAATAGCTCTCTCTTTGCAGCAGTCTTCGCTTATGGCCATACCACCCTGGCTATGCCAGATCATGTCTGAGCTCGGAAGCTAAGCAGGTTTGGGCCTGGTTAGTAATTGGATGGGAGACCCCCTGGTAATACCAGTTGCTTTAAGATTTTTGTAAATTTTTCACAAATTATATAATAATCTTGAAAAAAAAAAGAGTGAATGCCCATTCTTTGAATCTTAGCAGTCATTGACCTGTGTAGTGTTTGGATGGGAGACCCCCTGGTAATACCAGGTGCTCTAATATTATTGGAAATGTATTACTAATTATATAATAATCTTAAAAAAAAAGAGCCAATGCCCGATCTCTTAATCTTAGCAGGTATTGGCCTGGTTAGTGCTTGGATGGGAGACCGCCTCGGAATACCAGGTGCTGTAAGCTTTTGGATTTTCATTCCTACTTATATAATGTATGGGCGATTTGATTGGCTGATCTTTAAATAGTCTTCTCTTTGCAGTATCCTTCGCTTGCGACCGTAACAACCTGGCTATGCCTGATCTCGTCTGCTCTCGGAAGCTAAGCAGGTTTGGTCCTGTATAATGTACCGGCGATTAGATTGGCTGATCTTTAAATAGCTCTCTCTTTGCAGCAGTCTTCGCTTATGGCCATTCCACCCTGGCTATGCCAGATCATGTCTGAGCTCGGAAACTAAGCAGGTTTCGGCCTGGTTAGTAATTGGATGGCAGACCCCCTGGTAATACCAGTTGCTTTAAGATTTTTGGAAATTTTTCACAAATTATATAATAATCTTGCAAGAAAAAAAGAAAGGAGTCAATGCCCCATATCTGAATCTTAGCAGGTATGGGCCTGGTTAGTAATTGGATGGGAGACACCCTGGTAATACCAGTTGCTTTAAGATTTTTGGAAATTTTTCACAAATTATATAATAATCTTGAAAAAAAAAAAAAGTCAATGCCCGATCTCTGAATAATAGCAGGTTTTGCCTGGTTAGTACTTGGATGGAAGACAGCCGGGAAATACCAGTTGCTGTAATATTTTTGGCAATTTTTACTAATTACATAATAATCTTGAAAAAAAAAAAAAAAAAAAAAGAGTAAATGCCCAATCTTTGAATCTTAGGAGGTATGGACCTGTTTAGTGCTTGGATGGGAGACCGCCTCGGAATACCAGTTGCTGTAATATTTTTGGAAATTTGTACTAATTATATAATTATCTTGAAACAAAAAGAGTCAATGCCCAATCTTTGAATCTTAGCAGCTATCGACCTGTTTAGTGTTTGGATGGGAGACCGCCTCGGAAAACCAGGTGCTCTAATATTATTGGAAATTTATTATTAATTATATAATAATCTTTAAAAAAAAAAAAAAAAAAAAAAGAGTCAATGCCCGATCTCTTAATCTTAGCAGGTATTGGCCTGGTTAGTGCTTGGATGGGAGACCGCCTGGGAATACCAGGTGCTTTAAGCTTTAGGGTTTTCTTTCCTACTTATATAATGTACCGGCGATTAGATTGGCTGATCTTTAAATAGCTCTCTCTTTGCAGCAGTCTTCGCTTATGGCCATACCACCCTGGCTATGCCAGATCATGTCTGAGCTCGGAAGCTAAGCAGGTTTGGGCCTGGTTAGTAATTGGATGGGAGACCCCCTGGTAATACCAGTTGCTTTAAGATTTTTGTAAATTTTTCACAAATTATATAATAATCTTGAAAAAAAAAAAAGAGTCAATGCCCATTCTTTGAATCTTAGCAGTCATGGACCTGTTTAGTGTCTGGATGGGAGACCGCCTCGGAATACCAGGTGCTCTAATATTATTGGAAATTTATTACTAAATATATAATAATCTTAAAAAAAAAAAAAAAAAAAAAAAGAGTCAATGCCTGATCTCTTAATCTTAGCAGGTATTGGCCTGGTTAGTGCTTGGATGGGAGACCGCCTGGGAATACCAGGTGCTTTAAGCTTTAGGGTTTTCTTTCCTACTTATATAATGTACCGGCGATTAGATTGACTGATCTTTAAATAGCTCTCTCTTTGCAGCAGTCTTCGCTTATGGCCATACCACCCTGGCTATGCCAGATCATGTCTGAGCTCGGAAGCTAAGCAGGTTTGGGCCTGGTTAGTAATTGGATGGGAGACCCCCTGGTAATACCAGTTGCTTTAAGATTTTTGTAAATTATTCATAAATTATATAATAATCTTGAAAAAAAAAAGAGTGAATGCCCATTCTTTGAATCTTAGCAGTCATTGACCTGTGTAGTGTTTGGATGGGAGACCCCCTGGTAATACCAGGTACTCTAATATTATTGGAAATTTATTACTAATTATATAATAATCTTAAAAAAAAAGAGCCAATGCCCGATCTCTTAATCTTAGCAGGTAATGGCCTGGTTAGTGCTTGGATGGGAGACCGCCTCGGAATACCAGGTGCTGTAAGCTTTTGGATTTTCATTCCTACTTATATAATGTATGGGCGATTTGATTGGCTGATCTTTAAATAGTCTTCTCTTTGCAGTATCCTTCGCTTGTGACCGTAACAACCTGGCTATGCCTGATCTCGTCTGCTCTCGGAAGCTAAGCAGGTTTGGTCCTGTATAATGTACCGGCGATTAGATTGGCTGATCTTTAAATAGCTCTCTCTTTGCAGCAGTCTTCGCTTATGGCCATTCCACCCTGGCTATGCCAGATCATGTCTGAGCTCGGAAACTAAGCAGGTTTCGGCCTGGTTAGTAATTGGATGGCAGACCCCCTGGTAATACCAGTTGCTTTAAGATTTTTGGAAATTTTTCACAAATTATATAATAATCTTGCAAGAAAAAAAGAAAGGAGTCAATGCCCCATATCTGAATCTTAGCAGGTATGGGCCTGGTTAGTAATTGGATGGGAGACACCCTGGTAATACCAGTTGCTTTAAGATTTTTGGAAATTTTTCACAAATTATATAATAATCTTGAAAAAAAAAAAAAGTCAATGCCCGATCTCTGAATAATAGCAGGTTTTGCCTGGTTAGTACTTGGATGGAAGACAGCCGGGAAATACCAGTTGCTGTAATATTTTTGGCAATTTTTACTAATTACATAATAATCTTGAAAAAAAAAAAAAAAAAAAAAGAGTAAATGCCCAATCTTTGAATCTTAGGAGGTATGGACCTGTTTAGTGCTTGGATGGGAGACCGCCTCGGAATACCAGTTGCTGTAATATTTTTGGAAATTTGTACTAATTATATAATTATCTTGAAACAAAAAGAGTCAATGCCCAATCTTTGAATCTTAGCAGCTATCGACCTGTTTAGTGTTTGGATGGGAGACCGCCTCGGAAAACCAGGTGCTCTAATATTATTGGAAATTTATTATTAATTATATAATAATCTTTAAAAAAAAAAAAAAAAAAAAAAGAGTCAATGCCCGATCTCTTAATCTTAGCAGGTATTGGCCTGGTTAGTGCTTGGATGGGAGACCGCCTGGGAATACCAGGTGCTTTAAGCTTTAGGGTTTTCTTTCCTACTTATATAATGTACCGGCGATTAGATTGGCTGATCTTTAAATAGCTCTCTCTTTGCAGCAGTCTTCGCTTATGGCCATACCACCCTGGCTATGCCAGATCATGTCTGAGCTCGGAAGCTAAGCAGGTTTGGGCCTGGTTAGTAATTGGATGGGAGACCCCCTGGTAATACCAGTTGCTTTAAGATTTTTGTAAATTTTTCACAAATTATATAATAATCTTGAAAAAAAAAAAAGAGTCAATGCCCATTCTTTGAATCTTAGCAGTCATGGACCTGTTTAGTGTCTGGATGGGAGACCGCCTCGGAATACCAGGTGCTCTAATATTATTGGAAATTTATTACTAAATATATAATAATCTTAAAAAAAAAAAAAAAAAAAAAAGAGTCAATGCCTGATCTCTTAATCTTAGCAGGTATTGGCCTGGTTAGTGCTTGGATGGGAGACCGCCTGGGAATACCAGGTGCTTTAAGCTTTAGGGTTTTCTTTCCTACTTATATAATGTACCGGCGATTAGATTGACTGATCTTTAAATAGCTCTCTCTTTGCAGCAGTCTTCGCTTATGGCCATACCACCCTGGCTATGCCAGATCATGTCTGAGCTCGGAAGCTAAGCAGGTTTGGGCCTGGTTAGTAATTGGATGGGAGACCCCCTGGTAATACCAGTTGCTTTAAGATTTTTGTAAATTATTCATAAATTATATAATAATCTTGAAAAAAAAAAGAGTGAATGCCCATTCTTTGAATCTTAGCAGTCATTGACCTGTGTAGTGTTTGGATGGGAGACCCCCTGGTAATACCAGGTACTCTAATATTATTGGAAATTTATTACTAATTATATAATAATCTTAAAAAAAAAGAGCCAATGCCCGATCTCTTAATCTTAGCAGGTAATGGCCTGGTTAGTGCTTGGATGGGAGACCGCCTCGGAATACCAGGTGCTGTAAGCTTTTGGATTTTCATTCCTACTTATATAATGTATGGGCGATTTGATTGGCTGATCTTTAAATAGTCTTCTCTTTGCAGTATCCTTCGCTTGCGACCGTAACAACCTGGCTATGCCTGATCTCGTCTGCTCTCGGAAGCTAAGCAGGTTTGGTCCTGTATAATGTACCGGCGATTAGATTGGCTGATCTTTAAATAGCTCTCTCTTTGCAGCAGTCTTCGCTTATGGCCATTCCACCCTGGCTATGCCAGATCATGTCTGAGCTCGGAAACTAAGCAGGTTTCGGCCTGGTTAGTAATTGGATGGCAGACCCCCTGGTAATACCAGTTGCTTTAAGATTTTTGGAAATTTTTCACAAATTATATAATAATCTTGCAAGAAAAAAAGAAAGGAGTCAATGCCCCATATCTGAATCTTAGCAGGTATGGGCCTGGTTAGTAATTGGATGGGAGACACCCTGGTAATACCAGTTGCTTTAAGATTTTTGGAAATTTTTCACAAATTATATAATAATCTTGAAAAAAAAAAAAAAGTCAATGCCCGATCTCTGAATAATAGCAGGTTTTGCCTGGTTAGTACTTGGATGGAAGACGGCCGGGAAATACCAGTTGCTGTAATATTTTTGGCAATTTTTACTAATTACATAATAATCTTGCAAAAAAAAAAAAAAAAAAAAAAGAGTAAATGCCCAATCTTTGAACCTTAGGAGGTATGGACCTGTTTAGTGCTTGGATGGGAGACCGCCTCGGAATACCAGTTGCTGTAATATTTTTGGAAATTTGTACTAATTATATAATAATCTTGAAAAAAAAAAAGAGTCAATGCCCATTCTTTGAATCTTAGCAGTCATGGACCTGTTTAGTGTCTGGATGGGAGACCGCCTCGGAATACCAGGTGCTCTAATATTATTGGAAATTTATTACTAATTATATAATAATCTTTAAAAAAAAAAAAAAAAAAAAAGTCAATGCCCGATCTCTTAATCTTAGCAGGTATTGGCCTGGTTAGTGCTTGGATGGGAGACCGCCTGGGAATACCAGGTGCTTTAAGCTTTAGGGTTTTCTTTCCTACTTATATAATGTACCGGCGATTAGATTGACTGATCTTTAAATAGCTCTCTCTTTGCAGCAGTCTTTGCTTATGGCCATACCACCCTGGCTATGCCAGATCATGTCTGAGCTCGGAAGCTAAGCACGTTTGGGCCTGGTTAGTAATTGGATGGGAGGCCCCCTGGTAATACCAGTTGCTTTAAGATTTTTGTAAATTTTTCACAAATTATATAATAATCTTGAAAAAAAAAAGAGTGAATGCCCATTCTTTGAATCTTAGCAGTCATTGACCTGTGTAGTGTTTGGATGGGAGACCCCCTGGTAATACCAGGTGCTCTAATATTATTGGAAATTTATTACTAATTATATAATAATCTTAAAAAAAAGAGCCAATGCCCGATCTCTTAATCTTAGCAGGTATTGGCCTGGTTAGTGCTTGGATGGGAGACCGCCTCGGAATACCAGGTGCTGTAAGCTTTTGGATTTTCATTCCTACTTATATAATGTATGGGCGATTTGATTGGCTGATCTTTAAATAGTCTTCTCTTTGCAGTATCCTTCGCTTGCGACCGTAACAACCTGGCTATGCCTGATCTCGTCTGCTCTCGGAAGCTAAGCAGGTTTGGTCCTGTATAATGTACCGGCGATTAGATTGGCTGATCTTTAAATAGCTCTCTCTTTGCAGCAGTCTTCGCTTATGGCCATTCCACCCTGGCTATGCCAGATCATGTCTGAGCTCGGAAACTAAGCAGGTTTCGGCCTGGTTAGTAATTGGATGGCAGACCCCCTGGTAATACCAGTTGCTTTAAGATTTTTGGAAATTTTTCACAAATTATATAATAATCTTGCAAGAAAAAAAGAAAGGAGTCAATGCCCCATATCTGAATCTTAGCAGGTATGGGCCTGGTTAGTAATTGGATGGGAGACACCCTGGTAATACCAGTTGCTTTAAGATTTTTGGAAATTTTTCACAAATTATATAATAATCTTGCAAAAAAAAAAAAAAAAAGAGTAAATGCCCAATCTTTGAATCTTAGAAGGTATGGACCTGTTTAGTGCTTGGATGGGAGACCGCCTCGGAATACCAGTTGCTGTAATATTTTTGGAAATTTGTACTAATTATATAATTATCTTGAAACAAAAAGAGTCAATGCCCAATCTTTGAATCTTAGCAGCTATGGACCTGTTTAGTGTTTGGATGGGAGACCGCCTCGGAAAACCAGGTGCTCTAATATTATTGGAAATTCATTACTAATTATATAATAATCTTTAAAAAAAAAAAAAAAAAAAGAGTCAATGCCCGATCTCTTAATCTTAGCAGGTATTGGCCTGGTTAGTGCTTGGATGGGAGACCGCCTGGGAATACCAGGTGCTTTAAGCTTTAGGGTTTTCTTTCCTACTTATATAATGTACCGGCGATTAGATTGGCTGATCTTTAAATAGCTCTCTCTTTGCAGCAGTCTTTGCTTATGGCCATACCACCCTGGCTATGCCAGATCATGTCTGAGCTCGGAAACTAAGCAGGTTTCGGCCTGGTTAGTAATTGGATGGCAGACCCCCTGGTAATACCAGTTGCTTTAAGATTTTTGGAAATTTTTCACAAATTATATAATAATCTTGCAAGAAAAAAAGAAAGGAGTCAATGCCCCATATCTGAATCTTAGCAGGTATGGGCCTGGTTAGTAATTGGATGGGAGACACCCTGGTAATACCAGTTGCTTTAAGATTTTTGGAAATTTTTCACAAATTATATAATAATCTTGAAAAAAAAAAAAAGTCAATGCCCGATCTCTGAATAATAGCAGGTTTTGCCTGGTTAGTACTTGGATGGAAGACGGCCGGGAAATACCAGTTGCTGTAATTTTTTTGGAAATTTTTACTAATTACATAATAATCTTGCAAAAAAAAAAAAAAAAAAAAAAAAGAGTAAATGCCCAATCTTTGAACCTTAGGAGGTATGGACCTGTTTAGTGCTTGGATGGGAGACCGCCTCGGAATACCAGTTGCTGTAATATTTTTGGAAATTTGTACTAATTATATAATTATCTTGAAACAAAAAGAGTCAATGCCCAATCTTTGAATCTTAGCAGCAATCGACCTGTTTAGTGTTTGGATGGGAGACCGCCTCGGAAAACCAGGTGCTCTAATATTATTGGAAATTTATTACTAATTATATAATAATCTTAAAAAAAAAAAAAAAAAAAAAAAAGTCAATGCCCGATCTCTTAATCTTAGCAGGTATTGGCCTGGTTAGTGCTTGGATGGGAGACCGCCTGGGAATACCAGGTGCTTTAAGCTTTAGGGTTTTCTTTCCTACTTATATAATGTACCGGCGATTAGATTGACTGATCTTTAAATAGCTCTCTCTTTGCAGCAGTCTTCGCTTATGGCCATACCACCCTGGCTATGCCAGATCATGTCTGAGCTCGGAAGCTAAGCAGGTTTGGGCCTGGTTAGTAATTGGATGGGAGACCCCCTGGTAATACCAGTTGCTTTAAGATTTTTGTAAATTTTTCACAAATTATATAATAATCTTGAAAAAAAAAAAGAGTCAATGCCCATTCTTTGAATCTTAGCAGTCATGGACCTGTTTAGTGTCTGGATGGGAGACCGCCTCGGAATACCAGGTGCTCTAATATTATTGGAAATTTATTACTAATTATATAATAATCTTAAAAAAAAGAGCCAATGCCCGATCTCTTAATCTTAGCAGGTATTGGCCTGGTTAGTGCTTGGATGGGAGACCGCCTCGGAATACCAGGTGCTGTAAGCTTTTGGATTTTCATTCCTACTTATATAATGTATGGGCGATTTGATTGGCTGATCTTTAAATAGTCTTCTCTTTGCAGTATCCTTCGCTTGCGACCGTAACAACCTGGCTATGCCTGATCTCGTCTGCTCTCGGAAGCTAAGCAGGTTTGGTCCTGTATAATGTACCGGCGATTAGATTGGCTGATCTTTAAATAGCTCTCTCTTTGCAGCAGTCTTCGCTTATGGCCATTCCACCCTGGCTATGCCAGATCATGTCTGAGCTCGGAAACTAAGCAGGTTTCGGCCTGGTTAGTAATTGGATGGCAGACCCCCTGGTAATACCAGTTGCTTTAAGGTTTTTGGAAATTTTTCACAAATTATATAATAATCTTGCAAGAAAAAAAGAAAGGAGTCAATGCCCCATATCTGAATCTTAGCAGGTATGGGCCTGGTTAGTAATTGGATGGGAGACACCCTGGTAATACCAGTTGCTTTAAGATTTTTGGAAATTTTTCACAAATTATATAATAATCTTGCAAAAAAAAAAAAAAAAAGAGTAAATGCCCAATCTTTGAATCTTAGAAGGTATGGACCTGTTTAGTGCTTGGATGGGAGACCGCCTCGGAATACCAGTTACTGTAATATTTTTGGAAATTTGTTCTAATTATATAATTATCTTGAAACAAAAAGAGTCAATGCCCAATCTTTGAATCTTAGCAGCTATGGACCTGTTTAGTGTTTGGATGGGAGACCGCCTCGGAAAACCAGGTGCTCTAATATTATTGGAAATTCATTACTAATTATATAATAATCTTTAAAAAAAAAAAAAAAAAAAAAAGAGTCAATGCCTGATCTCTTAATCTTAGCAGGTATTGGCCTGGTTAGTGCTTGGATGGGAGACCGCCTGGGAATACCAGGTGCTTTAAGCTTTAGGGTTTTCTTTCCTACTTATATAATGTACCGGCGATTAGATTGACTGATCTTTAAATAGCTCTCTCTTTGCAGCAGTCTTCGCTTATGGCCATACCACCCTGGCTATGCCAGATCATGTCTGAGCTCGGAAGCTAAGCAGGTTTGGGCCTGGTTAGTAATTGGATGGGAGACCCCCTGGTAATACCAGTTGCTTTAAGATTTTTGTAAATTTTTCACAAATTATATAATAATCTTGAAAAAAAAAAAGAGTGAATGCCCATTCTTTGAATCTTAGCAGTCATTGACCTGTGTAGTGTTTGGATGGGAGACCCCCTGGTAATACCAGGTACTCTAATATTATTGGAAATTTATTACTAATTATATAATAATCTTAAAAAAAAAGAGCCAATGCCCGATCTCTTAATCTTAGCAGGTAATGGCCTGGTTAGTGCTTGGATGGGAGACCGCCTCGGAATACCAGGTGCTGTAAGCTTTTGGATTTTCATTCCTACTTATATAATGTATGGGCGATTTGATTGGCTGATCTTTAAATAGTCTTCTCTTTGCAGTATCCTTCGCTTGCGACCGTAACAACCTGGCTATGCCTGATCTCGTCTGCTCTCGGAAGCTAAGCAGGTTTGGTCCTGTATAATGTACCGGCGATTAGATTGGCTGATCTTTAAATAGCTCTCTCTTTGCAGCAGTCTTCGCTTATGGCCATTCCACCCTGGCTATGCCAGATCATGTCTGAGCTCGGAAACTAAGCAGGTTTCGGCCTGGTTAGTAATTGGATGGCAGACCCCCTGGTAATACCAGTTGCTTTAAGATTTTTGGAAATTTTTCACAAATTATATAATAATCTTGCAAGAAAAAAAGAAAGGAGTCAATGCCCCATATCTGAATCTTAGCAGGTATGGGCCTGGTTAGTAATTGGATGGGAGACACCCTGGTAATACCAGTTGCTTTAAGATTTTTGGAAATTTTTCACAAATTATATAATAATCTTGAAAAAAAAAAAAGTCAATGCCCGATCTCTGAATAATAGCAGGTTTTGCCTGGTTAGTACTTGGATGGAAGACGGCCGGGAAATACCAGTTGCTGTAATATTTTTGGCAATTTTTACTAATTACATAATAATCTTGCAAAAAAAAAAAAAAAAAAAAAAAAGAGTAAATGCCCAATCTTTGAACCTTAGGAGGTATGGACCTGTTTAGTGCTTGGATGGGAGACCGCCTCGGAATACCAGTTGCTGTAATATTTTTGGAAATTTGTACTAATTATATAATTATCTTGAAACAAAAAGAGTCAATGCCCAATCTTTGAATCTTAGCAGCAATCGACCTGTTTAGTGTTTGGATGGGAGACCGCCTCGGAAAACCAGGTGCTCTAATATTATTGGAAATTTATTACTAATTATATAATAATCTTTAAAAAAAAAAAAAAAAAAAAAAAGTCAATGCCCGATCTCTTAATCTTAGCAGGTATTGGCCTGGTTAGTGCTTGGATGGGAGACCGCCTGGGAATACCAGGTGCTTTAAGCTTTAGGGTTTTCTTTCCTACTTATATAATGTACCGGCGATTAGATTGACTGATCTTTAAATAGCTCTCTCTTTGCAGCAGTCTTCGCTTATGGCCATACCACCCTGGCTATGCCAGATCATGTCTGAGCTCGGAAGCTAAGCAGGTTTGGGCCTGGTTAGTAATTGGATGGGAGACCCCCTGGTAATACCAGTTGCTTTAAGATTTTTGTAAATTTTTCACAAATTATATAATAATCTTGAAAAAAAAAAAGAGTCAATGCCCATTCTTTGAATCTTAGCAGTCATGGACCTGTTTAGTGTCTGGATGGGAGACCGCCTCGGAATACCAGGTGCTCTAATATTATTGGAAATTTATTACTAATTATATAATAATCTTAAAAAAAAGAGCCAATGCCCGATCTCTTAATCTTAGCAGGTATTGGCCTGGTTAGTGCTTGGATGGGAGACCGCCTCGGAATACCAGGTGCTGTAAGCTTTTGGATTTTCATTCCTACTTATATAATGTATGGGCGATTTGATTGGCTGATCTTTAAATAGTCTTCTCTTTGCAGTATCCTTCGCTTGCGACCGTAACAACCTGGCTATGCCTGATCTCGTCTGCTCTCGGAAGCTAAGCAGGTTTGGTCCTGTATAATGTACCGGCGATTAGATTGGCTGATCTTTAAATAGCTCTCTCTTTGCAGCAGTCTTCGCTTATGGCCATTCCACCCTGGCTATGCCAGATCATGTCTGAGCTCGGAAACTAAGCAGGTTTCGGCCTGGTTAGTAATTGGATGGCAGACCCCCTGGTAATACCAGTTGCTTTAAGGTTTTTGGAAATTTTTCACAAATTATATAATAATCTTGCAAGAAAAAAAGAAAGGAGTCAATGCCCCATATCTGAATCTTAGCAGGTATGGGCCTGGTTAGTAATTGGATGGGAGACACCCTGGTAATACCAGTTGCTTTAAGATTTTTGGAAATTTTTCACAAATTATATAATAATCTTGCAAAAAAAAAAAAAAAAGAGTAAATGCCCAATCTTTGAATCTTAGAAGGTATGGACCTGTTTAGTGCTTGGATGGGAGACCGCCTCGGAATACCAGTTACTGTAATATTTTTGGAAATTTGTTCTAATTATATAATTATCTTGAAACAAAAAGAGTCAATGCCCAATCTTTGAATCTTAGCAGCTATGGACCTGTTTAGTGTTTGGATGGGAGACCGCCTCGGAAAACCAGGTGCTCTAATATTATTGGAAATTCATTACTAATTATATAATAATCTTTAAAAAAAAAAAAAAAAAAAAAAAGAGTCAATGCCTGATCTCTTAATCTTAGCAGGTATTGGCCTGGTTAGTGCTTGGATGGGAGACCGCCTGGGAATACCAGGTGCTTTAAGCTTTAGGGTTTTCTTTCCTACTTATATAATGTACCGGCGATTAGATTGACTGATCTTTAAATAGCTCTCTCTTTGCAGCAGTCTTCGCTTATGGCCATACCACCCTGGCTATGCCAGATCATGTCTGAGCTCGGAAGCTAAGCAGGTTTGGGCCTGGTTAGTAATTGGATGGGAGACCCCCTGGTAATACCAGTTGCTTTAAGATTTTTGTAAATTATTCATAAATTATATAATAATCTTGAAAAAAAAAAGAGTGAATGCCCATTCTTTGAATCTTAGCAGTCATTGACCTGTGTAGTGTTTGGATGGGAGACCCCCTGGTAATACCAGGTACTCTAATATTATTGGAAATTTATTACTAATTATATAATAATCTTAAAAAAAAAGAGCCAATGCCCGATCTCTTAATCTTAGCAGGTAATGGCCTGGTTAGTGCTTGGATGGGAGACCGCCTCGGAATACCAGGTGCTGTAAGCTTTTGGATTTTCATTCCTACTTATATAATGTATGGGCGATTTGATTGGCTGATCTTTAAATAGTCTTCTCTTTGCAGTATCCTTCGCTTGCGACCGTAACAACCTGGCTATGCCTGATCTCGTCTGCTCTCGGAAGCTAAGCAGGTTTGGTCCTGTATAATGTACCGGCGATTAGATTGGCTGATCTTTAAATAGCTCTCTCTTTGCAGCAGTCTTCGCTTATGGCCATTCCACCCTGGCTATGCCAGATCATGTCTGAGCTCGGAAACTAAGCAGGTTTCGGCCTGGTTAGTAATTGGATGGCAGACCCCCTGGTAATACCAGTTGCTTTAAGATTTTTGGAAATTTTTCACAAATTATATAATAATCTTGCAAGAAAAAAAGAAAGGAGTCAATGCCCCATATCTGAATCTTAGCAGGTATGGGCCTGGTTAGTAATTGGATGGGAGACACCCTGGTAATACCAGTTGCTTTAAGATTTTTGGAAATTTTTCACAAATTATATAATAATCTTGAAAAAAAAAAAAAAAGTCAATGCCCGATCTCTGAATAATAGCAGGTTTTGCCTGGTTAGTACTTGGATGGAAGACGGCCGGGAAATACCAGTTGCTGTAATATTTTTGGCAATTTTTACTAATTACATAATAATCTTGCAAAAAAAAAAAAAAAAAAAAAAGAGTAAATGCCCAATCTTTGAACCTTAGGAGGTATGGACCTGTTTAGTGCTTGGATGGGAGACCGCCTCGGAATACCAGTTGCTGTAATATTTTTGGAAATTTGTACTAATTATATAATTATCTTGAAACAAAAAGAGTCAATGCCCAATCTTTGAATCTTAGCAGCTATCGACCTGTTTAGTGTTTGGATGGGAGACCGCCTCGGAAAACCAGGTGCTCTAATATTATTGGAAATTTATTACTAATTATATAATAATCTTTAAAAAAAAAAAAAAAAAAAAAGTCAATGCCCGATCTCTTAATCTTAGCAGGTATTGGCCTGGTTAGTGCTTGGATGGGAGACCGCCTGGGAATACCAGGTGCTTTAAGCTTTAGGGTTTTCTTTCCTACTTATATAATGTACCGGCGATTAGATTGACTGATCTTTAAATAGCTCTCTCTTTGCAGCAGTCTTTGCTTATGGCCATACCACCCTGGCTATGCCAGATCATGTCTGAGCTCGGAAGCTAAGCACGTTTGGGCCTGGTTAGTAATTGGATGGGAGGCCCCCTGGTAATACCAGTTGCTTTAAGATTTTTGTAAATTTTTCACAAATTATATAATAATCTTGAAAAAAAAAAGAGTGAATGCCCATTCTTTGAATCTTAGCAGTCATTGACCTGTGTAGTGTTTGGATGGGAGACCCCCTGGTAATACCAGGTGCTCTAATATTATTGGAAATTTATTACTAATTATATAATAATCTTAAAAAAAAGAGCCAATGCCCGATCTCTTAATCTTAGCAGGTATTGGCCTGGTTAGTGCTTGGATGGGAGACCGCCTCGGAATACCAGGTGCTGTAAGCTTTTGGATTTTCATTCCTACTTATATAATGTATGGGCGATTTGATTGGCTGATCTTTAAATAGTCTTCTCTTTGCAGTATCCTTCGCTTGCGACCGTAACAACCTGGCTATGCCTGATCTCGTCTGCTCTCGGAAGCTAAGCAGGTTTGGTCCTGTATAATGTACCGGCGATTAGATTGGCTGATCTTTAAATAGCTCTCTCTTTGCAGCAGTCTTCGCTTATGGCCATTCCACCCTGGCTATGCCAGATCATGTCTGAGCTCGGAAACTAAGCAGGTTTCGGCCTGGTTAGTAATTGGATGGCAGACCCCCTGGTAATACCAGTTGCTTTAAGATTTTTGGAAATTTTTCACAAATTATATAATAATCTTGCAAGAAAAAAAGAAAGGAGTCAATGCCCCATATCTGAATCTTAGCAGGTATGGGCCTGGTTAGTAATTGGATGGGAGACACCCTGGTAATACCAGTTGCTTTAAGATTTTTGGAAATTTTTCACAAATTATATAATAATCTTGCAAAAAAAAAAAAAAAAAGAGTAAATGCCCAATCTTTGAATCTTAGAAGGTATGGACCTGTTTAGTGCTTGGATGGGAGACCGCCTCGGAATACCAGTTGCTGTAATATTTTTGGAAATTTGTACTAATTATATAATTATCTTGAAACAAAAAGAGTCAATGCCCAATCTTTGAATCTTAGCAGCTATGGACCTGTTTAGTGTTTGGATGGGAGACCGCCTCGGAAAACCAGGTGCTCTAATATTATTGGAAATTCATTACTAATTATATAATAATCTTTAAAAAAAAAAAAAAAAAAAAAAAAAAAGAGTCAATGCCCGATCTCTTAATCTTAGCAGGTATTGGCCTGGTTAGTGCTTGGATGGGGGACCGCCTGGGAATACCAGGTGCTTTAAGCTTTAGGGTTTTCTTTCCTACTTATATAATGTACCGGCGATTAGATTGGCTGATCTTTAAATAGCTCTCTCTTTGCAGCAGTCTTTGCTTATGGCCATACCACCCTGGCTATGCCAGATCATGTCTGAGCTCGGAAACTAAGCAGGTTTCGGCCTGGTTAGTAATTGGATGGCAGACCCCCTGGTAATACCAGTTGCTTTAAGATTTTTGGAAATTTTTCACAAATTATATAATAATCTTGCAAGAAAAAAAGAAAGGAGTCAATGCCCCATATCTGAATCTTAGCAGGTATGGGCCTGGTTAGTAATTGGATGGGAGACACCCTGGTAATACCAGTTGCTTTAAGATTTTTGGAAATTTTTCACAAATTATATAATAATCTTGAAAAAAAAAAAAAGTCAATGCCCGATCTCTGAATAATAGCAGGTTTTGCCTGGTTAGTACTTGGATGGAAGACGGCCGGGAAATACCAGTTGCTGTAATATTTTTGGCAATTTTTACTAATTACATAATAATCTTGAAAAAAAAAAAAAAAAAAGAGTAAATGCCCAATCTTTGAATCTTAGGAGGTATGGACCTGTTTAGTGCTTGGATGGGAGACCGCCTCGGAATACCAGTTGCTGTAATATTTTTGGAAATTTGTACTAATTATATAATTATCTTGAAACAAAAAGAGTCAATGCCCAATCTTTGAATCTTAGCAGCTATCGACCTGTTTAGTGTTTGGATGGGAGACCGCCTCGGAAAACCAGGTGCTCTAATATTATTGGAAATTTATTATTAATTATATAATAATCTTTAAAAAAAAAAAAAAAAAAAAAAAGAGTCAATGCCCGATCTCTTAATCTTAGCAGGTATTGGCCTGGTTAGTGCTTGGATGGGAGACCGCCTGGGAATACCAGGTGCTTTAAGCTTTAGGGTTTTCGTTCCTACTTATATAATGTACCGGCGATTAGATTGGCTGATCTTTAAATAGCTCTCTCTTTGCAGCAGTCTTCGCTTATGGCCATACCACCCTGGCTATGCCAGATCATGTCTGAGCTCGGAAGCTAAGCAGGTTTGGGCCTGGTTAGTAATTGGATGGGAGACCCCCTGGTAATACCAGTTGCTTTAAGATTTTTGTAAATTTTTCACAAATTATATAATAATCTTGAAAAAAAAAAAGAGTCAATGCCCATTCTTTGAATCTTAGCAGTCATGGACCTGTTTAGTGTCTGGATGGGAGACCGCCTCGGAATACCAGGTGCTCTAATATTATTGGAAATTTATTACTAATTATATAATAATCTTAAAAAAAAGAGCCAATGCCCGATCTCTTAATCTTAGCAGGTATTGGCCTGGTTAGTGCTTGGATGGGAGACCGCCTCGGAATACCAGGTGCTGTAAGCTTTTGGATTTTCATTCCTACTTATATAATGTATGGGCGATTTGATTGGCTGATCTTTAAATAGTCTTCTCTTTGCAGTATCCTTCGCTTGCGACCGTAACAACCTGGCTATGCCTGATCTCGTCTGCTCTCGGAAGCTAAGCAGGTTTGGTCCTGTATAATGTACCGGCGATTAGATTGGCTGATCTTTAAATAGCTCTCTCTTTGCAGCAGTCTTCGCTTATGGCCATTCCACCCTGGCTATGCCAGATCATGTCTGAGCTCGGAAACTAAGCAGGTTTCGGCCTGGTTAGTAATTGGATGGCAGACCCCCTGGTAATACCAGTTGCTTTAAGGTTTTTGGAAATTTTTCACAAATTATATAATAATCTTGCAAGAAAAAAAGAAAGGAGTCAATGCCCCATATCTGAATCTTAGCAGGTATGGGCCTGGTTAGTAATTGGATGGGAGACACCCTGGTAATACCAGTTGCTTTAAGATTTTTGGAAATTTTTCACAAATTATATAATAATCTTGCAAAAAAAAAAAAAAAAAGAGTAAATGCCCAATCTTTGAATCTTAGAAGGTATGGACCTGTTTAGTGCTTGGATGGGAGACCGCCTCGGAATACCAGTTACTGTAATATTTTTGGAAATTTGTTCTAATTATATAATTATCTTGAAACAAAAAGAGTCAATGCCCAATCTTTGAATCTTAGCAGCTATGGACCTGTTTAGTGTTTGGATGGGAGACCGCCTCGGAAAACCAGGTGCTCTAATATTATTGGAAATTCATTACTAATTATATAATAATCTTTAAAAAAAAAAAAAAAAAAAAAAAGAGTCAATGCCTGATCTCTTAATCTTAGCAGGTATTGGCCTGGTTAGTGCTTGGATGGGAGACCGCCTGGGAATACCAGGTGCTTTAAGCTTTAGGGTTTTCTTTCCTACTTATATAATGTACCGGCGATTAGATTGACTGATCTTTAAATAGCTCTCTCTTTGCAGCAGTCTTCGCTTATGGCCATACCACCCTGGCTATGCCAGATCATGTCTGAGCTCGGAAGCTAAGCAGGTTTGGGCCTGGTTAGTAATTGGATGGGAGACCCCCTGGTAATACCAGTTGCTTTAAGATTTTTGTAAATTATTCATAAATTATATAATAATCTTGAAAAAAAAAAGAGTGAATGCCCATTCTTTGAATCTTAGCAGTCATTGACCTGTGTAGTGTTTGGATGGGAGACCCCCTGGTAATACCAGGTACTCTAATATTATTGGAAATTTATTACTAATTATATAATAATCTTAAAAAAAAAGAGCCAATGCCCGATCTCTTAATCTTAGCAGGTAATGGCCTGGTTAGTGCTTGGATGGGAGACCGCCTCGGAATACCAGGTGCTGTAAGCTTTTGGATTTTCATTCCTACTTATATAATGTATGGGCGATTTGATTGGCTGATCTTTAAATAGTCTTCTCTTTGCAGTATCCTTCGCTTGCGACCGTAACAACCTGGCTATGCCTGATCTCGTCTGCTCTCGGAAGCTAAGCAGGTTTGGTCCTGTATAATGTACCGGCGATTAGATTGGCTGATCTTTAAATAGCTCTCTCTTTGCAGCAGTCTTCGCTTATGGCCATTCCACCCTGGCTATGCCAGATCATGTCTGAGCTCGGAAACTAAGCAGGTTTCGGCCTGGTTAGTAATTGGATGGCAGACCCCCTGGTAATACCAGTTGCTTTAAGATTTTTGGAAATTTTTCACAAATTATATAATAATCTTGCAAGAAAAAAAGAAAGGAGTCAATGCCCCATATCTGAATCTTAGCAGGTATGGGCCTGGTTAGTAATTGGATGGGAGACACCCTGGTAATACCAGTTGCTTTAAGATTTTTGGAAATTTTTCACAAATTATATAATAATCTTGAAAAAAAAAAAAAAAGTCAATGCCCGATCTCTGAATAATAGCAGGTTTTGCCTGGTTAGTACTTGGATGGAAGACGGCCGGGAAATACCAGTTGCTGTAATATTTTTGGCAATTTTTACTAATTACATAATAATCTTGCAAAAAAAAAAAAAAAAAAAAAAGAGTAAATGCCCAATCTTTGAACCTTAGGAGGTATGGACCTGTTTAGTGCTTGGATGGGAGACCGCCTCGGAATACCAGTTGCTGTAATATTTTTGGAAATTTGTACTAATTATATAATTATCTTGAAACAAAAAGAGTCAATGCCCAATCTTTGAATCTTAGCAGCTATCGACCTGTTTAGTGTTTGGATGGGAGACCGCCTCGGAAAACCAGGTGCTCTAATATTATTGGAAATTTATTACTAATTATATAATAATCTTTAAAAAAAAAAAAAAAAAAAAAGTCAATGCCCGATCTCTTAATCTTAGCAGGTATTGGCCTGGTTAGTGCTTGGATGGGAGACCGCCTGGGAATACCAGGTGCTTTAAGCTTTAGGGTTTTCTTTCCTACTTATATAATGTACCGGCGATTAGATTGACTGATCTTTAAATAGCTCTCTCTTTGCAGCAGTCTTTGCTTATGGCCATACCACCCTGGCTATGCCAGATCATGTCTGAGCTCGGAAGCTAAGCACGTTTGGGCCTGGTTAGTAATTGGATGGGAGGCCCCCTGGTAATACCAGTTGCTTTAAGATTTTTGTAAATTTTTCACAAATTATATAATAATCTTGAAAAAAAAAAGAGTGAATGCCCATTCTTTGAATCTTAGCAGTCATTGACCTGTGTAGTGTTTGGATGGGAGACCCCCTGGTAATACCAGGTGCTCTAATATTATTGGAAATTTATTACTAATTATATAATAATCTTAAAAAAAAGAGCCAATGCCCGATCTCTTAATCTTAGCAGGTATTGGCCTGGTTAGTGCTTGGATGGGAGACCGCCTCGGAATACCAGGTGCTGTAAGCTTTTGGATTTTCATTCCTACTTATATAATGTATGGGCGATTTGATTGGCTGATCTTTAAATAGTCTTCTCTTTGCAGTATCCTTCGCTTGCGACCGTAACAACCTGGCTATGCCTGATCTCGTCTGCTCTCGGAAGCTAAGCAGGTTTGGTCCTGTATAATGTACCGGCGATTAGATTGGCTGATCTTTAAATAGCTCTCTCTTTGCAGCAGTCTTCGCTTATGGCCATTCCACCCTGGCTATGCCAGATCATGTCTGAGCTCGGAAACTAAGCAGGTTTCGGCCTGGTTAGTAATTGGATGGCAGACCCCCTGGTAATACCAGTTGCTTTAAGATTTTTGGAAATTTTTCACAAATTATATAATAATCTTGCAAGAAAAAAAGAAAGGAGTCAATGCCCCATATCTGAATCTTAGCAGGTATGGGCCTGGTTAGTAATTGGATGGGAGACACCCTGGTAATACCAGTTGCTTTAAGATTTTTGGAAATTTTTCACAAATTATATAATAATCTTGCAAAAAAAAAAAAAAAAAGAGTAA
The DNA here is from genome assembly GCF_023724105.1 of Carassius gibelio. Lineage (NCBI taxonomy): Eukaryota > Metazoa > Chordata > Actinopteri > Cypriniformes > Cyprinidae > Carassius > Carassius gibelio. The sequence goes on from NC_068373.1 coordinate 4,249,992, forward strand.
ATGCCCAATCTTTGAATCTTAGAAGGTATGGACCTGTTTAGTGCTTGGATGGGAGACCGCCTCGGAATACCAGTTGCTGTAATATTTTTGGAAATTTGTACTAATTATATAATTATCTTGAAACAAAAAGAGTCAATGCCCAATCTTTGAATCTTAGCAGCTATGGACCTGTTTAGTGTTTGGATGGGAGACCGCCTCGGAAAACCAGGTGCTCTAATATTATTGGAAATTCATTACTAATTATATAATAATCTTTAAAAAAAAAAAAAAAAAAAAAAAAAAAGAGTCAATGCCCGATCTCTTAATCTTAGCAGGTATTGGCCTGGTTAGTGCTTGGATGGGAGACCGCCTGGGAATACCAGGTGCTTTAAGCTTTAGGGTTTTCTTTCCTACTTATATAATGTACCGGCGATTAGATTGGCTGATCTTTAAATAGCTCTCTCTTTGCAGCAGTCTTTGCTTATGGCCATACCACCCTGGCTATGCCAGATCATGTCTGAGCTCGGAAACTAAGCAGGTTTCGGCCTGGTTAGTAATTGGATGGCAGACCCCCTGGTAATACCAGTTGCTTTAAGATTTTTGGAAATTTTTCACAAATTATATAATAATCTTGCAAGAAAAAAAGAAAGGAGTCAATGCCCCATATCTGAATCTTAGCAGGTATGGGCCTGGTTAGTAATTGGATGGGAGACACCCTGGTAATACCAGTTGCTTTAAGATTTTTGGAAATTTTTCACAAATTATATAATAATCTTGAAAAAAAAAAAAAGTCAATGCCCGATCTCTGAATAATAGCAGGTTTTGCCTGGTTAGTACTTGGATGGAAGACGGCCGGGAAATACCAGTTGCTGTAATATTTTTGGCAATTTTTACTAATTACATAATAATCTTGAAAAAAAAAAAAAAAAAAGAGTAAATGCCCAATCTTTGAATCTTAGGAGGTATGGACCTGTTTAGTGCTTGGATGGGAGACCGCCTCGGAATACCAGTTGCTGTAATATTTTTGGAAATTTGTACTAATTATATAATTATCTTGAAACAAAAAGAGTCAATGCCCAATCTTTGAATCTTAGCAGCTATCGACCTGTTTAGTGTTTGGATGGGAGACCGCCTCGGAAAACCAGGTGCTCTAATATTATTGGAAATTTATTATTAATTATATAATAATCTTTAAAAAAAAAAAAAAAAAAAAAAAGAGTCAATGCCCGATCTCTTAATCTTAGCAGGTATTGGCCTGGTTAGTGCTTGGATGGGAGACCGCCTGGGAATACCAGGTGCTTTAAGCTTTAGGGTTTTCGTTCCTACTTATATAATGTACCGGCGATTAGATTGGCTGATCTTTAAATAGCTCTCTCTTTGCAGCAGTCTTCGCTTATGGCCATACCACCCTGGCTATGCCAGATCATGTCTGAGCTCGGAAGCTAAGCAGGTTTGGGCCTGGTTAGTAATTGGATGGGAGACCCCCTGGTAATACCAGTTGCTTTAAGATTTTTGTAAATTTTTCACAAATTATATAATAATCTTGAAAAAAAAAAAAGAGTCAATGCCCATTCTTTGAATCTTAGCAGTCATGGACCTGTTTAGTGTCTGGATGGGAGACCGCCTCGGAATACCAGGTGCTCTAATATTATTGGAAATTTATTACTAATTATATAATAATCTTAAAAAAAAAAAAAAAAAAAAAAAGAGTCAATGCCTGATCTCTTAATCTTAGCAGGTATTGGCCTGGTTAGTGCTTGGATGGGAGACCGCCTGGGAATACCAGGTGCTTTAAGCTTTAGGGTTTTCTTTCCTACTTATATAATGTACCGGCGATTAGATTGACTGATCTTTAAATAGCTCTCTCTTTGCTGCAGTCTTCGCTTATGGCCATACCACCCTGGCTATGCCAGATCATGTCTGAGCTCGGAAGCTAAGCAGGTTTGGGCCTGGTTAGTAATTGGATGGGAGACCCCCTGGTAATACCAGTTGCTTTAAGATTTTTGTAAATTTTTCACAAATTATATAATAATCTTGAAAAAAAAAAAGAGTGAATGCCCATTCTTTGAATCTTAGCAGTCATTGACCTGTGTAGTGTTTGGATGGGAGACCCCCTGGTAATACCAGGTACTCTAATATTATTGGAAATTTATTACTAATTATATAATAATCTTAAAAAAAAAGAGCCAATGCCCGATCTCTTAATCTTAGCAGGTAATGGCCTGGTTAGTGCTTGGATGGGAGACCGCCTCGGAATACCAGGTGCTGTAAGCTTTTGGATTTTCATTCCTACTTATATAATGTATGGGCGATTTGATTGGCTGATCTTTAAATAGTCTTCTCTTTGCAGTATCCTTCGCTTGCGACCGTAAAAACCTGGCTATGCCTGATCTCGTCTGCTCTCGGAAGCTAAGCAGGTTTGGTCCTGTATAATGTACCGGCGATTAGATTGGCTGATCTTTAAATAGCTCTCTCTTTGCAGCAGTCTTCGCTTATGGCCATTCCACCCTGGCTATGCCAGATCATGTCTGAGCTCGGAAACTAAGCAGGTTTCGGCCTGGTTAGTAATTGGATGGCAGACCCCCTGGTAATACCAGTTGCTTTAAGATTTTTGGAAATTTTTCACAAATTATATAATAATCTTGCAAGAAAAAAAGAAAGGAGTCAATGCCCCATATCTGAATCTTAGCAGGTATGGGCCTGGTTAGTAATTGGATGGGAGACACCCTGGTAATACCAGTTGCTTTAAGATTTTTGGAAATTTTTCACAAATTATATAATAATCTTGAAAAAAAAAAAAAAGTCAATGCCCGATCTCTGAATAATAGCAGGTTTTGCCTGGTTAGTACTTGGATGGAAGACGGCCGGGAAATACCAGTTGCTGTAATATTTTTGGCAATTTTTACTAATTACATAATAATCTTGCAAAAAAAAAAAAAAAAAAAAAAAGAGTAAATGCCCAATCTTTGAACCTTAGGAGGTATGGACCTGTTTAGTGCTTGGATGGGAGACCGCCTCGGAATACCAGTTGCTGTAATATTTTTGGAAATTTGTACTAATTATATAATTATCTTGAAACAAAAAGAGTCAATGCCCAATCTTTGAATCTTAGCAGCAATCGACCTGTTTAGTGTTTGGATGGGAGACCGCCTCGGAAAACCAGGTGCTCTAATATTATTGGAAATTTATTACTAATTATATAATAATCTTTAAAAAAAAAAAAAAAAAAAAAAAGTCAATGCCCGATCTCTTAATCTTAGCAGGTATTGGCCTGGTTAGTGCTTGGATGGGAGACCGCCTGGGAATACCAGGTGCTTTAAGCTTTAGGGTTTTCTTTCCTACTTATATAATGTACCGGCGATTAGATTGACTGATCTTTAAATAGCTCTCTCTTTGCAGCAGTCTTCGCTTATGGCCATACCACCCTGGCTATGCCAGATCATGTCTGAGCTCGGAAGCTAAGCAGGTTTGGGCCTGGTTAGTAATTGGATGGGAGACCCCCTGGTAATACCAGTTGCTTTAAGATTTTTGTAAATTTTTCACAAATTATATAATAATCTTGAAAAAAAAAAAGAGTCAATGCCCATTCTTTGAATCTTAGCAGTCATGGACCTGTTTAGTGTCTGGATGGGAGACCGCCTCGGAATACCAGGTGCTCTAATATTATTGGAAATTTATTACTAATTATATAATAATCTTAAAAAAAAGAGCCAATGCCCGATCTCTTAATCTTAGCAGGTATTGGCCTGGTTAGTGCTTGGATGGGAGACCGCCTCGGAATACCAGGTGCTGTAAGCTTTTGGATTTTCATTCCTACTTATATAATGTATGGGCGATTTGATTGGCTGATCTTTAAATAGTCTTCTCTTTGCAGTATCCTTCGCTTGCGACCGTAACAACCTGGCTATGCCTGATCTCGTCTGCTCTCGGAAGCTAAGCAGGTTTGGTCCTGTATAATGTACCGGCGATTAGATTGGCTGATCTTTAAATAGCTCTCTCTTTGCAGCAGTCTTCGCTTATGGCCATTCCACCCTGGCTATGCCAGATCATGTCTGAGCTCGGAAACTAAGCAGGTTTCGGCCTGGTTAGTAATTGGATGGCAGACCCCCTGGTAATACCAGTTGCTTTAAGGTTTTTGGAAATTTTTCACAAATTATATAATAATCTTGCAAGAAAAAAAGAAAGGAGTCAATGCCCCATATCTGAATCTTAGCAGGTATGGGCCTGGTTAGTAATTGGATGGGAGACACCCTGGTAATACCAGTTGCTTTAAGATTTTTGGAAATTTTTCACAAATTATATAATAATCTTGCAAAAAAAAAAAAAAAAAGAGTAAATGCCCAATCTTTGAATCTTAGAAGGTATGGACCTGTTTAGTGCTTGGATGGGAGACCGCCTCGGAATACCAGTTACTGTAATATTTTTGGAAATTTGTTCTAATTATATAATTATCTTGAAACAAAAAGAGTCAATGCCCAATCTTTGAATCTTAGCAGCTATGGACCTGTTTAGTGTTTGGATGGGAGACCGCCTCGGAAAACCAGGTGCTCTAATATTATTGGAAATTCATTACTAATTATATAATAATCTTTAAAAAAAAAAAAAAAAAAAAAAAGAGTCAATGCCTGATCTCTTAATCTTAGCAGGTATTGGCCTGGTTAGTGCTTGGATGGGAGACCGCCTGGGAATACCAGGTGCTTTAAGCTTTAGGGTTTTCTTTCCTACTTATATAATGTACCGGCGATTAGATTGACTGATCTTTAAATAGCTCTCTCTTTGCAGCAGTCTTCGCTTATGGCCATACCACCCTGGCTATGCCAGATCATGTCTGAGCTCGGAAGCTAAGCAGGTTTGGGCCTGGTTAGTAATTGGATGGGAGACCCCCTGGTAATACCAGTTGCTTTAAGATTTTTGTAAATTATTCATAAATTATATAATAATCTTGAAAAAAAAAAGAGTGAATGCCCATTCTTTGAATCTTAGCAGTCATTGACCTGTGTAGTGTTTGGATGGGAGACCCCCTGGTAATACCAGGTACTCTAATATTATTGGAAATTTATTACTAATTATATAATAATCTTAAAAAAAAAGAGCCAATGCCCGATCTCTTAATCTTAGCAGGTAATGGCCTGGTTAGTGCTTGGATGGGAGACCGCCTCGGAATACCAGGTGCTGTAAGCTTTTGGATTTTCATTCCTACTTATATAATGTATGGGCGATTTGATTGGCTGATCTTTAAATAGTCTTCTCTTTGCAGTATCCTTCGCTTGCGACCGTAACAACCTGGCTATGCCTGATCTCGTCTGCTCTCGGAAGCTAAGCAGGTTTGGTCCTGTATAATGTACCCGCGATTAGATTGGCTGATCTTTAAATAGCTCTCTCTTTGCAGCAGTCTTCGCTTATGGCCATTCCACCCTGGCTATGCCAGATCATGTCTGAGCTCGGAAACTAAGCAGGTTTCGGCCTGGTTAGTAATTGGATGGCAGACCCCCTGGTAATACCAGTTGCTTTAAGATTTTTGGAAATTTTTCACAAATTATATAATAATCTTGCAAGAAAAAAAGAAAGGAGTCAATGCCCCATATCTGAATCTTAGCAGGTATGGGCCTGGTTAGTAATTGGATGGGAGACACCCTGGTAATACCAGTTGCTTTAAGATTTTTGGAAATTTTTCACAAATTATATAATAATCTTGAAAAAAAAAAAAAAAGTCAATGCCCGATCTCTGAATAATAGCAGGTTTTGCCTGGTTAGTACTTGGATGGAAGACGGCCGGGAAATACCAGTTGCTGTAATATTTTTGGCAATTTTTACTAATTACATAATAATCTTGCAAAAAAAAAAAAAAAAAAAAAAAGAGTAAATGCCCAATCTTTGAACCTTAGGAGGTATGGACCTGTTTAGTGCTTGGATGGGAGACCGCCTCGGAATACCAGTTGCTGTAATATTTTTGGAAATTTGTACTAATTATATAATTATCTTGAAACAAAAAGAGTCAATGCCCAATCTTTGAATCTTAGCAGCTATCGACCTGTTTAGTGTTTGGATGGGAGACCGCCTCGGAAAACCAGGTGCTCTAATATTATTGGAAATTTATTACTAATTATATAATAATCTTTAAAAAAAAAAAAAAAAAAAAAGTCAATGCCCGATCTCTTAATCTTAGCAGGTATTGGCCTGGTTAGTGCTTGGATGGGAGACCGCCTGGGAATACCAGGTGCTTTAAGCTTTAGGGTTTTCTTTCCTACTTATATAATGTACCGGCGATTAGATTGACTGATCTTTAAATAGCTCTCTCTTTGCAGCAGTCTTTGCTTATGGCCATACCACCCTGGCTATGCCAGATCATGTCTGAGCTCGGAAGCTAAGCACGTTTGGGCCTGGTTAGTAATTGGATGGGAGGCCCCCTGGTAATACCAGTTGCTTTAAGATTTTTGTAAATTTTTCACAAATTATATAATAATCTTGAAAAAAAAAAGAGTGAATGCCCATTCTTTGAATCTTAGCAGTCATTGACCTGTGTAGTGTTTGGATGGGAGACCCCCTGGTAATACCAGGTGCTCTAATATTATTGGAAATTTATTACTAATTATATAATAATCTTAAAAAAAAGAGCCAATGCCCGATCTCTTAATCTTAGCAGGTATTGGCCTGGTTAGTGCTTGGATGGGAGACCGCCTCGGAATACCAGGTGCTGTAAGCTTTTGGATTTTCATTCCTACTTATATAATGTATGGGCGATTTGATTGGCTGATCTTTAAATAGTCTTCTCTTTGCAGTATCCTTCGCTTGCGACCGTAACAACCTGGCTATGCCTGATCTCGTCTGCTCTCGGAAGCTAAGCAGGTTTGGTCCTGTATAATGTACCGGCGATTAGATTGGCTGATCTTTAAATAGCTCTCTCTTTGCAGCAGTCTTCGCTTATGGCCATTCCACCCTGGCTATGCCAGATCATGTCTGAGCTCGGAAACTAAGCAGGTTTCGGCCTGGTTAGTAATTGGATGGCAGACCCCCTGGTAATACCAGTTGCTTTAAGATTTTTGGAAATTTTTCACAAATTATATAATAATCTTGCAAGAAAAAAAGAAAGGAGTCAATGCCCCATATCTGAATCTTAGCAGGTATGGGCCTGGTTAGTAATTGGATGGGAGACACCCTGGTAATACCAGTTGCTTTAAGATTTTTGGAAATTTTTCACAAATTATATAATAATCTTGCAAAAAAAAAAAAAAAAAGAGTAAATGCCCAATCTTTGAATCTTAGAAGGTATGGACCTGTTTAGTGCTTGGATGGGAGACCGCCTCGGAATACCAGTTGCTGTAATATTTTTGGAAATTTGTACTAATTATATAATTATCTTGAAACAAAAAGAGTCAATGCCCAATCTTTGAATCTTAGCAGCTATGGACCTGTTTAGTGTTTGGATGGGAGACCGCCTCGGAAAACCAGGTGCTCTAATATTATTGGAAATTCATTACTAATTATATAATAATCTTTAAAAAAAAAAAAAAAAAAAGAGTCAATGCCCGATCTCTTAATCTTAGCAGGTATTGGCCTGGTTAGTGCTTGGATGGGAGACCGCCTGGGAATACCAGGTGCTTTAAGCTTTAGGGTTTTCTTTCCTACTTATATAATGTACCGGCGATTAGATTGGCTGATCTTTAAATAGCTCTCTCTTTGCAGCAGTCTTTGCTTATGGCCATACCACCCTGGCTATGCCAGATCATGTCTGAGCTCGGAAACTAAGCAGGTTTCGGCCTGGTTAGTAATTGGATGGCAGACCCCCTGGTAATACCAGTTGCTTTAAGATTTTTGGAAATTTTTCACAAATTATATAATAATCTTGCAAGAAAAAAAGAAAGGAGTCAATGCCCCATATCTGAATCTTAGCAGGTATGGGCCTGGTTAGTAATTGGATGGGAGACACCCTGGTAATACCAGTTGCTTTAAGATTTTTGGAAATTTTTCACAAATTATATAATAATCTTGAAAAAAAAAAAAAGTCAATGCCCGATCTCTGAATAATAGCAGGTTTTGCCTGGTTAGTACTTGGATGGAAGACGGCCGGGAAATACCAGTTGCTGTAATATTTTTGGCAATTTTTACTAATTACATAATAATCTTGAAAAAAAAAAAAAAAAAAGAGTAAATGCCCAATCTTTGAATCTTAGGAGGTATGGACCTGTTTAGTGCTTGGATGGGAGACCGCCTCGGAATACCAGTTGCTGTAATATTTTTGGAAATTTGTACTAATTATATAATTATCTTGAAACAAAAAGAGTCAATGCCCAATCTTTGAATCTTAGCAGCTATCGACCTGTTTAGTGTTTGGATGGGAGACCGCCTCGGAAAACCAGGTGCTCTAATATTATTGGAAATTTATTATTAATTATATAATAATCTTTAAAAAAAAAAAAAAAAAAAAAAAGAGTCAATGCCCGATCTCTTAATCTTAGCAGGTATTGGCCTGGTTAGTGCTTGGATGGGAGACCGCCTGGGAATACCAGGTGCTTTAAGCTTTAGGGTTTTCGTTCCTACTTATATAATGTACCGGCGATTAGATTGGCTGATCTTTAAATAGCTCTCTCTTTGCAGCAGTCTTCGCTTATGGCCATACCACCCTGGCTATGCCAGATCATGTCTGAGCTCGGAAGCTAAGCAGGTTTGGGCCTGGTTAGTAATTGGATGGGAGACCCCCTGGTAATACCAGTTGCTTTAAGATTTTTGTAAATTTTTCACAAATTATATAATAATCTTGAAAAAAAAAAAAGAGTCAATGCCCATTCTTTGAATCTTAGCAGTCATGGACCTGTTTAGTGTCTGGATGGGAGACCGCCTCGGAATACCAGGTGCTCTAATATTATTGGAAATTTATTACTAATTATATAATAATCTTAAAAAAAAAAAAAAAAAAAAAAGAGTCAATGCCTGATCTCTTAATCTTAGCAGGTATTGGCCTGGTTAGTGCTTGGATGGGAGACCGCCTGGGAATACCAGGTGCTTTAAGCTTTAGGGTTTTCTTTCCTACTTATATAATGTACCGGCGATTAGATTGACTGATCTTTAAATAGCTCTCTCTTTGCTGCAGTCTTCGCTTATGGCCATACCACCCTGGCTATGCCAGATCATGTCTGAGCTCGGAAGCTAAGCAGGTTTGGGCCTGGTTAGTAATTGGATGGGAGACCCCCTGGTAATACCAGTTGCTTTAAGATTTTTGTAAATTTTTCACAAATTATATAATAATCTTGAAAAAAAAAAAGAGTGAATGCCCATTCTTTGAATCTTAGCAGTCATTGACCTGTGTAGTGTTTGGATGGGAGACCCCCTGGTAATACCAGGTACTCTAATATTATTGGAAATTTATTACTAATTATATAATAATCTTAAAAAAAAAGAGCCAATGCCCGATCTCTTAATCTTAGCAGGTAATGGCCTGGTTAGTGCTTGGATGGGAGACCGCCTCGGAATACCAGGTGCTGTAAGCTTTTGGATTTTCATTCCTACTTATATAATGTATGGGCGATTTGATTGGCTGATCTTTAAATAGTCTTCTCTTTGCAGTATCCTTCGCTTGCGACCGTAAAAACCTGGCTATGCCTGATCTCGTCTGCTCTCGGAAGCTAAGCAGGTTTGGTCCTGTATAATGTACCGGCGATTAGATTGGCTGATCTTTAAATAGCTCTCTCTTTGCAGCAGTCTTCGCTTATGGCCATTCCACCCTGGCTATGCCAGATCATGTCTGAGCTCGGAAACTAAGCAGGTTTCGGCCTGGTTAGTAATTGGATGGCAGACCCCCTGGTAATACCAGTTGCTTTAAGATTTTTGGAAATTTTTCACAAATTATATAATAATCTTGCAAGAAAAAAAGAAAGGAGTCAATGCCCCATATCTGAATCTTAGCAGGTATGGGCCTGGTTAGTAATTGGATGGGAGACACCCTGGTAATACCAGTTGCTTTAAGATTTTTGGAAATTTTTCACAAATTATATAATAATCTTGAAAAAAAAAAAAAAGTCAATGCCCGATCTCTGAATAATAGCAGGTTTTGCCTGGTTAGTACTTGGATGGAAGACGGCCGGGAAATACCAGTTGCTGTAATATTTTTGGCAATTTTTACTAATTACATAATAATCTTGCAAAAAAAAAAAAAAAAAAAAAAAGAGTAAATGCCCAATCTTTGAACCTTAGGAGGTATGGACCTGTTTAGTGCTTGGATGGGAGACCGCCTCGGAATACCAGTTGCTGTAATATTTTTGGAAATTTGTACTAATTATATAATTATCTTGAAACAAAAAGAGTCAATGCCCAATCTTTGAATCTTAGCAGCAATCGACCTGTTTAGTGTTTGGATGGGAGACCGCCTCGGAAAACCAGGTGCTCTAATATTATTGGAAATTTATTACTAATTATATAATAATCTTTAAAAAAAAAAAAAAAAAAAAAAAGTCAATGCCCGATCTCTTAATCTTAGCAGGTATTGGCCTGGTTAGTGCTTGGATGGGAGACCGCCTGGGAATACCAGGTGCTTTAAGCTTTAGGGTTTTCTTTCCTACTTATATAATGTACCGGCGATTAGATTGACTGATCTTTAAATAGCTCTCTCTTTGCAGCAGTCTTCGCTTATGGCCATACCACCCTGGCTATGCCAGATCATGTCTGAGCTCGGAAGCTAAGCAGGTTTGGGCCTGGTTAGTAATTGGATGGGAGACCCCCTGGTAATACCAGTTGCTTTAAGATTTTTGTAAATTTTTCACAAATTATATAATAATCTTGAAAAAAAAAAAGAGTCAATGCCCATTCTTTGAATCTTAGCAGTCATGGACCTGTTTAGTGTCTGGATGGGAGACCGCCTCGGAATACCAGGTGCTCTAATATTATTGGAAATTTATTACTAATTATATAATAATCTTAAAAAAAAGAGCCAATGCCCGATCTCTTAATCTTAGCAGGTATTGGCCTGGTTAGTGCTTGGATGGGAGACCGCCTCGGAATACCAGGTGCTGTAAGCTTTTGGATTTTCATTCCTACTTATATAATGTATGGGCGATTTGATTGGCTGATCTTTAAATAGTCTTCTCTTTGCAGTATCCTTCGCTTGCGACCGTAACAACCTGGCTATGCCTGATCTCGTCTGCTCTCGGAAGCTAAGCAGGTTTGGTCCTGTATAATGTACCGGCGATTAGATTGGCTGATCTTTAAATAGCTCTCTCTTTGCAGCAGTCTTCGCTTATGGCCATTCCACCCTGGCTATGCCAGATCATGTCTGAGCTCGGAAACTAAGCAGGTTTCGGCCTGGTTAGTAATTGGATGGCAGACCCCCTGGTAATACCAGTTGCTTTAAGGTTTTTGGAAATTTTTCACAAATTATATAATAATCTTGCAAGAAAAAAAGAAAGGAGTCAATGCCCCATATCTGAATCTTAGCAGGTATGGGCCTGGTTAGTAATTGGATGGGAGACACCCTGGTAATACCAGTTGCTTTAAGATTTTTGGAAATTTTTCACAAATTATATAATAATCTTGCAAAAAAAAAAAAAAAAAAGAGTAAATGCCCAATCTTTGAATCTTAGAAGGTATGGACCTGTTTAGTGCTTGGATGGGAGACCGCCTCGGAATACCAGTTACTGTAATATTTTTGGAAATTTGTTCTAATTATATAATTATCTTGAAACAAAAAGAGTCAATGCCCAATCTTTGAATCTTAGCAGCTATGGACCTGTTTAGTGTTTGGATGGGAGACCGCCTCGGAAAACCAGGTGCTCTAATATTATTGGAAATTCATTACTAATTATATAATAATCTTTAAAAAAAAAAAAAAAAAAAAAAAGAGTCAATGCCTGATCTCTTAATCTTAGCAGGTATTGGCCTGGTTAGTGCTTGGATGGGAGACCGCCTGGGAATACCAGGTGCTTTAAGCTTTAGGGTTTTCTTTCCTACTTATATAATGTACCGGCGATTAGATTGACTGATCTTTAAATAGCTCTCTCTTTGCAGCAGTCTTCGCTTATGGCCATACCACCCTGGCTATGCCAGATCATGTCTGAGCTCGGAAGCTAAGCAGGTTTGGGCCTGGTTAGTAATTGGATGGGAGACCCCCTGGTAATACCAGTTGCTTTAAGATTTTTGTAAATTATTCATAAATTATATAATAATCTTGAAAAAAAAAAGAGTGAATGCCCATTCTTTGAATCTTAGCAGTCATTGACCTGTGTAGTGTTTGGATGGGAGACCCCCTGGTAATACCAGGTACTCTAATATTATTGGAAATTTATTACTAATTATATAATAATCTTAAAAAAAAAGAGCCAATGCCCGATCTCTTAATCTTAGCAGGTAATGGCCTGGTTAGTGCTTGGATGGGAGACCGCCTCGGAATACCAGGTGCTGTAAGCTTTTGGATTTTCATTCCTACTTATATAATGTATGGGCGATTTGATTGGCTGATCTTTAAATAGTCTTCTCTTTGCAGTATCCTTCGCTTGCGACCGTAACAACCTGGCTATGCCTGATCTCGTCTGCTCTCGGAAGCTAAGCAGGTTTGGTCCTGTATAATGTACCGGCGATTAGATTGGCTGATCTTTAAATAGCTCTCTCTTTGCAGCAGTCTTCGCTTATGGCCATTCCACCCTGGCTATGCCAGATCATGTCTGAGCTCGGAAACTAAGCAGGTTTCGGCCTGGTTAGTAATTGGATGGCAGACCCCCTGGTAATACCAGTTGCTTTAAGATTTTTGGAAATTTTTCACAAATTATATAATAATCTTGCAAGAAAAAAAGAAAGGAGTCAATGCCCCATATCTGAATCTTAGCAGGTATGGGCCTGGTTAGTAATTGGATGGGAGACACCCTGGTAATACCAGTTGCTTTAAGATTTTTGGAAATTTTTCACAAATTATATAATAATCTTGAAAAAAAAAAAAAAAGTCAATGCCCGATCTCTGAATAATAGCAGGTTTTGCCTGGTTAGTACTTGGATGGAAGACGGCCGGGAAATACCAGTTGCTGTAATATTTTTGGCAATTTTTACTAATTACATAATAATCTTGCAAAAAAAAAAAAAAAAAAAAAAGAGTAAATGCCCAATCTTTGAACCTTAGGAGGTATGGACCTGTTTAGTGCTTGGATGGGAGACCGCCTCGGAATACCAGTTGCTGTAATATTTTTGGAAATTTGTACTAATTATATAATTATCTTGAAACAAAAAGAGTCAATGCCCAATCTTTGAATCTTAGCAGCTATCGACCTGTTTAGTGTTTGGATGGGAGACCGCCTCGGAAAACCAGGTGCTCTAATATTATTGGAAATTTATTACTAATTATATAATAATCTTTAAAAAAAAAAAAAAAAAAAAAGTCAATGCCCGATCTCTTAATCTTAGCAGGTATTGGCCTGGTTAGTGCTTGGATGGGAGACCGCCTGGGAATACCAGGTGCTTTAAGCTTTAGGGTTTTCGTTCCTACTTATATAATGTACCGGCGATTAGATTGGCTGATCTTTAAATAGCTCTCTCTTTGCAGCAGTCTTCGCTTATGGCCATACCACCCTGGCTATGCCAGATCATGTCTGAGCTCGGAAGCTAAGCAGGTTTGGGCCTGGTTAGTAATTGGATGGGAGACCCCCTGGTAATACCAGTTGCTTTAAGATTTTTGTAAATTTTTCACAAATTATATAATAATCTTGAAAAAAAAAAAAGAGTCAATGCCCATTCTTTGAATCTTAGCAGTCATGGACCTGTTTAGTGTCTGGATGGGAGACCGCCTCGGAATACCAGGTGCTCTAATATTATTGGAAATTTATTACTAATTATATAATAATCTTAAAAAAAAAAAAAAAAAAAAAAGAGTCAATGCCTGATCTCTTAATCTTAGCAGGTATTGGCCTGGTTAGTGCTTGGATGGGAGACCGCCTGGGAATACCAGGTGCTTTAAGCTTTAGGGTTTTCTTTCCTACTTATATAATGTACCGGCGATTAGATTGACTGATCTTTAAATAGCTCTCTCTTTGCTGCAGTCTTCGCTTATGGCCATACCACCCTGGCTATGCCAGATCATGTCTGAGCTCGGAAGCTAAGCAGGTTTGGGCCTGGTTAGTAATTGGATGGGAGACCCCCTGGTAATACCAGTTGCTTTAAGATTTTTGTAAATTTTTCACAAATTATATAATAATCTTGAAAAAAAAAAAGAGTGAATGCCCATTCTTTGAATCTTAGCAGTCATTGACCTGTGTAGTGTTTGGATGGGAGACCCCCTGGTAATACCAGGTACTCTAATATTATTGGAAATTTATTACTAATTATATAATAATCTTAAAAAAAAAGAGCCAATGCCCGATCTCTTAATCTTAGCAGGTAATGGCCTGGTTAGTGCTTGGATGGGAGACCGCCTCGGAATACCAGGTGCTGTAAGCTTTTGGATTTTCATTCCTACTTATATAATGTATGGGCGATTTGATTGGCTGATCTTTAAATAGTCTTCTCTTTGCAGTATCCTTCGCTTGCGACCGTAAAAACCTGGCTATGCCTGATCTCGTCTGCTCTCGGAAGCTAAGCAGGTTTGGTCCTGTATAATGTACCGGCGATTAGATTGGCTGATCTTTAAATAGCTCTCTCTTTGCAGCAGTCTTCGCTTATGGCCATTCCACCCTGGCTATGCCAGATCATGTCTGAGCTCGGAAACTAAGCAGGTTTCGGCCTGGTTAGTAATTGGATGGCAGACCCCCTGGTAATACCAGTTGCTTTAAGATTTTTGGAAATTTTTCACAAATTATATAATAATCTTGCAAGAAAAAAAGAAAGGAGTCAATGCCCCATATCTGAATCTTAGCAGGTATGGGCCTGGTTAGTAATTGGATGGGAGACACCCTGGTAATACCAGTTGCTTTAAGATTTTTGGAAATTTTTCACAAATTATATAATAATCTTGAAAAAAAAAAAAAAGTCAATGCCCGATCTCTGAATAATAGCAGGTTTTGCCTGGTTAGTACTTGGATGGAAGACGGCCGGGAAATACCAGTTGCTGTAATATTTTTGGCAATTTTTACTAATTACATAATAATCTTGCAAAAAAAAAAAAAAAAAAAAAAAGAGTAAATGCCCAATCTTTGAACCTTAGGAGGTATGGACCTGTTTAGTGCTTGGATGGGAGACCGCCTCGGAATACCAGTTGCTGTAATATTTTTGGAAATTTGTACTAATTATATAATTATCTTGAAACAAAAAGAGTCAATGCCCAATCTTTGAATCTTAGCAGCAATCGACCTGTTTAGTGTTTGGATGGGAGACCGCCTCGGAAAACCAGGTGCTCTAATATTATTGGAAATTTATTACTAATTATATAATAATCTTTAAAAAAAAAAAAAAAAAAAAAAAGTCAATGCCCGATCTCTTAATCTTAGCAGGTATTGGCCTGGTTAGTGCTTGGATGGGAGACCGCCTGGGAATACCAGGTGCTTTAAGCTTTAGGGTTTTCTTTCCTACTTATATAATGTACCGGCGATTAGATTGACTGATCTTTAAATAGCTCTCTCTTTGCAGCAGTCTTCGCTTATGGCCATACCACCCTGGCTATGCCAGATCATGTCTGAGCTCGGAAGCTAAGCAGGTTTGGGCCTGGTTAGTAATTGGATGGGAGACCCCCTGGTAATACCAGTTGCTTTAAGATTTTTGTAAATTTTTCACAAATTATATAATAATCTTGAAAAAAAAAAAGAGTCAATGCCCATTCTTTGAATCTTAGCAGTCATGGACCTGTTTAGTGTCTGGATGGGAGACCGCCTCGGAATACCAGGTGCTCTAATATTATTGGAAATTTATTACTAATTATATAATAATCTTAAAAAAAAGAGCCAATGCCCGATCTCTTAATCTTAGCAGGTATTGGCCTGGTTAGTGCTTGGATGGGAGACCGCCTCGGAATACCAGGTGCTGTAAGCTTTTGGATTTTCATTCCTACTTATATAATGTATGGGCGATTTGATTGGCTGATCTTTAAATAGTCTTCTCTTTGCAGTATCCTTCGCTTGCGACCGTAACAACCTGGCTATGCCTGATCTCGTCTGCTCTCGGAAGCTAAGCAGGTTTGGTCCTGTATAATGTACCGGCGATTAGATTGGCTGATCTTTAAATAGCTCTCTCTTTGCAGCAGTCTTCGCTTATGGCCATTCCACCCTGGCTATGCCAGATCATGTCTGAGCTCGGAAACTAAGCAGGTTTCGGCCTGGTTAGTAATTGGATGGCAGACCCCCTGGTAATACCAGTTGCTTTAAGGTTTTTGGAAATTTTTCACAAATTATATAATAATCTTGCAAGAAAAAAAGAAAGGAGTCAATGCCCCATATCTGAATCTTAGCAGGTATGGGCCTGGTTAGTAATTGGATGGGAGACACCCTGGTAATACCAGTTGCTTTAAGATTTTTGGAAATTTTTCACAAATTATATAATAATCTTGCAAAAAAAAAAAAAAAAAGAGTAA
Organism: Carassius gibelio; assembly: GCF_023724105.1. Classification (NCBI taxonomy): domain Eukaryota; kingdom Metazoa; phylum Chordata; class Actinopteri; order Cypriniformes; family Cyprinidae; genus Carassius; species Carassius gibelio. The sequence goes on from NC_068373.1 coordinate 4,266,439, forward strand.
ATGCCCAATCTTTGAATCTTAGAAGGTATGGACCTGTTTAGTGCTTGGATGGGAGACCGCCTCGGAATACCAGTTACTGTAATATTTTTGGAAATTTGTTCTAATTATATAATTATCTTGAAACAAAAAGAGTCAATGCCCAATCTTTGAATCTTAGCAGCTATGGACCTGTTTAGTGTTTGGATGGGAGACCGCCTCGGAAAACCAGGTGCTCTAATATTATTGGAAATTCATTACTAATTATATAATAATCTTTAAAAAAAAAAAAAAAAAAAAAAAGAGTCAATGCCTGATCTCTTAATCTTAGCAGGTATTGGCCTGGTTAGTGCTTGGATGGGAGACCGCCTGGGAATACCAGGTGCTTTAAGCTTTAGGGTTTTCTTTCCTACTTATATAATGTACCGGCGATTAGATTGACTGATCTTTAAATAGCTCTCTCTTTGCAGCAGTCTTCGCTTATGGCCATACCACCCTGGCTATGCCAGATCATGTCTGAGCTCGGAAGCTAAGCAGGTTTGGGCCTGGTTAGTAATTGGATGGGAGACCCCCTGGTAATACCAGTTGCTTTAAGATTTTTGTAAATTATTCATAAATTATATAATAATCTTGAAAAAAAAAAGAGTGAATGCCCATTCTTTGAATCTTAGCAGTCATTGACCTGTGTAGTGTTTGGATGGGAGACCCCCTGGTAATACCAGGTACTCTAATATTATTGGAAATTTATTACTAATTATATAATAATCTTAAAAAAAAAGAGCCAATGCCCGATCTCTTAATCTTAGCAGGTAATGGCCTGGTTAGTGCTTGGATGGGAGACCGCCTCGGAATACCAGGTGCTGTAAGCTTTTGGATTTTCATTCCTACTTATATAATGTATGGGCGATTTGATTGGCTGATCTTTAAATAGTCTTCTCTTTGCAGTATCCTTCGCTTGCGACCGTAACAACCTGGCTATGCCTGATCTCGTCTGCTCTCGGAAGCTAAGCAGGTTTGGTCCTGTATAATGTACCGGCGATTAGATTGGCTGATCTTTAAATAGCTCTCTCTTTGCAGCAGTCTTCGCTTATGGCCATTCCACCCTGGCTATGCCAGATCATGTCTGAGCTCGGAAACTAAGCAGGTTTCGGCCTGGTTAGTAATTGGATGGCAGACCCCCTGGTAATACCAGTTGCTTTAAGATTTTTGGAAATTTTTCACAAATTATATAATAATCTTGCAAGAAAAAAAGAAAGGAGTCAATGCCCCATATCTGAATCTTAGCAGGTATGGGCCTGGTTAGTAATTGGATGGGAGACACCCTGGTAATACCAGTTGCTTTAAGATTTTTGGAAATTTTTCACAAATTATATAATAATCTTGAAAAAAAAAAAAAAAGTCAATGCCCGATCTCTGAATAATAGCAGGTTTTGCCTGGTTAGTACTTGGATGGAAGACGGCCGGGAAATACCAGTTGCTGTAATATTTTTGGCAATTTTTACTAATTACATAATAATCTTGCAAAAAAAAAAAAAAAAAAAAAAGAGTAAATGCCCAATCTTTGAACCTTAGGAGGTATGGACCTGTTTAGTGCTTGGATGGGAGACCGCCTCGGAATACCAGTTGCTGTAATATTTTTGGAAATTTGTACTAATTATATAATTATCTTGAAACAAAAAGAGTCAATGCCCAATCTTTGAATCTTAGCAGCTATCGACCTGTTTAGTGTTTGGATGGGAGACCGCCTCGGAAAACCAGGTGCTCTAATATTATTGGAAATTTATTACTAATTATATAATAATCTTTAAAAAAAAAAAAAAAAAAAAAGTCAATGCCCGATCTCTTAATCTTAGCAGGTATTGGCCTGGTTAGTGCTTGGATGGGAGACCGCCTGGGAATACCAGGTGCTTTAAGCTTTAGGGTTTTCTTTCCTACTTATATAATGTACCGGCGATTAGATTGACTGATCTTTAAATAGCTCTCTCTTTGCAGCAGTCTTTGCTTATGGCCATACCACCCTGGCTATGCCAGATCATGTCTGAGCTCGGAAGCTAAGCACGTTTGGGCCTGGTTAGTAATTGGATGGGAGGCCCCCTGGTAATACCAGTTGCTTTAAGATTTTTGTAAATTTTTCACAAATTATATAATAATCTTGAAAAAAAAAAGAGTGAATGCCCATTCTTTGAATCTTAGCAGTCATTGACCTGTGTAGTGTTTGGATGGGAGACCCCCTGGTAATACCAGGTGCTCTAATATTATTGGAAATTTATTACTAATTATATAATAATCTTAAAAAAAAGAGCCAATGCCCGATCTCTTAATCTTAGCAGGTATTGGCCTGGTTAGTGCTTGGATGGGAGACCGCCTCGGAATACCAGGTGCTGTAAGCTTTTGGATTTTCATTCCTACTTATATAATGTATGGGCGATTTGATTGGCTGATCTTTAAATAGTCTTCTCTTTGCAGTATCCTTCGCTTGCGACCGTAACAACCTGGCTATGCCTGATCTCGTCTGCTCTCGGAAGCTAAGCAGGTTTGGTCCTGTATAATGTACCGGCGATTAGATTGGCTGATCTTTAAATAGCTCTCTCTTTGCAGCAGTCTTCGCTTATGGCCATTCCACCCTGGCTATGCCAGATCATGTCTGAGCTCGGAAACTAAGCAGGTTTCGGCCTGGTTAGTAATTGGATGGCAGACCCCCTGGTAATACCAGTTGCTTTAAGATTTTTGGAAATTTTTCACAAATTATATAATAATCTTGCAAGAAAAAAAGAAAGGAGTCAATGCCCCATATCTGAATCTTAGCAGGTATGGGCCTGGTTAGTAATTGGATGGGAGACACCCTGGTAATACCAGTTGCTTTAAGATTTTTGGAAATTTTTCACAAATTATATAATAATCTTGCAAAAAAAAAAAAAAAAAGAGTAAATGCCCAATCTTTGAATCTTAGAAGGTATGGACCTGTTTAGTGCTTGGATGGGAGACCGCCTCGGAATACCAGTTGCTGTAATATTTTTGGAAATTTGTACTAATTATATAATTATCTTGAAACAAAAAGAGTCAATGCCCAATCTTTGAATCTTAGCAGCTATGGACCTGTTTAGTGTTTGGATGGGAGACCGCCTCGGAAAACCAGGTGCTCTAATATTATTGGAAATTCATTACTAATTATATAATAATCTTTAAAAAAAAAAAAAAAAAAAAAAAAAAAGAGTCAATGCCCGATCTCTTAATCTTAGCAGGTATTGGCCTGGTTAGTGCTTGGATGGGAGACCGCCTGGGAATACCAGGTGCTTTAAGCTTTAGGGTTTTCTTTCCTACTTATATAATGTACCGGCGATTAGATTGGCTGATCTTTAAATAGCTCTCTCTTTGCAGCAGTCTTTGCTTATGGCCATACCACCCTGGCTATGCCAGATCATGTCTGAGCTCGGAAACTAAGCAGGTTTCGGCCTGGTTAGTAATTGGATGGCAGACCCCCTGGTAATACCAGTTGCTTTAAGATTTTTGGAAATTTTTCACAAATTATATAATAATCTTGCAAGAAAAAAAGAAAGGAGTCAATGCCCCATATCTGAATCTTAGCAGGTATGGGCCTGGTTAGTAATTGGATGGGAGACACCCTGGTAATACCAGTTGCTTTAAGATTTTTGGAAATTTTTCACAAATTATATAATAATCTTGAAAAAAAAAAAAAGTCAATGCCCGATCTCTGAATAATAGCAGGTTTTGCCTGGTTAGTACTTGGATGGAAGACGGCCGGGAAATACCAGTTGCTGTAATATTTTTGGCAATTTTTACTAATTACATAATAATCTTGAAAAAAAAAAAAAAAAAAGAGTAAATGCCCAATCTTTGAATCTTAGGAGGTATGGACCTGTTTAGTGCTTGGATGGGAGACCGCCTCGGAATACCAGTTGCTGTAATATTTTTGGAAATTTGTACTAATTATATAATTATCTTGAAACAAAAAGAGTCAATGCCCAATCTTTGAATCTTAGCAGCTATCGACCTGTTTAGTGTTTGGATGGGAGACCGCCTCGGAAAACCAGGTGCTCTAATATTATTGGAAATTTATTATTAATTATATAATAATCTTTAAAAAAAAAAAAAAAAAAAAAAAGAGTCAATGCCCGATCTCTTAATCTTAGCAGGTATTGGCCTGGTTAGTGCTTGGATGGGAGACCGCCTGGGAATACCAGGTGCTTTAAGCTTTAGGGTTTTCGTTCCTACTTATATAATGTACCGGCGATTAGATTGGCTGATCTTTAAATAGCTCTCTCTTTGCAGCAGTCTTCGCTTATGGCCATACCACCCTGGCTATGCCAGATCATGTCTGAGCTCGGAAGCTAAGCAGGTTTGGGCCTGGTTAGTAATTGGATGGGAGACCCCCTGGTAATACCAGATGCTTTAAGATTTTTGTAAATTTTTCACAAATTATATAATAATCTTGAAAAAAAAAAAAGAGTCAATGCCCATTCTTTGAATCTTAGCAGTCATGGACCTGTTTAGTGTCTGGATGGGAGACCGCCTCGGAATACCAGGTGCTCTAATATTATTGGAAATGTATTACTAATTATATAATAATCTTAAAAAAAAAAAAAAAAAAAAAAGAGTCAATGCCTGATCTCTTAATCTTAGCAGGTATTGGCCTGGTTAGTGCTTGGATGGGAGACCGCCTGGGAATACCAGGTGCTTTAAGCTTTAGGGTTTTCTTTCCTACTTATATAATGTACCGGCGATTAGATTGACTGATCTTTAAATAGCTCTCTCTTTGCTGCAGTCTTCGCTTATGGCCATACCACCCTGGCTATGCCAGATCATGTCTGAGCTCGGAAGCTAAGCAGGTTTGGGCCTGGTTAGTAATTGGATGGGAGACCCCCTGGTAATACCAGTTGCTTTAAGATTTTTGTAAATTTTTCACAAATTATATAATAATCTTGAAAAAAAAAAAGAGTGAATGCCCATTCTTTGAATCTTAGCAGTCATTGACCTGTGTAGTGTTTGGATGGGAGACCCCCTGGTAATACCAGGTACTCTAATATTATTGGAAATTTATTACTAATTATATAATAATCTTAAAAAAAAAGAGCCAATGCCCGATCTCTTAATCTTAGCAGGTAATGGCCTGGTTAGTGCTTGGATGGGAGACCGCCTCGGAATACCAGGTGCTGTAAGCTTTTGGATTTTCATTCCTACTTATATAATGTATGGGCGATTTGATTGGCTGATCTTTAAATAGTCTTCTCTTTGCAGTATCCTTCGCTTGCGACCGTAAAAACCTGGCTATGCCTGATCTCGTCTGCTCTCGGAAGCTAAGCAGGTTTGGTCCTGTATAATGTACCGGCGATTAGATTGGCTGATCTTTAAATAGCTCTCTCTTTGCAGCAGTCTTCGCTTATGGCCATTCCACCCTGGCTATGCCAGATCATGTCTGAGCTCGGAAACTAAGCAGGTTTCGGCCTGGTTAGTAATTGGATGGCAGACCCCCTGGTAATACCAGTTGCTTTAAGATTTTTGGAAATTTTTCACAAATTATATAATAATCTTGCAAGAAAAAAAGAAAGGAGTCAATGCCCCATATCTGAATCTTAGCAGGTATGGGCCTGGTTAGTAATTGGATGGGAGACACCCTGGTAATACCAGTTGCTTTAAGATTTTTGGAAATTTTTCACAAATTATATAATAATCTTGAAAAAAAAAAAAAAGTCAATGCCCGATCTCTGAATAATAGCAGGTTTTGCCTGGTTAGTACTTGGATGGAAGACGGCCGGGAAATACCAGTTGCTGTAATATTTTTGGCAATTTTTACTAATTACATAATAATCTTGCAAAAAAAAAAAAAAAAAAAAAAAGAGTAAATGCCCAATCTTTGAACCTTAGGAGGTATGGACCTGTTTAGTGCTTGGATGGGAGACCGCCTCGGAATACCAGTTGCTGTAATATTTTTGGAAATTTGTACTAATTATATAATTATCTTGAAACAAAAAGAGTCAATGCCCAATCTTTGAATCTTAGCAGCAATCGACCTGTTTAGTGTTTGGATGGGAGACCGCCTCGGAAAACCAGGTGCTCTAATATTATTGGAAATTTATTACTAATTATATAATAATCTTTAAAAAAAAAAAAAAAAAAAAAAAGTCAATGCCCGATCTCTTAATCTTAGCAGGTATTGGCCTGGTTAGTGCTTGGATGGGAGACCGCCTGGGAATACCAGGTGCTTTAAGCTTTAGGGTTTTCTTTCCTACTTATATAATGTACCGGCGATTAGATTGACTGATCTTTAAATAGCTCTCTCTTTGCAGCAGTCTTCGCTTATGGCCATACCACCCTGGCTATGCCAGATCATGTCTGAGCTCGGAAGCTAAGCAGGTTTGGGCCTGGTTAGTAATTGGATGGGAGACCCCCTGGTAATACCAGTTGCTTTAAGATTTTTGTAAATTTTTCACAAATTATATAATAATCTTGAAAAAAAAAAAGAGTCAATGCCCATTCTTTGAATCTTAGCAGTCATGGACCTGTTTAGTGTCTGGATGGGAGACCGCCTCGGAATACCAGGTGCTCTAATATTATTGGAAATTTATTACTAATTATATAATAATCTTAAAAAAAAAAAAAAAAAAAAAAAAGAGTCAATGCCCGATCTCTTAATCTTAGCAGGTATTGGCCTGGTTAGTGCTTGGATGGGAGACCGCCTGGGAATACCAGGTGCTTTAAGCTTTAGGGTTTTCTTTCCTACTTATATAATGTACCGGCGATTAGATTGACTGATCTTTAAATAGCTCTCTCTTTGCAGCAGTCTTCGCTTATGGCCATACCACCCTGGCTATGCCAGATCATGTCTGAGCTCGGAAGCTAAGCACGTTTGGGCCTGGTTAGTAATTGGATGGGAGACCCCCTGGTAATACCAGTTGCTTTAAGATTTTTGTAAATTTTTCACAAATTATATAATAATCTTGAAAAAAAAAAGAGTGAATGCCCATTCTTTGAATCTTAGCAGTCATTGACCTGTGTAGTGTTTGGATGGGAGACCCCCTGGTAATACCAGGTGCTCTAATATTATTGGAAATTTATTACTAATTATATAATAATCTTAAAAAAAAGAGCCAATGCCCGATCTCTTAATCTTAGCAGGTATTGGCCTGGTTAGTGCTTGGATGGGAGACCGCCTCGGAATACCAGGTGCTGTAAGCTTTTGGATTTTCATTCCTACTTATATAATGTATGGGCGATTTGATTGGCTGATCTTTAAATAGTCTTCTCTTTGCAGTATCCTTCGCTTGCGACCGTAACAACCTGGCTATGCCTGATCTCGTCTGCTCTCGGAAGCTAAGCAGGTTTGGTCCTGTATAATGTACCGGCGATTAGATTGGCAGATCTTTAAATAGCTCTCTCTTTGCAGCAGTCTTCGCTTATGGCCATTCCACCCTGGCTATGCCAGATCATGTCTGAGCTCGGAAACTAAGCAGGTTTCGGCCTGGTTAGTAATTGGATGGCAGACCCCCTGGTAATACCAGTTGCTTTAAGGTTTTTGGAAATTTTTCACAAATTATATAATAATCTTGCAAGAAAAAAAGAAAGGAGTCAATGCCCCATATCTGAATCTTAGCAGGTATGGGCCTGGTTAGTAATTGGATGGGAGACACCCTGGTAATACCAGTTGCTTTAAGATTTTTGGAAATTTTTCACAAATTATATAATAATCTTGAAAAAAAAAAAAAAGTCAATGCCCGATCTCTGAATAATAGCAGGTTTTGCCTGGTTAGTACTTGGATGGAAGACGGCCGGGAAATACCAGTTGCTGTAATATTTTTGGCAATTTTTACTAATTACATAATAATCTTGCAAAAAAAAAAAAAAAAAAAAAAAGAGTAAATGCCCAATCTTTGAACCTTAGGAGGTATGGACCTGTTTAGTGCTTGGATGGGAGACCGCCTCGGAATACCAGTTGCTGTAATATTTTTGGAAATTTGTACTAATTATATAATTATCTTGAAACAAAAAGAGTCAATGCCCAATCTTTGAATCTTAGCAGCAATCGACCTGTTTAGTGTTTGGATGGGAGACCGCCTCGGAAAACCAGGTGCTCTAATATTATTGGAAATTTATTACTAATTATATAATAATCTTTAAAAAAAAAAAAAAAAAAAAAAAGTCAATGCCCGATCTCTTAATCTTAGCAGGTATTGGCCTGGTTAGTGCTTGGATGGGAGACCGCCTGGGAATACCAGGTGCTTTAAGCTTTAGGGTTTTCTTTCCTACTTATATAATGTACCGGCGATTAGATTGGCTGATCTTTAAATAGCTCTCTCTTTGCAGCAGTCTTTGCATATGGCCATACCACCCTGGCTATGCCAGATCATGTCTGAGCTCGGAAGCTAAGCAGGTTTGGGCCTGGTTAGTAATTGGATGGGAGACCCCCTGGTAATACCAGTTGCTCTAAGATTTTTGTAAATTTTTCACAAATTATATAATAATCTTGAAAAAAAAAAGTCAATGCCCATTCTTTGAATCTTAGCAGTCATGGACCTGTTTAGTGTCTGGATGGGAGACCGCCTCGGAATACCAGGTGCTCTAATATTATTGGAAATTTATTACTAATTATATAATAATCTTAAAAAAAAGAGCCAATGCCCGATCTCTTAATCTTAGCAGGTATTGGCCTGGTTAGTGCTTGGATGGGAGACCGCCTCGGAATACCAGGTGCTGTAAGCTTTTGGATTTTCATTCCTACTTATATAATGTATGGGCGATTTGATTGGCTGATCTTTAAATAGTCTTCTCTTTGCAGTATCCTTCGCTTGCGACCGTAACAACCTGGCTATGCCTGATCTCGTCTGCTCTCGGAAGCTAAGCAGGTTTGGTCCTGTATAATGTACCGGCGATTAGATTGGCAGATCTTTAAATAGCTCTCTCTTTGCAGCAGTCTTCGCTTATGGCCATTCCACCCTGGCTATGCCAGATCATGTCTGAGCTCGGAAACTAAGCAGGTTTCGGCCTGGTTAGTAATTGGATGGCAGACCCCCTGGTAATACCAGTTGCTTTAAGGTTTTTGGAAATTTTTCACAAATTATATAATAATCTTGCAAGAAAAAAAGAAAGGAGTCAATGCCCCATATCTGAATCTTAGCAGGTATGGGCCTGGTTAGTAATTGGATGGGAGACACCCTGGTAATACCAGTTGCTTTAAGATTTTTGGAAATTTTTCACAAATTATATAATAATCTTGAAAAAAAAAAAAAAGTCAATGCCCGATCTCTGAATAATAGCAGGTTTTGCCTGGTTAGTACTTGGATGGAAGACGGCCGGGAAATACCAGTTGCTGTAATATTTTTGGCAATTTTTACTAATTACATAATAATCTTGCAAAAAAAAAAAAAAAAAAAAAAAGAGTAAATGCCCAATCTTTGAACCTTAGGAGGTATGGACCTGTTTAGTGCTTGGATGGGAGACCGCCTCGGAATACCAGTTGCTGTAATATTTTTGGAAATTTGTACTAATTATATAATTATCTTGAAACAAAAAGAGTCAATGCCCAATCTTTGAATCTTAGCAGCAATCGACCTGTTTAGTGTTTGGATGGGAGACCGCCTCGGAAAACCAGGTGCTCTAATATTATTGGAAATTTATTACTAATTATATAATAATCTTTAAAAAAAAAAAAAAAAAAAAAAAGTCAATGCCCGATCTCTTAATCTTAGCAGGTATTGGCCTGGTTAGTGCTTGGATGGGAGACCGCCTGGGAATACCAGGTGCTTTAAGCTTTAGGGTTTTCTTTCCTACTTATATAATGTACCGGCGATTAGATTGGCTGATCTTTAAATAGCTCTCTCTTTGCAGCAGTCTTTGCATATGGCCATACCACCCTGGCTATGCCAGATCATGTCTGAGCTCGGAAGCTAAGCAGGTTTGGGCCTGGTTAGTAATTGGATGGGAGACCCCCTGGTAATACCAGTTGCTCTAAGATTTTTGTAAATTTTTCACAAATTATATAATAATCTTGAAAAAAAAAAGTCAATGCCCATTCTTTGAATCTTAGCAGTCATGGACCTGTTTAGTGTCTGGATGGGAGACCGCCTCGGAATACCAGGTGCTCTAATATTATTGGAAATTTATTACTAATTATATAATAATCTTAAAAAAAAAAAAAAAAAAAAAAGAGTCAATGCCTGATCTCTTAATCTTAGCAGGTATTGGCCTGGTTAGTGCTTGGATGGGAGACCGCCTGGGAATACCAGGTGCTTTAAGCTTTAGGGTTTTCTTTCCTACTTATATAATGTACCGGCGATTAGATTGACTGATCTTTAAATAGCTCTCTCTTTGCAGCAGTCTTCGCTTATGGCCATACCACCCTGGCTATGCCAGATCATGTCTGAGCTCGGAAGCTAAGCAGGTTTGGGCCTGGTTAGTAATTGGATGGGAGACCCCCTGGTAATACCAGTTGCTTTAAGATTTTTGTAAATTTTTCACAAATTATATAATAATCTTGAAAAAAAAAAAGAGTGAATGCCCATTCTTTGAATCTTAGCAGTCATTGACCTGTGTAGTGTTTGGATGGGAGACCCCCTGGTAATACCAGGTACTCTAATATTATTGGAAATTTATTACTAATTATATAATAATCTTAAAAAAAAAGAGCCAATGCCCGATCTCTTAATCTTAGCAGGTAATGGCCTGGTTAGTGCTTGGATGGGAGACCGCCTCGGAATACCAGGTGCTGTAAGCTTTTGGATTTTCATTCCTACTTATATAATGTATGGGCGATTTGATTGGCTGATCTTTAAATAGTCTTCTCTTTGCAGTATCCTTCGCTTGCGACCGTAACAACCTGGCTATGCCTGATCTCGTCTGCTCTCGGAAGCTAAGCAGGTTTGGTCCTGTATAATGTACCGGCGATTAGATTGGCTGATCTTTAAATAGCTCTCTCTTTGCAGCAGTCTTCGCTTATGGCCATTCCACCCTGGCTATGCCAGATCATGTCTGAGCTCGGAAACTAAGCAGGTTTCGGCCTGGTTAGTAATTGGATGGCAGACCCCCTGGTAATACCAGTTGCTTTAAGGTTTTTGGAAATTTTTCACAAATTATATAATAATCTTGCAAGAAAAAAAGAAAGGAGTCAATGCCCCATATCTGAATCTTAGCAGGTATGGGCCTGGTTAGTAATTGGATGGGAGACACCCTGGTAATACCAGTTGCTTTAAGATTTTTGGAAATTTTTCACAAATTATATAATAATCTTGCAAAAAAAAAAAAAAAAAAAGAGTAAATGCCCAATCTTTGAATCTTAGAAGGTATGGACCTGTTTAGTGCTTGGATGGGAGACCGCCTCGGAATACCAGTTGCTGTAATATTTTTGGAAATTTGTTCTAATTATATAATTATCTTGAAACAAAAAGAGTCAATGCCCAATCTTTGAATCTTAGCAGCTATGGACCTGTTTAGTGTTTGGATGGGAGACCGCCTCGGAAAACCAGGTGCTCTAATATTATTGGAAATTCATTACTAATTATATAATAATCTTTAAAAAAAAAAAAAAAAAAAAAAAAAAAAGAGTCAATGCCCGATCTCTTAATCTTAGCAGGTATTGGCCTGGTTAGTGCTTGGATGGGAGACCGCCTGGGAATACCAGGTGCTTTAAGCTTTAGGGTTTTCTTTCCTACTTATATAATGTACCGGCGATTAGATTGGCTGATCTTTAAATAGCTCTCTCTTTGCAGCAGTCTTTGCATATGGCCATACCACCCTGGCTATGCCAGATCATGTCTGAGCTCGGAAGCTAAGCAGGTTTGGGCCTGGTTAGTAATTGGATGGGAGACCCCCTGGTAATACCAGTTGCTCTAAGATTTTTGTAAATTTTTCACAAATTATATAATAATCTTGAAAAAAAAAAGTCAATGCCCATTCTTTGAATCTTAGCAGTCATGGACCTGTTTAGTGTCTGGATGGGAGACCGCCTCGGAATACCAGGTGCTCTAATATTATTGGAAATTTATTACTAATTATATAATAATCTTAAAAAAAAAAAAAAAAAAAAAAAGAGTCAATGCCCGATCTCTTAATCTTAGCAGGTATTGGCCTGGTTAGTGCTTGGATGGGAGACCGCCTGGGAATAACAGGTGCTTTAAGCTTTAGGGTTTTCTTTCCTACTTATATAATGTACCAGCGATTAGATTGACTGATCTTTAAATAGCTCTCTCTTTGCAGCAGTCTTCGCTTATGGCCATACCACCCTGGCTATGCCAGATCATGTCTGAGCTCGGAAGCTAAGCAGGTTTGGGCCTGGTTAGTAATTGGATGGGAGACCCCCTGGTAATACCAGTTGCTTTAAGATTTTTGGAATTTTTTCACAAATTATATAATAATCTTGCAAGAAAAAAAGAAAGGAGTCAATGCCCCATATCTGAATCTTAGCAGGTATGGGCCTGGTTAGTAATTGGATGGGAGACACCCTGGTAATACCAGTTGCTTTAAGATTTTTGGAAATTTTTCACAAATTATATAATAATCTTGCAAAAAAAAAAAAAAAAAGAGTAAATGCCCAATCTTTGAATCTTAGAAGGTATGGACCTGTTTAGTGCTTGGATGGGAGACCGCCTCGGAATACCAGTTGCTGTAATATTTTTGGAAATTTGTACTAATTATATAATTATCTTGAAACAAAAAGAGTCAATGCCCAATCTTTGAATCTTAGCAGCTATGGACCTGTTTAGTGTTTGGATGGGAGACCGCCTCGGAAAACCAGGTGCTCTAATATTATTGGAAATTCATTACTAATTATATAATAATCTTTAAAAAAAAAAAAAAAAAAAAAAAAAAAGAGTCAATGCCCGATCTCTTAATCTTAGCAGGTATTGGCCTGGTTAGTGCTTGGATGGGAGACCGCCTCGGAATACCAGGTGCTGTAAGCTTTTGGATTTTCATTCCTACTTATATAATGTATGGGCGATTTGATTGGCTGATCTTTAAATAGTCTTCTCTTTGCAGTATCCTTCGCTTGCGACCGTAACAACCTGGCTATGCCTGATCTCGTCTGCTCTCGGAAGCTAAGCAGGTTTGGTCCTGTATAATGTACCGGCGATTAGATTGGCTGATCTTTAAATAGCTCTCTCTTTGCAGCAGTCTTCGCTTATGGCCATTCCACCCTGGCTATGCCAGATCATGTCTGAGCTCGGAAACTAAGCAGGTTTCGGCCTGGTTAGTAATTGGATGGCAGACCCCCTGGTAATACCAGTTGCTTTAAGATTTTTGGAAATTTTTCACAAATTATATAATAATCTTGCAAGAAAAAAAGAAAGGAGTCAATGCCCCATATCTGAATCTTAGCAGGTATGGGCCTGGTTAGTAATTGGATGGGAGACACCCTGGTAATACCAGTTGCTTTAAGATTTTTGGAAATTTTTCACAAATTATATAATAATCTTGAAAAAAAAAAAAAGTCAATGCCCGATCTCTGAATAATAGCAGGTTTTGCCTGGTTAGTACTTGGATGGAAGACGGCCGGGAAATACCAGTTGCTGTAATATTTTTGGCAATTTTTACTAATTACATAATAATCTTGAAAAAAAAAAAAAAAAAAAGAGTAAATGCCCAATCTTTGAATCTTAGGAGGTATGGACCTGTTTAGTGCTTGGATGGGAGACCGCCTCGGAATACCAGTTGCTGTAATATTTTTGGAAATTTGTACTAATTATATAATTATCTTGAAACAAAAAGAGTCAATGCCCAATCTTTGAATCTTAGCAGCTATCGACCTGTTTAGTGTTTGGATGGGAGACCGCCTCGGAAAACCAGGTGCTCTAATATTATTGGAAATTTATTATTAATTATATAATAATCTTTAAAAAAAAAAAAAAAAAAAAAAAGAGTCAATGCCCGATCTCTTAATCTTAGCAGGTATTGGCCTGGTTAGTGCTTGGATGGGAGACCGCCTGGGAATACCAGGTGCTTTAAGCTTTAGGGTTTTCGTTCCTACTTATATAATGTACCGGCGATTAGATTGGCTGATCTTTAAATAGCTCTCTCTTTGCAGCAGTCTTCGCTTATGGCCATACCACCCTGGCTATGCCAGATCATGTCTGAGCTCGGAAGCTAAGCAGGTTTGGGCCTGGTTAGTAATTGGATGGGAGACCCCCTGGTAATACCAGTTGCTTTAAGATTTTTGTAAATTTTTCACAAATTATATAATAATCTTGAAAAAAAAAAGAGTCAATGCCCATTCTTTGAATCTTAGCAGTCATGGACCTGTTTAGTGTCTGGATGGGAGACCGCCTCGGAATACCAGGTGCTCTAATATTATTGGAAATTTATTACTAATTATATAATAATCTTAAAAAAAAAAAAAAAAAAAAAAAGAGTCAATGCCTGATCTCTTAATCTTAGCAGGTATTGGCCTGGTTAGTGCTTGGATGGGAGACCGCCTGGGAATACCAGGTGCTTTAAGCTTTAGGGTTTTCTTTCCTACTTATATAATGTACCGGCGATTAGATTGACTGATCTTTAAATAGCTCTCTCTTTGCAGCAGTCTTCGCTTATGGCCATACCACCCTGGCTATGCCAGATCATGTCTGAGCTCGGAAGCTAAGCAGGTTTGGGCCTGGTTAGTAATTGGATGGGAGACCCCCTGGTAATACCAGTTGCTTTAAGATTTTTGTAAATTTTTCACAAATTATATAATAATCTTGAAAAAAAAAAAGAGTGAATGCCCATTCTTTGAATCTTAGCAGTCATTGACCTGTGTAGTGTTTGGATGGGAGACCCCCTGGTAATACCAGGTACTCTAATATTATTGGAAATTTATTACTAATTATATAATAATCTTAAAAAAAAAGAGCCAATGCCCGATCTCTTAATCTTAGCAGGTAATGGCCTGGTTAGTGCTTGGATGGGAGACCGCCTCGGAATACCAGGTGCTGTAAGCTTTTGGATTTTCATTCCTACTTATATAATGTATGGGCGATTTGATTGGCTGATCTTTAAATAGTCTTCTCTTTGCAGTATCCTTCGCTTGCGACCGTAACAACCTGGCTATGCCTGATCTCGTCTGCTCTCGGAAGCTAAGCAGGTTTGGTCCTGTATAATGTACCGGCGATTAGATTGGCTGATCTTTAAATAGCTCTCTCTTTGCAGCAGTCTTCGCTTATGGCCATTCCACCCTGGCTATGCCAGATCATGTCTGAGCTCGGAAACTAAGCAGGTTTCGGCCTGGTTAGTAATTGGATGGCAGACCCCCTGGTAATACCAGTTGCTTTAAGATTTTTGGAAATTTTTCACAAATTATATAATAATCTTGCAAGAAAAAAAGAAAGGAGTCAATGCCCCATATCTGAATCTTAGCAGGTATGGGCCTGGTTAGTAATTGGATGGGAGACACCCTGGTAATACCAGTTGCTTTAAGATTTTTGGAAATTTTTCACAAATTATATAATAATCTTGAAAAAAAAAAAAAAGTCAATGCCCGATCTCTGAATAATAGCAGGTTTTGCCTGGTTAGTACTTGGATGGAAGACGGCCGGGAAATACCAGTTGCTGTAATATTTTTGGCAATTTTTACTAATTACATAATAATCTTGCAAAAAAAAAAGAAAAAAAAAGAGTAAATGCCCAATCTTTGAACCTTAGGAGGTATGGACCTGTTTAGTGCTTGGATGGGAGACCGCCTCGGAATACCAGTTGCTGTAATATTTTTGGAAATTTGTACTAATTATATAATTATCTTGAAACAAAAAGAGTCAATGCCCAATCTTTGAATCTTAGCAGCAATCGACCTGTTTAGTGTTTGGATGGGAGACCGCCTCGGAAAACCAGGTGCTCTAATATTATTGGAAATTTATTACTAATTATATAATAATCTTTAAAAAAAAAAAAAAAAAAAAAAGTCAATGCCCGATCTCTTAATCTTAGCAGGTATTGGCCTGGTTAGTGCTTGGATGGGAGACCGCCTGGGAATACCAGGTGCTTTAAGCTTTAGGGTTTTCTTTCCTACTTATATAATGTACCGGCGATTAGATTGACTGATCTTTAAATAGCTCTCTCTTTGCAGCAGTCTTCGCTTATGGCCATACCACCCTGGCTATGCCAGATCATGTCTGAGCTCGGAAGCTAAGCAGGTTTGGGCCTGGTTAGTAATTGGATGGGAGACCCCCTGGTAATACCAGTTGCTTTAAGATTTTTGTAAATTTTTCACAAATTATATAATAATCTTGAAAAAAAAAAAGAGTCAATGCCCATTCTTTGAATCTTAGCAGTCATGGACCTGTTTAGTGTCTGGATGGGAGACCGCCTCGGAATACCAGGTGCTCTAATATTATTGGAAATTTATTACTAATTATATAATAATCTTAAAAAAAAAAAAAAAAAAAAAAGAGTCAATGCCCGATCTCTTAATCTTAGCAGGTATTGGCCTGGTTAGTGCTTGGATGGGAGACCGCCTGGGAATACCAGGTGCTTTAAGCTTTAGGGTTTTCTTTCCTACTTATATAATGTACCGGCGATTAGATTGACTGATCTTTAAATAGCTCTCTCTTTGCAGCAGTCTTCGCTTATGGCCATACCACCCTGGCTATGCCAGATCATGTCTGAGCTCGGAAGCTAAGCACGTTTGGGCCTGGTTAGTAATTGGATGGGAGACCCCCTGGTAATACCAGTTGCTTTAAGATTTTTGTAAATTTTTCACAAATTATATAATAATCTTGAAAAAAAAAAGAGTGAATGCCCATTCTTTGAATCTTAGCAGTCATTGACCTGTGTAGTGTTTGGATGGGAGACCCCCTGGTAATACCAGGTGCTCTAATATTATTGGAAATTTATTACTAATTATATAATAATCTTAAAAAAAAGAGCCAATGCCCGATCTCTTAATCTTAGCAGGTATTGGCCTGGTTAGTGCTTGGATGGGAGACCGCCTCGGAATACCAGGTGCTGTAAGCTTTTGGATTTTCATTCCTACTTATATAATGTATGGGCGATTTGATTGGCTGATCTTTAAATAGTCTTCTCTTTGCAGTATCCTTCGCTTGCGACCGTAACAACCTGGCTATGCCTGATCTCGTCTGCTCTCGGAAGCTAAGCAGGTTTGGTCCTGTATAATGTACCGGCGATTAGATTGGCTGATCTTTAAATAGCTCTCTCTTTGCAGCAGTCTTCGCTTATGGCCATTCCACCCTGGCTATGCCAGATCATGTCTGAGCTCGGAAGCTAAGCAGGTTTGGGCCTGGTTAGTAATTGGATGGGAGACCCCCTGGTAATACCAGTTGCTTTAAGATTTTTGGAATTTTTTCACAAATTATATAATAATCTTGCAAGAAAAAAAGAAAGGAGTCAATGCCCCATATCTGAATCTTAGCAGGTATGGGCCTGGTTAGTAATTGGATGGGAGACACCCTGGTAATACCAGTTGCTTTAAGATTTTTGGAAATTTTTCACAAATTATATAATAATCTTGCAAAAAAAAAAAAAAAAAGAGTAAATGCCCAATCTTTGAATCTTAGAAGGTATGGACCTGTTTAGTGCTTGGATGGGAGACCGCCTCGGAATACCAGTTGCTGTAATATTTTTGGAAATTTGTACTAATTATATAATTATCTTGAAACAAAAAGAGTCAATGCCCAATCTTTGAATCTTAGCAGCTATGGACCTGTTTAGTGTTTGGATGGGAGACCGCCTCGGAAAACCAGGTGCTCTAATATTATTGGAAATTCATTACTAATTATATAATAATATTTAAAAAAAAAAAAAAAAAAAAAAAAAAGAGTCAATGCCCGATCTCTTAATCTTAGCAGGTATTGGCCTGGTTAGTGCTTGGATGGGAGACCGCCTGGGAATACCAGGTGCTTTAAGCTTTAGGGTTTTCTTTCCTACTTATATAATGTACCGGCGATTAGATTGGCTGATCTTTAAATAGCTCTTTCTTTGCAGCAGTCTTTGCTTATGGCCATACCACCCTGGCTATGCCAGATCATGTCTGAGCTCGGAAGCTAAGCAGGTTTGGGCCTGGTTAGTAATTGGATGGGAGACCCCCTGGTAATACCAGTTGCTCTAAGATTTTTGTAAATTTTTCACAAATTATATAATAATCTTGAAAAAAAAAAGTCAATGCCCATTCTTTGAATCTTAGCAGTCATGGACCTGTTTAGTGTCTGGATGGGAGACCGCCTCGGAATACCAGGTGCTCTAATATTATTGGAAATTTATTACTAATTATATAATAATCTTAAAAAAAAAAAAAAAAAAAAAAGAGTCAATGCCCGATCTCTTAATCTTAGCAGGTATTGGCCTGGTTAGTGCTTGGATGGGAGACCGCCTGGGAATAACAGGTGCTTTAAGCTTTAGGGTTTTCTTTCCTACTTATATAATGTACCGGCGATTAGATTGACTGATCTTTAAATAGCTCTCTCTTTGCAGCAGTCTTCGCTTATGGCCATACCACCCTGGCTATGCCAGATCATGTCTGAGCTCGAAAGCTAAGCAGGTTTGGGCCTGGTTAGTAATTGGATGGGAGACCCCCTGGTAATACCAGTTGCTTTAAGATTTTTGTAAATTTTTCACAAATTATATAATAATCTTGAAAAAAAAAGAGTGAATGCCCATTCTTTGAATCTTAGCAGTCATTGACCTGTGTAGTGTTTGGATGGGAGACCCCCTGGTAATACCAGGTGCTCTAATATTATTGGAAATTTATTACTAATTATATAATAATCTTAAAAAAAAAGAGCCAATGCCCGATCTCTTAATCTTAGCAGGTATTGGCCTGGTTAGTGCTTGGATGGGAGACCGCCTCGGAATACCAGGTGCTGTAAGCTTTTGGATTTTCATTCCTACTTATATAATGTATGGGCGATTTGATTGGCTGATCTTTAAATAGTCTTCTCTTTGCAGTATCCTTCGCTTGCGACCGTAACAACCTGGCTATGCCTGATCTCGTCTGCTCTCGGAAGCTAAGCAGGTTTGGTCCTGTATAATGTACCGGCGATTAGATTGGCTGATCTTTAAATAGCTCTCTCTTTGCAGCAGTCTTCGCTTATGGCCATTCCACCCTGGCTATGCCAGATCATGTCTGAGCTCGGAAACTAAGCAGGTTTCGGCCTGGTTAGTAATTGGATGGCAGACCCCCTGGTAATACCAGTTGCTTTAAGATTTTTGGAAATTTTTCACAAATTATATAATAATCTTGCAAGAAAAAAAGAAAGGAGTCAATGCCCCATATCTGAATCTTAGCAGGTATGGGCCTGGTTAGTAATTGGATGGGAGACACCCTGGTAATACCAGTTGCTTTAAGATTTTTGGAAATTTTTCACAAATTATATAATAATCTTGCAAAAAAAAAAAAAAAAAGAGTAAATGCCCAATCTTTGAATCTTAGAAGGTATGGACCTGTTTAGTGCTTGGATGGGAGACCGCCTCGGAATACCAGTTGCTGTAATATTTTTGGAAATTTGTACTAATTATATAATTATCTTGAAACAAAAAGAGTCAATGCCCAATCTTTGAATCTTAGCAGCTATGGACCTGTTTAGTGTTTGGATGGGAGACCGCCTCGGAAAACCAGGTGCTCTAATATTATTGGAAATTCATTACTAATTATATAATAATATTTAAAAAAAAAAAAAAAAAAAAAAAAAAAGAGTCAATGCCCGATCTCTTAATCTTAGCAGGTATTAGCCTGGTTAGTGCTTGGATGGGAGACCGCCTGGGAATACCAGGTGCTTTAAGCTTTAGGGTTTTCTTTCCTACTTATATAATGTACCGGCGATTAGATTGGCTGATCTTTAAATAGCTCTTTCTTTGCAGCAGTCTTTGCTTATGGCCATACCACCCTGGCTATGCCAGATCATGTCTGAGCTCGGAAGCTAAGCAGGTTTGGGCCTGGTTAGTAATTGGATGGGAGACCCCCTGGTAATACCAGTTGCTCTAAGATTTTTGTAAATTTTTCACAAATTATATAATAATCTTGAAAAAAAAAAGTCAATGCCCATTCTTTGAATCTTAGCAGTCATGGACCTGTTTAGTGTCTGGATGGGAGACCGCCTCGGAATACCAGGTGCTCTAATATTATTGGAAATTTATTACTAATTATATAATAATCTTAAAAAAAAAAAAAAAAAAAAAAGAGTCAATGCCCGATCTCTTAATCTTAGCAGGTATTGGCCTGGTTAGTGCTTGGATGGGAGACCGCCTGGGAATAACAGGTGCTTTAAGCTTTAGGGTTTTCTTTCCTACTTATATAATGTACCGGCGATTAGATTGACTGATCTTTAAATAGCTCTCTCTTTGCAGCAGTCTTCGCTTATGGCCATACCACCCTGGCTATGCCAGATCATGTCTGAGCTCGGAAGCTAAGCAGGTTTGGGCCTGGTTAGTAATTGGATGGGAGACCCCCTGGTAATACCAGTTGCTTTAAGATTTTTGTAAATTTTTCACAAATTATATAATAATCTTGAAAAAAAAAGAGTGAATGCCCATTCTTTGAATCTTAGCAGTCATTGACCTGTGTAGTGTTTGGATGGGAGACCCCCTGGTAATACCAGGTGCTCTAATATTATTGGAAATTTATTACTAATTATATAATAATCTTAAAAAAAAAGAGCCAATGCCCGATCTCTTAATCTTAGCAGGTATTGGCCTGGTTAGTGCTTGGATGGGAGACCGCCTCGGAATACCAGGTGCTGTAAGCTTTTGGATTTTCATTCCTACTTATATAATGTATGGGCGATTTGATTGGCTGATCTTTAAATAGTCTTCTCTTTGCAGTATCCTTCGCTTGCGACCGTAACAACCTGGCTATGCCTGATCTCGTCTGCTCTCGGAAGCTAAGCAGGTTTGGTCCTGTATAATGTACCGGCGATTAGATTGGCTGATCTTTAAATAGCTCTCTCTTTGCAGCAGTCTTCGCTTATGGCCATTCCACCCTGGCTATGCCAGATCATGTCTGAGCTCGGAAACTAAGCAGGTTTCGGCCTGGTTAGTAATTGGATGGCAGACCCCCTGGTAATACCAGTTGCTTTAAGATTTTTGGAAATTTTTCACAAATTATATAATAATCTTGCAAGAAAAAAAGAAAGGAGTCAATGCCCCATATCTGAATCTTAGCAGGTATGGGCCTGGTTAGTAATTGGATGGGAGACACCCTGGTAATACCAGTTGCTTTAAGATTTTTGGAAATTTTTCACAAATTATATAATAATCTTGCAAAAAAAAAAAAAAAAAGAGTAAATGCCCAATCTTTGAATCTTAGAAGGTATGGACCTGTTTAGTGCTTGGATGGGAGACCGCCTCGGAATACCAGTTGCTGTAATATTTTTGGAAATTTGTACTAATTATATAATTATCTTGAAACAAAAAGAGTCAATGCCCAATCTTTGAATCTTAGCAGCTATGGACCTGTTTAGTGTTTGGATGGGAGACCGCCTCGGAAAACCAGGTGCTCTAATATTATTGGAAATTCATTACTAATTATATAATAATCTTTAAAAAAAAAAAAAAAAAAAAAAAAAAAAAGAGTCAATGCCCGATCTCTTAATCTTAGCAGGTATTGGCCTGGTTAGTGCTTGGATGGGAGACCGCCTGGGAATACCAGGTGCTTTAAGCTTTAGGGTTTTCTTTCCTACTTATATAATGTACCGGCGATTAGATTGACTGATCTTTAAATAGCTCTCTCTTTGCAGCAGTCTTCGCTTATGGCCATACCACCCTGGCTATGCCAGATCATGTCTGAGCTCGGAAGCTAAGCAGGTTTGGGCCTGGTTAGTAATTGGATGGGAGACCCCCTGGTAATACCAGTTGCTTTAAGATTTTTGTAAATTTTTCACAAATTATATAATAATCTTGAAAAAAAAAAAGAGTCAATGCCCATTCTTTGAATCTTAGCAGTCATGGACCTGTTTAGTGTCTGGATGGGAGACCGCCTCGGAATACCAGGTGCTCTAATATTATTGGAAATTTATTACTAATTATATAATAATCTTAAAAAAAAAAAAAAAAAAAAAAAGAGTCAATGCCCGATCTCTTAATCTTAGCAGGTATTGGCCTGGTTAGTGCTTGGATGGGAGACCGCCTGGGAATACCAGGTGCTTTAAGCTTTAGGGTTTTCTTTCCTACTTATATAATGTACCGGCGATTAGATTGACTGATCTTTAAATAGCTCTCTCTTTGCAGCAGTCTTCGCTTATGGCCATACCACCCTGGCTATGCCAGATCATGTCTGAGCTCGGAAGCTAAGCAGGTTTGGGCCTGGTTAGTAATTGGATGGGAGACCCCCTGGTAATACCAGTTGCTTTAAGATTTTTGTAAATTTTTCACAAATTATATAATAATCTTGAAAAAAAAAGAGTGAATGCCCATTCTTTGAATCTTAGCAGTCATTGACCTGTGTAGTGTTTGGATGGGAGACCCCCTGGTAATACCAGGTGCTCTAATATTATTGGAAATTTATTACTAATTATATAATAATCTTAAAAAAAAAGAGCCAATGCCCGATCTCTTAATCTTAGCAGGTATTGGCCTGGTTAGTGCTTGGATGGGAGACCGCCTCGGAATACCAGGTGCTGTAAGCTTTTGGATTTTCATTCCTACTTATATAATGTATGGGCGATTTGATTGGCTGATCTTTAAATAGTCTTCTCTTTGCAGTATCCTTCGCTTGCGACCGTAACAACCTGGCTATGCCTGATCTCGTCTGCTCTCGGAAGCTAAGCAGGTTTGGTCCTGTATAATGTACCGGCGATTAGATTGGCTGATCTTTAAATAGCTCTCTCTTTGCAGCAGTCTTCGCTTATGGCCATTCCACCCTGGCTATGCCAGATCATGTCTGAGCTCGGAAACTAAGCAGGTTTCGGCCTGGTTAGTAATTGGATGGCAGACCCCCTGGTAATACCAGTTGCTTTAAGATTTTTGGAAATTTTTCACAAATTATATAATAATCTTGCAAGAAAAAAAGAAAGGAGTCAATGCCCCATATCTGAATCTTAGCAGGTATGGGCCTGGTTAGTAATTGGATGGGAGACACCCTGGTAATACCAGTTGCTTTAAGATTTTTGGAAATTTTTCACAAATTATATAATAATCTTGCAAAAAAAAAAAAAAAAAGAGTAAATGCCCAATCTTTGAATCTTAGAAGGTATGGACCTGTTTAGTGCTTGGATGGGAGACCGCCTCGGAATACCAGTTGCTGTAATATTTTTGGAAATTTGTACTAATTATATAATTATCTTGAAACAAAAAGAGTCAATGCCCAATCTTTGAATCTTAGCAGCTATGGACCTGTTTAGTGTTTGGATGGGAGACCGCCTCGGAAAACCAGGTGCTCTAATATTATTGGAAATTCATTACTAATTATATAATAATCTTTAAAAAAAAAAAAAAAAAAAAAAAAAAAAGAGTCAATGCCCGATCTCTTAATCTTAGCAGGTATTGGCCTGGTTAGTGCTTGGATGGGAGACCGCCTGGGAATACCAGGTGCTTTAAGCTTTAGGGTTTTCTTTCCTACTTATATAATGTACCGGCGATTAGATTGACTGATCTTTAAATAGCTCTCTCTTTGCAGCAGTCTTCGCTTATGGCCATACCACCCTGGCTATGCCAGATCATGTCTGAGCTCGGAAGCTAAGCAGGTTTGGGCCTGGTTAGTAATTGGATGGGAGACCCCCTGGTAATACCAGTTGCTTTAAGATTTTTGTAAATTTTTCACAAATTATATAATAATCTTGAAAAAAAAAAAGAGTCAATGCCCATTCTTTGAATCTTAGCAGTCATGGACCTGTTTAGTGTCTGGATGGGAGACCGCCTCGGAATACCAGGTGCTCTAATATTATTGGAAATTTATTACTAATTATATAATAATCTTAAAAAAAAAAAAAAAAAAAAAAGAGTCAATGCCCGATCTCTTAATCTTAGCAGGTATTGGCCTGGTTAGTGCTTGGATGGGAGACCGCCTGGGAATACCAGGTGCTTTAAGCTTTAGGGTTTTCTTTCCTACTTATATAATGTACCGGCGATTAGATTGACTGATCTTTAAATAGCTCTCTCTTTGCAGCAGTCTTCGCTTATGGCCATACCACCCTGGCTATGCCAGATCATGTCTGAGCTCGGAAGCTAAGCACGTTTGGGCCTGGTTAGTAATTGGATGGGAGACCCCCTGGTAATACCAGTTGCTTTAAGATTTTTGTAAATTTTTCACAAATTATATAATAATCTTGAAAAAAAAAAGAGTGAATGCCCATTCTTTGAATCTTAGCAGTCATTGACCTGTGTAGTGTTTGGATGGGAGACCCCCTGGTAATACCAGGTGCTCTAATATTATTGGAAATTTATTACTAATTATATAATAATCTTAAAAAAAAGAGCCAATGCCCGATCTCTTAATCTTAGCAGGTATTGGCCTGGTTAGTGCTTGGATGGGAGACCGCCTCGGAATACCAGGTGCTGTAAGCTTTTGGATTTTCATTCCTACTTATATAATGTATGGGCGATTTGATTGGCTGATCTTTAAATAGTCTTCTCTTTGCAGTATCCTTCGCTTGCGACCGTAACAACCTGGCTATGCCTGATCTCGTCTGCTCTCGGAAGCTAAGCAGGTTTGGTCCTGTATAATGTACCGGCGATTAGATTGGCTGATCTTTAAATAGCTCTCTCTTTGCAGCAGTCTTCGCTTATGGCCATTCCACCCTGGCTATGCCAGATCATGTCTGAGCTCGGAAGCTAAGCAGGTTTGGGCCTGGTTAGTAATTGGATGGGAGACCCCCTGGTAATACCAGTTGCTTTAAGATTTTTGGAATTTTTTCACAAATTATATAATAATCTTGCAAGAAAAAAAGAAAGGAGTCAATGCCCCATATCTGAATCTTAGCAGGTATGGGCCTGGTTAGTAATTGGATGGGAGACACCCTGGTAATACCAGTTGCTTTAAGATTTTTGGAAATTTTTCACAAATTATATAATAATCTTGCAAAAAAAAAAAAAAAAAGAGTAAATGCCCAATCTTTGAATCTTAGAAGGTATGGACCTGTTTAGTGCTTGGATGGGAGACCGCCTCGGAATACCAGTTGCTGTAATATTTTTGGAAATTTGTACTAATTATATAATTATCTTGAAACAAAAAGAGTCAATGCCCAATCTTTGAATCTTAGCAGCTATGGACCTGTTTAGTGTTTGGATGGGAGACCGCCTCGGAAAACCAGGTGCTCTAATATTATTGGAAATTCATTACTAATTATATAATAATATTTAAAAAAAAAAAAAAAAAAAAAAAAAAGAGTCAATGCCCGATCTCTTAATCTTAGCAGGTATTGGCCTGGTTAGTGCTTGGATGGGAGACCGCCTGGGAATACCAGGTGCTTTAAGCTTTAGGGTTTTCTTTCCTACTTATATAATGTACCGGCGATTAGATTGGCTGATCTTTAAATAGCTCTTTCTTTGCAGCAGTCTTTGCTTATGGCCATACCACCCTGGCTATGCCAGATCATGTCTGAGCTCGGAAGCTAAGCAGGTTTGGGCCTGGTTAGTAATTGGATGGGAGACCCCCTGGTAATACCAGTTGCTCTAAGATTTTTGTAAATTTTTCACAAATTATATAATAATCTTGAAAAAAAAAAGTCAATGCCCATTCTTTGAATCTTAGCAGTCATGGACCTGTTTAGTGTCTGGATGGGAGACCGCCTCGGAATACCAGGTGCTCTAATATTATTGGAAATTTATTACTAATTATATAATAATCTTAAAAAAAAAAAAAAAAAAAAAAGAGTCAATGCC